>NC_085844.1:114211503-115411503 GCF_035594765.1 Anolis carolinensis
TGCCAGTTCTTCGGCTTAGAAATGAAGATGAGCACCAACCCCCAGAGTCGGTCATGACTGGACTTAATGTCAGGGGAAAACCCTTACCCTTATATATAAATGTAATGTGCATAATTTCCATGGAGTAAACACCAAAACCACTGGACCAAATCACACCAAATTTGTCCACAATTTGTCATCCAATCAATCTGCATGCTGCAGCGTGTCAGCAAAAATGGCTAGGCTTACACGTGCTTACACGTGTGTCATAGGTTGGCCATCACTGGTATAGGGGATAGTAATCATCTGTTTTAGGTTTAAAAGAGCAATATCATACAGTTGGAATTTATTCATTTTTTTTAATTCAATCTCTTTGGACCTCTTCACATGGGGGTTTTCAGCCCCATTTTTACAGTTGTCGACGAGGCCTGCCAAGCATCATCAGATGACACTTGGCAGACACTGCCCACATTCCTCCCAAAGTGGATGGGAAGTGTCACAAGATGCTTCCTTTTCCACGACGGAGAGGAAAGTGTTTTTCAGGTAGCACTTTCCTCCCCTTTTCCCCATATGACGGGGAAAGGACAATCATGCAACACGCATTGCTGCTGTTTCTCCCATCTGATGAGGACAGGAACAGGGTGCTAATGTGCCTTGTCCTATCTCCACCATATGATGAGGGAAAGCGGAAGGGTGCGCGGGGTGCCACAAGACACCCCACGCACCTTCCCTTTCGCTGGTGACTGCTGGCAAAATGCCATGACCCCAGGGGCCATGTGAAGAAGTCCTTACTCTCTCCTTTTTTATTTTTGCCCTCTTTTCTTCGTCTGCCTCTCTTTTTTGACCATCCAATTCACACTTAATCCAATAATCTAGAATGGAAAGTGAGATAACATAATTGGACATGTTAATAATTATCTTTTCATCAGTATTACCTCTATAATGTTTGTATAGTTAAAATATAATAAGAAAGAGAACAAAGAGTAAGGCACTTCCATGACATTTGGGGGAGAAAATATACTGACATTACATTTATAACATTCAGCAGTTACATCTCTGTCTATTGTTTCACTATTTATAATTATATCTATTTCCCAAAGCACCACACTAAAGCCAAATGATAAGAATCACTTCCAAAGACACGAAAAAAATTAGTGTGCCAGAGAAAATAATTACACTTGTCTGTTAAATTCCAGAATTATCATGTTTCCCCGAAAATAAGACAGTGTCTTATATTAATTTTTGCTCCCAAAGATGCGCTAGGTCTTATTTTCAGGGATGTCTTAGTTTTCCATGAAGAAGAATTCACATTTATTGTTGAACAAAAAAAATGAACATTTATTATATTCTGTACAGTAGTTGTCATCACAAACCAGCATAAGACAAACTGTGAATCCTATCAAGAATTTCTTGTTACCATTATTTCCATGTACAACACTCTATGATACGTATATTTACCGATCCTGCCTGCTCTGGTGTTCTGTTCGTTGGTCATGCTTCCAAACAAAAACTTTTCTAGGTCTTACTTTCGGGGGAGGCCTTATATTTAGCAATTAAGCAAAACCTCTACTAGGTCTTATTTTCTGGGGATGTCTTATTTTAGGGGAAACAGGGTAGGTCTGAATTATATACACCAAGAATTTATGTCCAGCAAGGGGATCTGCAGTAAATGCAGAAACTAGACAGCATATGCAGATTATCTCCCATGTATCCCAAAATCCCAGGTGTAAAGAGGAATGTATTCATTTTTAGGATTTAGTGAGTACATCCATAATACATTCCACATTCAGTTTAGAATCTAATTTAGCAACTTGTATCCGGGCCTGGTTCAGTCCAGATCAATCTAGACTCAGTTTCAACTGATCTAGATTCAGAATCACCATCAAGCTTTGGAAATCCAGATCTCCAGCCTTCCACTCTTTGACTTGGATTGAAAAACAAAGCATTACTTTAAGACTGATTTTTGAACATATAAAATTTGGGAACTGAAAATTGGAGATTCACACAGCCAATACCAAATAATCAACTGCAAACTTTTTGTTTTGTTTCCAGTCATATATAAATGTTTCTGGGTTTTTTAAAATGTGTTTATAAATGCTGTATCTTGGCAATTTATGCTGCTTCTGTTACAGCATTGTTCCACAAAAAGGCCAGTCATCTTAATCAGTTAACCTTTAACTGAGATATATAATAGTGATAAGATAATTAAATGACATTTGCAGAGAATGCATATGCTTTATCCTACCAGCAGTAAAATTTATAAAGAGACAAAATAACAAATAATAAGAAAGGAAGCAGATTATGGCAAGGCAAAAAGAAATTATTTATTTATTTATTTATTTATTTGCAGTATTTATATTCCGCCCTTCTCACCCCGAAGGGGACTCAGGGCGGATCACACATTATATACATATAGGGCAAACATTCAATGCCCATAAACACATAGAACAGAGACAGACAGACGCAGAGGCAATTTAACCTGCTCCTGAGGGGATATTCGATTCTGGCCACAGGGGGGAGCAGCTGCTTCATCATCCACTCTGACGGCACTTCCCCATTCCAATGTTGTAAATTAGTTAAACTTGCCTCCCCACTTTTATAAGTGGTACCTTATTTCCTACTTGATAGATGCAACTATCTTTCGGGTTGCAACGAGTAGGTCAGCAACGAGTAGGGGCTATTTTTTATTTTTAATTGACGGGTGCTCACCCCGCCACGGGCTGGCCTCGAACTCATGACCTCATGGTCAGAGTGATTTATTGCAGCAGGCTTCTCAGCAGCCTGCGCCACAGGCCGGCCCCCAGAGACTTACAACCTTATTACATTGGCCATGGATCATTGCCATGGATCATGGCGGTGTCTAGCGGGGGGAACCTATCGCCCCACACCCCACATTGCCAGATTTATTCCAAATCCCATCCCATGGGGGGAAGCCTCCGCCACCCAGCTTCTCCCCATTGATCCCTATGCAACACAGAAGCCTCCTGTGTTGCTGCCATGGCAGCATATGTCAGTTCCTCTCCATTTGCACCACGGAAGTAGCTCTATGTCATGGAATGGAAGCCGGCAGATTTCATGAGGCAAATGGAGAGGACCCGGTGTATGCCACCAATTTCAAGCCCATCTGATGAGGTTGTTAGAGAAACCAACTCAGGGGACAATCAGTGATTACCCATCACAGCTCTCTTACGATTTTTTACTTATGATTTTATGTTTATATTAGCAAAAAAGGGAGAATCAATTCTGACGGCAGTACTGGTGGTCCAGATGACATACAGCTAGGGCAGATTTCTGAGAGGCGCATTCTTTTCCCTTTTTTGGCCTTAAAACAATTTTGTTCCAAGCTACGTAAAAACAGGGAAAATTCTGGTGTTTTCTGGAAACTCCCAAGTAACTTTCAGTTATTTTGCTATGTAGGTCTGATTCAACCAGATCACTCATATACTCAGCTAAAGCAGTACCATTGTCCTTCCCCATATGATCAACATGGATGGAGTAGAGGACCCCTTTTTGTTGATTACATATCCAGTTTTTTTTTCATGTCAGGAGCAACCGGAGTTGCTTCTGGAGTGAGAGAATTGGCCGTCTGCAAGGACATTGCCCAGGGGACACCCGGATGTTTTGATGTTTTACCATCCTTGTGGGAGGCTTCTCTCATGTCCCCGCATGGAGCTGGAGCTGATAGAGGGAGCTTATCCGTGCTCTCCCCGGGTGGGATTCGAACCTGGCAGCCTTCAGGTCAGCAACCCAACCTTCAAGTCACAAGGCTTTTATCCCCTAGGCCACCGGAGGCTCCTATCCAGTAATAGCAACACTAAGTTGAACCAATCACAATGCTTCAAGAGCTTTTTCATAGGTGGTTTCCTTTGCCTTCCTCTGAGGATGAATGTGACAGCGGGTTTCCATGGCCGAGTCAGAATTCGAACCCTGGCCTCAAAGTTGTAGTTCAATGTCCAAACTACTACACCACATTGGTTCTCTAATTTATTGTTGTCTGCGGGGAAGTGGAAAATAACTTACACATACCTCTAGTTGATTATTTTTTACATGGAAAATAAATATTGCATTCTTTTTTGTTTGTATTATTCCAGACAACACAGCTTGGATTTTAACCAGGAGATCCGGCTTCCGGCAGCATGAGCAGAACACCTTTTACCTTCCTGTCCTGATAGCTGATAATGGACGGCCCATGTTGAGTAGTACAGGGACAGTAACCATTCATGTTTGCAGCTGTGATGACAAAGGTCTTGTGATGTCCTGTAATGCTGAAGCCTATGTGCTCCCTGTGAGCCTGAGCAGAGGAGCCCTCATTGCCATCCTTGCCTGTATCTTCGTCTTACTTGGTAAATAAATACATATGCCAGTTCCTGAGTAACAACATCTCCTTATGGGAGATGGTGGTGGGATATAAATAAAGTTTTATTATTATTATTATTATTATTATTATTATTATTATTATTATTATTGTTATTATTATTATTATTAAGCAGCATTTCAAGAATAGACAAGAAGTTGCCAAGGAAGCTGTGTCCTCCTAAAATATGTTGAGAGACAGTTAACATTGCTTTAGGATAAGACTGTATTAGCCATGACCTTCAATAATTTATTTATTTATTTACAGCATTTATATTCTGCCCTTCTCACCCCGAAGGGGACTCAGGGCGGATCACATTACACATATAGGCAAACATTCAATGTCTTTTAACATAGAACAAAGACAAGACAAACATGGCTCTGAGCGGGCCTCGAACTCATGACCTCCTGGTCAGAGTGATTCATTGCAGTGATTCATTGCAGCTGCTCTCCAGCCTGCGCCACAGCTCGCACCAACATGGTTAGTGGTTAGTAATTTCCACAACCCTTGCCAACATGACAAAAAGAGTGATAGGGCTAAGGGTAGTAATGGTAGTTCACCCACATGTGGTTCCCTACCACCGTTCCCATAGCAGTGGGCAGAAATTAAATTGGATGAAGAGATGAAATCGTTGCCCATCACATTTCCTTTAGTTGGTTAACTAATTTAGTATTTTGTATTGTTGAAGACTTTCATGGCCAGAATCACTGTGTTGCTGTGAGTTTTTTGGGCTGTAGGCCATGTTCCAGTAGCATTCTCTTCTAATGTTTTACCTGCATCTGTTGTTGTGTTTTGAAGTCATTTGTGTTGACCCCTCAAGTTCCCACTGATTGTTATGTTCGGAACCAAAATGTAAACCTGTGCCATTACTAATTAGTAAAAAGTAACTTCCCAGACTGTGAATGTAACTATCCAGTACTTGCTTTGCACAGCACAGAAGCAGGGAGCTGCTATTCCCAGGTGAAAGCCTGCCAAAATGCATTGCATTCACCAGCCCATCAATCTTGACATTCTTCAGAGCCAGTTCTTTGACTGAAGGACTCAGTGACATTGACTAGGGAGGATAATGTTCTTTTATTTAATTCTTCTTTTTAAAAAAACCTTTTTTGCTTGCTTCTAACAGTGTTGGTGCTGCTGATCTTATCCATGAGAAGACACAGGAAGCAGCCTTACATTATAGATGAAGAGGAGAACATCCATGAAAACATTGTCCGCTACGATGATGAAGGAGGAGGCGAGGAAGACACAGAGGCTTTTGACATTGCTGCCCTGTGGAACCCTAGAGAGGCCCAAATGGTGATGAAGAACAGACAGGACATGATGCCAGAAATTGAGAGCCTTTCCAGATACGTGCCTCAGGCCTGCACAATGGATAGCAGCGTCCATAGCTATGTGTTGGCCAAGCTCTATGAAGCTGACATGGACCTCTGGGCTCCTCCCTTTGACTCGCTCCAGACATATATGTTTGAAGGGAATGGCTCGGTGGCTGAGTCTCTCAGTTCCTTACAATCCGTGACCACGGACTCTGAGCAGAGCTATGACTATCTGACAGACTGGGGGCCACGTTTTAAAAAGCTGGCCGAAATGTATGGCGCCACAGAAGGGAGTGGGGCACTTTGGTAACCAAGAAGGAAAAGGCTGGGTACTAAGAGTGCTCAGGCGCAACGGCCATTCCGAATTGGTTCTCATCAGCTCGAGGGACTGGGATGAGGTGGCCTCCAACAAATAGCAATACGGTGCTTGAGGGAGAATGCAGAAGTGGAGTGCGGATAAACGAATGCTCTCTCTGGATCAGCTTTACTCAGTTACATTAATCTACACTTGTAAACGGTGACAAACAGAAAAGGGGTGGGAGAAGTTATTTCCTGGGTATGGATTTAGTTTTGTTTGTTTTTAATGGCTACACTTGAACCCATCTCTCCTGGACTAGAATGCCATTATCATCTTTTGCTGATCGTTTCTTCTTCTTTATAAACACACACACACAACATCTTAATCAGTTTCTTACAGTTGGGGGCCACGACCCATAATTTTCAGTTTGCAAGGAAATTGTCTGCAGAAAGCCTTCCCCAACATGGATGATACCCTCCTTTCTTGTCTGTTTGAAAAATGTTGGCAAAGTCAAGAAGGCACAAAACAGAACAAAAGAAAACATGAAATCAGGGGTTCAATCACCAGCGAGAATCCTATAGCCCTTCAATAGGGACTGACCTTTTTTTGCCACCTTGCTTAGCAAAAGGATTTCATTGGTGCACAGGAGAGGACTGAAGGAAAAGCATTGAGTTGTACTCAGTCAAATAACACCTGACCTGTGTGTTATATGCATTAATACTAATATATCGATCCTCTCTCCTCAGCTCTCAAAAGTATGGTTCCAATTTAAACCAGAAAAAAATGCCTCTTTTTTGCACTGTAGATATTTCTTCCATGTGCCAAATGTGAAAACCAGATGCTACCAATTAAAGCCAAATAGAGTTCCTTAAAATCAAATAACACTGATATTGATAAGGGGTCAGAGGGGCTTTCCCAATGATATGAGATCAAACTGAGGGAAGTTTACACTGTAGGTAATCTACTTGAACAAATGCAGTATTATAGAGGAATAAATGGATGTAATAAATATTCCATATATAAGTTTTGTATATTTGTTAATAATTTTGGTAATAAATATCATGTACTGGAGACAGTACAGTATCTTAGAACCTCTTTTAATAAAAGTTAAATTGAAGGAAAACAAATCTGGAGGTGATGTCTTATGTATTAGGCCCAAGAATTAAAGATATGTGTACCATAGGCTATCATTTTCTCTTTCACATTGCTTTAATACAAAGAGTGCATCTACACTGTAGAGGTAATGCAGTTTTGGCACCATTTTAACTACCATGGCTCAACATTATTAAATTGTGGGAATCATAGATATACAAGCCAATGAGCGTTGATGCCTAACCAAACTACAACCCCTGGGATTCCATAGTATTGAGCTATGGCAATTAAAGTGGTGTCAAACTGCATTAATTTTACAGTGTAGAGCCTGCCTATGAGAAAGAGAGACTAAAAAAACAGCTTCAAAACAGTCTCTAAGGAAACTTTGGAGGAAATGAATCAAAACATTTTAATGTCCTTACTTAGTTAATTGCATGAGAGACTTTTCCAGTCGCGATTGCCTGATCATCTGCATTTGGACTAAGGACACAAGAGCTCCTTTTAAGACAATAACAAAACAAACCAAAACATTTGAGGCCCATTAGTTTTATTTCTACATATATTATTTATTTATTTGCAGTTTTGCTTTTGCTCCCTTTAGCCAAAAAGACTCCCAAAGTGGCTTTCAAATAGTCAATTGATGCTTCCTTCCCTGAGGCTTAGCATCTAAATAAAACATGGCACACACAAGGGAAAAGAAAGAGGCAGGGATGAAGGCGAAAAGAAGTTCAGCAGTAGCTAAGTTCCAGCAGAATGGGTTTGTATTTGGCTGCTGGCTTTGTTATCCCTTTTAGGACTATAGGTATAACAGTTAGATTAGATGGATGGGCTCTCACCAGCAAAAAGCCCAAGCAAATTGAATGCATGCAGGGATGAAGAGACACAAACTTTCTACATACATGGAAATATATGTATACATGGAAATGTAATATTTCTTCTGTGATAAAGCTGTGTATCACAGGAGAAAGCCCAGTTTAATGATCTACATAGAGTATTTGTATAGAACTCTTAGGGCACTTCCAGACAGGACTAAAATTCAGGCCAAATAAGGTTTTAAAAATCTGTGCCCGCTTTGGCACAGATTTCAGCCTTCACTGGCTCCCAAAAACCCAAGCTTAAATGAATCCTCTCTGACAATCTGGATTCATTTAAACACTAACCAAATCTGATCCTAATTAGTTAAAAAAAACAGACAATATTGGGTGTATTCATGAGGATATGGTGGTATTTTTTGCCATTATCTCAAATGCCCTCCGCTATTCTATTTCTTCAACTGAACACATCTGTGACTCTATTGTTCTATTGTATTTATTTCCCTAATTTCTATCCCGCCCTCTCACCCGAAGGGACTCTGGCAAAATTTCAATGCCAATATACAATACAAAAAGATAAAACATAAGCAATTAAAACAATTGGATAATTTAACAAAATACAATAAATACATTTAAAACAAAAGAATATAAAATGCTTGAACCATTCGTCCGCAAAACCTTGTACATGAACCATAATCCGGACCGAGTTGTATCATTTTTCTTTCAGTTAAGATATTATTTTGATGGTTTTTAAAATATATTATTTTAATTATTATGTAGATACAATTTTTTTAATTATTATGTAGATACAATTATTCACTTGCAATTTATCAACCCTAGGTAGCAATAGTGAAGACAATATTCAGCGGCTAGGAACAGTGAAGTGAATACACAGCAGTCATGCCCAGCTAAGGATGGTATAGATGAAGTTCTGCCTCTGGAATCATTGAGCATGCATTAGTGCATTAAAGTATAAAGGATACTTCACAAATGTGCATTGTGCAATGCAATAATGTCAGGGGATCTCAGCCATATACATTGGCCACTTACCCATATGTTATTGCACTACGTTGGCATTCAGTTGTATAATGCAAACATATGTATTGTGCCTGCAGATATTTATGCTACACTGAAGTGATGTAGGATCCTGGCTGAAAATTTTACAGGGACACAATTGGCCCACTCTTATTCAGTACTGAAATCATTATCACTTTGGTTTTCTTCTCCTTCTCTAGAACATGTATTCTCTGGTCTAAACTACTGAAAACTCATGCTTTTCTCTAAAAAAAATAGTGGAGTGATTGATGCCTTTAGTTTTTAACAAAACTCCCTTTATTTAACTTTTTTTTGTTTCTATCTGCCTGTTTTTATTTGTAGTCAGACATCCCAACATGGTGTGTGGATCTATGTGACCTACATATTTACATTTTGAGTTTGTAAATCTACTACCAACACTGGCTCTCAATGGCCATCAGATCAATATGGCTAATAAGTAGGAAAGAACTAACACAGTTTGTCAGCCCTTAGTGAACTCAATACTGTAATCCATTTGATCTCCCTTTACAAGTGAAAATTTTAGTACATTAAAAACTTCATTAGATGCAGGTTCCCCCTACTTCCATTTCTACACACTTCAAAACAGTTTACAAACAGAGTCTTATAGAGCCCATCATATGACACTAAACTACTTATTCTGGGCCCATATGGGATTTAACCGTTCCTGATTCACACGGAAATGGCAAAATGTGCTTAATTTAACGTGGGATGGGATCTGTCACATTCACTCATATTAGATTGCCTTAGTAACGTGAGAGTGGGTGTTCCTGTGAACACTGATGCTCCCTTTTTTGCCAGTCTTGCATGATTTTTTAATGATAATTTTTAAAAAATTAATTTACTTCTCAGAAATTGTACAATTCTAATATACAGTAGAGTCTCACTTATCCAACATAAACGGGCCGGCCAAACGTTGGATAAGTGAAAATGTTAGATAAAAAGGAAGGATTAAGGAAAAGCCTATTAAACGTCAAATTCGGTTATGATTTTACAAATTAAGCACCAAAACATCATGTTTTACAACAAATTGACAGAAAAAGCAGTTCAATACATGGTATCGCTATGTAGTAATTACTGTATTTATTAATTAAGCACCAAAACATTGCAATGTATTGAAAACATTGACTACAAAAACATTGGCTACTAACAAATTTGACTACAAATAAAGATAGAATTGCATAATATGAACTTACAGTAACAACATTGTTGGAAGTTAAATTTGTAAAAAGTTCAGTACTTGCTGCCTAGAGAAAGAGCTGTGGATTCAAGCAGTAGGCAGACTGTGTTGGATAATACAGAACGTTTGATAACTGAAGGTTGGATAAGCGAGACTCTACTGTATAACCACTTTGCTGTTGCTGTATTTGCTCTTTCCTCAAAATCTTGGATTTCCACATTTCAACATAGCGTGTTACTTTTCCCCCTTTTTATATTATATTTCTTTAAAAGAATGAGGAATGGGCGAAGACTACACTCGCCCATATGATAGATCAGAACATGGATTATTTTTTCAGAAACGGTCAAAATACATTGCATGTGATGGGGTTGAAAATATTATCAGTTCTCATTATAAACGCAACTGAATGAAATGCTATGGTAAGAAGACAATTTACCCTGCCTTTCCCCACTCGTGGGATGAGGTCCTAAGTTTCCATTGTGTCAACCCTTATATTAATATTAGAAAGCCTAGGACTGGTGGAGAAAATGGCATGTAACATTTTGGTCAACATCATCATGTGACAGTGGCACTGGTGCAACCTTTGAAAGTGCACTTTGGGGAGTTTCAAGTACCAATTTTCCATAAACCTGCTGTTGCTGAAAATAATTTGATTTTTTCCCACTTTCTCCACAATCCTAAATTATGGAATGACATTTATATTTTTATCCTAGAATTAAGGATACACAACTGCTCCATGTTAAGTAAGTATTTAGTCTTACTGTAAAATTATATAAATTCCATCTCAGCCGAGCAGCCAAAATGTGTAAACAAGTCTGCTTGATCAGAGGTATGATCGCTGTTATAACTCCTTGTCTCAGCTTCACTCTCTGGCAGCAGAATAGTAAATATGTCATCCTCCTTGTACCTTGATCAGAAACTGAACATACCTATTTTGCTCAGTCCATTTGCGGGCTTTTAAGGTGGGTGGAGGGATTGGGACAGGAGACATTACATTACACTGTAGAATTTATGCAGCTTGAGACCACTTGCATAATAATAAATAATAATAAAACTTTATTTGTATTCCGCTCTATCTCCCTGAGGGAACTCGGGGCAGATTCCAGTATACAATGGCAAACATTTAATGCCTCCATAAAACAAACAAATACTGACCTAAAATCCCAGAGAAACCCCACATATGAAAATAACATTAAAACCTAACATCAAATTAAAGCCTATCATCAGTAAATTGAACCTAACATCAATAAATTAAACTACACGTAGTCAAATAAAATTATATAATAACATAACATCTAAATATACATCCACATTAATTTAGAACAGACAACTAGAGTTCACAAAAACAGTGTGTTGGTTGTGTAGTGAAATGATAGTCATTGGGCTGGCGTGGATTAGAAGCTTTTGAGCTATGGCTCAAAGTTATGGAATCCTAGGAGTTGTAGTTTGGCAGAGCACCAGCACCATTTGGCAGACGTAAAACTACAACTCCATGATGCCATACTATTGAGCTATGGCAGTTCAAGTAGTGTTAAACTGCATTAATCCTACAGCGTAGATGCACCTTTAATTATACATATGTAGCTAATGTAGAATATTGATGGTGTTAACTATGACCCTGTACAACTATGCTTGGTCAATGATGTGATGCAACAGTTCTTTTCTTTCCAGCCTCACCCTCTGAATACTGTAAATTATTTGGGAGAGAATGGCATAAACATATATTTTTAATCTAGTCAAAATGTCCCTAAAATGCCTTTTTATAATATCTTTTAAAAGCTCCTAAAACAATGTGTTGTTCTCCAGATGTTGGTCTCCAGATGTTTTGGCCTTCAACTCCCAGAAATCATAGCAGCTGGTAAACTGGATGGGATTTTTGGGGTAGGTCAAAATACTTGGGGACCCACAGGTTGAGAACCACTGTTCTAGAATATGTTATTCATTACAGCTAACCAAGTAGAGCATTCTTACCATTACCTCTTAAACATCCAAAAGTTTAACATTCATTAAACCACTAAAATAATGTGTTACAGCAAAGGAATAACTTCTTGAGATCCCATCTCTGCTGCAGAGGTAGGCAGGAAAGGGCAAGTACAAAAATTTCAGGGTTGCTGGTCTTCAGACCTATTTTGCACAAGTCAGTATTTCAGGAAAACAAACTGTTCAGGACAACCACAACTCTCTTCACGCTTGGAAATTGTCAAGGGTTTTGTGTTGTTCTCATGCAAGAGAAATGCCATGTTCTTGCAGAAAATACTGCTAAAGAATGACCATTTGGGGGTCATGGTACTGACAATAAGTATGTCTACATAACTAGGAAAGCTCCTATCGTGCTCGTCTCATTTATTCCAGATGCAGTAATGATGAGTTTGCCATTTTATTTTATTTTTAGAACAATGTCACATCAGTATAGTCAAAGACAGCAACTGCTACCAAACAGCTGTTTCCCCCAAGGAAATGAATTGCAACCACACAAAAGGTCAGACAGGGATTTTTCTCTTTACTAGAAACTATATTTGAAAGCAAAAGCACTGGAAATTGCAATGTTTTGACACATATGGTAAGACTGAAATAGAAGAGAGACCAATTTAAAGAAAACATTTCTTATAAAGTGTTCAAAGCAGTCATTGCATATTCTTAATTTGATTCACTTGCTGTCCCCATCTCACCCCCTCTACCCAAGAATCCTACTTGCGTTCAGCTTCAGATCACTTATGGCAGAAGAAATGCAACCAAACATATCTCATAGATGAAATGCTTTTTGTTTTGTGGTGTTACTGGCAATGTGATTATTTCAGGACTGTGGTAGCTTTGATTCTTCATTTGACTCTGCTTGCTCAAGTAGGAGTAGCAATTCTTGGAATGAGGATATTCCATAAAATCGGAGACCTGTGATGGAGAAATGTGGCCTTCAAGACCTCTTTTACAGACCCCCAAAACTGTCAGAACTAACCATGCTTAGTTGAATCCCTTGAGCTATATAACACTGAGGTTCAAATGTAACACTGAGGTTCACAAGTGCCAATTTCTAATGTAGGTAATAGTCTACCATAATTCTTAGGGACCAAGCTGTGTGGAATGTTTATCATGCTATTTGCATCACATTATTTTTTTCATGTACATCATCTTGGATTTAGCATGGTTTGCTTGGTGACTGATCTTAGAACTATAAAGACATGTTTCATTTTCAAGTCTGGTTCACATATATCTGAACAAATTCCATTGTGAGGAAGAGATTACCGTATATACTCGAATATAAGCCGACCTGAATATAAGCCGAGGCATCTAATTTTACCACAAAAAAATGGGAAATCATTGACTCAAGTATAAGCCGAGGGTGGGAAATTTCAGAAATAAAAATAGATGCCAAAAAAGTACATTAATTGAGGCATCAGTAGGTTAAATGTTTTTGAATATTTGCATCAAGCTCTAATTTAAGATAAGACTGTCGAACTCTGATTAAATCATTATTCTCATCTTCTTCAATGTAAATGTGCTTATGTATCCTTTTAATAATAATAGAGTAAAATAATACATGTAATAATAATAATAATAATAATAATAATAATAATAATCCACAAGCATGTGGACAACTTCAACAGAAAGGAAGAAACCATGAAAATGAACAAAATCTGGCTACCAGTATTAAAAAACTCTAAAAACAAAACAGTAGATGGGAACCAACACTCTGAGGGCAGAGGACAGCTAATGACTGAACAAAGGATGCCCCCAGGCAAGAGACAAAACCTTTCCAATGCTAAGTAGGGTGATTAACTGAAACATTAATGCTGGCCTCCCAGTGACAAAGGACTCTTGCCACACCCTGGACTCTACACAGATATATATTCTTTCCTTTCCTTACTTAGTTTATCCATACCTCACAACCTCTGAGGATGCCTGCCATAGATGTGGGCGAAACGTCAGGAGAGAATACTTCTGGAACATGGCCACACAGCCCGAAAGACATATAACAATCCAATAATAATAATAACAGAAAAATAATACATGTAATAATAGAGTAGAATAATAAATGTAATAATAATAAGATCAGAGTGAAATAATACATGTATTATTATTATTATTATTATTATTATTATTATTATTATTATTATTATTAACAGAGTAAAATAAATGTAATAGTAGCAACACTAATAGAGTAGAATAATAAATGTAATAATACCAATAATAACAGAGAAAAATAATAAATGTACCATATATTCTCGAGTATAAGCTGACCCAAATATAAGCCAACCAGGATCCTCACCCGAGTATAAGCCGAGGGGGGCTTTTTTAGTCCTAAAAAAGGGCTGAAAACCTAGGTTTATACTTGAGTATATACAGTAATTGTATGGAATATGCAATTCCGCTGTATGGAATATGCACTCCACTAACCGCGAAGCATGGGACCAATCATTCCCACTTCCTAACAAGTGTTTTTGGTTGCTGTTCAACCAAAGAGTTTGCCTTCCCTAAGTCTTCTAATATTTGATAGCTTACTATACTCAGGAATTGAAGTTTTGTCTCTTTTGTAGTATGTTTTTGCTTTTTGTGCATTTTTTAAAAATCCCTCAGGTTTCTCCATTCTGTCACTCCCCTCTTCATCTTACTGGACTTTTTTTTTCTTTTTCAACTGATACTTATGAGCATGCTGTGTCTTCTTTGAGTCTGTGGATTCCCAACATCATAGGTAAAGGTAAAGGTAAAGGAATCCCCTGACGTTAAGTCCAGTCATGTTTGACTGTGGGGGTTGGTGCTCATCTCCATTTCTAAGCCGAAGAGCCGGCATTGTCCGTAGACACCTCCAAGGTCATGTGGCCGGCATGACTGCATAGAGCACCGTTACCTTCCCGCCGGAGCGGTACCTACTGATCTACTCACATTGGCATGTTTTCGAACTGCTAGGTTGGCAGGAGCTGGAGCTAACAGCGACCACTCACGCCGCTCCCGGGGTTTGAACCTGGGACCTTTCGGTCTCCAGCTTAGTGCTTTAATGCACTTTGCCACCGGGGCTCCCAACATCATAGACTTTTTTTAAAAAAATGTTTTATAGCATTTCTGCATAATCTCAAGGTCTTTCAATTATGTTAATATGTCTGTTTGTTTTGTAGACCTCTGGATTACATGTATATTCTTATTATTTATTATTGAATGCATAAAGACAGCCAGTGAAGTGCAGTCATTAGGGCAGATATTTCCAAACTATGTCTTAGAACACACTAGTACAGGTATTGGTAAACCCAGGCCCGGGGGCTGGATGCAGCCCCTTGAGCTCTTTTCTCAGGCCCTTCTATCTCTCACCATCCTGTCTTTCCTTCCTTCTCTCTTTCCTTCCCCCTTTCCTTCCTCCCTTCCTTACATAATAATAATAATAATAATAATAATAATAATAATAATAATAATAATAATGATGATGATGATGATGTTTATTTATACCCCACCTCCATCCGAAGGGGACTCGGGGCGACTTACAAATAATACCAGATAAAAATAATAACAGTATACAATATGCAATACATCAATAAACAAAAAAAATACACAACTTATAAAATTTTAAACATTAACCTATAGAAATTTAAAAAACACTTACTAAAACTTGGAATTAAAAACAGCGAGGTTATGATAATAGACTAAGTAAAGTGCACATTACAAAAGTTGTAAACTCAAGATAACAGAATAAAGTGCTGCAAGTGCTTCCCTCTTTTTCCTTCCATCCTTCCTTCCCTTCTACCCTTTCATCCTTCCTTCCTTCTCTCTTTCTTCCCTCCTTCCCTCTCTCCCTCTTTCTCCTTCCCTTTTGCCTTTTTTTCCTTCTTTCTTTCCTCCCATCCTCCAATCCCTTCCACCCTTCCTTCCTTCCATCCTTCTCTTCCTCCCTTTCCTCCTTCCTCCTGGGGGATGTTTAGCTGGGAGAAGGTAGAGTCCCCTCAGGAAATAGGGCGGGTTATGAATAAAGTATTATTATTATTATTATTATTATTATTATTATTATTATTATTATTATTGTAGAGAGGGAACATGAGAACCATGTTTCAAGATTTAAAAGGGTGTCCCATTGAGGAGAAGCGGGGAAACTGGTTTTCTTTTGCTCTAGAAACCAGGGCACAAGGGTGCAATGGTTTCAAATGGCAGGGAAAGAAATTCAACTGAAAATAACTTCCTGGAGAGAGGCATAGACTGCCTTGGAGTGTGGTGGAATCTCCTTCTCTGGAGGCCTTTCCCCAGAGGTAGTCTATTGGGAATTCTTTGATTGTGCCTTCTTGCATGGCAGGGGGTTGGACTGAATGGCCCTTGGGGTCTCTTCCAACTCTAGGATTCTATATCAAGAGTAGGCAATACAGGGTCTCATGGATACACTTTTCCTCTCCTGTCTACCATCTCATCCTGACCAAGGCCAACCCTTTTGGGATCCAAATGTTTACTGTCTTTCCTTCACTTTCTGCCTCCAAAAGAGAAGTGGAAGAAAGGGCAGGGAGGGCACTTGGGGAAAACCACCTCCCTCCTGGCCTGCCCACCCCACTCCGCCTGCCATGTAGCCCCAAGTTAGAAAGTTTGCCCATGCCTGCACTGTCAGAGTATTTGCAGCGCAGCAGTAGTTGGATGGAAGCAGTGGAACACCGAACGAAGAGACAATCAGAGACGTTGGTAAAACTATTTACAAAGTTTTACTGTATGCAGCAATAATCAACACAAACAGACTTGCAGACGGCAGACGAACACAGGACTGCTCTGTTCTCCAACAGAAGTTGACTCGAACTCTAGGCAGATAGAACTCAACTGAACTGAACTGATGCAATCGTTATGCCCAAACACTTGTGTCTGGATACTCCCTAGTTCTAGCCACGCATCAAGGTCATCATAGCTTCTTGGCAATTAACTCTTTCCACATTATGGTACAATCTGGATGATGCAATCAGTTGCAATACAAGCATGGCACAAATTGCATTTAAACACTATCAATACACAAATCCCACATTAACATGGACTAGTATATTGTCTGTAGTCCCTAGGTGTGTCAATTGAAAAGTGTTCCCCCCTCCACCCCCACAAACAAAGGTTGGTAATGTTCAAGTGTGGGCACTTATAACTTTTATAATTTGCACAGTTTGTTGATTGAGTCGCAGTAATTGCCACGAAAATGGATAAATTCCTAATGAAGACAAGAAAATCTGTTGACAATGATGTTTGTGATGAACCATATGGAGCCGCTATCGAGGAAACTGCGTAAGAATCAATTGTAGTACATATTGTAAGGAAAAAATCCCAAACCTCATTCATACAGTAAAGATTATAGAATATATATATATATATATATATATATATATATATATATATATATTATACATTATTCAATAGCAGCGGCAGGTTTACCATGGGAAAATAGACTGGAAATGGGATGTACACAACATTATGCAAAGGGAACCATCACCAAAGTTTATGGTCCTGCTTCAATGCTGGTTTTCTACCTTCGTGTGATGAAAATTTAAATTATAACACAATAAAATAATCCAAAAAGCTAAAAACATATTAAACCATCAAATAGATCAAGATTAAAATAGTTTAAAGCCATATGAATCTTGAAATAAATTAATTAGGCCTCAAAGTGTTTAGTAAAACCAAAACTGATTTACTTGGTGCCAGAATGAAACAGCATTGGTGCAAATTAGGTATACAAAGGGATATCATTCCATAATCAAGGAACCAGAGCTGAGAAGGTTTTTAGATTTTGATTCTAATCATATCTTCACTGCTCTTTGCTCTTATAGTACACGATGAGTCCATAGTTAGTCACCAGTTTCCTTTCTCACATATTCCTAGAATATAACGAATGGAGTAGACTATCTGATGTCTTTCCACTGTTTCTGGGAAGTGCTCAATGGTTCTGCAGAGAACATTTTGTACTCAGGGCTGTCAAGTACAAAAGGATTATCCACAATCCTGAAAATAGTACCTAAAAGGTGAGGAGAATGCAGAATAGGTGGCTGCTTGTATTGTAGGATGACTGCCACATACACATTCACAAACATTGAAGCTTTATAAACTACTCTTCATAACTTATACTGGGTGTCCTACTTTGCTATTTCAAAAGCACTCTAAAAACATTTGTATAATAAATATTATTTTGTAAATCAGGAGAATGGCTCTTCTAGTCAAATAAAGGCTCTCACAAGCAGATTTTAAGAACACTAAAATTGGGATTGTGACATAAAGCATGGTTCATAATGGACAATAGCACTTCAGATTTTGAGTAGGTAATCACATTTTTAATGTTTCTCTGTTCTGCTGCGGTTGTTTGAAATTTCTTGCCCAACCAGCAGAGCAGTCATGAAGCTGATCTTTTCCTTTCAATTTTTCAAAGTGTGGACGGTCAAGTATAATTCAAAACCAGGATTTCTTTCCTTTGGCCACAAGAAATTGTGGAGTCCATTCTACTACATCTACTCTTACTTCTTCATAGTTCTGGAGGTCTTCGAGGAGAACTAGCAAGTAAACCTGCATGTAGGATCATGTCCATTGGATTATGTCCAACTGCCACACCCTTTATTTGAACCCAAAGGATAGACATACAGATTTTGTAAAAATATTGTCATTCCTTCAGAATTAATATTTCTGGATCACATCTCTGCACCAAAGCACCTCAGGAAATATGCCTTATCACCAAGGTGAAAGAAGAAAGTGCAAAATCTCGGTTGCAGTTAAACGTCAAGAAAACCAAGATCATGGCAACTACACCTATTGATAACTGGAAAATAGAGGGAGAAAACGTGGAGGCAGTGACAGACTTTATATTTCTAGGCGCGAAGATCACTGCAGATGCAGACTGCAGCCAGGAAATCAGAAGACGTTTACTTCTTGGGAGGAGAGCAATGGCCAACTTCGACAAAATAGTGAAGAGCAGAGACATCACACTGGCAACGAAGGTCCGCATAGTCAAAGCAATGGTATTCCCCATAGTAACCTATGGATGCAAGAGCTGGACCATAAAGAAGGCTGATTGAAGGAATATAGACGCTTTTGAACTCTGGTGCTGGAGGAAAATCCTGAGAGTGCCTTGGACCGCAAGAAGATCCAACCAGTCCATCCTCCAGGAAATAATGCCTGGCTGCTCACTGGAGGGAAGGATAGTAGAGGCAAAGCTTAAGTATTTTGGCCACATCATGAGAAGGCAGGAAAGCTTGGAAAAGATCACAATGCTGGGGAAAATGGAAGGAAAAAGGAAGAGAGGCCGACCAAGGGCGAGATGGATGGACGGTATCCTTGAAGTGACTGGCTTGACCTTGAAGGAACTGGGGGCAGTGATGACCGACAGGGAGCTCTGGCGTGGACTGGTCCAAGAGGTCACAAAGAGTCGGAAACGACTAAACAAATGAACAGCAGCATGTCATTTTAAGGTCACTGATGAAGAAGATATTCAGTACATCCATTGTGCAATGACACATTCCCACACAGATATATATGTATGTACGGCAGACCCCAATAATGGAGGAGTGGGGTGTTAAGACAGTGGGCAGAATCTGATTGCAGCTAGAATTGCATTCTCAGGTTTGGAGCATACCGAAGCAGTTTGATACCATAGGATACAAAAGGAGTCACATTCAACCACATTTAAGCACTTCATTCCATCTCTGTGTTATAGGCCCCATCTATGCTTCTATATTTTTCTGAATCCAAATTATCTCCTTTGAACTGGATTATGTGGCAGTATGGAGACCGTGTCTAGGGACTTCATCACATGGACACTGAGAAGTGTAGTGGTCCGTATGTCTAGAGAAGACAATCATCCCTTTTCAAGGACTGTCTTCCCGTCATACATGTTTGCCTCTTCAGTTTTCCCCCCGTTGTTTCCCGGGTTCTGAATCATCACACAGGAAGCTTTTTCTTCTCCCTCTTCATTTTACTTTTTTTTAAAAAGGAAAATATTATCTTTAAAGATTATGGAGAATGTACTTACCCCATCACACAGGATCGCCTCCTCCTGCCTCTAGCTCAACTACTTCACTTAGGCGATCCCTCGTAGTTCGAGGATGATGGTCTTCCAGTAATTTTTTTTGGAAGACGCCTGTGTGTGATTTTTTTAATGTGTGGAGGTCAATGCACGGCCGGTCAACACACAGTCTTCACAGAGTGAGGTCCCAGCAGTGGTGTGATTAACACAACGAGAGTGGCTTCTCGGTCTGTTGCAGCCTTCTTCCACCTTCACAGCCATTGTAACATGTACCATGTTATCCTCTGCCTGCTCCGCCGTTGAGGTCTTAGGGTCTTTGGATTGTTCTTTGTCTGGATCCTCCCCTGTGGCCACTCCTGGGAGTGCATGACTCCAGTGGTTGTGCCCTAAGATTCATTGGAACACGCAAGCCCCCTCACCATGGCAAGGTGACAACCCAACCCTAGCTCAACCACCCGCTTAGAGGAGACACAAGATATCATTCTTAAGACACCACTTCTATGGGCTGCTTTCCTTCCCAAGCCCCATTCATAAGACACTTCTTTGGGATACTGTCCTTCCCAAGTCCCTTTCATAAGACACTTCCATGACCTGCTTTCCTTCCCAAGCCCCATTCTCAAGACACCCCAAAAGACTGCCCATCAGAACGCCCCTCAAAACACCATGATGATATGGGATGGGCAAGTTAGACTCTTCCCATCTCATGTCTTTTCCAACAGTAACTACAGATCTGATGTGCGCTAAGAACACAGAACATGATTGATCATCCATGTTTAGAGCTCCCTCCTTGTAGGACACTTTAGCTGCATTTCAAGGATGGGGAGCTGCACATGACAGCCAGATGTGCTTAAATGTCATGTGATGGGCTCAATGCATCTCCGTGCTTGAAAAGTGACTGAAGCATCCTACGATGGGGAAATTTTCCCATGTGATGAAATTCTAAATTCGGTGCTATTTATGAAGACCATCACAAAGAATTTGTTGTTAGAACTGAGATGGGTTGTTGCAAGAGGGAGGTAAAGTCTATGTTCCTATTGCTGCAGTTCCAGAATGAATTCTTTAAAAATGTGAGTTTCTTTAGTGAGATTTCTTGCAGCATTGTAAAGCTGAAAATGGTCAACAGCTGCAATGAAGCTACAGCAGGAAACAAAATGAGGGCATTGTCTAGTAAATGTCTGTCCTTCAATGCAATTTTCCTTCAGTCCACACATTGCTAGCACTGTAGTAACTACCAGTTAGAAACAGAGTCTAGGTTTCTAGAGAAAAGAGGTGGGCACAGTTACCAAAGGAATGCAAATATGGAAAAATATAGAAGTTTTGTTATGAACATTTTTTTATTTTCTCACTCTGCAGTGCTGAAGGAAAGTTTCATTGTGAACAGAATTAATATTTCGAGAGGTAATATCCTCATCTTTACCTACCCCCTTGCTTAAGAATCAGCTTTTTCCTCCCAAAATCATATAAGTTCCTAATGTGATATATACCAATGATGTGCAGACACTGTGTGAGAGCCTGACCCAAGGTCAACAAATGAAGTTTCATTGGTTGAAACCAATATTTTATCTGTCGCCACTCAGAACCAGGAGGAATTGTGTTGTAGGTCCCACCGAAGACACACTTGCAAAAAAACTAGTTCTAAGTTCTAAAAATGGTATGCTGAATAAAGGCAGTCTTCATCTTCGTGTGTTTTTTTTGAAAGACTCACTTTTAAATCTTAAAACATGACCCACATTTAACAGATTTATTCATATTATCTACGCAAGATCCATGCTCTAGTAACCTCCAGGATTGACTACTGTAACAGACTGTAGGGGGGATTGACTTTGAAGGAAGGAAGTTCAAAAACTGCAACTAGTTCAGAAAGTGGTGGTCAGATCGCAAACTAAGACTGAATATTATGGTCTTGATACTACCATTCTATTCTAGAATCATGGAATCATACAGTTAGAAGATACAATAATGTGTGTGTGTGTGTGTGTTTCAATCCTACAAAACCTATTCAAATGTAAAGTTAATGGCTAACAAACTATAGTTTATTAAATAAGTATAAACCCATGGGCTTCTCTTCCCCTTGTCATGTGCTAGAATCAATGCTTCAGACCTGTATTGTTATTATTTTATTATGACACAGCAAACAAGATAGATATGCTGGATTTCATATCACAAAATCACAAGCTGAACACTTCCCAAGTGTCTAGGACTGTGTGATGTATTTTCGGATGATGCGTGCAGATCCCAGTAGGGTGGCCTTCTGCAGTTGGCAGATCATGATTTTGTCAATGTCAATTGTTTCCAAATGCCGGCTGAGATCTTTTGGCATGGCACCCAATGTGCCAATCACCACCGGGACCACCTGCACTGGTTTCTACCAGAGTCTTTGAAGTTCAATCTTGAGGTCCTGATAGCAGCTGAGTTTTTCCTGTTGTTTTTCGTCAATGCGACTGTCACCTGGGATGGCAACATCAATGATCCAAATCTTTTTCTTTTCCACAACTGTGATGTCTGGTGTGTTGTGTTCCAGAACTTTGTCAGTCTGGATTCAGAAGTCCCACAGTATCTTTGCGTGCTCATTTTCCAATACTTTTGAAGGTTTGTGATCCCACCAGTTCTTTACTGCTGGGAGGTGGTACTTGAGGCATAAGTTTCAATGGATCATTTGGGCCACATGGTTGTGCCTCTGTTTGTAGTCTGTCTGTGCGATTTTCTTACAGCAGCTGAGGATATGGTTTCGTTGGTTTCCTTGCAGAGTCTGCATTTTGGGTCATCAGCTGATTTTTCGATCTTGGCCTTAATTGCATTTGTTCTGATGGCTTGCTCCTGGGCTGCAAGGATCAGGCCTTCTGTCTCCTTCTTCAGTGTCCCATTCATGAGCCAAAGCCAGGTCTTCCCTGTACTGGCAGTAGTATAACTACCGGCAGGTCCAACCAAGCCAGAGAGGCCTCAGCTGAGGAGTGGAACCAAGTGCATCTAACCCATTAGCATTATGGAGAATCAAACCAAAATGAAGTCTATACTGGCTCGGTCGTCGCCCAGGATTAAAAGGACCGCGGTGAGCTACGGAATCAAAATACAAATGAACAGTCACAGAAGTGGCAAAAATATACAATGCCAGAAAACCGCACAATAATAATAATTATTATTATTTAAAAAATCCACATTAGATGAATGTCATATACAGGTAGCTTCTGAGTTACAAACATCCAACTTATAAAAGGCTTATAGTGAAGAATAGGACTGAGACAACAGGAAATGAGATAAATCTAGGAAAAAGAAATTCACTCCTAGAAGTGTCCCAAAATAGGGTCCCAACTGAAGCTTCCTCACCAATACTTGTTTACACAACAAGCCAAATTTTTCAAAATCCAATTGTCATAGGGACAGAAAGTGAAATGAAATCTTCTGAACGGTGGCAAAGACAGCAAAGCAAACACTACAGAGATGCTAACCCTTCCCTTTGTTGTTTATTTGTTCCGTCGCTTTTGACTCTTTGTGACCTCATGGATCAGCCCACACCAGAGCACTCTGTTGACCGTCTCACCACCTTCATCTTCATCAAGGTCAAGCCAGTCACTTCAAAGATACCATCCATCCATCTTGCCCTTGGTCGGCCCCTCTTCCTTTTTCCTTCCATTTCCCCCAGAATCATGATCTTTTCCAAGTTTTCCTGTCTTCTCATTATGTGGCCAAAGTACTTCATCTTTGCCTCTAATATCCTTCCCTCCAGTGAATAGGCGAGCATTATTTCCTGGAGGATAGACTGATTGGATCTTCTTGTGATCCATATCATTCATTTGTATTTTTGGCTATCAGTGGAATCCATAGAAAGAATAACATTTAAAATGAGTCGATTTACTGCCTTTCAGCTTTCTTTGCTGTTCACCTTTCACACACATATATATAAAAATTGGAAATACTATGACCTGGATGATTCTGACTTTGATATTAAATGACATTTCTTTTCACTTGAGGTTATTGTCTATTTCCTTCATGGCTACCTTTCCAAGTCTTTGTGATCTTGACTATACTGTCCATTTTTTTTAGTACAACCCAATACAAGACCAGAATGAGATGTAAATGTGAGTGTGAGTAAGAGAAATGCAATGAAACTGAGGTAGATTTTTGCAGTCTTAATAAGAAGTAATTTAGTTTTAAAAGTGTTGGGAATCACCCTGGACTACTCAAGTCTAGATATAGTTCGATAGATGATAGAGTTAGATTGAGGGAATCCTTTCCCTGTTTCCAAAGCATGCCTAGACAGGCTTTACTGTGTTTCACTCTATCCTGTTTACGTCACATCCCTTACTTTGAAGTTAGTAGAAATGTGAATCTCCACGTACACTAACTTCTCATTGGTCAGAATGTCTTTTATGGTCCCAATAAACTGGACCAGGGGTCCCCAAACTAAGGCCCGGGGGCCGGATGCGGCCCTCCAAGGTCATTTACCTGGCCCCCGCCCTCAGTTTTATAATATTATATTTTTATATCAGTTTTAATAATATAATATATTGTATATACATATAATATTGATAAAAATATTATAATGTTATACAATATAATACTAATAATAATACCATATAATAATATTAATTATATGTTATATATTACATATAGTATTACAGTATATTGGTATAGTTCAATATAGTAATGTATAATGCTAATATTGTGCTATGCTAATCTATATATATAAAAGGGTAATGAAATTTCAGCCTAGGACAAAACAACAAAACTACACATCCCAGAAACACTAAACTTGGCAGCAGAACCCCTCATCCCAGCCTCTACGTTCATACAACAAAAAGAAAAGAAAAATAAAGTCCTAATTAGAGGGAGAGGAATAATTGTTTTTAGCCAATTGCTGCCAGTTAGAAGGCTAAGCTCCGCCCACTTGGTCTCCTAACAACCCACTCAGCCCAGGGGATAGGCAGAGTTAGGCGTCACTTAGGCCTCTTCCACACTGCCTATAAAATACAGATTATCTGATTTTAACTGGATTATATGGCAGTGTAGACTCAAGGACCTTCCACACACCTATATAACCCATTTATAATGACTTAATGTCAGGGGAAAACCTTTACCCTTTACCTTAACTACCACCAATTCCTCAATACTTTATTTCCCATACCACCATACTTCGCCACAGCAACGCGTGGCCGGGCACAGCTAGTAATATAATATACTAGCTGTGCCCTGCCACGCGTTGCTGTGGCCCATTGCAATTGCACTGAATAGCTCCGGTTTTGGGGGTTTTTTAGGCCCTGTGGAGGTTCGTGACGTGATATTTTGTGGTTTCAACCTCGAGGCGTGGATGATTGATCGTGTTGTGAAATTTCGAGGTTGGGGGTGTTTAGTTTTGTTGCTTTGCTCGGTGCCAGGATTCCATCACTCTTTTATATATATAGATTGTATGTACATACAGCTGCTCTGAGTCCCCTTCGGGGAAAGAAGGGTGGGATATAAATGTAGTAAATAAATGTAGTAAGTAAATAAATAATTAATGTTAGACTTAGGCTCACCCAAATTCTGAAATGACTTGAAGGCACACAACAACAACAACAACAACAACAACAACAATCCTAATTAACTTGACTATCTCATTGGCCAGTAGCAGGCTCACACTTTCTATTGAAATCTTGATAGGTTTATGTTGGTTAAGATTGTTTTCATTTTTAAATATTGTATTGTTCTTTCATTGTTGTTGTTGTTGTTGTTGTTTTGCACTACAAATAAGACATGTGCAGTGTGCATAGGAATTTGTTCGTATTTTTTTTTCAAATGATAATTCGGCCCCTCAACAGTCTGAAGGATTGTAGACTGGCCCTTTGCTTTAAAAGTTTGAGGACCCCTGAACTGGACCATGAGGTTGGAACCATTTTGGTTCACTCTTCTCCCTTTGTTCTTCTAGCTAACAAGCAGCATCTTGCTGTCTCTCCTGGCAAGGTGTAACTATTTAGATGTTTGTTATTTTTCCTTTCTTATTTTTTCCTTAGAAACCAGTCTAGAGTAAACTAGACAGCTCCCAAGCCTTTCTATCTACAATGGAATTCTTTTTACCTGAATAAATACTTTTTGAACTTTTACTGAGACTCTGCACTCCATTGCCATCCTAAGTTGAAAGGCTTCTCTTTGCTCGCCCCGTGTAAGTAACTGTTGCATTTGAAAGCTTTTGCTTTTACTACTCTGCTGCATTTTGGTGGACTCTCCCCCAGAGAGGGTTAAATTGAGTCTAACCACTCAGAGATTACCACAACAAAAAGAAGCATGATGGAGGCAGCGAATTAAATGTGCAAGAGACCAAGAGACGGAAAGACGGAAAGGATCAAATATGTGGAATTGACACTCACCCACAACTTAATAAACAATGATTTCTTTAAATCACGAATAAGAACTGTTTGACAATGGAATATGCTGTTTCAAAGGGTGGAATCTCCTTTGGGAGGGTTAAACAGAGGCAGGATGGCAATGTGTCAGGAATACAGGTTTGCTTCATGACTAGATCAGTGGTTCTAAACCTGGGGTCCTCAGATGTTTTTGGCCTACAACTCACAGAAATCCCAACCAGTTTACCAGCTGTTAGGATTTCTGGGAGTTGAAGGCCAAAAACATCTGGGGATCCCAGGTTGAGGATCACTTGTGTTCTCTTCCAACCCTATGATTCTATGCTTTCATAGACTCATTGAGTTGGAAGAGACCACATGAGCCATCCAGTCCAACCCCCCTGCCATGCAGGAAAAGCACAAACAAAGCACCCCTGACAAATGGCTATCCAGTCTCTGTTTAAAAGTTTCTAAAGGAGGAGCCCCCATCACACTACAAGGCAGTGGATTACACTGTCGAGCAGCTCTTACAGTCACGAAGTGCTTCCTAATGTTCAGATAGAATGTCCTTTCCTCTAATTTGAACCCATTGCTTTGAGTCTTTGTCTTTAGAGCCACAGAAACAAGAATGCACCCACTTCCTTATGACATTCTTTTCACATATTTAAATATGGCTCTTACGTTTCCTCTCATCCAAAGGGATTCACTGAAAGTGTCATTCGAACAACTTCAATCACTTTAGACATTGGCTTACAGTTTTTTGAATCAACAGGAAAACACAAACATTGCCTAATGCAGAGCAATCTAAATTGCTGCCAGTATCCTACCTATCTTCCTCATTTGTGGGCATTTCCTACGATCACAGTCCAGTTGGCAACCCTTCCATGGGGGAAAAAACTAAAACCATGGGAGGAAAGCTCGTGCCTAGTAGAACAAGGTGAATAGATCTTTTAATTTTGACTCAATCACTCAAAACCCTCAAATGTGCATTGTAATTCCATTTGAAGCACTAGATTAGCAGAGAATGTCTCATTTTTGTTGAGACATGCTGCCATCCAGTGGCAAAACAATATACTTTCTGCACCATGAACAGAGATAGTTTTTTATTAAATAGCAGCCTACCTTATTAATATGCAATAGCATTCAACCATTTGCAATTGTGCATCAAGGATGCCACTCTCTGACAGGACTGCCCCCTAACAACATTTATTTAATAAAGCAGGAAAAATATTATATCCATAGAGCAAACTTATATCAATCAAATTACTTACTTACTTAGGCAATCCCTCCTTGTCCGAGTATGATGGCTTTCCAAATGTAATGTCTTGCTGATGGATAATCAATAGATAGATGACAGACAGACATTTGCAATTGCATAGAGTTCCTTCCAGGTAAGCATATATAGAGCTTATATATAGTGGGCCTACTCCATATTTAATAAGAATACATAGTCATAACCATAGTACTACTGCCACAATAATAAATGCCCCCTAAAGACCAAATTGACAGCCAATAGTTGCATCAAGCAAAAGAGATATTATAATAATAATAATAATAATAATAATAATAATAATAATAATAATAATAATAATAATTGCAGCCCAGGAGCAAGCCATCAGAACAAATGCAATTAAGGCCAAGATCGAAAAATCAAGATGGTAAAATATCAAACATCTGGACATCCTCTGGGCAACGTCCTCACAGGCAGCCAATTCTCTCGTAACAGAAGCGACTTGCAATTTCTCAAGTCACTCCTGACATGAAAAAAAATAATAAAAAAAACAAATTATAATGGTATTAAATTCTATCTTGGTCATGTAGGTGCCAATTACCTGTTCACTTGTGGCACTTACTTGATTTTCTTAGGCAAGGAATGCTTGCGGCATCATAATTCACCAAAAAAAAATGCCAGCCACAGTTATTTTCTCCTTTCTCAACCAAGACAGGAATGGGAAAGGAATGCAGTTACATCATGAACAGGATTTTCTAACTCCCTTCAGCTAAGATTTGGTGTAGCATAAATTTAAATGTCTTACTGGGATTAACAGAAGTGTAATAAATGTCTCATTTTCAATGTCAGCATAATTAACATTAGAGAGGGCAGCTTTGTAATGTCAACATAATATAGTGGAGCTTCTTCAACTAACTTTCCTGTTTTGTATAGGAAAGAAAATATTATACATGGCAGAACAGGCCAAGCAATATTTGGAAGTTTTCCAGAGGGGAATGAATCATTTTCAGAATTCTGATGCCCCAACTTTTGATGGAAAGGGGGCAGTGGGGTATGGACCAAACATTCATCTACATACATACACACACAAAACACAAACTGGACAAAGTACATGGCATAAAGCAAATTAGATAGACAACAAAATGAAGCAATATGATGTGCTACCATTCAGCATTATTCCAGTCATTGCGTTACATTCCCTTCTTCCCAATTTTCACAAAAACTCAGTCTTTTCTTAGTAGGTTTGGTGGACTTCCTCTCCTATGGTACTTCAGCAAACTTTAGGATTTCCCATAGAAATGGGAAAAATCACTCTCATTCATGGGGGCATCATTTTGGCTGGATAAATAAATGGAACTCATGGATGTACAGTGTTCCCTCACTTATCGCTGGGGTTAGGTACCAGGACCACCCTCAATAAGTGAAAATCCGCGAAGTAGGGACGCTATATTTATTTTAATATTTATACATTATTTTAGTAGTTATACACTATTTTAACTCTTTATCAACCAATCGTGTGTTGATAAATCACCTCCTTCTCATCCTGTTGCCGTTTGGGCTCTCCCTCTGCCTTTTCCTTCCTCCCTTCCTTAGGCTGAAAATGTATTTTTTTAATGATTTATAATAGTCTTTTAGAGTTTATTGAAAAACTGTGAAACAGCGAATCTGCGAAAAGTGAATTGCAAAGTTCAATTGCAAAAATTTATATCCCACCCTACCACTGGAAACAGAGAGAATTGTCATCAAAACCACTGAGAGATTGAATGTTGATATGTAGAACAGAGCTGACAAAGGGCCCATCTATGCAAGCCTGAAAACCTGATAGAAAGTGGGATAAAGGGGGTGGTTACAAAACGCATACCCATAATGCGCACTTAATAAAGGGACGGAATGAAAAACATATAATAAAGAGGCTTGCATAAAATCTGACATCAGGCAAAAAAATGTGCTGCTATGGAGCACTGTATGTCTCAGCACTCCCAAAAAAACAAGAGTCCCTTGCGGTACGCTGGTGTAGACTGCTAGAATGCTTATTCTCATTTTACAATCCTGAAACAGCTGGCAGAGGGATGCAAACAGAAGGCAACACAAACAAACAGGTGGCTAAATGGGAGCACGATAGAAAAAGAATTCCCATGAGCACTCTCTCCAACCATTCCTTTGTTCTCATTTCCTGTGTATTACTGAAAAGAAACGGGCAGCAACGTGACACAAGCAAGTGGCCCCAAAGGTAAATGGAGTTCAAGTGAACAAACCAGGAAGCACCAGGAGTGAGGGTGAGGAGAAATGACAGAAAATCTGCTTGTGTGCACTGTATTATATCCGCAACAGCGCTACAACATTGGCAAAACACTTATGAGGTGCAGTGCATCTGAGAGTGTCATGGGGCAGAGAGAGAAAAGAAAACTTCTGTCGGATGTTGCACCATAAATTTCGTGGTTCCCTTCAATCCACATTAACCAAATCTATCTGGATGCCATGGGACCATTTTCCAGGACAGAGAGTTCCAGATGTAAACTCTCCTTGAGATACCGGTTATTTAATCCCACTTCCTTATTCCAGATTAAGCAGCTGTCTCAAAGGGCCCAAAGTGTAGAAGTTCAGCTCATCAGTCTAAATAGACCGGATAATAAAGAAGGCCAATACCAAAAACTTTTGGCATGGAGATAAAGCTCTAGTTCAATAGTTGGCTAAGGACCGCTCAAGACATGGCAGAGACCTGGGAGGAAGCGAGTTAAAATAACCCAGTTCCTCCCTGTTTTCTGTCCCAACCCCAATGTAAACTCTTGGCTTTCCCTTGAGGGGTGGCGAGATGCCATCCCAGGTCAAAAAAAAAAAAAAAAGGTTGATCTGGGATGGCATCCACCCCCTCGCCAACCTCCCATTTACCCCCAAAAAAGAGGCCTGCCATCAGCACAGACCCCTCTGCACTGTACTACTGATGCTCAAAAAATGACATTAGGAGGGAGGGAGAAAATAAATCTCTCACCCCAGATGCACCAGTTCTGTGCATCAGGAGTGCAGGCCTCTCCAATAAGTTTTTTGGAGGAGAAATTGAGAGCTGGAGGGGAAGGGGTGGGCACCCTGGATGGCCTCTCTCCTATTTTTTGGGGCTCCAGGAGCCCAAAGAACCAAAATGGCTGTGGGGATTGACCTCAAGGACTTTAGTAACGTTGCGAGCCACCCCGAGTCCCCACGGGGAGATGGTGGCGGGGTATAAATAAAGTAGAGCTAACAGGGAGCCATGAAGACAGTTCCATCTTGTCTTTTTACATCAGCTGAGGCCCCTCCCACCATCTCCAACTGACGCTCGGGTGCCAGAGCTAAGAGGGAGCCATGAAGACAGTTCCATCTTGTCTTTTTACATCAGCTGAGGCCCCTCCCACCATCTCCAACTGACGCTCGGGTGCCAGAGCTAAGAAGGAGCCATGAAGACAGTTCCATCTTGTCTTTTTACATCAGCTGAGGCCCCTCCCACCATCTCCAACTGACTCTCGGGTGCCAGAGCTAAGAGGGAGCCATGAAGACAATTCCATCTTGTCTCTTTACATCAGCTGAGGCCCCTCCCACCATCTCCAACTGACGCTCGGGTGCCAGAGCTAAGAGGGAGCCATGAAGACAGTTCCATCTTGTCTTTTTGCATCATCTGAGGCCCCTCCAACCATCTCCAACTGACGCTCGGGTGCCAGAGCTAAGAAGGAGCCATGAAGACAGTTCCATCTTGTCTTTTTACATCTGCTGAGGCCCCTCCCACCATCTCCAACTGACGCTCGGGTGCCAGAGCTAAGAGGGAGCCATGAAGACAGTTCCATCTTGTCTCTTTACATCAGCTGAGGCCCCTCCCACCATCTCCAACTGACGCTCGGGTGCCAGAGCTAAGAGGGAGCCATGAAGACAGTTCCATCTTGTCTTTTTACATCAGCTGAGGCCCCTCCCACCATCTCCAACTGACGCTCGGGTGCCAGAGCTAAGAGGGAGCCATGAAGACAGTTCCATCTTGTCTTTTTACATCAGCTGAGGCCCCTCCCACCATCTCCAACTGACGCTCGGGTGCCAGAGCTAAGAGGGAGCCATGAAGACAGTTCCATCTTGTCTTTTTACATCAGCTGAGGCCCCTCCCACCATCTCCAACTGACGCTCGGGTGCCAGAGCTAAGAGGGAGCCATGAAGACAGTTCCATCTTGTCTTTTTACATCAGCTGAGGCCCCTCCCACCATCTCCAACTGACGCTCGGGTGCCAGAGCTAAGAGGGAGCCATGAGGACAGTTCCATCTTGTCTTTTTACATCAGCTGAGGCCCCTCCCACCATCTCCAACTGACGCTCGGGTGCCAGAGCTAAGAGGGAGCCATGAAGACAGTTCCATCTTGTCTTTTTACATCAGCTGAGGCCCCTCCCACCATCTCCAACTGACGCTCGGGTGCCAGAGCTAAGAGGGAGCCATGAAGACAGTTCCATCTTGTCTTTTTACATCAGCTGAGGCCCCTCCCACCATCTCCAACTGACGCTCGGGTGCCAGAGCTAAGAGGGAGCCATGAAGACAGTTCCATCTTGTCTTTTTACATCAGCTGAGGCCCCTCCCACCATCTCCAACTGACGCTCGGGTGCCAGAGCTAAGAGGGAGCCATGAAGACAGTTCCATCTTGTCTTTTTACATCAGCTGAGGCCCCTCCCACCATCTCCAACTGACGCTCGGATGCCAGAGCTAAGAGGGAGCCATGAGGACAGTTCCATCTTGTCTGTTTACATCAGCTGAGGCCCCTCCCACCATCTCCAACTGACGCTCGGATGCCAGAGATAAGAGGGAGCCATGAGGACAGTTCCATCTTGTCTGTTTACATCAGCTGAGGCCCCTCCCACCATCTCCAACTGACGCTCAGGTGCCAGAGCTAAGAGGGAGCCATGAGGACAGTTCCATCTTGTCTCTTTACATCAGCTGAGGCCCCTATCCGCAATAACATGCTATGGAGCAGAATGAAGAAGGCGGGGCCGGGAAGACATCTTTCCACCATGTCTCCTATATCAATTTAATGATATAATGATATATAATAATATTATACTATACTAATATTATAATACATTGTATATAATAATATTATGATGTTATACAATGTAATAATAATTATAATTCACTATTATAATTGTATATTTATATTACATACAATATTACTAATAATATTGCGATATAGTTGTTTAATATAATATATTGTATGTATATATACTTGTAAACCGCCCTGAGTCCCCTTCGGGGTGAGAAGGGCGGTATATAAATGTCGCAAATAAATAAATAATAATAATAATAATAATAATAATAATAATTATTATTATTATTATTATTATTATTATTATTAGAAACAGTCCCAGGAGTCAATCTCCACAGACCCCGCACCTAGTAAGATCTGAACCTTAGCTTAAGGTCCGGATCTTTCCAGGTGTCAAATTAATGTGGCGCAAATTGAGAAAATCCAGTTTGCTTCGCATGAATTAGCTTTTACCTGAGGTGTCATTTGGACAGCTCAGGTAAAAGTAATACCGTTCGCCTGCCTGGAAGGGCCCAAAGACAGTCAACAAATCTCCAGACAATTAATATCTTAGAATATATGTGATCAACATGACATTACAGAAATAACGGAACGAAAATAATGCAGCAGTCAGACTGTATCTACAACTGATCTGAACAATGGCACTGATGGGTAGAAATCAACCCATGTAATTTTGTAATACATTTGGGCAGTATTTTTGGGAGAGAGGAGGTTTTCTATTTCTTGTTGACACAGTGTGATATATTGATGTCATGTACAGAGCTTAGTATAGGCCAGAACTCATATAGTCATGGCATCTGTTCTGAACTGCAGGTCTCAGCATTAGAACATAGAACTAAATTAAAAGAACAAATTTTTGACTATGGAATAACATAGTTGCTGACATGTCCTAGAATAACTGAATCTCACTGCCAGATCTCTTGATCTAGTTGTTTCTGTTTTTTGTTTATTGGTTTCACCTGGGTGAATCCACACAATATTTTTTACAAAAGTGCAATAGAATTATGCGTGTGAGCATCAAAGCATCACAATATTTTAATTAGCATTGAAAATGGTATTACTAACTGTCCTTCTACCTCAAACCTTTCTTTAAGCATAGCTTCAATTCTCAGAGTAGCTAGGGAAAAAAATTCCCCAGAAATAATATGCTTTTGTGAATGATCATTGTCATAATGTAGCTTGGCCTGAACTTGAAAGGGAAAATAAAATCCATTAGGTATACAAAAAATACATCTGCTCCAGCATTTCAACTTTGTTTTAAAGTGGCAGAGTACCACACTCTCTCAGCTGTTTAGCTCTTTTTCTCAAAATCAGGAATGAACTTATAGCTACAGTACTTTCTTTATTATTTCTTTAATTAATTGTTTTAGTTTTTGTTTTGCATTTGTTGGCTTCTTTTGTCTGTTTGTGTGGCCAGTGCATACTCCCAGAGAAAGCCCCCCCCCCCCCAGACTCATAGCAAGATAGAATAGTAGATATAGAAGGCACTGGACTCCCTTCTGTCCTTACAACTACAAAGAACCTAGAATCAGTATTGTATAGTTGTTTAAGCATTATACTACAATTCCAGAGGCCAGGGTTTGAATCACTGCTCATCCATGGATGACCTTATGTAAATCACATCCTCTCAGGTTTAAAGGAAGATACACAGAGACATACACAAATATAATTTCATCTTAGGGTTCCATAAGTTATAAATAACTTGAAGAACAATAAAGAGTCTTCATCCATCCTAGATCCATCAGAGGAGGAGCATTTCTCAACCTGGGGGTTGGGACCCCTGGGGGGGTCACGAGGTGGGTTTCGGGGGGTCACCAAAGACCAGTATTTTCTGTTGGTCGTGGGAGTTCTGTGTGGGAATTTTGGCCCAATTCTATCATTGGTGGGGTTCAAGGGGCTCTTTGATTGTAGGTGAACTATAAATTCCAGCAACTACCACTCCCAAATGTCAACATCTATTTTCCCCAAAGTCCACCAGTGTTCAAATTTGGGCATACTGTGCATTTGTGCCAAGTTTGGTCCAGATCCATCATTGTTTGAGTCCACAGTACTCTCTGGATTTAGGAGAACTACAACTCCAAAAATCAAGGTCAGTGCCCACCAAACCCTTCCAGTATTTTCTGTTGGTCATCAGAGTTTTGTTCAGTTCCATCACTGGTGAAGTTCAAAATGCTATTTGATTGTAGGTGAATAATAAATCTCAGCAACTACAACTCCCAAATGACAAAATCAATCTCCACCCCCCCCCCCACCAGAGCAGGCCCTAGGTATTTTTCACGTGTAGGCAAACAGAATTTTGCCCCCCCCCCAAAACCAATCACTGAAAAATAAAAGCATTGGATAAGCGAAAATGTTGGATTAAGGAAAAGCCTATTAAACATCAAATTACATTAAGATTTTACAAATTAAGCACCAAAGCATCATGTTTTACAACAAATCAACAGAAAAAGCAGTCTCGACTGCGCCCCCCGTATGTTTTGCACCCCAAGCGACCGCTTAATTCGCCTCATTGTTCGACTGGCCCTGCCCCCCACCCGACCAGCATTAAAATTTGAGTGTATTGTGTATTTGTGCCAAATTTGGTCCAGTGAATGTAAATACATCCTGCATATCAGATACTTACATTACAATTCATAACAGTATCAAAATTACAGTTGCTGCTGCTCAGTCGTTTAGTCGTCTCCGACTCTTCGTGACCTCATGGACGAATCCACGCCAGAGCTCCCTGTCGGCCGTTGCTGCCCCCAGTTCCTTCAAGGTCAAGCCAGTCACTTCAAGGATACCGTCCATCCATCTTGCCCTTGGTCGGCCTCTCTTCCTTTTTCCTTCCATTTTCCCCAGCATCGTGATCTTTTCCAAGCTTTCCTGTCTCCTCATGATGTGGCCAAAATACTTCAGCTTTGCCTCTAATATCCTTCCCTCCAGTGAGCAGCCCGACATTATTTCCTGGAGGATGGACTGGTTGGATCTTCTTGCCATCCAAGGCACTCTCAGGATTTTCCTCCAGCACCAGAGTTCAAAAGCGTCTATCTTTCTTCGCTCAGCCTTCTTTATGGTCCAGCTCTCGCATCCACAGGTTACTATGGGAAATACCATTGCTTTGACTATGTGGACCTTCGTTGCCAGTGTGATGTCTCTGCTTTTCACTATTTTGTCAAGGTTGGCCATTGCTCTCCTCCCAACAAGTAAACGTCTTCTGATTTCCTGGCTACAGTCTGCATCTGCAGTGATCTTTGCGCCTAGAAATATAAAGTCTGTCACTGCCTCCACGTTTTCTCCCTCTATTTGCCAGTTATCAATAGGTGTAGTTGCCATGATCTTGGTTTTCTTGACATTTAACTGTAACCCAGCTTTTGCACTTTCTTCTTTCACCTTGGTGATAAGGCTCCTCAGCTCTTCCTCACTTTTAGCCACCAGAGTGGTATCACTGCATACCTAAGGTTGCTAATGTTTCTTCCAGCAATTTTAACTCTGGCCTTGGATTCCTCAAGCCCCGGATGTCGCATGATGTGTCCTGCGTACAAGTTGAACAGGGAGGGTGAAAGTATGCAGCCCTGCCGCACTCCTTTCCCAATCTTGAACCAGTCTGTTGTTCCGTGATCTGTTCTTACTGTGGCGACTTGGTCTTTATACAGATTTCTCAGGAGACAGACAAGGTGACTTGGTATCCCCATACCACCAAGAACATGCCATAGTTTATTATGATCCACACAGTCAAAGGCTTTAGAATAGTCGATAAAGCAGAAGTAAATGTTTTTCTGAAACTCCCTGGCTTCCTCCATTATCCTGCGGATATTGGCAATTTGATCTCTCGTTCCTCTGCCTTTTCTAAACAGTTATGAAGTAGCAATTAAAATAATTTTATGGTTGGGGGTCACCACAACATGAGGAACTGTATTAAAGGGTCGTGGCATTAGAGAGGTTGGGAACCTCTGTTCTAGACTAAGGAATATATCAATGCTAGGAAATATTAGTCTTTGGATTAGAACTCCCAGAGCCCCTGCCCCTTGGGCTTCTGGAGTTGTATTCACCCCTCTCCAAAAATAATATTTTATTCAAACTCCTGATGGTATTGTCCTACAGACTTGAGATGAGCTGTTGTAATACTTGTGGACTATAGTTGATGGAAGCTGCTCCCTTTCCCGCACTGCTCACCTTGCATATGGAACAATATCCAGGAGAATTGTAGAGTTAAGGCTACAATTCTATCTTCTTTGGGACTCATTGAAAACATGTGCCAAAATGCATTCATGCTTCTCTTGGACTTTAGGGAAGACATGGAATCTGTCTCCAAACTAAGTCTGTTTCTTTGTTCCAAAACATTCAAGAACAGCTGAAATATTCATGTGCTCCTCTGCCCCCCCCCCCATACACTTAAACCTCTCAGCTGTTTGCTAAATAAGTAAAAGCAGGTGCTGAATACCGCTTTCTGCAATCTCCCCAAAAATCCATACACGAATGTAATCAGACATATGATGCTAACAACAATAGCCATGAACTCCATGATCATTTTGTTTCAGAATTAAGCAATCACAGTGTGAATCACATAGAAAACTGTTTGTAGACGTCCACATATCCCTGAAGCCAAGACCAGCATCATTTCTCCAAGCCACAATTGAATAACCTGGAGCTTCTTTAGTATTATTTCTGTGTTTCCATTAGCAGGGAAAGGCAATGACACATTCAACACAGCATGTTTTTCTGAGCGGGAAATCTTTCCATGCAATAAATTGGAAGCAGCAAATTAAAGAGTAGACTGTGGTGACCTTGTTGACCAATTTTAATTAAGTTGATTCCACGGTAGCAATTACCCACAGGAACTGAGGACAGCTAGGATTAGAGCTTCCTAGGCTGCTTATATATTTATCAGGAAGCATTTGATGGTCGATTGCAAACATAAGCAACAGTGAAAGTTCTTATTTTGAAGAAAATGAAAGAGTTTCGTGCTGGGAACAGAAGAAAAACTTACTAAAGATCTGTCTTGGGGAATGGCAATGTGAGGCTGCCCAGATGATCTCAAACTTCTTTAATCTCTCTCTACTGGTTATGGTGGGTAGAGTTAATGGACTTGCAGTTCAATGACATCTGGATAGCCACAAATCACCCAACCTTGACATATCTAATCCAGTATCCTGTTTTCCTCAGTCGTTAAGTAGATACCTGTACCATGACTTCATATCTATACACATAATAAAAGTGAAAAATGTGCATGTGGGTATGCGGAGGAGGTGTCTACTTAGACAGGCTTCCTCCCATCTCCAAAAATAGCTATAATTCCTGCTGAGCAGGAGACACCGATGCCCCTCCCTCTACTTACATGCAGGTTATAGTGAGCACCATGAACATGTAGGCCAAACCCTGTCAGTGTCCTCCACAAACACCATCTTGCCCCCCACGCAAGTGAAGGCTTTAATGTTGGGACCATTTCATCCTAGATGTTCTGTTTTTCCTCCAGAATGGATATCCCATGGTTCCTTAATTTGCATGACCCCACCCACTACCTCTTCCTTAACTCTTTCCTACCCCTTCCTATTGCACACAGTTAATAGAGGACCCAATCAACAACTGAACAAGAGGTTTGGGAAGAATTCACCATGATTTACATGAGTTGTACTTGACCTACATCCAGAGAGCACTATTAACCCAACCAATGATGCATCTGGACCAAACTTGCAATGAATAATGGGACTTGCAGTTCCTTCACTGATACTGTGACCCCCACCGACAATGGACTGGGACCAAACTAGGCACAGAGGAGCCCCATGACCAACTGAACATACTGCTGGGGTTTAAGGGAATGGACCTTGATTTTGGGAGTTATAGTTCACCTACATCCAGAAAGCACTGAACCGAGCTGACGTGAGGTCTGCACCAAACTTGCCACACAGACCAAACATGGCCAACTGTGCATGCAGGCTATCGCACCTCAGCATTGGTTCACCTTGCTCCAACACACAAACTCCACCACAGCACGCTTGCCTTCGATTCTCATGGACCGTCTGAGTCCTGTTTTTAATTTCAACCTGGAATCCCTATCTGACACAAACTCATCCTCTTCGCTCCCATCTGCATTCTGTTGACAATTCTCAGATTTAAGTGAAAGGTCATCCTTATCACAAACTTTGGCAGCATCTCTGCTAGATTCAGTGGCATCCACAGACCTCTGTTTTTCTAAGCTATCAACATTTTCCGAATCCACCTGCACTTCAGAAACATCAACATTCCCAGGGACAGACTGCTGTTCAAACTGCATTTCAGAAACGTTCACATTTCCAGGGAAAAACTGCTGTTCCCCAAATCCCCTTTCTTCATCCTCAAGCTGAACTACAACACAGGCCTGGTTTGGGGGTGATTGACCTCGGATCTGGGACTTGTAGTTCACCCTTATCCAGAGAGCCCTGAACCCAGCCAACAACTGATCTGGACCAAACTTGGCACACAGATCCAACATGGCCAACTGCGAATACTGACAGGGTTTGGGGGTGATTGCCCTGGGAATCTGGAAGTTGTAGTTCACCCTAATCCAGACTGCACTGAACACGCCAATGACAGATCTGTACCAAACTTCAGTGATATAACCTAACATCCCAAATCAAACAATGCCTTCTTCTAATAACCTGGGCACTGCCAAGTTCCCATGCTAGTAACACATAAAAGCAATTGCCAACTTCCATTGTTGCTCTCCAGTGGCTGGCCTTGACTAAGGAGTCAGTTTCAAATTCCATTATACTGACATCTTCTCAGATGCCATTAGCTTTGCTTTCTTTCCACCCACATGTAAAATTAAAACATGGCATAACAAACATGGCTCTCCTTGAACTAAAATGGCCCAGGGAAGCTCTGGAATGTTCACCACAAGAAATTGGGGGAAGAGATGAATTTCCTGCAGGGGTGCAACATAGGGGATAGTTCCAACAGCTGCTTTTTCGTGACCTTTAACAGTTGCTAACCTTTGATATAAATACTGCCTTCACCCACTGGTAAGCCACAAGATCATCTTCCCCCGGCCTCCTGTTCCCAAGCATCAAGAAGTTATGATTGTTCATGCCATTCCATTTCCGCTTTCTATGTCTGATTGTGAAAGTTGGACAGTGAAGAAAACTGATTAGAAGATTAATTCGTTTAAAATTCAGTGCAAAAGAAGAATTCTACAAATTCCATAGACTGCTAAAAAGACAAACAAATAGGTCATCCAGCAAATCAAGCCTGAACTCTCCATAGGTGCCAAGATGACTAAACTGAGACCATCATATATGGACATGTCATAAAAAATAAATGATTCATTAGAAAAGCCAGCAATACTTAGTCAGGTAGAAGGTGGTAGGAAAAGTGGAAGATTGTACTACATGTGAATAGCTTCCATCAAGAAAGCTGTGGTCCTAAACCTGCAAGACCCGAGCAGGGCTGAAGATTTTGTGGCAACATAGAAGCGTCTGATTCATAGGGCTGCCATAAGCCAAAGTCAATTTGATGGTTGTTAACAAAAAAACAAGAAACAGAATTTAGAAAAATTATTTTTAAAATTATACAAAAAATTATAGTTACATGCTATGCTTATATACGATAATATATAATAATATAATATATTGTGTATGCATATAATATTCATAATATTGTAATGTAATACAATATAATACTTTTTTTCGTGTCAGGAGCAACCGGAGTTGCTTCTGGAGTGAGAGAATTGGTCGTCTGCAAGGACGTTGCCCAGGGGACGCCCGGATGTTTTTTGATGTTTTTACCATCCTTGTGGGAGGCTTCTCTCATGTCCCCGCATGGAGCTGGAGCTAACAGAGGGAGCTCATCCACACTCTCCCTGGGTGGGATTCGAACCTGGCAGCCTTCAGGTCAGCAACCCAACCTTCAAGTCACAAGGCTTTTATCCCCTAGGCCACCGGAGGCTCCAATATAATACTAATAATAATACAATATAATAATATTAATTATATGTTATATATTACATGTAATATAACTAATAATATTACAGTATAGTGGTATAGTACAATATAGGAATATATAATGCTAATATTGTACTATGCTAATAATATAAGGAGCCCCGGTGGCGAAGTGTGTTAAAGCACTGAGCTGCTAAACTTGCAGACCGAAAGGTCCCAGGTTCAAATCCTGGGAGCGGAGTGAGCGCCCGCTGTTAGCTCCAGCTTCTGCCAACCTAGCAGTTTGAAAACATGCCAATGTGAGTAGATCAATAGGTATCGCTCCGGCAGGAAAGTAACGGCGCTCCATGCAGTCATGTCGGCCACATCACCTTGGAGGTGTCTATGGACAACGCTGGCTCTTCGGCTTAGAAATGGAGATGAGCACCAACCCCCAGAGTCAGTGTTGTGACTGCGCCTTCGGGGATTATGGTTGATGGGGATGGAATTCGAAGAGGAAGAAAAAACCCTCGTGATGAGGGTTCACTGGAGGAGTTGCGCAGGAAGCGACTTAGAGAGCTATATGGGGGATCTTCTGAGGAAGATTCAGATGGGGAGATGGATGCTGAGGAACAGGTGGTGGCTGGGGAAGCGGGCACTGAATGGGCACAGCCACCGGAGATGTCTGGGGATTTGGGGTCTATGGATACTTCTGAACCTGGGGTTTCTGCAGGAGCTGATCCCAATTGGGATGCTTGGAGAAGGGAGGATGGTTCTTTAAGTGTTCATGGGGCTAAGTGTGGGCAGGATGATTGGGACTCCGACGAATTGCTAGGTACTCCAGATCCACGAGCTCTAGCTGTGTGGAGCTCAGACTCTGAGTAGATTTGGGACACCTGGTGTTTGGGTGTGAGTGTTTGGTCACCCAGGAGGAAGGGGAATAAAATGGGAATGTTTGGCCACTGCACTTTGCGTGTGGCAAGGTGTTGCTGAGGCGCCATTGGGATCTCTGTGTTTCCATGAAGACTGGACTTGGACTATGATTTGAATCTGCTGTTATCACCTAGCTTGGCTCTCGCTGTGTCTTATCGTGGCCCTGTTTTGGATGACTGCACCTCTTCAGACCTTGGATCGGAATTTGACCTTGCTACTGCCTTCGCCCTGTGATTGATGACTACTACCGGCTTTTGACTCCTGGCTTGCTCTTTGGACACCGCTGTTATCTCCTGACCTGACCTTGGAATCCCGGACGACGTCTTTTCACCATCCTTTTGGAGCCTTCGGCTTTATCCACATTGTGGAAGCAGTCTACTGCATTCTTAGTTTGTTTGTTTGTTTCCTGACCAATTTGGTGTTTTCTTTTGGGAACTGTTCCTTTGAAAACTACAGAGCCGGCTGGCAGGGCTTGGACTCAGAAAGTGCAGTTTGCACTAAGTTTGTTTAGCTTTGTTTTTACCTGCTTGTGTTGCTGAATTATATTTTTGTTTGAACTGCTCTTGAAGCACTGATAGTGAAGTGTTTCAAGGTTTTTTCTGTGTTAACATTACTTTTTGGCTTATCTGCTGAATAAACTCTATTTTTGTTCGCTAATTGGCGTCTGACTCTTGACAGTCAGACATGACTGGACTTAACATCAGGGGAAACCTTTACCTTCTACTAATAATATAACTTATTGTATGTACATATAATTTGTAAGCCACCCTGAGTCCCCTTCGGGGTGAGAAGGACAGGATATAAATGTAGTAAGTAAATAAATAAATAAAAACTAAAGTTGGGAAAATGCATAACACTTGTTGATAATAATGCAGGTTCACATTCACATATCCCTAAGAGCACTTCCAAGTTCATTCATATTTGCTGGAGATCTTGGACAACACCATCAGCTCCTCCATATAGCCAAAAGCTGCCTGGGTGCACACGCACACACACACACATCACTTATAGCCAGTGCAACCCCAGAAGGATGTTATAAGGATCTACTATATACCACAACCAGCCACCTCCCATGAGATATGTACAAGTAACCTTAGGTTCTATTAGCATATCTCACCAGCCTAAAAAATTAGTCCAAATTTAGTACACAACATACTACACAAACTGCTTTATTCCAGTCAGATTATTGGACCATCTACTTTCAAGGTATCTATGCTTCCAGCAGTCATTCTCCAGAATTTCACAGAGCTTTTCCAGTCCTAACTGAAAATGAGGAGCTACAACTGTAGTGTTTTACATATGTAAAGCAGATGATCAACCATGGAGCTACAGCTGCCCAATTAAAATATGCAATGTTTTACATTTCCCTGAAGCTAGAACCAGGATGGTGTAGTAGTTTATGGCAGGGAAATGTAACAGCCCGGTTGCTTGTAAGGAAAGTAAGCTTTAAAAGAAGGGAACAGGAGGTGCACAAACAACTGCGGTATGCAGAAATCCAACCAATTAAATTACATACACTGCAAGCCGCTAATAACCATGCAGAAAATTTCCTAAGTTAATTATATCTCAAATAAAGCTGTGCTACTCAAAATGGTGCAAACTAAGCCATTGACCGGCTGCCAATTCACAGTAAATATCCAGGGCACTATGCTAATACAATAACTATGTGGCACAAAGATAGTATCAGTAATAGGCATAATGCAGGGGAGGGCTTGTTGGTAGGCTTGGGCCCGAATCAGTTTGAACGAAAATGATCTGTAATATAAAATTGAAGACATGGATGTGGGACCAAGCTTTTGGATAAAAATCTTCAGTGCGATAATGTGATACGGAATGGTGCAATGATAACTAGAACGACCTTCGGACTATGATATTAGATCACATGATTTTAAATTGAGTTTTATGTTTGATATGTTTTTAAGGGTGAGTTTTTGAAGTATAGAGTTATTTGCTTATTATGTTGTACGACATCTAATTGTTGCCAATTTACATGTGAACCAGTCTGAGACCCCTACGGGTGAGAAGGGCAGGGTACAAATATGCCAAATAAATAAATAAACAAATATTGGACTGCAGATTGGAACCAATACCTCATGCACAGGTTTCAATACCAAATACCAAGCAATTGGTCACTTAGATCAGGCAGCCATAAACCTACCAGCAGCAGCAGAGAATGCTCATAGCAGACCAATACATTAAACCCCCATGAACTCCTCTTGCAACCAACCGCAGTAGAGTAAAGATAAAAATCAACAGGGTGCCAGAACTTGAAACCCACCAGTTGTCTTCTCCTCTAAACCTGAAAGAACTCAGAGAAGTCATCAAGCGATGTAAAGCTGGTAAAGCACCTGGCCTAGAGGACTTAATGATGGAGTAAATCAAACACTTGGGGCCCAAAGCTGAAAACTGGCTTTTGAAATTCTACAATCAATGCTTGGCACACAAACAGATTCCCAGAGTATGGAGGAAAACTAAGATCATTGCCATTTTAAAACCCGGTAAAGATGCCTCCAATGCCAGGAGCTACCAACCAATCGCTCTTTTATGTCATCTATATAAAATATATGAGAGGATGCTATTAAATCGATTAGGACCTGTTATCGAACCCAAGCTTATTGCACAACAAGCAGGTTTCAGACCAGGGAAAAACTGTACAGGTCAAATTCTCCATCTAGCTGAGCATATCGAGGAAGGCTATGAGAAAGGCTGCATTACAGGAACAGTTTTTGTGGACCTTACGGCAGCCTATGACATGGTGCAACATAGAAAAATGCTGCATAAAGTCTATCATATTACCCAGGATTTGACTTCACAAAAACTGTCCAGACCCTCCTGGAAAACCACAGCTTCTATGTGGAGTTTTGAGGCCGGAAAAGTAGATGGAGGAGGCAAAAGAATGGTTTACCCCAAGGCAATGTTCTTGCATCGACCTTGTTTAACATCTTCACAAATGATCAGCCACAACCACCACTCACAAATATGCTGGTGACCTTGGCTTAACAACACAAGCAAAAGATTTTGAAACAGTTGAAAACCAACTCACTAATGCCTTGAAAGATCTCTCCAGCTACTACAAAGAGAACCACCTGAAGCCTAACCCTGCCAAGACACAAGTGTGTGCTTTCCACCTACGTAACCGTGAAGCCAAAAGGAAATTGAAAGTTACTTGGGAAGGCCAAGAGCTTGAACACTGTTTCCATCCTAACTACCTTGGTGTCACCTTAGATCGAACACTAACATAAAGGAAACACTGCATGAACATCAAGCACAAAGTAGCTGCACGCAATAACATCCTGCAGAAACTGACTGGAAGTGCATGGGGTGCAGACCCACAAGTAATAAGAACATCAGCCCTGGCCTTGTCTTTCGCAACTGCTGAGTACGCCTGTCCTGTCTGGCACAAGTCTGCCCATATGAAGCTGGTGGACATAGCACTGAACGAAACATGCAGAATAATCACAGGATGCGTTAAACCTACACCTGTTGATAAACTCTACAAGTTAGCTGGCATTGCCCCCCTGACGTGTGATGGGAAGTTGCTGCTAACGGTGAGAGAAAAAAGGTCGAACATTGTGAAAGCCACCCACTGCATGACTATCAGCCTCCTCCTAGTAGACTCAAATCAAGGAAGGGCTTCATGTGAACCACCACTCCTCTTGATGTTCCTCCAGCAACAGCAAGAGTGTCCCTCTGGGCAGCTAAACCAGGCAATTCCAACTGGATGGCCCCCCATGAGGGTCTTCCTCCAGGGGCAGACCAAGAATGGGCAGCTTGGAAGTCCCTAAACAGACTCAGAAGCAGAGTGGGCAGATCAAAAGACAACTTGGCAATGTGGCACTACCTGGAGGTTTCCTCCACCTTGTGTGACTGTGGAGCTGAACAAACAACTCCGCATATGTATGCTTGCCCACAATGTCCTGCCTCATGTACGGAGGAGGAGTTGCTTAAAGCTACGGACAGTGCGGTCGCTGTTGCACACTTTTGGTCTAAAACTCTTTAGCTGCTTGTGATTTCCTTTATTTCATCACTTTTAAATTTATTTATTGTGCAATGCTCTTGACACGAAATAAATAAATAAACTCCTCTTGCATGCATTTGGTTTAATGAATTCATGGCCTCTTGTACTGGAAATAAGATACATGATCACCTTGTTACTCAGCTTTGTTCTTAATAACTGGTTGTTTCCAACGTTCTTCATAACTTTGGAGACCTATTCTAGTACTGAAAAAATAATGCAATTCGACACTCCTTAACTGCAATGGCTCAATGATATGGAATCAGGCCCCGGCCCAACACGGGATGCTAGCCACACCCCCGCGTTGGGTGCCATGTTCCCAGGGGCGCTATCGAGCCCCTGGGAGGCGGGGCCACACTTGGACCCGCCTCTGGCACCCTGGCCCTGCCTCCCGCACTGCGGGAGGCGTGGCCGCATGACGCAGAAGCTGGGGCCAAGTCTGGCCCCGCCTCCTGCGGCGCCCGCCGCAGCTTGGCTGGGACAGGGTGCCCGCAGCGGGAGGTGTGACCAGCCTTGCTTCCCGCGGTGGGCACCCTGTCCCAGCCAGACTGTGGCGGGAGTCCCGTCCTTCCAGGCCACGGCTGGACTTTCACCGCGGCCTGGAAGGACCGGATTCCTGCCGCAGCCTGCCTGGGACAGGGTGCGCAGGGTGGGAGGCGTGGCTAGCTCTGGCCCCGCCTCCCACCCCGCGCGCCCTGGCCCCGCCTCCCGCGCCACCCACGCCTTGGGGGGCGGGGTCAGGGCACCCGCGCACAGTGTGGGAGGCGGGGCCAGGTCTGGCCACGCCTCCCACGCCGCCCCCCGCCATGGGGGGCAGGGTCAGGGCGCCCGCCCGCAGCGTGGGAGGCAGGGCCAGATCTGACCACGCCTCCTGCGGTGCAGCGGGGGGGCGCGCAATATTTTTTTTGCGTACCCCCAAAAATTTCCTCGGGCCGGTCCTGTATGGAATCCTATGATTTGTCATTCTTGGCAGAGAAGGCTAAACACCTTGTAAAGTTACAATTCCCATAGCATTAAACCATGACAGTAAACATTGGTGTCAAACTGCATTAATTCTACAGCATAGCCTCTTCTCATTTTGATCTTCCTGTAACATTTAGCCCTACCAGAGTCTGACTTCTCTGATTTCTCCAGCACTTACTGCTAAGCGTTCCTCAATGCATTGCTCTATTGCTGATTGCAAGTGAACGCTGTGAAAGCATTTTTATGCCTATTGATAGTTGTCACTTTAAGGATCTCTTAAGTGGATTACATTTTTGTACACTCTTCGGCTGCAGAAGCAACTAATTTCCCTCCACTCCTTCCATCATTGCTTCTGTCCACATTCTCGTATCTTGCCTTCACCAGTATTTAATCAGAGATTCTCCAAAATGCAATCAATAGATATATAAAAGTAGCTTGATTGCACTGAATAACTTATTTACTAACACAGGAATTAGGAAGCACAGTATTTATAATTCATTCTCTGTCTAGGAGACAAGGAGAAAACCTCAAAAACAGACAGCAGCAGTGTCCAAAGGATGAGACTCAGCATTTGATTGGCTGCTATGTAAAATGACCTGCATACAAAAGCCCGTGAGAATCCAGCTTTCTGATAATGGCACTATGGAAAAATTCTCTTGCCTCCATTAACATTCAGTGGAGGAAATGCCTGTGTCTGCTTCATTAATCATTTGGTGCAACAAAACCAATTTCCTTGGATGTTATTTTGGCATCATCAGATCATTACCCTGTAACAAGAAGCTACTCAATTGGCATTTCATCTTGGATATATAAGTAATTGAAAGTGAAGTGGATATTGTAAGATTGTTTGGAGGCGACATGTTGAAAGACAGTGATGACATAAATATTTGCTCATTATGTCTAATTCTCATCATGTTCCATTTGAAGATACTGTAGTTGCATCATGCAGTGTTATTTTCAATCATAGCTAACAATTTGGTCATGCTGATAGCAATATAACTGGAATAAGCAGTTCCACAAAAGAAGGACTAGCTTTAAGGCAGACCAACAGGTACATATTCATAACATAGAGAAACAGAGATAGAAACAGAAAAAAGTAAAGAATGAAGGCGGCGGAGAAATTCAATTAGGTTCTATCCCTACCTCCTAATTCTAACTGTAATGGAAAGAGGAAAAATATATTTATTTTTCTACTGTTACAGAGCCAGTTTAATAATCCTATTAATTACTTGCAATCATAAAGACAGATTATTACATTGTTAGATTTCTTATTGCTGGAAACGTCCATAAACCATTTCCAATCTTTCAAAAGTAATCAACTTGCTTATCCTTTCAAATTCACATTAATATACCTGTTTGGGCCAACTCAGAACCTTAACAACCTCACCTTATTTATTTATTTATTTATTTATTTATTATTAACGACATTTCTACTCGGTTTTTCTCAACCTCTGGTGGCTTCCATCAATCATCTCCAATGTTAACCCATTCTGTATTATCCTAGGGGGGGAAATCCCTGGTCATATCTATACCAAATTCATAGAACAATTCTAATACAATAAGTTTGTAATCCAGCAAACTATTTCATAGTGTATCTCCTGCATGGCAGGGGATTGAACTAGATGGCCATGTGGACTCTTCCAACTCTATTATTCTATGATTGTATGATCCTATTGTGACATCTGTGTGGTTATTTACAATTCAGAGAATTTTCTCAGTTCCTATTTACATTATTGTAACATTTCCCTCTTCAGAAGTAGGTATTCATTAACTTTCCATCTGAACTATGTTTGTTCCACTAATCAGAAACATTGTGATGAAATTGTGTCCATCCTCTTTATTAAGCTACCCATATTCTTAGGATTCTAAAATGTATCTAGCCTAGAAATATATTCATAACTTAAAAATGATGTGTAGTCTCTAGAACCGTGGTTCTCAACTTGTGGGCCCCAGATGTTTTGGCTTCAACTCCCAGAAATCCTAACAGCTGGTAAACTGGCTGGGATTTCTGGGAGTTGTAGGCCAAAACACCTGAGGACCCACAGGTTGAGAACCACTGCTCTAGAATTTGCCCAATTTCAAGACTCTAATCATCTAAAATACTCTATAGATTTAAAGAAGGTTCTTGGTAGCTCTCTTGATCTTCTTTAATGCTTCTTTAATGGGCTTTGATTGTGTTTTTCCTATATGGCAGGGGGTTGGCCTAGATGGCCCATGTGGTCTCTTCCAACTCTATTATTCTATTATTCTTCAATGGTTCTATGATCTACACTTGTCACTGAAGTTGGTGTAGATTAGGATCATCCACATAGCCAAATGCTATCTAGGGCGGATCTGCAGTATGATGGTACAAAACTACCGTATATACTCGAAGATAAGCTGAGTTTTTCAGCCCTTATTTATGAGCTGAAAAAGCCTTCCCCGGCTTATATTCAGGTCAAGGTCAAGCCAGCAGCGGAGCCTGGAGGCCACAGTATGTTTTCTTTTCCAAAACCTCCCTCCTCTGCTTCTCCTCCCAGGCTGGTTATCTTATATTTTTTTGAGAGACAGACAGAGAAGAAGCGAATGTTTTCAAAAGCGAAAGGAGAGTGTGAGAGAAGATTGCATGCGCAGAAGGAGAAGAAAAAAATATATTCTTGCAAATTTGCACGATTCATTACTATTGCTATTATTATTATTATTATTATTATTATTACTACTACTACTACTACTACTACTATTGCAAGAATATTTGAGTCCAAAGGGAGGGAAGGAGGGAAAAGAGAGCAACAGAAATGTGTGTATTTCTTTTTATTCCTAAGGAAACAAAAATGAAGTGGGTTTTTTTAGGAGGGGGAGAGAAGTTTTAAAAGTTTTTCTGGCTACTTTTAGAGTTTGAAAAAGGGAGAAAGAAAAGAGGTGGGAAAGGGCAGGAAAAAAGAGGACAAAGTTGTTTTTAGGGGGGCTTTGCTTGCATTTCTTCCTTGGGTAAATGCATGCCCCAAAGCTTCTAAATATTTATATAGATGTTCCCCCTACAAATACATTAATATATGAATTTTCCCCTCATATGTTTACAGGTCTTTGCAAATCCTATGTAAATATAGACAACTAGAGATTTCCATGTACCTGTATATCTGTTTTTGTTTGTATACATTAATTTTATATATGAATTTTATATGAATTTTACCCTCACATGTTTGCAAGTGCAGAGGGAAAATGCGTGTGGGCATGCACACACACACACGTCTAGATAGATATAAACATTGATAAATTGGGCTTGGAAAGATTGCAGGAGGAAAATGCACATAGAGAGAGGATTTGCAAAGGTTTCAGGGGAAAATACACATGTGAAATCTATATATATAAAAGGAGAATGGCATCGCTCCATCGGGCAAAACAACAAAACTAAAGGCCCCCCAACCTAGAAAATTGACAACACAACCCCTCAGCCACGTCTCTATGTTCTTACAAACAAACTAGATATCCCCAACCTCCATGGGGCCTAAAAAATCCCAAAAACTGGAACGCTCCATCTGCACCTGCGCCAAAGGCCAGCTCACGCAGAGACAGAACAACCCCAACCCCCCCTCCCTCAACTGCCGACTGAGAGGGAAAAGGAAAGGCCCCAACGCCAGACAGGGGAATTCCACACAAGAAACAATCAGGCCCAGCTAACACCTCCCAACAAAGGATTCCCTCAGCCAAGAAGCACCCAGCCTTGGAAGCTGCAAGGCCATTCAATGCTAATCAAGGTAACTAATTGCAACATTCATACTTGCTGCACTGAGAGTATTCATTGCTATTTGACCTGGCCAACCAAGAATTCCACAAGGTAGAAAGTGCCCACACTTGAAACCAGCAAGGCTATTCAGTCCTGTTCAACTTGGCCAATCAAGATTTCCCCTACATGGAAAACCCTCATATTTTGAAGCCATCAGGCCATTCCATCCCATTCAACCAGCCCAAGGAAGGAGGCCATCAGGCGGCTAGACTTTGAAACAGCGAAGCTATTCAGTACAATCCCAATTGGCCACAGTAATGCGTGGCAGGGCACAGCTAGTTAGTATATATAATGATAGGTCTATATCTAGCTCTGCATTGTTTATGTAGGCATTATATGTTTGCCTGTTACTATGTTGGAAGCTGGCCTGAGTCCCCAGGGGGAGATAGATAGGGCAGGGTACAAACGAAGCTATTGTTGATGATGGTGATGATGATTATAAAGTTATTGTTACTTTTCCACTTATAGAGTTAGTTTACTCTTTTTCTTTGAAATACAGTAAATATTCAAAACATTTAACCCACTGATGCCTCAATTAATGTAATTTTATTGATATCTAATTTTATTTTTGAAATTTACCAGTAGCTGCTGCATTTCCCACCCTCGGCTTATACTCGAGTCAATAAGTTTCCCCAGTTTTTTGTCCCCCTCCCCCCCCACACACACACACTATAACCCCCCTCACCCTTTCATGCAATTAAGATGATTTTTAAAAGTACCTAAAACTTTCCCCCCTGTTGTTTAACTTATACTTGACCAGTTAACTGACTAGTTCATTTTGAGGGGGTCCAATAATAATGAGGGCCCCTGATGGCACAAAAGGTTGGTGGTTCGAAACCGGGGAGCGGGGTGAACTCCGGCTGTTAGCCCCAGCTTCTGCCAACCGGCCTGTTCGAAAACATGTAAATGTGAGTAGATCAATAGGTACCACTCTGGCAGGAAGGTAACGACACTCCATGCAGTCATGCAGGCCACATAACCTTGGAGGTGTCTACCGACAACGCTGGCTCTTTGGCTTAGAAATGGAGATGAGCACCAACATCCAGAGTCAGACACGACTGGACTTCATGTCAGAGGAAAACCTTTACCTTTACTAATGATAACCATATGTAGGATTTTTTATTTTAGAAAACTGCATGGAAATAAAAGTATCAAAACAATAAATGGATACAATACATAAGTGGATATAAATTGTGGCAGACATCAGAAAACACACAGATACATGCACACACCACATTGCTCCTTCCTATCCTTTGACAATGACTGGTGATGACAATGTTCAGGGGCTTCAGAGGAATCGTGCTGCAGATGCTAACTAATACTTCTGATTAATTTTCTGTAACACAGAGAGCTGTGGGCAGATGGATTAAAGAGCCATTTGATCTTGAAGAAGAGGTTTAAAGTTGCTTTGATGAATAAGTGCCCACGGGATACAATGGATTATCTAATACAAAGGATTAAAAGAAGAAAGGGCATTTAAATATAGATAGAAAGGAAGCTGTATATTTATCATCTTATGTATGCACCTCAGGTTTGGGAAAACTCTAGTGCCATTGTCAACATCCATAGCTGGATAGTTGAGCACCCTCACTCCAATATGTACAGATGACAAGATATGCACTTATATTAATTAAACTTGGTAATTGCACATTACAGGCTGTGTATGTGGGAGGGCATAACACTCCCTCCCTTAGACACTTGTACAATATTGAATGGGAACAGGGAATCATGCACATTTATGGTACTAATATGATGTGTACATCCTTGCTTCACAAGCGATCCGTGGTGTATGACTGGGGATTACTTTCACAGGCATCCATGTATATAGGGTCTTTTGTAAACAATGCATATGGTATCCTAAGGCCACCATAGTTTCAACAGAAATATTGGGGGGGGGGGAGAATTCAAAAAATCTTTAATATTTTGAAAATTGAATATTCAGTCTTATTAACTGGCAAGTGAGCAAAGAGAAATATATTTACATTAGCAGTATGTTTAGATTGGGCAAAATGGAGGGTACAGGCCAGATAGAGCCAATGGAATCCCAAAATGCAGCCCTAAAGATTCCCAGAAATCATGTTTCCAAACACATAATCCATGGTTGGGATTTACTAAAACATTTATAACTCAGTTTATATTCAAAATTCCTGCTTATTTCCTAATTTGGGGAATATGTAGGCAACAACTGCAATGCATGGGAGTATGTTTCCAGCCCACTTTCCATGAGTGATCTCTAGTATGAGTGAGTGGAACAATGGGGACCCTGCTGATGTACCTGAAATCACTCAAAAGAGGGAATGGAAACATCATCCAGATGCTTCCCAATTGAAAGGGAAATGGACACAATATCTATAGCAGCCAGATGAACCTGGCTTTGAGTCCCCTTCAGGAAATATAAAACAGAGTAATAATGTGTGGAACACCACACCAGACATCACAGTTGTGGAAAGGAAAAAGGTTTGGATCATTGATGTTGCCATCCCAGGTGACAGTTGCATTGACAAAAAACAACAGGAAAAACTCAGCCGCTATCAGGACCTCAAGATTGAACTTCAAAGACTCTGGCAGAAACCAGTGCAGGTGGTCCCGGTGGTGATGGGTACACTGGGTGCCATGCCAAAAAATCTCAGCCAGCATTTGGAAACAATAGACCTTGACAAAATTACAATCTGCAAACTGCAAAAGGCCACCCTACTGGGATCTGCATGCATCATCCGAAAATACATCACACAGTCTGTCACGACCCAGGCTGCAGAGCACCAATAACCATACACAGAGGCCAGAATCTATCTAATATCTTTATTGAAGGAATATATAAAGTTAATAAAAACAAGTGTAGAAAATAGTTCAGAATTAGACCTTTCAGGAAAGGTCAGAATTAGTCCAAAAAAGCAATGTCCAATAAGAAATATTAAGGTCCAAAGTTGTAATCCAATAACCGAAACACTCACTTTGCCAAGCAAAGTGAGGGGAGATGACAAGGTCCTTTAGTCCATGAAACTTGAGCGAGGCTAGGAAATAACTTGATACTTGAAACAAGGCTTGAACGTGGAACAAGGTAACTAAGAACAAGAACAAGGTCCGTGGAATAACTTGATAAATCCGTGGAACAAGGCAAGGATTGATCCTGGGAAACAAGGCAAAGTCCGTAGATAAACAAAGGCTGGGAAGCAAGGCGAAGGCTGGATAGCTAGGCAAGGCTTGAGCAGGAGCGAGGCTTGAATCGGAGCGCGCTGTCCAGACACAACTCGCTCCGTAGGCTGACGAATTGACTCCGCGAAGTTACTACGCGGGTAAAACACCTAAATAGAGTCTAGCTTTCCCGCCGAAGCAGTTCTCTGGGAATCAGAACCGAAAGCTAACTCTGAGACCAGATGTGAGACTCCCCAAAGATTCTCACGAGAAGCAGTCTTAATTGGCCACATTCTTAGCTGCAATCCTTGCACTCCTGCGCGAAGCTGAATCCAAACTTCTCTGTTGTTTACAAAACTCCCGGCGCAAGAATACGGGAGAAGTAGGCTCTGGGCTTGTTTGACATACTTCTGGGAGACAACTTTCTTGCAGGTGCAAGGTTCCCAGATCTGCCTGGGAAAGATCTGGCTGAGAGGAATCCAGTTCAGACTGGGAAGGTAAAAAACCCAAGTTTTCATCTTCATCAGGAATTACAATGTCCTGAGCAGGACTACAAGGCCCATGGGTCATCACACTATCCCCCTCCTCAAGGCCCCTCCCAAACTGGGGCCCTCTCCCCGAGGCGCGAGGTCGTGGTTTGGTGGGATAGGTCTGATGAAAGCGACGGGTTAGATCAGGAGCATGGACTGTGGAGGCGTCTTCCCAAGAGCGTTCCTCAGGGCCAAAACCCACCCAGTCAATGAGATATTGTAGGCGGCGGCGGTGAAAGCGAGAATCCAAAATGTCCTCAACCTCGAACTCCTCCTCCCCATTCATCAAAACAGGAGGGGGGGCCGGTTGGTCTGTATCAGGTCGCACACCATCCGCCGGAAGGAGCAGGGAACGGTGAAACACTGGGTGAATGCGCATTGAACGCGGAAGTTGGAGTTTGAAAGTCACGGGGTTTAATTGCGCCACCACTGGATAGGGACCAATGAAACGGGCATCTAACTTCCGGCAAGGGCGGTGGGAGGGCAGAAAGCGAGTGGACAGGAAAACCCGATCTCCTACCTTGATTTCGGGGCCCGGCTGGCGATGTTTGTCAGCGTGGCGTTTATAGTCCTCCTTGGCTTGATCCAGTTGCTGGAGCAAAAGTTGTTGCACCGCTGTGAGTTCCTGCAGCCAATCCTCTGCTGCGGGAACCTCTGAAGTTTCAATGACAGGGGGGAAGAAACGTGGATGGAAGCCGTAGTTTGCAAAGAACGGCGTTTCTTTTGTAGAAGCTTGAACTCCATTGTTGTAGGCAAACTCAGACAGTGGTAACAGAGAAGCCCAATTGTCCTGTTGATAGTTTACATAACAGCGAAGATACTGCTCCAAAGTGGCATTGGTGCGCTCCGTTTGCCCATCTGTTTGGGGATGATGAGCTGAAGATAAGCGAGAGTCTATGCCCAATAGTTTTTGTAGTGCCTTCCAAAAACGAGAGGTGAATTGAGATCCACGGTCTGTGACTAAACTCTTGGGCAATCCATGTAGTCTGAAAACATGTTGAAGAAATAGATCCGCAGTTTCCTTGGCCGTGGGGAGACCTTCGCAGGGAATGAAATGGGCTAACTTGGTGAATAGGTCCACCACCACTAAGATCGTGGTGAATCCACAGGAAGGTGGTAGGTCAGTGATGAAATCCGCGGAAATTATTTCCCATGGGCGAGATGGGGTAGGAAGGGGGTGTAGAAGCCCTGAGGGCTTCTCCCTTCGTATCTTGGAGCGCTGGCATACTGGGCAGGTGTTGACATATTTTTCCACATCCTTGCGGATCTTGGGCCACCAAAAATCCCTTAGGATCAAATGCATAGTTTTAAATAGTCCGAAGTGTCCTGCTGGTTTGCAGTCATGACACAGACGAAGCGTTTTTTCCCTGCCCGGTCCGGGTGGGATATAAACATGATTTCTATAGCAGAGCAGCCCATCTTTAAGCGAAAAGGGAAAATGCAGACCTTGGCGAAGTTGGTCCTGCGCCCAGGCATCTGCTTGCTGACTAGCCCTGATTTCTTGAGCACAGATGGGTCCTGGAGTAGGGGAAGTTGAACCAATGGGAATGGATTTGGTGTTCCCCACCGTGAGCGTGGCAAAGTTCTCAGGTTGTAGCAGTTGGGATTCAAAGGTCTCCTTGCGTCCTGCAGCGTATTCCGGTTTACGTGACAGGGCGTCTGCTTGCTTGGTTTGGGCTGGGGTCACATAATGGATCTGGAAGTTGAAACGTTCAAAGAATAAAGCCCAACGTTGCTGCCTCTGATTTAGTTTGCGGGCAGTTCTTAGATGTTCTAGATTACGATGATCAGTGTGGACTTCAATGGGAAATTTGGCCCCTTCTAGCCAATGTCTCCAAGTTTCAAAGGCTGCCTTTATGGCCAGTAGTTCTTTTTCCCAAATGGTGTAATTCCTCTCTGGTGTGGTTAGTTGACGAGAATAAAAGGCACAGGGGTGGAGGTGATCTCCCACCGGTTGCAAAAGCACAGCCCCAATTGCCACATCAGAGGCGTCCGCTTGCACCACAAAAGGGGTTCCAGGATTTGGGTGTTGTAGAATTGGCTGGGAGGTGAACAGCTTCTTTAGTTGCTGGAACCCTTTCTCTGCTTGATCAGTCCAGCGGAAAGGCTGCTTTCCACGGATGCAGCTAGTGATGGGGTCGGACCAGCGGGCAAAATCTGGAATGAACTTGCGGTAGTAGTTCGCGAACCCCAAGAAACGCTGCACCTCTTTCTTGTTAGTTGGCGCCCGCCATTCCAATACTGCTGAAACTTTGGCTGGATCCATGGAAAGCCCTAGAGGCGAGATGCGGTAACCAAGGAAATCTACCTCTTGTAGATCAAAAGCGCATTTTTCCAGCTTGGCATAAAGTCCATGATCCCGCAATCGTTGTAACACCATTTTGACGTGGTTCTCATGTTCTGATTGTGATCTGGAAAACACCAAAAAATCGTCCAGGTAGATTATCAAGAACCTGTCTAGATAGTCCTGAAAAATGTCATTGACAAAATGCTGGAACGTTGCGGGGGCTCCGCATAAACCGAAATTCATAACTCGGGACTCAAATAATCCGAATTTGGTCTGGAAGGCGGTCTTCCACTCGTCCCCTTCCCTGATGCGAACTAAGTTGTAAGCCCCCCGAAGATCCAGCTTGGTGTAAACCTTGGCTCCTCGAAGCCGATCCAGTAGATCCGAGATTAAGGGCAGGGGATAGCTGTTCCGCTTGGTGATATTGTTCAATGCTCTGTAGTCCACCACCAAGCGTAGTTCCCCTGACTTCTTCTTCACAAACATCACTGGGGAGGCGGCTGGGGATTGAGAGGGTCTGATGAATCCCTTGCGAAGGTTTGTCTCTAGGAATTCCCTGAGAGCTTCTTGCTCTGGTTCAGTCAGGGAGTAGAGATGCCCTCGCGGGATCGGGGCCCCCTCCACCAAGTCAATGGCACAGTCATAAGGTCTATGTGGGGGTAATTTTTCGGCTTCCTTCTCATTGAATACATCCCAATACTCGGAGTACTTCTTTGGCAAGGTGATGATGGGCTCGGTGTCTGTGGCATGGCATACCTTGGCTACGAGGCAATGGTTTTGGCAATACGGTGAAGCAAACTGCAGTTCTCTGTTGGACCAGGAGATGTTAGGGTCGTGGAGAGTCAGCCATGGAATTCCCAAAATCACAGGGAAATGGGGGACCTCGGTAACAAAGAAGGAAATCTCTTCCATATGTTCCCTTATCCACATCCTGGTGGGTTCCGACCACTGACTTACGGGGCCCGTCTTGAGGGGACGGCCGTCTATGGCTTGCACCACACGGGCATTCTTGAAATCATGATATTGTAATCCCAGAGAGTCGGCATACTCTCTATCGATGAAATTGTTGGTAGCTCCAGAGTCTATCATGGCGTGGATCATGACGGGTCCCCTTTTTGCTGACCATAATGTGACCACGAGAAGGAACAGGACCCCGGTTGGCGGCTCTTGGATGGATTTTTTGACCGGGTTGGCGAGCCTCTCTACACCCGGTCGTTGGCTTCCCCCGCCGGCTGTGTGCCAGTCGGCTCAGACGCCTTCGTCTCCGTGGAGGACGCCGCCGCAAGACGGGCGGCAGGCTTCCCTTTGGCTGGGCACTCTCTGGCGAAGTGGCCCCCGTTCCCGCAGTACCAGCAGAGGTTTAAGCGTTGACGACGGGCCTTCTCGGCGGCATCTAGTCTGGGACGCACATTGCCCAACTGCATCGGCACCTCCTCGCCTCCTCTGGGGTATGGGGTTGGCGGTGGGGGTCTCCACACCGGACGTGGCTGAACGCTGGCGGGAGCGGGGGGTTTTGCCCCGGCTCTACTGCCCTGGCCTCGAACCCACTGTTTCCTGTTGGCAATCATGACTTCAGCCCGTAAACATTGATCAATGAGTGCCTCGAGGGTCTGGGGAGGATCCACCTTGGAGATTTCTTCCAGCATTTCAATGTTGAGACCCTCCCGGAATTGTCCCCTGAGGGCTACATCGTTCCAGCCGGTGTTGTGGGCCAGCACTCGGAACTCGGCTATATACTGAGACATAGGTCTGTCTCCTTGGAAAAGGCGACGGAGTTTGTGACCGGCTGCCTCCAAATTGTCCTCGATTCCCCAAGTCTCCTTGAGGTGGTCCAAGAAGTGTTGCGCTGATCTTAGGTGTGGAGAGACTTGGTCGAACAGTGCCGTCGCCCAGCTGGCCGCTGGCCCGTCTAGAAGACTGTAAACCCATGCCACTTTGACGTCTTCTTGGGGAAACTCGGCAGCACGGGCCTCCAGATAAGCTTGACATTGGCGACGGAAGACATGAACCTTAGAAGCTTCTCCAGTAAACTTGGTTGGCAACGCCATGGCCGGAAGACGAACTCCGCGTTCCTTCAAACCCCTTATTTCTCCATCCTGTGCATTGAGCTTATCACGGATTCGGTCCACCTCTTCCCTGTCGATGGTGTAGGTAATCGGCTGGCCGCTCGGCCCAGGTACGACTCCGGTAGACATTCTGGCCGAGGTTAATTGGTGCTTAGGGTGGCGGAGTCAAACTGTCACGACCCAGGCTGCAGAGCACCAATAACCATACACAGAGGCCAGAATCTATCTAATATCTTTATTGAAGGAATATATAAAGTTAATAAAAACAAGTGTAGAAAATAGTTCAGAATTAGACCTTTCAGGAAAGGTCAGAATTAGTCCAAAAAAGCAATGTCCAATAAGAAATATTAAGGTCCAAAGTTGTAATCCAATAACCGAAACACTCACTTTGCCAAGCAAAGTGAGGGGAGATGACAAGGTCCTTTAGTCCATGAAACTTGAGCGAGGCTAGGAAATAACTTGATACTTGAAACAAGGCTTGAACGTGGAACAAGGTAACTAAGAACAAGAACAAGGTCCGTGGAATAACTTGATAAATCCGTGGAACAAGGCAAGGATTGATCCTGGGAAACAAGGCAAAGTCCGTAGATAAACAAAGGCTGGGAAGCAAGGCGAAGGCTGGATAGCTAGGCAAGGCTTGAGCAGGAGCGAGGCTTGAATCGGAGCGCGCTGTCCAGACACAACTCGCTCCGTAGGCTGACGAATTGACTCCGCGAAGTTACTACGCGGGTAAAACACCTAAATAGAGTCTAGCTTTCCCGCCGAAGCAGTTCTCTGGGAATCAGAACCGAAAGCTAACTCTGAGACCAGATGTGAGACTCCCCAAAGATTCTCACGAGAAGCAGTCTTAATTGGCCACATTCTTAGCTGCAATCCTTGCACTCCTGCGCGAAGCTGAATCCAAACTTCTCTGTTGTTTACAAAACTCCCGGCGCAAGAATACGGGAGAAGTAGGCTCTGGGCTTGTTTGACATACTTCTGGGAGACAACTTTCTTGCAGGTGCAAGGTTCCCAGATCTGCCTGGGAAAGATCTGGCTGAGAGGAATCCAGTTCAGACTGGGAAGGTAAAAAACCCAAGTTTTCATCTTCATCAGGAATTACAATGTCCTGAGCAGGACTACAAGGCCCATGGGTCATCACACAGTCCTAGACACTTGGGAAGTGTTCGACTTGTGATTTTGTGAAACGAAATCCAGCATATCTATCTTGTTTGCTGTGTCATACAACGTCGTTGTGTCAATAATAATAATACTGTTCAAGACTTGTTTATATGTATCTGCTTTTTTAAAAATAATGTGAATCCAAGGCTGGTGTGTTGTGTTCCAGAACTTTGTCAGTCTGGATTCGGAAGTCCCACAGTATCTTTGCGTGTTCATTTTCCACAACCTTTGCAGGTTTGTGATCCCACCAGTTCTTAACTGCAGGGAGGTGGTACTTGAGGCATAGGTTCCAATGAATCATTTGGGCCACATAGTTGTGCCTCTGTTTGTAGTCTGTCTGTGCAATTTTCTTACAGCAGCTGAGGATATGATCAATGGTTTCATCGGTTTCCTTGCACAGTCTGCACTTTGGGTCATCAGCTGATTTTTCGATCTTGGCCTTGATTGCATTTGTTCTGATGGCTTGCTCCTGGGCTGCAAGGATCAGGCCTTCTGTCTCCTTCTTCCTTCTTCTTCTTCTTCTTCTTATTATTATTATTATTATTATTATTATTATTATTATTATTATTATATTTATCTATACCCCACTTTTTCTCTCCACAAAGCAGACTCAAAGCCCAAAAACTGTAAGATAAGGACATCATTTTATCATGATTTCAATGAGAGTCCAGCTGGATAGTCTGGCAAGGAAGCTGTTTAAATGTAAGATAAATGTTATTACCGTCAGATGGATTCAGAACTGCTTGGAACAGCAGGTGCACAGACTGCTCACCAATAGCTTCTCATCAGGGCATCATACTTTTCACAGCCATTTTTAAGCCTGTCTGGAGAAACTGGGACCTTCTACATGTAAAGCACTAAGCTGTATCCTCCCTGCTGGGTAGAAGTAGGAAAAAGTGCATCCTTCAGGTTTTCTAGACTAAGACGTATCATTCTAGCCTCATGCTAATGGCAGCTAGAGTCCCACTCAACTAGACTCGGGCAGATTTCTTCCTTTTATCCTAGGCTACAGCCTGCCACTCTATATTTTAGTACTTACCTACCTAAGAGTAATTCTCATGCATGTACAAAGACCAAAGTCCCAACCCAAATGGTTAAAGAACAGCCGAGTGGCTGGGGAAAAGTTCCTTCAGGTTTGAGCACTGATTGTAAGCAAGAATCAATATGAAACATATCCAAATGGATTAAGATTCCCAGTCATGGAAATAGACTAATCAGTCACAGGGTCCCTGCCATTTCCAGGTAATTATTTCTCATTTGTCTGAACATGAGAGTGTCAACCAGGTCATTGCTCAAAAGCCTGACAGCAGACCTCAGCACAGGAATAAATGGAGGCACTTGATTCTCCCAAAATAAAGGCAGCACTCAGTCAATCCAATTACCACCTTATTAACCTTTACCTTCAAGCTGTCCATATGCTCTATCCACTTTGCATATGGTGCTTTGGCATGAAGCATTCATTTACTGTATATGTTTTGTATTTATGATTTCTTGCTGTGCATCTAAATAGCGAGGATATGTGACAAGCTTCATTCTTTACAGATGTAGAGACTGAGGAATGCTTAGATAAGGCAATTCAGCTCAGCCCTTGGGTCCTGCCTTACAAATGAGAGTCCTTCCCTTGTAAGAAATCCCCTGCTTAAGAGGCAACCCCATCCAAGTCTGATTTGCAGTATTGACAGATAAAAAGAGGGATCCTTTAAGGTCTCTATTGACAGTGTGAGAGCCAGCACGATGTAGTGGTTGGAGTGCTGGACTAGGAATGGGGAGACCTCATATCCAATCACCACCAAACATAATGCACAGTGAGTGATATTGGACTAGGCACACTCCTTAGTCTAACCTGCCTTACAGAAGTAGTGCTGCCGTAGAGAGAGTAGAGCAGTCATTCCAAACATGAATCAATCAGGGGCAGCAAACACCTCCAAACAAAAGATTCCCCTTGTCAGGAAGAAGCCAGGCCATGAAGCTGGCAAGGCCATTAATGCTAATCAAGGTGATTAATTACAACATTCACACTGGCCTCTGTAAAGGGCTATGAACGACTAACACCAATTTGGAAAGATGCAGCCACCAAAGACTCAGGGAGGAGACCTTTTACCTTTTTTTTTTAACTTTCTTCTTCTTCATTTTAAAGGGTAGCGTAATTTGGGTTAGAATATATGCGACAGAGGCTTAGATGTTGGAAGAACAATCAATAACAAGTTTATTCAGGCACAGAGCTTAGTGGTTACAATTTTGTTTCTCACTTAGAGGTATTCTTATTAACAGTTACAATACTAGAATGAGATCAATCAACTCTCTAAAGTATCACTTCTTTTACTTAAAGTAGTTAAAACTTCTTCCTCTGCCACTTTTAAACCGTTACTTCAATGGATCTCTGTGAGTCCAGCTGGGACTGGTTCCCAAAGTCTGAAACTTGGACTTTCCAGTGACTTCAAACCACAGTCACCCCTGTGATATACTATCACATATTCTCTGTTCCTTACCAGGACACAGACTACATTAAATAAGTCACCAAACTTATTTAAAATCGACTCAAAATGAACAATTGAGTCTCCTTGATCCCATCAACGTGGAATCAATCTTCCCTGTGCCTCATCAGAGCACAGACTGACTGACTTTTATAGACTCTGCACTTCTTTAACTAAACGGCAGTTGGCTCCGCCTACTTCTCCATGGCAACCAGCCTCTGAGTGCTGAGATGCAATAGCTGTAATACTTACCCTTTTAAAACATAAACACACAATTAAACATAACATCTGTAAACCAAAATTCATAATTCATTACAGCCTCCAACAGACAAGAGTTCTTTCCCCCACCCTGGACCTTCCACAGATATATAAACCTCCCTTGCTTAGTTTTCCAATATACCTCACAACCTCTGAGGATGCCTGCCATAGAGGTGGGCAAAACATCAGAAGAGAATGCTTCTGGAACATGGTCATACAGTCCGGAAAATTCACAACAACCTGGTCAGTGCAACTTTTAGGTTTTTCAAAGATAAACTAAGCTTTTTTGCCTATTCAACACCATGTCTCAATAAATTCAACACCACGGATAACTCCTTTAAGTTTGGGCACTGATTTCAAAGACACCACTTGCATTCCCATCTTTTAATTTACAATGAAATGTAAATTATTTACATTTTTCTTTTTCCCACTTTAATGCAATCTAGCAATAATATCAGATCCTCTCCTTTGAAAACCGTGGACAATAAATGGGGAAAACAAGCAAATGGATAACTTTTCATGATCCATTTGTATCTTAAAACTATGCAAAGAGCTCAAAAACTCATACGTATAGAAGATCTCTATCCATGTTGACTCACATATAAATCCCTCTGAATATATAAACAGTATGTTCGACATCAAATATACAGAGTGCAGCCTAAAATATGTTTTGAATTGTTTCATTTTCATTTTGTATATGGCTTGGTTAAATAGAATCATGCTATCTTTTTCTTCTTTTTATCCACTCTAGATTTCCTATCTAGTAGAAAAGAAACCAAGTAATAAGAGTCATAAAGTAAACATTGAATGAATGATACCATGAGCAAGAGAATGGATTGCTTGCAATCCACAACTTGGTTCTAAAAAAAAAACCCCTCATAAGTACATTTCCTCAGAATGCATTAGGTTTTTTTATTGTATCAGAAGTGACTTGATGTGAGAGAATTGGCTGTCTACAGAGACGTTACCCAGGGGATGCCCAGGAGGCTTCTCTCGTGTCCCCGCAAGCTAGAGCTGACAGACAAGAGCTCAACCCATCTCGCAGATTCGAACTGGCAACCTTCAGGTCAGCAATCCGTTAGTGGTCCAGCCGGCACAAAGGTTTTTAACCCATTGCACCATTGTGTTATGTTATAATTAAAATATCATAAAATTACATTATTCAGGACACGCCATATTAAGATGTGCTGAAATATAAAATCCTGGAAAGCAATTACTTGCAGGATTGAATGCTAAAATATAGATTAATATTTTAAAAAAATATTTAAAAGAATTAAAAACAACAAAATCAACAGTACATGATCCTCACCTTGATAATGAAAGCTGTGTGTTATAGCTTGGTGTTGCCACTAGATGACAGTGCTTCAGAATGCTATAACAGATGAACAAAGGGAGGGATGCATTTTGCTTTCAGGCACTAGATGCAACATATTACCACTCTAGCTTTAAGGGTTATGAGTGCAGCTCTATAAATCAGTCAGTGAACCAGTGTTTAAATAACAGAGGCTGTTACTTCTGTAATGCAAAAACAGATAAATATAAGGAGTGACCATCCTTATGTTGCCAAAATATCACCATCAACATGCGAGAGAGAAGTGTCAGCGGGAGTGAGCTTACAGATGAAGTCAAAAACATGAAAGGGGCACCTTGGTTGAGGTTCACTGGGCATCACGGTGAATCCGTGGGGCAGCAGGGGAATCTGTCACCCCACACACTGCAACGCACGCAGCATTGCCTTCCCCATCACACAGGGGAAATCATTGCTGCCCGGCTTCCTCCCATGCTGTCCTCATTGCTCCATTATAGGATGCTTTCAGCACAGTTCGAAGACGGAGCCCCACTGGAAGTAGCTGTGTGTCATTTGATGAGATCCAGCAGGTTCTATTCCTGAATTGTGCTGATAGCATCCTATGGCGGGTAAGTTTGCCTGTGTGATGAAGTGATTGGATTGACGTGTGAGGTGGAATGTCGACTTGAAACTTTATCGCACTAGATGGGCATTGCAGTTGGACCTTTGTACATGATCCCTCTCACACAATGCTGTGTGTATCCCCGTGACAGTCTTTCCCCAACCCCGATTCTAGCTATTAACAAGTAAAACACATCCATAGCAATATTCCCATCACCTACTTTAGTCCCACTTCTATGTTGACATGCCATCAGTGACATGGCAGTATCCTTCTCTTCTCCCCACTGTTCCTTTCTATTGCAGATCTAGCTGTTTTTCTTTTCTATTTATATTTGTTTTTTAAAGAGTGCTGGAATAGCACAATTGCACTGCAAATAATAATTTAAAAAATAAAGAACAATGGAACAATGGGAGAAGATCTGGAATCAAAAAATTCCAGATCTTCTCCCAGGGGGCCGGGCTGTGGCGCAGGTTGTTGAGCAGCCTGCTGCAATAAATCACGCTGACCATGAGGTCATGAGTTTGAGGCCAGCCCGTGGCAGGGTGAGCACCCGTCAATTAAAAATTAAAAAATAGCCCCTGCTCATTGCTGACCTGGCAACCCGAAAGATAGTTGCATCTATCAAGGAGGAAATAAGGTACCACTTATAAAAGTGGGGAGGCAAGTTTAACTAATTTACGGCATTGGAATGAGGAAGTGAGGAAGTGCGGTTAGAGTAGATGATGAAGCGGCTGCTCCCCCCTGTGGCCAGAATCAAACATCCCCTCAGGAGAAGGTTAAATTGCCTCTGCGTCTGTCTGTCTCTGTCTCTGTTTGATGTGTTTATGGACATTGAATGTTTGCCCTATATGTGTATAATGTGATCCGCCTTGAGTCCCCTTCGGGGTGAAAAGGGCGGAATATAAATACTGTAAATAAATAAATAAAAAAATAGACAGATGTATTTGTATGATTTACAGGAAAATTGGATTAAAATGCTCCATAGATGATACACAACACCACAAAAATTAGGCAATTTTTATAAAAATATGGATACCACATGTTGGAAATGTAAGAAACATGAAGGATCCTTTTTCCACATGTGGTGGACTTGTGATAAGATGAAAAAATACTAGAAAGATATCTATGAGGTCATCCAAAAGATTTTAAATATTAAATGCCAATTTAAACCAGAGTGCTTTTTGCTAGGAATTACTGAAATAAAGATTATTATTCAATTATATGATAATGGCTGCAAGGATTATATATGCGAAATATTGGAGGCAGGAGATGATACCGAATATAGACGATTGGTTAAATAAGTTAATGGAAATCAAAAATATGGATCAATTAACATACATAATAACTAAGCATCAAGGGGTACCGAAGAAAAATACAGACTGGAAACCTTTACTAGATTATACCAGGAAAGAAAATAAAATAGTAGTACAGTAGAGTCTCACTTATCCAACACTCGCTTATCCAACATTCTGGATTATCCAACCCATTTTTGTAGTCAATGTTTTCAATACATCATGATATTTTGGTGCCAAGTTTGTAAATACAGTAATTTCTACATAGTGTTACTGTGTATTGAACTACTTTTTCTGTCAAATTTGTTGCATAACATGATGGTTTGGTGCTTAATTTGTAAAATCATAACCTCATTTGATGTTTAATAGGCTTTTCCTTAATCCCTCCTTATTATCCAACATATTCGCTTATCCAACATTCTGCTGGCCCATTTATGTTGGATAAGTGAGACTCTACTGTATTATAAAGACATAAATCTAGATAAAAATCTGTCAAATATAGAGGAGCTGAATTAAGAATAAAGTACAATTAATACAGGGGAAGGAATATCTTCTGCAACAAAATGACATGGACAAGGATGGAAGTCACAAAAACTTTTTATTCCTGGGGGTTTTTTCCCCCTCTCTATATGTATTCATTTCCTACTTTCTTATGAGACCCTAATGTTCTCCCACTTTTAATTATTTGAAAATTCCATAAATAAACTTTTAAAATAAAGAAAGAAAGAACAATATTAGTGCAGGAAGACGGGTTTATGAGGGTGTGTACAAATATGATTATGGGACTGGCAAATTGGCTCAATTCTTCTGAAGAAAGGCACAATATCAAAGGTGCTCAACATAATATGAATCCACCATCAACAATAACATGGCTGTAGCGGAATAGCAGATTCATGTGATAATGTCTTTTGTGTTTTGGGAAGATATGGGAGGGTAGAACAGAATATAATGATCTAGAAGAACATTGACCAGAATGGCTCTTCCATTGTGTCTTCAATAATTGATTATAAGCACAATTTCCGCAGTCTGCTCGGGCTGTGGCGCAGGCTGGAGAGCAGCTGTGATGAATCACTGCAATGAATCACTCTGACCAGGAGGTCATGAGTTCGAGGTCCGCTCGGAGCCATGTTTGTCTTGTCTTTGTTCTATGTTAAAAGGCATGGAATGTTTGCCTATATGTGTAATGTGATAATAATAATAATAATAATAATAATAATAATAATAATAATAATAATACTTTATTTATACCCCGCCACCATCTCCCCAACGGGGACTCGGGGCGGCTTACATGGGGCCATGCCCAGAACAATACAATATAACAAAATAGTCCCCTTCGGGTGAGAAGGGCGGAATATAAATGCTGTAAATAAATAAATAAATAAATAAATATTGACAATTTACCATGAAGATGTACTGCTTCCTGTCTTTTTTATTATTTTAATTTGGTTTGTTCCTTATGGCAGTTCGCTATTGTTTTAGTACTTTTAAATTGTTCAAATTTTTACCGTTGATGTTTGTTTGTTCTGACTGTATATTATTTGTTTTATTGTGACTATTTAGGCTTGGCCCCATGTTAGTCACCCCGGGTTCCTATGGGGAGATGGAGGCAGGATATAAAAATAAAGTTATTATTATTATAATGATAGAATCCATGCAGCAACACAGAATGAAGTATCCAAAGTCCTGACTGGTTGGCCTGAAACCTTGAGCACTTTAAACTGCAACATTTAGTTGCAAATCTTACTTGGGTTCCTTGATTATTAACAGTTAAGATGTTTGGTATAGTAAGTGCTGAAAAAAGAAATGTAAAGATAATAATACTGCCCTATTTTGTAAGGTTGGCATGCAGATTATTGAATACAGTAGAGTCTCACTTATCCAACACTCGTTTATCCAACGTTCTGGATTATCCAATGCATTTTTGCAGTCAATGTTTTCAATACATCGTGATATTTTGGTGCTAAATTCGTAAATACAATAATTACTACATAGCATTACTGCATATTGAAATTTTTCTGTCAAATTTGTTGTATAACATGATGTTTTGGTGCTTAATTTGTAAAATCATAACCTAATTTGATGTTTAATAGGCTTTTCCTTAACCCCTCCTTATTATCCAACATATTCGCTTATCCAACGTTCTGCCGGCCTATTTATGTTGGATAAGTGAGACTCTACTGTAATATAAATGAAAACCATGCTGTTTATTGTGTAACGTGCATTGTGTTTGTCAAGGACAGAACGCCAGTAGATAAGATTCAACACAGTTTATTAAAGATACAGAACCAAAAATGCTCGTAAAAAACAAAGAGCTAGGCAAACACTCGCCTTCAATGTGAAAAGTCACTCAAAAATGGTTCAAAAGATAAACCGGATTAAACAGGGGTTTCATCCGGGTTAAACCAAAAATGCTTACTTCAGCCTGGGACTATAAACAAACAAAAGCTGGTAAACAAAGATTCAATTGAACATAAATACTGGCAGCAGATTCCTCTCTGCTACTCAACAGCTGTGGTTGAGCAACTAAGTTGTTACTCCTCCGTGCAGCGGGCGAACTCCGGGTCCAAACACATCAATCAAGGGTTGCAGCGGTCAGCGGGGTCCCAATCCGGTCCGAGGTCGATTACCAGGTGCAGGCGTCTTAGATTCCACGAATTCCAACGATAATCAAGAAAGGGTAGTCCCAGGTCGTAGTCAGTCAGCCAGTCCAGCGTCAATTCCGAGTAGGTAAATAATGTCCGTCAAGAAGACGACGGAGGTCCAAGCTAATAAGATTAAACACAGGTTGCACAACAAAAGCCCACACAGTTCCTCCCGCTGCCTATGCCCAGTGTCCTTGGTAACTTACGTATTCAGCAAATGAAACACACCCGTCTTCAGGAATTTCCCAAACAAGATCCCAAGCGTCCGTCCAGATTACCTTGCCCAACGCCCTGGATTCAAGACCCCATTTTATGCCAGTTACAACTCCTCATCGCTATCAGGTGTTACCCTAATTCCAGGTGCCTCATCATCATCATCCTCATCAGAACTAAAACATCTTTGACTACGCCCCACAGCATCCCCAGCTGTGGATCCCGTCCCATCCCTCCAACTCGTCCACGGGTCCGATCCTGCAACCCGCCAGTCGCTTCCCATGCTATCGTTACCAGGAACACCCAAATCCTCCCTCACACGAGTCCATTCCATGTCATCCTCCTCTGAGCTAACCACCTCTTCCTCCATTCTCTCAGTAAAACCCTCAAAGGAGTCTTCGTCAGATGGTTCTGCAAAGATATCCCGCAGCCGTTTCCTCTCTCGCTCCTCAAGAGAGTCTGACTCTCGAGGAGTCTTACGACCACGTCTCCCAGTATTGGAGCCATAAGGCTCAACCATAACACTGTTACACAATTTTTCTATCCAAGAATCATACAGTATATGTATTTTCTGTGGATGAGATCAAGAACTTGGAAAACGTTCCATAAGACCTGCCCTAATACCAATCATAGGTTTTGTCAATCATACAGGTTAACATTCAACAGTGGAAGCAATCCATAATTCATAAGCACTAGATCTTGTTATGCAGGATTATTTGTTCAATTTTTTTTAAAAAAAAAATCCCAGGTCATCGTATTTTGATATGAAAGGAAATATACGAGATTGCTAACAGTATCAGGATCTCCCTCAATTAATTTTCATGTCAATTGGTTTCACTGAAGTTGTTAATCATCATTATTTCTATTTCATTTGCTCATGACTAAAGCTCTTCAAAGAAAACATTTAGCTCAAAAGATCAGAAGTCAGGTCAGAGGTAAGATTCAATCTTCTATATCAATCTTCTCTATTCAGATTAAAGCACCTTCCTTGTGATTTGAATTGCAGTTGAATACAAATGGGGGAGTATAGAATCCGAATGCCCGGTTCTCACTAATACTTGCATCTATCTCTTGTCCCATTGGGTGTGAGGATGGAAACATTGTTCCATAATTCATAATTCATATGTGTGTGTGTGTGTAAATAAATTATACATATACACACACACATGATGTATAATGCACACATATTAGAGGGAAGGGGGAAGACTGGTGACAGATATGACCTTCCCCAGAGGAAGTCCATGAAGCTCACATTACTACTGAAACATGATGGGAAACATGTCTCAATGCCTACTAAACAAATACCTGTAATACATTTGGATCTTCGTGATATGGTGTGGCTTCAGGGAGGAAAAACGTTGCATATGTAAATGAAGCAATTTTTTAAATTTAGGGTTCATCTGGAGATGTACCCAGTTTTTACAACCTGAACTAAACAGCAAAAGTTATACAGTTTATACATTCAGAGATATGTGCATTTCCAGGCCTATGATGTGTGCGTACAACAATTTATCCAATTGACTGGCATCTTATTGTGTGCCTTCAAGTCATTATTGACATATGAAGACACCAAGGTCTCCATATCATGAGGTTTTCTTGGCAAGCCAGGTTTATGCACTGAAAAAGACCAATGGGTGCTGAACTGCTTACCACAATCTGTGTACAATACCATGGCTGATAGTCCTGTTCACAAATTATGATGGCACAAATCAGAATTACACCATTGCAACTCACTTTTTTGGCCTTTGCAGAAGCTGGAATTTTGTTTTGGCCACATAATTACCCAAGTCCCCTATCTAACACACCTTGAAAACAGCACACATAGTCAAATATGACAACTTCTATGTTTTGGAGAGAAGGGAATACATCAGCTATTCTCTTGCAGCTGCACATGGTGTAAGGATATTTTCTGCGTTGACCTCCTAAGGACCCCTCCAGATGTTTCTACAGATAGTTGTCAGAGTACATCCTGCTACAAAAAATAGCCAGATGCATCTCCATTCAACCCCCTACTCTCTGACAACATAAAAATAGTTGGGGACTTCACTGTCCACAGGCTGAGTTTTAAGGGTCTAGAAAAGGGACCTATTGAGACATTACTAATATATGATAGGTACAAGATCTGAGCGGATGTCTGGAGGGAGTGGCAGAGCTTACAAAAGATACTTTGATTCCTGAGACAAAATACAAAATAATATCTTCATCCCAGCCTCTTCTATCTACAGAAACTAACTGGATTGGCAGCTGAATTTTTATCATGTTGATGGATTAGTATTCTCCACTTTGAGAATGCAAATTATGTTAAGCCACACCTGCAGAAGAGAAGGCATAGAGGAAACATGGTAGCCATGTATAAATATGTGAGAGGAAGTCATAGGGAGGAAGGAGCAAGCTTGTTTTCTGCTGCCCTGGAGACCAGGATGCGGAACAATGGCTTCAAACTAAAGGAAAGGAGATTCCACCAGAACATTAGGAAGAACTTCCTCACTGTGAGAACTGTTCAGCAGTGGAAGTCTCTGCCCTGGACTGTGGTGGAGGCTCCTACTTTGGAGGCTTTTAAGCAGAGACTGGATGGCGGGGGGTTTTTGAATGCGATTTTCCTGCTTCTTGGACTGGATGGCCCACAAGGTCTCTTCCAATTGTATTATTCTAAGAATCTATGAAGCTCAAATTGCCTTGAGGAATTTAGGATGGCTTACCTGGAATACGGAGCCCCCGATGCTGCAGTGTGTTAAAGCACTGAGTTACTGAACTTGCAGACCGAAAGGCTGTAGGTTTGAATCCGGGGAGCGGAGTGAGCACCCGCTGTTAACCCCACCTTCTGCCAATCTAGCAGTTTGAAAACATGCAAATGTCAGTAAATCAATAGCTACCCCTCCAGTGGGAAGGTAATGGTGCTCCATGCAGTCATGCCGGCCGCATGACCTTGGAGGTGTTTATGGACAACGCTAGCTCTTCGGCTTAGAAATGGAGATGAGCACCAACCTCCAAAGTCTGACACGACTGGACTTAATGTCAGGGGGAAACCTTTACCTTTACCTACTACCTGGAATACACCCCTGCCTCTTCTATGACTGGGGAGGTTGTTATCTGTGTTCCTTTCACACCAGCCAATACCTTCTGTCTGAGGCAACTGCTTCATTCTGTGTGTGGAGGGTTGCTTCAGTAAGGAGAGGTGATCCTGAGAGCTTAGCCACACTTTAAATTAAACACATTTCTCTAAAAAGCACAGCTATCCTGGCTACTTTCTTTTGAAAGAAAAGCTGCAATGTACAAATTATGGTATGATTATCAGGTATGGCTATACTAAGCCCGGGGTTGAGAAAGGTGGGGTAAAAGTACCGTAAATAAATAAATAAATAAATAAAGTGTCAAAGCCTGATATTGAAGGATGGCTTTTGGTGAAGGCTCGGGAAGAGGGCCTTGATGATGCCATTAAGTGCTATACATTAATTATAAACCGTGGTTGCTCTGAGGACATCACTTACGTATTTAAAAAACAGAGTAACAAATGAGAATACACACACATGCACAGACAGTTTTTAGTATACTGCTCTTGCCTTGAGATTCTTTTCCCTTGCTCTGAGAAACTGAGAAGGGTCCAAACCCCAAGATCTGGGAGATCTAGTCATCTCTTCATTGCAATGGAAGTTCTATTTTTAATAAACAAAATATTTTGGAATAAATAATAAGGGGAGTTGGTAAGTGGCACAAAATCCCAGCATGTTGATCAGAAATTCAATCTTGGTAGGTCATGCTTGTTCCCCACACCATGAACCCCTCCATCAGTGACTGCAGAGAGAAAAGGAGAAACTTGTCCTTCAAATTGTATAAGGGGCCTGCTGAAGATCATTGTGGTGTTATTTCTAAAAGGGCATTTACACATATTTGACCTTCAGCATGGAAATATAAGGGTGTTAAAACTAGCAACAAACATATCCAAGCTTGCAAATGTCAGAGATGCAGTAGGTGAGGAGTTCATGCCAGATAGTTGATAAGCAGAGCTTGGAAAAGTTGCTTACTTGAGCTACAGCACCCAGAGATGGCCATGGGATTCTGAGTTATTAAAGTAACTTTTTAAGCGTTGTTGTATGTCTTTCGGGCTGTGTGGCCATGTTCCAGAAGTATTCTCTCCTGACGTTTCACCCACATCTATGGCAGGCATCCTCAGAGGTTGTAAACAAGGCAATGAAAGGAAAAAAATATATATCTGTGGAGAGTCCAGGGTGTGACAAGAGTCCTTTGTCAGTTGGAAGCCAGCATTAATGTTTCAGTTAATCACCCTAATTAGCATTGGAAAGGTTTGTCTCTTGCCTGGGGGGCATGCTTTGTTCAGAGTCATTAGCCGTCCTTGGGGCTCCTCTGCCCTCAGAGTGTTGCTTCCCATCTACTGTTTTGATTTTAGAGTTTTTTTTAATAATGGTAGCCAGATTTTGTTCATTTTCATTGTTTCCACCTTTCTGTTGAAGTTTTTCCTTTCCTTGCCTAGTTTATCCGTACCTCACAACCTCTGAGGATGCCTGCCATAGATGTGGACGAAATGTCAGGAGAGAATACTTCTGGAACATGGCCACACAGCCTGAAAGACATACAACAACCCTGTGATCCTGGCCATGAAAGCCTTCAACAACACATTTAACTTTTTAAGGCCTAGCCCAAAAAAAAAAAAAACATGTTCGAGTAACTATTATGTGCAAGCAAGTTTCCACCTGCTTCCCCCACCCCCATGGCCATTATTATGTGAGTTTCCTGCTTAAGAGCCATCCATCATAATGTCAAAAGAAAGAACTTGCTGCTGTGCTTAGTAAGTAAAACATCTCTTCCAAATCCTCTAGTTTCTGAAGCCCCACTGAGCTTCTCATGCCTTTCACCCTGCACTGCTGCAAATGGATCAGTCCTTCAAGGGACACAGCAGGTTTGTTGGTTTCATAGCAGGGGAGGAGAATGGCAAAATACCCAAAGGGCCTTGAATTCTTTCAGAAGTGTGGAGAACAGACCTCATGCAGAATGTGCACACGGTGAGCAAATCACTCCAGGCATCTCAAGCTAGAAGGGAGAAGGAAGGATGACAAAGATATCAAAATTTTGACAGTATAATTTCTTCCTCACCTAAGTATGAGTGTCGTTTATTTTTTGTCCATGTCAGAATTTAAGTGCAGCAGAAGACAACAGAGATCACAAGATCCCATAGTAGCTCCAAGGTCAATGATATGCTCAATCTGCACTGGATCTTGCATGGAACTCTCCAAGGTGCTGAGGCTATTCTGGGAACAGGGTCAATTCCTTGGATTACTTCTTGAAAGCCAGGACTAAACACCCATTACTGGTATGGGAACTATGAGCTACTAGCTCTCACTAGCTGCTAAACTTCAGTTGAGGTCCTGTTCCATGGCCAACATCTCAAAAGCTAGGTTAGTGTGTAGTATACACTTTGTCATGGTTGTGCAAATGCACTGTGGTGTGTGTGTTAATAGGAAAATGAAATGCATGAAGCAGATTGGCTGAGCCTGCAAAGACCTGGAAATTGATTTGATACTGTTTCTGTTCTGCTGCTGCAGAACCAGTTTGGACAAGTTTTCAGTGCTGACTGAGTACTGCTGATGAAAGAAGCAGTGTACTCAGAGAGGCCTTGCTATTTTGAGACCTGTTTGCTGCTGAGAAAAGAGGGTGAAGAACCAGGACTGTATTCTTCTCTGAAGCAGATTTGTGGACTGAAAAATGATTATTTATGACTGTGGACTTCTGTAAGTGATCAGAGGGACCATTGTAAATACTACGGTTTTTGATCTCTTGGAATCAGTAAAGTTTCTGTATTTTTTGTTCTGCAATCCTGAGTGGCATGTTATTGTTCTATGGGTGACTCTGGATCGCAGACACAAGTAAGAGCTTCTATTTATCATCATCAATCCGTAACACACTTGTCAGGGCCTTTCTTACAGCAGCACCTCCACTCTGTAGAACTTCCTGCCAAAAGAAATGAATATGGCTGCATATGTTTTGAGCTTTGGTAAGACAGCTAAAAGGGTGTTGTTCTACATGGCTTTGAAGCCACTTTAGTTTTCAAATAATTTTAAATAATCTCACTGGCCACTGGGGACAAAACATTAGGCTAGGTAAGCCACAAAATTGTAATCCAAAACAAGTGCCTTCTCCAAAGAGTGAATCTTCCACATGAGTGGGAATTCCTGTTTCCTATACAATAGAGCTGCATCCATACAGATAACTTTGTATGTGCCTATAGGGAAAGAAGCTCTTTCCCTATAGGTTATGAAAAGCTCTTCATGATGCCATGCCTCAGCTCTATATGAATTTGTTTTTGTTTATTTTAAAGGCTTCTATTGCATTTATTTCCCTCATCTCAATATGAAGAAACAAAGTCAACGCTCTTTAAAATCAAATCAAGAAACAGCAGCAATAATCAGACACCACCGTTGCAACCAGAGGGATTAAGACACTACTACAAATTTTGACTAAGTGTCTTCTTAAAATAGAGTCCAAAAGCACAAGATCATGTATAGGATGGAACATATGAACTTTATTATCCTTCAGGGGCGTCTGTAAGATGCTGGAGCGTTCAGATAACAAAGGATGTCTAGTAAAATAAAAGCCATGCATGTGATATTGCAAAGCAGGTGTGCAATATGTCACTCACACATCCAGACCATTGCTTGGTCTTTCAGTCATCAAGCACCCAACTTGGAATTGTGAACCAATCTGCAGTATTTCCATTGTTTTTAACATGCTCCTGTGTAGCTTACCTAAATGACATGCCAGCTGGTATCTTTTCGTTGTTTTAGCTTATTTGAAAATTGTCCCACCACCGTCTCAAACACAGTTGGTAGGGGATGAGAGAAAGGGCTTTCTCTGTGGTGGCTCCCCGGCTCTAGAATACCCTCCCAAAGGAGAGATTAGATTAGCCCCCACTCTTCAATCCTTCCAAACCAGACTGAAAACATGGATGTTCAAACAGGCTTTTGACCTAGAATAAGCTGAATGGGCCAATATGAAATTGACACTTGGCACTTTGTAAACTGACGGCAGCTACTTTTATCTAGCTGCCGGTGGCGAAGTGTGTTAAAGCACTGAGCTGCTGAGCTTGCAGACTGAAAGGTCCCAGGTTTAAATCCCAGGAGCAGAGTGAGCGCCCGCTGTTGCTCCAGCTTCTGCCAACCTAGCAGTTCGAAAACATGCCAATGTGAGTAGATCAATAGGTACCACTCCGGCGGGAAGGTAACAGTACTCCATGCAGTCATGCTGGCCACATGACCTTGGAGGTGTCTACGGACAACGCCGGCTCTTCGGCTTAGAAATGGAGACGAGCACCAACTCCCAGAGTCAGACATGACTGGACTTAACATCAGGGGAAGCCATTACCTTTTTAGTTTTATCTACTGATGTTTTTAAAATTGTATTATTTTGATTTTATGTTATATGTGTTGACAGGGGTTGTTGTTATAATTTTATGTGACTTTCTTTTTATACTCAGGTACCGTTTTTTACCATTTTATGTTATATGTTGCACCCTGAAGTGCCTTTGTAAGCTGTCCCGAGTCCCTTCAGGGAAATGGTGGCGGGATATAAATAAAGTTTATTAATTATTATTACAGTAGAGTCTCACTTATCCAAGCTAAACGGGCCAGCAGAAGCTCAGATAAGCGAATATCTTGGATAATAAGGAGGGATTAAGGAAAAGCCTATTAAACATCAAATTAAGTTATGATTTTACAAATTAAGCACCAAAACATCATGTTATACAACAAATTTGACAGAAAAAGTAGTTCAATACCCAGTAATGTTATGTTGTAATTACTTTATTTACTAATTTAGCACCAAAATATCACGATATATTGAAAACATTGACTACAAAAATGGCTTGGATTATCCAGAGGCTTGGATAAGCGAGGCTTGGATAAGTGAGACTCTACTGTATTATTATTATTTAGTAGTTACTTTTTGCATTCCAATTAAGACTCTGAAAGGTTCCTGAAGTATCCTTCAGAGATGTTGACAGGCACCAAAGATACAAATGAATAAAGCATTAACCTGTCAGTTACAAATATGACCAGTTTGGAATTATCACCAAAAGTCATAGCAACACTCAGCAATACATTCACAATTATTCAGATTACCATAGAAACTTGACCAACATGTGATCCCTCATGTCACTTCAAAACATCCAAGCATAGTTAGAAAATTATATAGTCATTACTCATCAGTAAAAAGTGTGTGTGGATGTTCTTGTGGTAACTAAGATTTAAAGGTAAAGGTTTCCCCCTGACATTAAGTCTAGTCATTTCCGACTCTCGGGGGTGGTGCTCATCTTCATTTCTAAACCAAATAGCTGGCATTGTCCGTAGACACTTCCAAGGTCATGTGGCCGGCATGACTGCATGGAGCACCGTTACCTTCCCGCCAGAGTGGTACCTATTGATCTACTCACATTTGCATGTTTTCAAATGGCTAGATTGGCAGAAGCTGGTGCTAACAGCAGGAACTCACTCCGCTACACAGATTCCAACTGCTGACCTTTCAATCAGCCAGTTTAGCAGCTCAGCGGTTTAACCCACTGTGCCACTGGGGGCTAAGATTCAGAGAACCTAAATGCTCACAGTGATTCTGCCAATGGGCCATTCCCTTTTCCTAGATTACAATGAATTGCACCAATGAGAGTTTTAAACTGTATTGTAATCGTTTCTCAGATGGAGTTATTGTTCATAAGGCCTTCCTTTGTCAGTCTTTAAAAACTTAATTCAAAGATTTAAATCCTCTTAATCCTCCACCCACTCTACTGCAGATTAATGTCACAATCCAGCAATCTAATATACTTTTGAAGTTTAAATATTGCATGCAGAAAAAGAGAAATGTTCTGTGTCTGGAATACGCAATCATCATATGCATAGGCTCTTTGTTTCGGGGAAGAGATGATGGGAGGAAAACCTGGATGAATAAAAGTCTTTGGGTCATGTTTGAAAAGGGAAATCCCAAAGATATTAGCGCTCATATATAAATCTACAGAACTGAATAAGAATAATTTCCCTTTCCCTCTTTTTTGTTGTTGTCCCTGACATTTATGCCTGATGGTGATATGGAACAAATACACCCCATCAAATGTGAAGGACAAAACCATATAAAACTAGGTGTATGTATATATTAAAAAAAACACAGAGAAAATGACTGTCTAATCTCTTCTAGCTGTCATGGCTGGGGTTGTTTTTAAAAGAGAGCGAGATCTAGTTCTCTTTTGCTAAACTACCATACCTCAACCTATTCATTCTACTCTTTTGCTAAACCAGTATTCCCCAACCACATGTCTTGCAGATTTGGGAAAATGAAACTGCAATGAAACCCAGATAGTTCCTGAAAGGATCACCATGTTAGAGATGGCTATTCTAGAAATAAAATATTTGGAGGAATTCCTGTATACACTTGTGTATATGTTGACCTCATGTATAAACCAAGGGCAGGTTTTAGGGCCAAAATTGTGGATTTTGCTATGACCTGTGGATAAATCAAGGGTAGAAATTAGAGACATCTAAAAAGAAAATCTTTTCTTTGCCTTAAAAAATGCACAGAGGGAACACACTCGGGGACAGATAAAGAGAAGGAGAGGATCTGTTTATTTGAGGGATTACAATGAAGGCTGTAAATTGCATTGCTGATTTTAAAATGTCTACATCTGTACAAACAAAGATAGGGAAGGAATGTAAATGAGGAAAAGGAAGGAGAATGCTGTCTGGAAGAATGTGGATGGAGAGCAAAGAAAGCAACCTGCCTATATTAGGAACCCAGTGTGAAGGCAATAATAAAAAGCAGAGGTGAAAAGCACAGCCATCTCATTACCCCTCCTTAGCTCAAACCAGAAAAAGAAAGCCAACCTTCCTCCTTCCATTCTTCTTTGCCTTCTTTTTTGGCCTGAGTAGAGTTCAGCCTCAACATGGGGGAACCAGTTTGTGTGCTTGAGGTAGAATGGTGTCAGCCATTTTTAATAAGGGCTTCCTGTGATTGCCATTGTGTAATTGTAAGCCCCTATTACAAATGGCTGCCCTTTTTGACCGGACCATATTCATATTTGGTAAATAGCCTAGGACACAACAAACAAATGGTTATACAACACATCTGACTTTATGGAATACAATCATTTCTTAAGCATGCATACACATCTGAAATTGGAGCCCCGGTGGCGAAGTGCGTTAAAGCGCTGAGCTGCTGAACTTGCAGACCGAAACGTCCCAGGTTCAAACTCTGGGAGCGGCGGGAGCGGCTGCTGTTAGCTCCAGCTCCTGCCAATCTAGCTGTGATGCCTAGGGCACCTTTGGCCCTGGACCCTGTGCCCATTCCTGACCAGGATGAAGAAGATTTTGGTTTTCTCCCAAGTCAGCAAGATTCAACACCCTTCCAGATGCCTCATGTTGACATCTCCAAGCCAGAGCCAATTAAGAATGCCCTTGAGACAGTGTCGGCTCTCCCAGATTCTCCCGAAAGTTTAGTGTTTGATCATAGAGCATTTGTACACATAGACAGATCAAAAAGACAAAGCCTCCGGAGAAGCACCAGATTAGCAGAGCGTGGTGACTATGGCTAAGCCCTGTTCTTTTGGGAAGAATTGGGGAGTTAGACACCTGGTACAGTAACTGTAACAAGCTCAGTTCTCTTGGGAAGTTTTAGGGAGCCAGGCACCTGGTTTAGGGGAGCTTATGAACTTCAATAAAAGCATTGTGTTGAGAACTTGCCTTCGCGGTGACAACTTTATTTCTCACTGAGAAACATCATCGTCTCCAGCTCCTGGATTCCCAAGCGGCCTGTCGGTGCGCTTACTCTTGAGTAGACCGGGTGCCGGTCTACCTCCTTGCCAAGTTTGGACTGCGTTTCAGCTCCTGAACATCTAGTTCCTGCCTTGCCCTGAAATCCTGTTTTGGACATTAATTCTAGAGAACTCTTCTTGCTACTTGCTCTTTTCCCCACTCAATACTCAAGCGGAGTTTGAGTGTGTTTCGGTTTCTGGATTTTGAACTCTAATACTGGACATAAGACTTTCATTTATTGGACTATATTTGATCTTTCCTGAAAGGTCATTTGCTTATTCAACTTTGCTGCTTATTTCTTTTTGGAACTTTATTTGCTTTAATAAAGATATTATATTGTTATTGGTCCTTGTGTTGGTTTACGGTGCTCCAGCTGCCTAGGGTTGTAACACTAGCAGTTCGAAAACATGCAAATGTGAGTAGATCAATAGGTATCGCTCTGGCGGGAAGGTAACAGCACTCCATGTAGTCATGCTGGCCACATGACCTTGGAGGTGTCTACGGACAATGCTGGTTCTTCGGCTTATAAATGGAGATGAGCGCCAACCCCATGACTGGACTTAACGTCAGGGGAAACCTTTACCTTTACACATCTGAAACTATTCTTAGACAATAGTCAAAAGATATTTCTGTATTTCTCCTTCCCCCTTACAGTTTTCTCACTACATCTAACCTATAATTAAAACTTCTGCACCAGTTGCACCCATACCTTGGGAAGTCTGACTTGGCCACAGTAGTCCATGCCCTAGTTACATCCTGAATAGATTACTGCAATGTGCTCAACGTGGGGTTGCCTTTGAAGACTGTTTGAAAGCTTCATATGGTTCAACGAACAGCAGCCAGATTGCTCACTGGAGCAGTGTACAGGAAGCATACTCCTCTATTACGCCAGCTCCACTGGCTGCCAGTCTGCTACTGAGCACAATTCAAAGTGCTGGCTTTAGCCTATAAAGGCCTAAACTGTTAGGGCCCAGCTTACCTGTCCAAATGTATCTCTTCCTATGATCCATCTTGGAGATTAAGATCATCCGGGAAGGCTCTGCTCTCAGTCCTACCCCCCTTGCAGGTGCTACTGGTGGGAACGAGAGACAAGGCTTTCTCAGTGGTGGCCCCTCGGCTATGAAACTCCCTCCCTAGTGATATTAGATGAGCCCCTTCCCTCATAGCCTTTAGAAGAAATGTAACAACTTGGCTGTGGGATCAGGGTTTAGTGAACAGGGCAATGTAATAAGAGATCTTGAAAATATGGAATTGATGATGGAAAGGCCTGGATTATGACTATGGATGGCATGATTTTAATTGTAATGTTTTTAAATGTTTAATAATGTCTGTTTTAATGTAATTTAATTTTGATGTCTGTATTACAGTAGAGTCTCCCTTATCCAACATAAACGGGCCAGCAGAACGTTGGATAAGCGAATATGTTGGATAATAAGGAGGCATTAAGGAAAAGCCTATTAAACATCAAATTAGTTTATGATTTTACAAATTAAGCACCAAAACATCATGTTATGCAACAAATTTGACAGAAAAAGTAGTTCAATATGCAGTAATGCTGTAATTACTGTATTTACGAATATAGCACCAAAATGTCATGATATATTGAAAACATTGCCTACAAAAATGCGTTGGATAATGCAGAACATTGGATAAGCGAGTGTTGGATAAGTGAGACTCTACTGTATATGTTTTGGGGCCCCTGGTGGCACAGTGCGTTAAAGTGCTGAGCTGCTGAACTTGCGGACCAAAAAGTCCCAGGTTCAAATCCCGGGAGTGGAATGAGTGCCCGCTGTTAGCCCCAGCTCCTGCCAACCTAGCAGTTCGAAAACATGCCAATGTGAGTAGATCAATAGGTACAGCTCTGGCGGGAAGTTAACGGCGCTCCATGCAGTCATGCCGGCCACATGACCTGGAGATGTCTATGGACAACACCAGCTCTTTGGCTTAGAAATGGAGATGAACACCAACCCCCAGAGTCGGTCACGACTGGACCTAACATCAGGGGAAACCTTTACCTTTTCCCTATTATATGTTTTAAGGCAGTGAATAATTGCCTCCATGTAAGCCGCCTTGAGTCCCCTTTGGAGTCGAGAAAGGCGGGGTAGAAATAGAGCAAATAAATAAATAAATATAATATAATACTGTAGTAAAGGAGTCAGTGCATCTGTCTGTATTGTAGAGCCATGCCACACGGCCCTTTCTCACTAAACAACTGTAGTGCTAAGATTCCACTTTCGGTGCCATGGAAACATCCTAAGGAATCCTTGGAATACAAGTTTGAGGACAGTATTAACCCTGAAGCAGAGGGCTCTAATAGATCAGCCCATATTTTTTAGGATGTTGCCATGGCAATTAAAATGGCATCATAGTGCAATAAGCGTAGGAGGACACCTGAAACTGGCATGCTAACTAAGAAGATGCTACAGGTGTGCACCTGCGAGTTGTCAGGTTTTTAAAAAACTCATTAGTTAATTTGTTTAATTGCCCTACGTGAATATATTAGAAGCAGGGGACTTATAGGGTGGCTTCTCCACACTACTTTGGGGTACACACATGTCCCTGCAGACATACACATTCTTATAGGACCTCTTCACACTCTTATAGGACCTTTCAGGCCATACCATTGTGCCACAAAAGGGAAGGGGTAAAGGGCAACTCGCAGGGCCCCATGCACCCTCCCTCCTCCCCTCATCACACAGTGGGGACGATACAGAGTTCGTTGGAACCCTTTCCCTTCCTCCATCAGATTACAGAAAGGGCAGCAACATGCATTGCCGAGCCGCCCTTTGTGCCATCATATGGAGCAAAAATGCCCCATGTGAAGAGGTCCATAGTCATGCAGTGGGCAAACTCTTACTGTAAGGTGCACCATGCCAACAGTCATGTCTTGGACTGACAAACATGGCTAGGAAGCTGAACCAAGAGTGCGAAGTGCTGGCATTATTAGAAATGTACACATATTATACGCCAGCAAATATGGAAAACTCAAGAATGGCCATCAGATTGGAAAAAAAACAATTTATATCCCCATACCAAAAAAAGGAAACGCTAAAGAATGCTCAAACTTCCATACAGTGGCACTTATTTCCCATGCCAGTAAGGTAATGCTCAAGATCCTGCAAGGAAGACTCCAGGAATACATGGAGCGAGAGTTGCCAGATGTACAAGCTGGGTTTAGAAAAGGCAGAGGAACAAGAGGCCAAATTGCCAATATCTGCTGGATAATGGAGGAAGCCAGGGAGTTTCAAAAAAAACATTTACTTCTGCTTTATTGACTATTCTAAAGTCTTTGACTGTGTGGATCATAGTAAACTGTGGCATGTTCTTGGTGGTATGGAGATACCAAGTCACCTGGTCTGTCTCCTGAGAAATCTGTATAAAGACCAAGTAGCCACAGTAAGAACAGACCACGGAACAACAGACTGGATAAAGATTGGGAAACGAGTGCAGCAGGGCTGCATACTTTCATCCTCCCTATTCAACTTGTACGCAGAACACATCATGCAATGTGCGGGGTTTGACGAATCCAAGGCCGGAGTTAAAATTGCTGGAAGAAACATTAACAACCTTAGGTATGCAGATGATACCACTCTGATGGCTGAAAGTGAGGAAGAGCTGAGGAGCCTTATCACCAAGGTGAAAGAAGAAAGTGCAAAAGCCGGACTGCAGTTAAACATCAAGAAAACCCAGATCATGGCAACCAGACTGATTGATAACTGGCAAATGGAGGGAGAAAACGTGGAAGCTGTGACAGTTTTTAAATTTCTAGGCACGAAGATCTCTGCAGATGCAGACTGCAGCCAGGAAATCAGAAGATGTTTACTTCTTGGGAGGAGAGCAATGGCCAACCTTGACAAAATAGTGAAGAGCAGAGACATCACACTGGCAACGAAGGTCCGCATAGTCAAAGCAATGGTATTCCCCATAGCAACCTATGGATGTGAGAGCTGGACCATGAAGAAGGCTGAGCGAAGGAAGATAGACGCTTTTGAACTTTGGTGCTGGAGGAAAATCCTGAGAGTGCCTTGGACCACAAGAAGATCCAACCAGTCCATCCTCCAGGAAATAATGCCCGGCTGCTCACTGGAGGGAAGGATACTAGAGGCAAAGTTGAAGTATTTTGGCCACATCATGAGAAGACAGGAAAGCTTGGAAAAGATCATGATGCTGGGGAAAATGGAAGGAAAAAGGAAGAGAGGCCAACCAAGGGCAAGATGGATGGACAGTATCCTTGAAGTGACTGGCATGAACTTGAAGGAACTGGGGGCGGTGACGGCCGACAGGGAGCTCTGGCGTGAACTGGTCCATGAGGTCACAAAGAGTCGGAGACGACTGAGTGAATGAAGAGAGACACACACACCCATCTGTATTCTACAGTCAGCATAGATTGGAGACGGATATTTTGCCATGAAGGCAAATGAGAAAGTAGATGTTTGGCTGCCAGAGACAAAGAACGCTGTCTTCCAACCCATAAAAGCAAACTCTTAATTTTATAGTACTGACAAGACACCATCTGCCATGGAGACAGACTAATTTGTGGGTTTAGGGAGAGGCACACACATAATCTAGTATTTGCAACTAGTCTGAGATTGCTGCCCCAATATCTGCATACTGAGGCAATTGCCTCATTGTCCCTCACACGATTGGATCAGTTATGCCTACTATGTATGTGATTGTATCTCCAGGCATTGCTTGTGCTCTTGTAATAGTGCAGTATTTGAGAATGTTTCCCCTAAACTATTGTTTCCTCTGCCCAACGTTAGCAAATCAATGTGTAGTTCTAAATCTCAATATAGCATTTAATGGTAGCTCAAGGGGCTGAAGCATTATTTCCTGGTAATTTACCAAGCATTTACTTTTGATGTCGATTCAGAATTTGGTAATCTCTCCATAGCTAGGGCCTGTGAGATCTCTCCTCTCTCCCAGCAACATTTGCTCAAAAAAAAGGTTTCTACTGGTAATTAGTAACTACTTGGGCATTTATACCTAGAAGCAATGGTTTTACACAGCTACATAATGGCTATTTAGAAAGAAAATGCAAAGCGTTTAATGTTAAATTTATAAATGGGCCCTTTTTCAGATTTGTTTTTTAACTAAGATACACTTGGCTGGATCTTGAATGTGTTTAATGGCTAGTCATAAATTAAAGGTCTATAAGAATAAATAAGAGTTTTAGTTTGCGGTCTAAGTTGCATAATCTCATAAAGAATCTATGCATCAGTTGATAGATTTTGTTTTTTTGCAGGGAATTGTCTCAGATCTTGACCAATTCATATGTAAACAGAGTAAAACTTTTTAGAGAGGGATATGTTAGGGAATGAGAAATTGATAATTTGTAGGAGTGATAAACATAGAAGTCTATTCATAATGTCAAAACATGATTGGGTATTACATGTGATTACACAAAAATGTGCTAATAGGAAATTGCTGCATAAAGTCTACCATATCACCCGGGACTATCATTTTTTTAAAACTATCCAGACCCTCCTAGAAAACCACAGCTTCTATGTGTAGTTCCAGGGCAGGAAAAGTAGATGTAGGAGGCAAAAGAATGGGCTACCTCAAGGCAACGTTCTTGCACCGACCTTGTTAAACATCTTCACAAACGATCAGACACAATCCTATTATATTATTCCTCCTGATCAGTTTTAGCTGCTGCATTCCTCTATCTCATTTTTTGTATCATAATCCATTCAGTGTCTTCTTGCTTACACCAGCATAATCAGTTCAAAACATGCAAATGTGAGTAGATCAATAGGTACCGCTCCGGCAGGAAGGTAATGGCACTCCATGCAGTCATGCTGGCCATATGACCTTGGAGGTGTCTACGGATAATGCCGGCTCTTTGGCTTAGAAATAGAGATGAGCACCAACCCCCAGAATCGGACATGACTAGACTTAATGTCAAGGGGAAACCTTTACCTTTATTACATGCTAGATGCTATCTGGCTTGTATATTAGGCAGTAACATCACTTGTGTGAATATTAGCTATGATTCAGGAGTACTCTCCTCTTTTTTGTGATTTATTGTTGATAGAGTAATAGACGATAGACAGATAGATATTAAGACAAACAGAAGTTATAGGAAAAGGAGAAATGAGGATTGTTTAATCATATATATTTTCAAGTTCATTTATTTATTTACCATATATACTCGAGTATAAGCCGAGTTTTTCAATGAGTTTTCTATTATTGTTGTTATTATTACATTTATTTTCTCTATTTATTATTATTATTATTATTATTATTATTATTATTATTAGCACATTTATTATTTCACTCTGATCTTGTTATTACATTTATTATTTTACTCTATTATTATTATTACTATTACGTTTATTTTACTCTATTTTTATTATAATTAATACATTTATTATTTCACTATGATCTTGTTATTACATTTATTATTTTAGTCTATTATTATCGTTACTATTACGTTTATTTTACTCTATTTTATTATAATTAATACATTTATTATTTCACTATGATCTTGTTATTACATTCATTATTTTACTCTATTATTATTAAAAGGATGCATAAGCACATTGACATTGAAGAAGATGAGAACAATGATTTAATCAGAGTTGGACTGTCTTATCTTAAATTACAGTGTTATGTACGCGTTTAAAAACATTTAACCTACGGATGCCCCAATTAATGTAATTTTATTGGTATCTATTTTTATTTCTGAAATTTACCACTCTGGGCTTATACTTTGTGGTAAAAAAAAATTTGTGGTAAAATTAGGTGCCTTGGCTTATATTCGGGTCAGCTTATACTCGAGTATATAGGTACTTATTTATTTACTTACAGTATGTATATTCTGCCCTTCTCACCCCGAAGGGGACTCAGGGTGGATTACAATGCACATATACATGGCAAACATTCAATGCCATTATCAGACATACCACATATACAGACAGACAATAGAGGCTATTTAACATTTTCCAGCTTCCGGCTTCATGAGAGTATGCTTGATTCTGGCCACAGGGGGATCATTCAAAAGACAATTAACAATTATAATGTGTCTTATCAATTCTTTAACTTCCCTGGTTATGTATATAAATGTATAACTCAAGTGTTTTTTATTTAATGAACAAGCATTATGAGAAATGCTCTGAACACATGCTGTGCATTTGCCTGCTAGCCAGCAGAACTTGGCTCCTTGGAGACAAGGGGATTCTTGGAAGTTGTAGGAGAAATGAAAAAGATTAGCAGCAGCAGCAGAAAGATGCTGGAGAAATGTGAAATATTAGTAGCTTTTAATCAGAACTGAGATCTGTCATTGAGAATCTTACATTAAATGTCCCGTGTTTTTAAAAAAATAAATGTGTGTGTCTATCTCTGGAGGGGGTGTGTGTCTATCAGTACTTGGCTTAGTATTTCAAGTTCCTTTTGTCTGTTTTTTAGATTCGAGAAATCCTTTTTTTCTGATCTGGTCTCCAAAAATCCCTTATCCACCTCTGAATGGCTGGGTACATCTTCAAGAAGAATCATTTATCTGCCAAACAGAAAGTAAAGCATTTGCAGCTATACTTCATTCTAACATACACTTAACAAAAGGAACACTACTGCTCAAATAATGAAAAAGCCCACCAGCATTGTATAAATATGTACAGCCTGGAACCATTATTTAAATTTTCCTATTCCTCTAACAGAGTGTCACTCCATAAACTCCTGACATTATAGTACAACATGTTCTGAACATTATAAGCATCCTTTTAGGACTTTATCCTATGTAAGTTCCCCGCTGTTTTCTCTCCTTTTTCACACTCTGGCAAAATGAAGTCCCATAAAGGCTATCCCATGACACACAGCCACATCCAGTGACCGCCCATGGAAATCCGTCTTGCTCGCGTGTGAAAATGAAAAGACAACTCCATTTTCAGGAGTCGGGTGTTACCTAACTACTGACTGAAGAAAGGGGGGGGGGGGACAGAGGAAAGTAGGAAGAAGACAGGGAAAGGATGTGGGATCACTGGACATCCCCAAAGACAGACCTTGGCAGGGTACCCACTCTGCCAAATGTTTCCCCCACTTCCCTCCTGCCTGTGGGATAACATCCTTAACCTGCCTTCCACTAATGAAACCTTGCCTTGGATTCATTTTGCACTACACTGTTATAGCATTATGATTCAGAATGCAAAGATACAGAATGGGGAATGCCTTTCTTGACAGCAGTAGATGTGAAAAAGATCTTGGAGTCCTCGTGGACAACAAGTTAAACATGAGCCAACAATGTTATGCGGCAGCTAAAAAAGCCAATGGGATTTTGGCCTGCAGAAATAGGGGTATAGCGTCTAGATCTAGGGAAGTCATGCTACCCCTCTATTCTGCCTTGGTCAGGCCACACCTGGAATACTGTGTCCAATTCTGGGCACCATAGTTGAAGGGAGATGTTGACAAGCTGAATGTGTCCAGCGGAGGGCGACTTAAAGGATCAAGGGTCTGGAGAACAAGCCCTATGAGGAGCGGCTTAAAGAGCTGGGCATGTTTAGCCTGCAGAAGAAAAGGCTGAGAGGAGACATATTAATAATAATAATAATAATAATAATAATAATAATAATAATAATAAATTGGAACTTATGCCTCAAGTACCACCTCCCAGCAGTAAAAAACTGGTGGGATCACAAACCTGCAAAGATAATGGAAAATGAACATGCAAAGATACTGTGGGACTTTCAAATTCAGACTGACAAAGTTTTGGAACACAACACACCAGACATCACAGTTGTGGAAAAGAAAAATGTTTGGATTATTGATGTCGCCATACCAGGTGACAGTTGAATTGATGAAAAACAGGAAAAACTCAGCTGCTATCAGAACCTCAAGACTGAACTTCAAAGACTCTGGCAGAAACTAGTACAGGTGGTCCCGGTGGTGATCGGCACATTGGGTGCCGTGCCAAAAGATCTCAGCCGGCATTTGGAAACAATAGACATAGACAAAATTACGATCTGCCAACTGCAAAAGGCCACCCTGCTGGGATCTGCACACATCATCCAAAAATACATCACACAGTCCTAAACGTTTGGGAAGTGTTCGCCTTGTGATTTTGTGATACAAAATCCAGCATATCTATCTTGTTCGCTGTGTCATACTATGTCGTCGTGTCAATAATAATAATAATACTAATAATAATAATAATAATAATAATAATAATAATACTTTATAACCTGCTTCCATCTCTTCAAGGGGACTCGGAGCGGTTCACATGGGGACCAAGCCCAATCAATAGATAAAACAATACGACAGCATATATAATTTAAACAATAACAGTAAAATAACACTCATAAAATACATCAGCAAGGATCAGGATATTAAGAAATTACAGGGAAGGCAGGCATGTGCAAAAACCCAAGGCAATGAGATTCAGGAATAGGGTAAAGTGCTGAGGGATAGGACAGTAAATAATTAAGACTGGATGGTGATAAAAACGGTCCTACTGTTCGAAAGCACGTTGGAAATCTACAGGAAAGGAGATTCCACCTAAACATTAGGAAGAACTTCTTAACTGTGAGAGCTGTTTGGCAGTGGAAGTCTCTGCCCAGGAGTGTGGTGGAGGCTCCTTCTTTGGAGGCTTTTAAGCGGTGGCTGGATGGTCATCTGTCAGGGGTGCTTTGAATGGGATTTTCCTGCTTCTTGGCAGGGGGTTGGACTGGGTGGCCCATGAGCTCTCTTCCTACTCTATAATTCTATTATTCTATGATTCCACTGTCATGGCTATATCCTATGGAAACATCAGATGTGTAGTTTAGTAAGACAAAGTTCTTTAAACACTTATCCCTAAACAGCAAATCTCAGCACTCCACAGGATAGAATCATGGGAATTAAAGTGGAATCATAGTGCTATAACTGCAATATGAAGCATCTCAGATCTCATTCTGTCTGAAGAAGGGAGTCAATCTGCTGTGTTATTTAGAGAGCTAGATGGAGATTTGGAAAATCGAAATTCAAATCCTCATTGAGACAGGAAACTCCCTGGGTAATCTCAGCACCTTGAGAGAAGGAAGCGTAGAGAAGAGTCCGATATACCATCTTGAACTGATTGATCTTAACTTAACGCATGGGCCAGTGATCAGAATTATTTCCTCTTTTGTGTTTGAAACGAATGATTCATTTAATATTGAATAAAGCCAAGTTTGATCTTCTCTGCTTTCATGGGTTCAATTCCACTTGTGCAGTTTGTTAACTTTTGAAGCCAACCCTGTCATTATAGGTCTGCCTTGCTTTCTGAGCAGCACTTGGAATTGCTACAGTCAGATAGCAAAGTGATCTCATATATAAACTGACAAAAATCAAGCCATGCTTTAAAAAAAAAGTGTAATATTTTCAGTCTGTGGATGATTAAATCCATGGATGCAGAGTCAGTGAATACGGACTGTTGATGCATTAGTTCCAAAAGAAATAGTTCTGGTAATGGTAAAGGTTTCCCCTTGACATTAAGTCTAATCAGGTCCAATTCTGGGGATCTCAATTTCTAAGCTGAAGAGCCGGTGTTGTCTGCAGACACCTACTAGGTCATGTGGCTGGCATGACTGCATGGAGCACTGTTACCTTCCCGCCAAAGTGGTACCTATTGATCTACTCACATTTGCATGTTTTCATACTGCTAAGTTGACAGAAGCTGGGGCTAACAGCAGGAGCTTACCCCACACCCCGGATTCGAAACACTGATTTTTCGGTCAGCAAGTTCAGCAGCTAAGTGGTTTAACCAGCTGCGCCACTGGGGGCTCCATACCATTGATATGTCATTTTATTTTCTCTTTAAGGTTGTAGTACAGCGTAAACTTAAATCTCTTTGATAACATCCTTTCCCATGGCTCAATTTATATACTCCATCTAAAATTCCTAGCCCATTTCATTATGCACTTTTTAACTTAGTTCTCTTTCTTTTTATATCTTAACTGAAATGCATACATTTTACCAATCGAGTGTATCTATCGGAATATATTTATTTCAACATGACAAGGATTTAAAAATATATATATAATAAAGGATTATCCCAATTAAATGTCATTCATTTTTGTTTCATTCATCATTGCACTAGAATCCTTCTGGGGGAAAAGATACAACAATCCATTTGCTTCATCTTTATTTATAAGGTTTTTAAATATATCTATATTAACCCCCAGTTTACAAGGGCTCCTGCGGGGATAGACAAATAAAAGCAATTAAAACAGTACAGAGATTAAAAAAAACTTTTTATAAATACATTGAAATGTTCTCAAAAAGCCTTTCAAAGCAATCTAGAAACAGCTTTATAATATCATTTTAAAACAAATTCATTTTACAGTTTTTAATTGTCTAATGTCTTTGCTCATTTTTTTTTGCAAACATCTGTTTCCATTCACATTTTTTACATGTATGTAGGTTTTGTATTTTATTTCACCAGTTCTACTGCAGGTTTTGGAAATGTAGTGTATAGCTGAAGCAAAGGGTGCTTAGTTTCACAACAAGTCTTTGAAGGCACTAAAGGTCCGCATTCATGGAACATTTCCTCCCATAAGAGGAATTTGTTTAGTTGTGTAAAGTGGTCTTGGATGAGCAATGATGAGACCTTTCTGTTTTTGCAGGACTTTGGTTCTTAAATCATGTGCCAGAAGGGTGTTTCCAAAGCAGCATGCTTTGCTATTCCTTTTGATCTTTTTAATGATTTTTTAAAATCTGATTGTCTATTAACTAGTTGCTTTTTTAATAGAATTGCTTATTTACATTTTAAAGATCCTATATATTAGGATCTTAGTGAAGAGCACTATATATATATATATATATATATATATATATATATATATATATATGGAGTGCTCTTCACTGCACAATTTTATATGATTTGTTATGGATTGATGATGATAAATGGAATCAAGCAGAGTCACCCACAGAGCAATAACATGCTACTCAGGTTTGCAGAACAAAAAATACAGGAACTTTACTGATTCCAAGAGATCAAAAACCGTAGTATTTACAATAGTCCCCCTGATCACTTACAGAAGTCCACACTCATAAATGGTCCTTTCTCAGTCCACAAATCTGCTTCAGAGAAGAATACAGTCCTGGTTCTTCTCCCTCTTTTCTCAGCAGCAAACAGGCCTCAAAATAGCAAGGCCTCTCTGTGTACACAGCTGTCTTCACCAGCAGTACTCAGTCAGCACTGAAAACTTGTCCAAACTGGTTCTGCAGCAGCAGAACAGAAACAGTATCAAATAAATCCCCAGGTCTTTGCAGGCTCAGCCAATTGGCTTCATGCACTTCATTTTCCAGTTAACACACACAGCACAGTGCCTTTGCAAACTATGACATGATTATTATAAGCCACTTTGTGGCTCAGGAGAAAATCAAGTTATTAAGTAAATAAAGGAAAGTTCCAGTAATCTAGGATGCCGTCTCCTTATTCTGGGACCCACTATGAGGACGTGCATTGTTTTAAAGACAATCTCTACTTTTTGCAGTTTCCAGAAATACTTCTTCTTTATCAAACTTTGTGGAGGTCCAGATTGGCAAGAGATGCATGTGGTCCACCAACTTCATGTGACCTTATGTCATACTACTTTAACTCCCTTGCCAATGACATAACACTATGCAATACAATTTTTGTTCCTGGATTATAAATGTCATTTCCAAATTGGTTCTATCATGAAACATGGAAAAGGTTTATTAAACTGCAAAAAATATTATTTTTGCAGGACATCCTCCAGCACATTTTTCTATAGCTTTTTGGTGAATATCTCATAGAATCTCAACCAATTCGACATAGTTTGTGGCAGCCTCAAAAATCAAGTTCCTGGAGTATAACAACTACTTTAAAAGTAAGTACCAAACAATTAAACAGGGCAATTAAACAGAAACAGATTTTCTTTCAAATTCTGTTACATAGTGCAACTGGCCTTTAGAGAGAACACTGACTATCAGGCAGTCTTTTTGGCCACAGTAGTCCATGCTCTTGTTATGAGGGTTGAATGAAAAGTAATGCCTCCACCTTCGTAACTCCTTAACAGATGGCAGTACTGGTTCTCCTCTACAGTTCCATTTGGTGGGAAGCCTTAGCATTGAACTGTTGTGTTGTTAAAGTACGAAGTATGGAACCCTGCACAGACGGCTGGTAAATGCGACTTAAGCAACGTGCAGTCATTGAATTCTTGACAGCAGAAGGTGTCATCCTAAAGGAGATTCATCAGAGAATGCAAGCTGTTTATGGTGATTGTGTTGATGTGAGTACTATGTGTCATTGGGCAAGTAAGTTTAAAGATGTTGAGGTGGGAACATCTGACTTGCGTGACAAAGAAAGAGTTGGATGTCCTGTGACAGCAACCACCGATTTTCACAAGCAAAAGATGGACAGATTGATTCAGGACAATCATCGTATCACTCAGAGAGAAATTTCAAGCATAATTGGCATTTCACAAGAATGTGTGGGTCACATTATTGCTTTGCTTGGCTATTGGAAGATCTGTTCACAATGGGTACTGTGAGACGCTGGTTGCAGAAACAGAGAGTCGACTTCTTCTGTGACAACTTCAGAAAACTTGTTCATCATTTGGCAGAAATATATCCAATTGTTTGGTGATTATGTGGAAAAGTGAATAGTGGTAGTTAAAGAGCACATTCTAAGGATTATTTCTGCGTTTGATTTATTAAAATATTCCCATCCAAACCCAAGTAACGAAGATGGAGGCATTACTTTTCATTCAATACTCGTACATCCTGAATAGACTACTGCAATGTGCTCTATATAGGGTTGCTTTTGAAGACTTTTCACCTCCCTAGGGGTGAGAAAAGCAGTATATAAATACAATAAATAAATAAATAAATAAATAAATAAATAAATAAATAATCCTTTTTTTTCTGACTCCCACTCAAAGGTCTCTACTGTCCCCACATGTTTTTTGGCAAGAAAATTATCTTCAAAATCGACATACATGATTTTCCTCTAGCAGGAGCCTGACCCTTCTTTTGATCTGATGGAAGCATAAATTTAACAAGATCCAACAAAGCATTTGAAGTTAATGTCAACAAGATCCGGGGTTCTGTTTTTTATCCTCAGAAGAACGCGAGTAGAACTTTAATAGTTTTGTTTATTTCTTTTAAACTAATTTTACTCAGGCTGTCTTGCTTTCCGGTGAGATGGAAGAACACCAAAAGCCAAGCCTAGAAGGGAGCAGCATCCACACGCTCCTCATGTCATGCCTTTGAATGACATTGCTTGCTGGGAGAGTAACAAATGAGTTTGTTTCGCTGCATGTGACATAACCAGGACAAAGAGGGAAGGGAACATCCCAAGATATGTTCTTTCCTTGCTTGTTTTTCTTTTCCCAAATCTACTGCTGGTATTAAAAATAAACTTTAAAAAAACAAAAACAATTCAGAGCTGCACTAATTTGTGCAACATGATGAGCCCTGTTATATTTTTATTACGTGACTGAATAGCACCGCTTTGTACTGTGGTATTCATATTCTAGAACTAAGCCATATTTAATAGTGGTGGCCAGAAGCTTTCATTTCAGGAGTCCAGTGAATGTCTTTGGTTTTACTCCAAACCCTAAAGGAGCTAACCAAGGTGCTGAACCCTTGTTGTTGTTGTTGTTAACTGCTGTCAAGTCAACTCTGACTTATAGTGACCCTGTGAATTAGAGACCTCTTAGCCACCCTACGATCAATTTCCCTGCTCAAGGCTTGCAGACTCTAAGTTGTGGCTTCCTTGATTCAGTCTATCCATCTTCCTTGATTGACTCTATCCATCAAAATAGATTCAGCCCCAGGACAACTTATCTGAAGTCAAGAATAAAAACTAGAATGGATTCACTGCACTCCTGAGATAGAAGCCACTGGGCACAATTGTTCACTGGCTTCACCACTGAATGACTAACAGTATTAAGGCCAGTATAACTTGCTCCTAGCTGGATAGAAGAGATCTGTCAGGTTTTGACATGAGTGAAGATCTCAGTCCAAGCATGTAAGATCATTTAATGATAAATAAGGGTGAAGGTCTATCTATCTATCTAGTCCAGGCCAATCTTTGCTGCCACAAAGGCCATTCAGATGCTTCTGGAAACTTCGCAAACATGACACAAATGCAAAGTCACCTTCCCACATTCTAAAATACAAGAGGATTCGTTGCTACCATGATATACAGTAGAGTCTCACTTATCCAACATTCGCTTATCCAACATACTGGATTATCCAATGCATTTTTGTAGTCAATGTTTTCAATACATCATGATATTTCGGTGCTGAAATTCATAAATATCGTAGAGTCTCCCTTATCCAACATAAAAGGGCCAGCAAAATGTTGGATAAGCGAATATGTTGGATAATAAGGAGGGATTAAGGAAAAGCCTATTAAACATCAAATTAGGTTATAATTTTACAAATTAAGCACCAAAACATGTTATACAACAAATTTGACAGAAAACGTAGTTCAATTCATGGTAATGTTATGTAGTAATTATTGTATTTACGAGTTTAGTACCAAAATATCATGATGTATTGAAAACATTGCCTACAAAAATGTATTGGATAATCCAGAACATTGGATAAGTGAGACTCTATTGTACATTAATTACTATGTAGCATTACTGCATATTGAACTACTTTTTCTGTCAAATTTGTTGTATAACATGATGTTTTGATGCTTAATTTGTAAAATCATAGCCTAATTTGATGTTTAATAGGCTTCTCCTTCATCTCTCCTTATTATCCAACATATTCGCTTATCCAGGCTCTGCCGGCCTGTTTATGTTGGATAAGTGAGACTTGACTGTAATAGGTTAGACTTAGGAATTGTCTTCTGTAGAAGAAAGGCTTGATTTTAGGGGGATCTTCCCTTCCCACCACACACACATATATACACATACTGCATTTCATTCCAGAATTTTCAGGGCCTAATTTAAGAAGTTAAAATTGCTGGAAGAAACATTAACAACTCCGCCCTGAGTCCCTTCGGGTGAGAAGGGTGGGATAGAAATATTCGAAATAAATAGATATGCAGATGATACCACTTTGATGGCTGAAAGCGAGGAGGAGCTGAGGAGCCTTACAGCCAAGGTGAAAGAAGAAAGTGCAAAAGCTGGGCTGCAGTTAAACATCAAGAAAACCAAGATTATGGCAGCCAGACTGATTGATAACTGGCAAATAGAGGGAGAAGACGTGGAGGCAGTGACAGACTTTGTGTTTCTAAACACGAAGATTACTTCAGACGCAGACTGCAGCCAGAGAATCAGAAGATGTGTACTTCTTGGGAGGAGAGCAATGACCAACCTTGATAAAATAGTGAAGGAAGATAGACGCTTTTGAACTGTGTTGTTGGAGGAAAATCCTGAGAGTGCCTTGGACCGCAAGAAGATCCACCCAATCCATACTCCAGGAAATAATGCCCGAATGCTCACTGGAGGGAAGGATATTAGAGGCAAAGAGGAAGTACTTTGGTCACATAATGAGAAGACAGGAAAGGTTAGAGAAGAGAATGATGCTTGGGAAAATGGAAGGAAAAGGGAAGAGAGGCCGACCAAGGGCAAGACAGATGGATAGTATCCTTGAAGTGACTGGCTTGACCCTGAAGGAGCTGGGAGTGGAGATGGCCGACAGGAAGCTCTGGCATGGGCTGGTCCATGAGGTCACGAAGAGTTGGAAGCGACTGAAAGAATAAACAACAACAACAACAACAACAACAACAATTTAAGAAGAGGGGGTCGGAGAATCCACCTACACCATTTCAGTTGCACACATCTAAATCTGGGCACAACCCAACATGATAGCATCTTTGCCAATGCCTTCCTTTGTATTCTGGGTCAGGGACTGTCTGTTTTTTTACCAGGATGTAACAAGATTTCATATCACTACAAGGAATAGGGTCAAAGATTATTTTAAGAAGTTCCTTAATGGGAATGTTGGCAAGACAGGTCATGCCATTCTCCTCTGATTGCCTGAAAAAAGAGATGCTTCAGAATGTGCTATTAGTGCAAAGAGAACTATGCCCAATTAAAAGTGCTTAAATAATGAACCCTCTGTTATCTTAGTAGAATTCTAAATTTAGATAATGTAATCGTGTGCTGCTGAACTTGGGTACAGCTGGAAGTGGCCACTGGCAAAACAACTGTTAGAACAGAACATTTAGAAAGAGTTAGTAATATCTTTTCCATTTTCAGTCCACTTCTGATTGTTGCAAAATAAAACTCGCAGACAAATGGAACAATACTAAGGTTCTATACAAAACTATTCTTCAACTATTGTTGTTGTTGTTCTATTTATTATATTTATACCATGCTTTCCTCTTTTGATTGAGACCCAAAGCAGCTCAAAACATTAAAAGTAATGCCATTTTAAAACCTACAACATACATATGAATATTAAAATATAAAAAGTAAAGGTTTCCCCTGACATTAAGTCCAGTCATGTCTGACTCTGGGGGTTGGTGCTCATCTCCATTTCTAAGCCGAAGAGCCGGCGTTGTCCATAGACACCTCCAAGGTCATGTGGCCGGCATGACTGCATGGAACGCCGTTACCTTCCCGCCGGAGCGGTACCTATTGATCTACTCACATTGGCATGTTTTCGAACTGTTAGGTTGGCAGAAACTGGAGCTAACAGAGGCGCTCACTCCGCTCCCGGGATTTGAGCCTGCGACCTTTTGGTCTGCAAGTTAAGCAGCTCAGTGCTTTAACACACTTTGCTGCCTAAACCTAATTAAACCTAAAAGTGTCAAAACAAATCAGTTAAAATCACATAAAATTACACTAATTGTTGGTCTGAGATATTCATCCACATGCCACACAATAGAGAAACATGCTCCTGGAAAATTTAGAGGGCACATGAATTTATCTATAACTACAGAGCCTTATGGGTGGAAAAATGACAGGGCTTTAGCTACTGAGAAAATTCAGGAATGTTTAGCAACTCCATAACTGCATAGAAAATGTTCTCAAAATTAGCATGACTTCTCACTCAGAAGCAGAATTGTGAAACAATTTTATTGTTGATTGACATGTTTTATTGCTATGTTTTTATATTGTCTGATGTCTGGGCTTGGTCCCATGTAAGCCGCCCCGAGTCCCTTCGAGGAGACGGGGCGGGGTATAAAAATAAAATTATTATTATTATTATTATTATTATTATTATTATTATTATTATCATTATCATTATCATTATTGTTGTTGTTGTTGTTATTTTATTATGACACAGCAAACAAGATAGATATTCTGGATTTCGTATCACAAAAATCACAAGTCGAACACTTCCCAAGTGTCTAGGACTGTGTGATGTATTTTTGGATGATACATGCAGATCCCAGTAGGGTGGCCTTTTGCAATTGGCAGATCGTAGTTTTGTCAATGTTTATTGTTTCCAAATGCCGGCTGAGATCTTTTGACACGGCACCCAATGTGCCGATCACCACCGGGACCACCTGCACTGGTTTCTGCCAGAGTCTTTGAAGTTCAATCTTGAGGTCCTGATAGCAGCTGAGTTTTTCCTGTTGTTTTTCGTCAATGCGGCTGTCACCTGGGATGGCGACATCAATTATCCAAACCTTTTTCTTTTCCACAACTGTGATGTCTGGTGTGTTGTGTTCCAGAACTTTGTCAGTCTGGATTCGGAAGTCCCACAGTATCTTTGCGTGCTTATTTTCCAATACTTTTGCAGGTTTGTGATCCCACCAGTTCTTTACTGCTGGGAGGTGGTACTTGAGGCATAAGTTCTAATGAATCATTTGGGCCACATAGTTGTGCCTCTGTTTGTAGTCTGTCTGTGTGATTTTCTTACAGCAGCTGAGGATATGATCAATGGTTTCGTCGGTTTCCTTGCACAGTCTGCATTTTGGGTCATCAGCTGATTTTTCAATCTTGGCTTTAATTGCATTTGTTCTGTATTATTATTATTATTATTATTATTATTATTATTATTATTATTATTACAGTATGCACCAAACATCAGTAGCTGGACCAAAAGGGAGATTATGTAGCTTGATTCAAGCACTAACAGAAGTAGGAGTGAATGGGCAGGAGGGAGACTTAGGACCTTATCAGATGGCTGCGAGGCTCTGTTTTCATGTGCTTAGGAAATGGAGTCCCATGTAAGTCCTATGGAGGCCTTCACATAATGTACAGACACTACTGATGGGACTCCATGGGGCTCCGTTTCCGAAGTGCATGGAAACAGAGCCTAGCAGCCATCTACAGCAGTCAAGTGTCACCCGATTCCAAGCATCAGAAAGTGGAGGAAAGGTGGTGAAAGGCTCAGTATGTACATGGGGTGGCTGGTCATCCCTGAAGATGGGGAAAGATGGGAGGGAATGGGTTAAGACAGTTCCCTCAATTTTCCCCTACTTTCCCCCACTTTTCCTGTTTTCCCCCTTCTTCATTTGATGAGGTCCTAAAGTATGATGCGCCAAAAGCTTCACTTATTACAGACTTTTGTGCTTTCTGTGAGTTTGGCAGCTTATGTGACATGGAACTATGTTTGAGGACTTCCAGGGCATTTGGGGTAACTGCTGTCCTTGACAGAAATGCATGTGGCCTAGTGGGATCAGGACTAAAAGCCAGGTGTTGTAAAACTCATTCCTCTCATATAACTCTTTCCATGCATGTTGTCTCAGAAATGTCACTCACAGGATTCAGCAAGACCTACTGCCCAGGGACATTTCCAGAGGAATGTAGCCAAGATCTTCTGTCAGTAGAAGGGTTTTGTAATGGGATGATTAGAAGAAAAAGCTCTTTGTCCATTTTGGAGGCTTCATACCTACAGTGCAGCAGGTTCTGGGTTCTGTCGCAGCTAGCAAATTGGATTCCAAACTTTCAACCCCTTCTGCGGAAGTTGCACCCTCATCCAAGGAGAAAAACCCCAAAACAAACTGTCCTTTAGTAAAGAAAGATTTATATAAACAAAACATACAAAACACAGTCCTTTGCTTTTATCAGCAGCAAAACAAAGCTTTCTTATCTTCAAGCTTTAACCTTTCTGGTTTCTGGACTATCCGTCTTCAAACCTCTTCAAACCTCTCTTCGGTTCTCCTTCAGTAGCTTTTCAGCAGCAATACCATCTTTGCCACCATCACAGCATCTTCATATTCACCTTCACTCCTCTCTCCAACGACACTTTACAACAACACTACAACAACACACCTCTCTCCAACAACTCTTTACAACAACAACAACAACACTAACACAAGACTTACTCAATCTCTATTAATAGCCCTCAATCTAAAGCAGGTGTCTTGATTGCTGGTCAAACATAGATGGGACATGATTCTTGCAAACACTTATTCATTTTCACATAAGAAATGACCCAAATAATATAAAACTCTGACACCCTTGAATAGAGCTGGACCAATCCACAGAGCTACCGTATTTCCTTGGGTTCCTGATCATTTCTAGTATTCCAGGATGTTATTATTTATAATCTGAAGTGGGATTGTGTCTGGATTTAGACAGCGACATGTCCTACTTTACAGAGAACAATCCTCTATTGCAGTTTTTCTCAACCTGGGGGTCACCAAATACCATCAGAAAACAAATATTTCTGATGTTCTTAGCTAATCACAAGTTAACTATAAATCCCAGCAACTACAATTCCCAAATGGTAAAATCAACCCCCTCCAAATTCAAATTTCAGCGTATCAGGTATTTGTGGCAAATTTGATCCAGATCCATCATTGTTTGGGTTTGCAGTGCTCTCTGGATATAGGTGAACTACGTCTCCCCTATATCACTGTCAATTCCTCCCAAATCCTTCCGATATTTTCTGTGAACATGGGGGGTTTGTGTGAGAAGTTTGGCCCAATTCTATCGTTGATGGTGTTCAGAATGCTCTTTGATTGTAGGTGAATTATAAATCCCAGCAACTACAACTCCCAAATATCAAGGTCTATTTTCCCCAACTTCCACAAGTTGGACCAATAGTCTGATTTAATTTAAGGCTGATTCTAATATTTTCTTAGTTCCTTTGCTTTATAAACCAACAAACAGAGCACTGGGTGTTGTATATGATCTCAACATCCTTTATATTTATCCAGTTTCATCTGTCTCTTTGCAACCTCGGTATCTGACTTTTTAAACAGAATGTTTCACACTGAGCTGATAGAGATTTGCATTACCGCTAAAATGTGGAGCCTCCAATGGCCTAGGGGATAAAAACCTTGTGACTTGAAGGTTGGGTTGCTGACCTGAAAGCTGCCAGGTTCGAATCCCACCTGGTGAGAGTGTGGATGAGCTCCCTCTATCAGCTCCAGCTCCATGCAGGAACATGAGAGAAGCCGCCCACAAGGATGGTAAAACATCAAAACATCCGGGCGTCCCCTGGGCAACGTCCTTGCAGACGGCCAATTGTCTCACTCCAGAAGCAACTCCGGTTGCCCCTGACACAGAAAAAAAATCCACTAAAGTATGCTTGTTCTTTAAAGCTTTCTCTTTGGGCTTTATCATGCCAGGGTTCCCTCAACTGCCACAGCATTGTTTCCACAAACACTAATAAATCAGGATCACTCTCTTTTATTGCACACCCTTGTAGCCATTCTGGGATTGCAGTGTTTACTTACACTAGAAGATGATCAAACACAGCATTTGGGACCTACCACCTTCTACCTCATCCAAGACATTATCCCCATCTCTTTTACTAGTTTGTCACAGATGCATACATGCACACACACACCTGGAAATGTTAGTGCAGAAGAGTTCTACAGTTTTAAAAAGCATTTATTTCATTAACCCTCAGACCTCTGTCTTGCTTTCTTCTTGATTCCTTAAACTTAACTAACTGAAGACAAAGCACTGAAATAGCTCAGACAGATAGATCAATAGCAGCTAAGTTTCATCTACCAGAGACTGGTTAAGTCAGGTCTGGTCTATCCTGATTACCCCACACACACTCACACACACATATACACACATATACAAAGGGCCATTTTAACATAAGGTTTCATTTATATTTCTGCACTTTGAACCTATTATAAAGACACCACTCACTAGAAAAGGCAATACTGCTTGATAAGGTAGACGGCAGTAGGAAATGGGAAACACTATATTCCAAATGAATGGACTCAATCAAGGATTCACCGCAGGGATGTTGATGATAAGGTGACTTAGGAGTCTCTCATTTATAGGCTCGCCATCCATTGAAGTTGATGTGATAGCAGCTAACAAGCACAGCCTTTATTGAGACCATTCAACATCATGAAAGAGTAAGACATTTTTTGAGTTCTTTAAAAGACTTTACTGGGGCAGATGAAGCCAGACAGTGGTGGGAAGAGAGAAAACATTGATGATCGATATGCTGGAATACAAAACTGGCATCTAGAAGATCTGCAGACATAATGGCCTGAATTCAGTGCTGCATTACTGGACATCCGCTAGTGTAATGGGCCTTTCTTCTTCTTCTCACTCCACTGCCGCTCTCTGTACCACTCTGGATGGATTCTTAACCTTCTGGGGTAGATTGTAGGCATGTGCGATCCAAAAAGAAATGGTTCTAAGCTGTGTTCAAAAGTAGGGGGCACTGGTGCTTCATTTCTAAAGTCCTTTCCGAATTTTTGGAATAAAAATTTCAGAACTCTAACTAATCTTACGAATCTTCGTAAGTACCTTAGAGTCTCACTTATCCAAGCTCCGCTTATCCAAGGTTCTGTATTATCCAACGCAGTTTGTCTTTTAGTAGTCAATGTTTTTGTACTCAATTTTTCAATAAACTGCGAAATTTTGGTGATAAATTCATAAATACAGTAATTATTACATAACGTTATCGTGTACTGAACTGCTTTTTCTATCCATTTGTTGTAAAGCATGATGTTTTGGTGCTTAAGTTGTAAAATCATAACATAATTTGATGTTTAATAGGCTTTTCCTTAATCCCTCCTTATTATCCAACATTTTTGCTTATCCAATGTTCTGCCGGCCTATTTATGTTGGATAAGTGAGACTCTACTGTACTTCATTAATGGTGGTTTCACATGCTCAATAAGGAAGACATCCCTGCCAGTGGGGAAACTTCAGGGTCTCATATCGCCTCCCATTTTTAAAGCTAATGAGGTGAATTTTGCTACAATGGTAGAACACATTTACCACTGTTAGCTCACCAAATTTCAGAATGTTTGACTTCTTCACAGATTTTTGGCAAATTTTCAAAGTTTTTATAAAAACATTTTTATTAATAAAGAAAATCTGTTCTTGGTTTGAAAGTATTATTTCTCATTTCATTGTGTGGTCTTTACTTTGAATGTCATTGTTCTACTCCAGAAACTTTGCTTTTGTGGCAGAAACTGTTAAATTGGCAGAGACTCAACAAAGCAAAATGTGCTTTTTTGTGTGTGTGTCAGGAGCAACCGGAGTTGCTTCTGGAGTGAGAGAATTGGCCATCTGCAAGGACGTTGCCCAGGGGACGCCTGGATGTTTTGATGTTTTACCATCCTTGTGGGAGGCTTCTCTCATGTCCCTGCATGGAGCTGGAGCTGATAGAGGGAGCTCATCCGTGCTCTCCCCGGGTGGGATTCAAACCTGGTAGTCTTCAGGTCAGCAACCCAACCTTCAAGTCACGAGGCGTTTATCCCCTAGGCCACCGGAGGCTCCTAGCAAAATGTGCTATATAACATATATAGGACAATGTCCCTTGGCAAAGACAAAGTTTTTGCAGTGTAATAAATTGTAATTCTGTAATTGACAGAACCAATTAGGAACTGCCATTTATAACCCAGGAACAGAAATCATAGTGCAGACACCATCAATTCCATGATTTTATATATATTATAATAAATAGACTGAGACCGAACACCACAGCTGGCTTCTGCAGCCCAATGCATTCTGGGAAATGTAGTTTAGCACAGGCATATGGCTTCTCCTCGCTTCCCATTAAATTCCAGATTTAAAAACACATTAAAAAAAAAAACCACAAGTGCGATCACCGCCTCCACCTCTCCCTCTTCCATCAGCCCTGATCGGCTGAAAGGCATGCCAACAAGTTTGGTTTCTCCTCTCAGCAGGGCTTGGTCACAGCTACATCTAAAGACATCAGAGACTTAAGAATCGGAGGCTCCTTTTGATTCAAATTCTTAACATTGGGAGAGGGCAGTAAGCAGGAGGTCGGAACTCGCTTCAAAAGTGCTAAACTTCCAAATTAGATCCGAATGCAATGAACATCTGCACCAAATGCACAACCCTAGTATTTTGGAAGAGGAAGTCCCTCAAACCCTGGTATTTTAGTACACTGTACAAACACATGGGCTGACATCTCGGTAGTTACAAAGACAAGCCTAAACGTGGTTTCACGTATTGTTTGTATGTCTCTTATTTGGATGAGTGCAGAAGGCTCATCTTTTGACCCTGCTGTCTGTTACAAACCTCCGTCTTACTGGTGGGAAGGAAGAGAGACAATTCAGATCATAAAGATATATGCTCTGGACTCCCAGGGGAAGAAAAAGGGAAGGTGTACATTCATTTTTCCCCCCACATTGAGTTGAGTCCAGCTGTTACTTCATGGTCTCAATTGCTGATAACAGCAACACTCCCTCTCAGGATCTGACAGCTTGATAAGAGAAGAAGAGGGATTATTAACTGTGCAGGCAATCTAGCTAGACTCTTCTCCTCCAGAGAGGGACATTGAGCAGATGACAGCATTGATAGAGTGAATGTGATAGCACTTCTTTCCCACCTCTTCAGCTGGCAAGAGAGCTTGCATTGCCCTGCTACCATTCCATATTTGCAAGGATGGATTGAGTATCATTTATCCCAAAATCCAAAATGCTCAACAGTGCAAATTTCTCCAGGTGGGTGGTTGAAAATAGAACTTTACTGTCATTGTACATTGTTCAACAAAATTAAATGCTTTCCGTCAACACACATCGTAAAACAACACACCCATCCCTCCACATTCCAACCACCACCACACTGCCCCAATGCCACATCAATGCAAAACCATGGAGTCCAATATAGTTACAGCTCTAGGACAAAAGCTGTCTCTCAATCTGTTTTTCCTTGTCTTTGTGTTGTCGAAAGCTTTCATTGTCAGAATCACTGGGTTGCTGTGAGTTTTCTGGGCAATATGGCCATGTTCCAGAAGCATTCTCTCCTGGCATTTTCCCCACATTGGAATATCTCTGATAGGTTGGTAAAAAGGTTTTCCCCTGACGTTAAGTCCAGTCGTGACTGACTCTGGGGGGTTGGTGCTCATCTCCATTTCTAAGCCGAAGAGCCGGCGTTGTCCGTAGACACCTCCAAGGTGTATATTTCCTAAGTAGCCTAGGAAAATTTGGCTGCCTTTTGGTAGCAGTGATAGATACATTAGAACTTCTATGACAAGAAGAAAACTTCAAGAACTTGAACCCTCATGTGTTTTTTATTTTTGTTTTTTTTCATTCCTAACCAACAGACAAGGGTCCTGGCAAGCGAATAGATCTAGCCCCCCTCCCAGCACTGAGTTAGCCTTAACAACACAAATAGAACTGCAGCATCTGTGAAAGCTATTCAGCTTCAGAACGTAAAACCGAGAACACGGTGCATTTAAATAGGTACTTTATTACTACTAAGAGCCATGGCCAGCAGAGCTTCCCAAGCTGAATTATGTATGTACTTCATTATATGTTAATATGCTTTAAAAATTAATGCCTTTTTCATTTTGTAGAAAAGAGACTGTGCTGCCTCGATCTTTCAGTTGGGACCAGAGACAAGCTATGCCCAGCTTTCAAGTATGCCATCGGGTGTGCTACTAATCATGATTGCAGTCACTTATTCTTCCAACAAGTGCAAGAGACTGCAGGAATGGCCATGTTCTGAACACTAACTTTATACAACAAACTAAGGAACTTGGAGCATTATCAGTGTTGCACAAGGATTACACCAGTAAGGTCTTCAACTGAACTGAGCAAAATTTCTTCCTCCAAAGATTGTTGGAATGAAACTCTCATCAGCTCTAGCCAGTAGGCTTGTGCATTACGGTTGAACTTTAAGCAATTTCTGCTGGCCGAATTCTGGGATACCCGCAAATCTGTTTTCGTGAGCCTCCCGAAAATGGGTAGATTGCTGACTAGCCGTTTCCGGTCTGTAGCCAAAAGATCCAGGAAAATCCAGCCCATTGGCAAGAATGGGGAACTTCAGAGGCTCTCCTTTCTGTTCCTGGGATCCTTTTCTGTCTTCCTTTCAAAGGAGCCTGGGTTTGAAGAACAGGGTTAAGAAAGTGCCCTTCCTGGGATCCTTTTCTTTCTTCCTATCAAGGGAGCCTGGGTTTGAAGAACGGGGTTAAAGAAGTAATCTTCCTGAGATGGGTTGTTGTATGTCTTTCGGGCTGTGTGGCCATGTTCCAGAAGTATTCCCTCCTGACGTTTCGCCCACATCTATGGCAGGCATCCTTAGAGGTTGTGAGGCATGGATAAACTAGGCAAAGAAGGAAAATATATATATCTGTGGAGAGTCCAGGGTGTGACAAGAGTCCTTTGTCAGTTGGATGCCAGAGTTAATGTTTCAGTTAATCACCCTAATTAGCATTGGAAAGGTTTGTCTCTTGCCTGGGGGGCATCCTTTGTTCAGAGTCATTAGCCATCCTTGGGGCTCCTCTGCCCTCAGAGTGTTGAACAAAGGATGCCCCCCAGGCAAGAGACAAACCTTTCCAATGCTAATTAGGGTGATTAACTGAAACATTAACTCTGGCATCCAACTGACAAAGGATTCTTGTCACACCCTGGACTCTCCACAGATATATATATATATTTCCTTCCTTGCCTAGTTTATCCATGCCTCACAACCTCTGAGGATGCCTGCCATAGATGTGGGCGAAACGTCAGGAGAGAATACTTCTGGAACATGACCACACAGCCCAAAAGACATACAACCCTGTGATCCCGGCCATGAAAGCCTTCAACAACACATCTTCCTGAGATGCTTTCCTATCTTGATTTCAAGGGAGACTGACTTTGAAGAACTGGATTAAGGCAGCATCCTTTCTGGGATCCTTTCCTTAGCTTGTGTAAGACACGGCGTTCTTCTATTCTGATTGGCCCAACAAGCAGGGCTCACAGGGAAACCTCATGCAAGCAGAACACGGCGGCCTCTCTGCACCGTGTGGTGCTGAATAAGGGAGAAGGAGCTGTGATCAGTTGTCCGTTATGGAACCACATAGTGATAAAATGTGACTGGTGAGCCCTTACCATTACAGCCATCCAGCCAAGCTGAACAAGCTGGATTGGCCAAAGGGAACGAACCACTCTAAATCTGTGCACAAGCCTACTAGCCAGCATAAGAGGCACAGCGCATTGGGGACCCAAACTTTCCATATCTCAGGGCTTGTCTACCAAACTAAAAGCAATCACACTCACCAAGAGGACACTGTGATCCTGGCACATAATATTCTTGACTATTTGTTTGCAATTTGGTTCTTTGGGTTTTAATTAGTTTTTTTTAAAAAATGCCTTTTATTCTGGAGTTTTACATACAATCTAATTGTTTGGAATGTTGGAAGTGCGAATACCAGACGGGGACTTTCTACCATATGTGATGGACTTGCTCAAAAGCCCAATCATTCTGGAAAGACATAAATGAAGCTATACAATCAATTCTTAAGATAAAGATTCACAGGGAACCTGAATACTTTTTATTGGGAATGTTTGACATTGAGGACGACAAGAATAAAGAGATTCTGTTCAATTATTTGATTACAGCCGCAAGGATAACATATGCTAGGATTTGGAGACAAAAGGAGATTCCAAAAAAGGAGGATTGGCTAAACAGAGTCATAGTGATAATGAACATGGATAGACTTACTTATTGGTTATCCCCAAATCAAGGTTTACCAAAGAAAGAAACGAACTGGGGCCTGGTAAAGGATTATTTAAAACAGATTAAGTTTGATCTTATCTGCTGAACCAACACAACCTTAGAGATTAAGGAGGATGTAGGGACATGGTGTTTTACCAATAAATATGATTTTTCTTGGAAAATATTAGGAAGAGCCAGTAAAAGATAGATGGAAATCTACAACCTATTTTTTTACTTTTTTTCTTTAAATTTTTATTTTATTTTATTTTATATTATTAGTATTATTTTTTCTCTTTTGTTTTTAATTTTTTAAATCCTTTTTTCTTTTTCTTTTTTTTAGATTTACATATATATATAGGTTTGGATGGGTATGGGTATGTACGTGTATATATATATATTTCTTTTCTCTTTCTTCTTACTTCCTACTTTCTACCTATAAAAAAGTGTTCCCCCACTTTTGCTGCGAAATATGGTGATTTGCATATCTTTTTTTTCCTTTTTTTCTTTTTTTAATGTAAAATCCTCAATAAAGATAAATTGTTGGTGTATGGCTTGCCTTCCAGGCAGCCTCACTTCATTGCAGAGTTGGGGAAAGAGTTAGTGTTGGATGGAACTAGTTGGTGAGAGGTAAACGTTCTTTGCTAAAAATTGAGTCTTACCTGGGTTGAATTTTAATTTTTTAAAAATAAAAATTTCAAAGGAGGCTTGTGTGTGTAGATACTCATACAATCAGAATTAGCACACTTAAGAGAAAATACATATATTTGCATGCATGCCGGCAGGAGAGGCAATGTAGTAGCCATTACCATGTGGCCAAAAGAATCTAGGGAGCCAGATAGAGCTCCTTAAAGAGCGAAACACTCCCCAATCTTTAAACAATAAGGAAGTTAAATATAAAATAGGTTCTTCCAGGGCTAATGCCTGCCTGAGTTCTCTTGTGATCTACAAACAGTGGCTCCAGTAGTGGAAAAGGAAAAACAGGTCTGCATATGCTTTAGAGCACTGTTTAATAAGTATCACTGTTAACAGTGTTAAGCATTCCATAACTAACAGTTGGCACAAAAGGAGTCAAAAACTGGAAAGGATGTTTGCACATCTTTCCACAATTATCTGCAATACCAGAGATTCCTTCACACTACTAATAGAATTATGATTCCATTTTTTATGGCCGTCTTAGAGTTGGAAAGGGCCACAGATACCATTTGGTTTTGGGAGGGGCATTTATAATTGGCATCCAGAGAGCTGGATCCAGTGTGAAAAGTCCCTGAAATGAGAGCGGCATTATTGGAAGAACACTGTGAACACTGGAACAGTATTATATACAGTAGAGTCTCACTTATCCAACATAAACGGGCTGACAGAATGTTGGATAAGCGAATATGTTGGATAATAAGGAGATATTAAGGGGAAGCCTATTAAACATTAAATTAGGTTATGATTTTACAAATTAAGCACCAAAACATCATGTTATGCAACAAATTTGACAGAAATAGTATTTCAATATGCAGTGATGCTATGTAGTAATTACTGTATTTACGATTTTAACACCAAAATGAAAACATTGAAAACATTGACTACAAAAATGCGTTGGATAATCCAGAACGTTGGATAAGCGAATGTTGGATAAGTGAGACTCTACTGTTCATCTCCTTGAAAATATGCCTTGTTACTAAGAATTTCACTCACCCTACCTCACTTCGGTTACAGGTCTGCTATAGAGCAACTTTTTCTCCAGTGGGATTTCCCTGCGGCTGGTGTGTTATTGCTGCCAGCTGCCAATGTTTAACTAATGGCTATTATCTGTGACATTTCCATCGTTGCAAGAAGGAAATAAAAATGTGTGCCTTTTTTGTTTTCTTAATTAGACGCACGTATTAAATGCTGCAACAGCAATTAAACGTACTCACTCTGCCCTCAATATGGTTTGTTGAAAGAGTAGAAAGCTTGGAAGGCATGTGCTTTGTAAAACTCAGCACGTAAGTAAGAACACACTCTCTAATATCTGCTGCTTGGCCCAGTGTACACACCAAACCTTCTGCAGACTGAGATTGGAAAGAAATTGGCTGACTGGTCCTACACTTGATCTTTTCCCCCCATATTTTAGACTTTAAGGTCCTTGAGGAGCACCCTTCATCCCGGCAGCGTTTCATTATAAATGTCAGGAGCAAAAGTGAGTGGCAGCTGGAAAACTTCATTATATGTGTCAGCAGAATTGCAGCTAAGCCTTGATTAATACTTCAGACTCTGTGTTGGTGAAAGCAACCTTTTCCTTTGCTTTGAATGTTCTTTGGCTAATATCCAAGAGCAGCCTTCCTCGACCCTGCTGCCCTCCAGCTTTGTTGGATTACAACTGCCACCCTTACCCACCCCATGCTAGTTTGGGTGATGGGAGTTATAGTCCAGTCAGTGACAGAGGTAAGGGCTTCAGTCCAAACATCCAAAATATAAAGAAACACAACATACAAATTATCTAAAAACCCATTAAGAAAATTCAACAAATGCTAAGTGCAGCAAAGGACAAGAGGGATCCTCTCACCTCTGAAGGAGTCTATCGTATACCATGCAACTGTGGGAAAGTTTACATAAGGACCGTCAAACGCAACATTATCCAAACAAGAATCAAGGAACATGAAAGGCACTGCAGACTAAGTCAACCAGAGAAGTCAACCATAGCAGAGCACTTGATGAACCAACCTGGACACAGCATATTATTTGAGAACATGGAACTGCTTGACCACTCCAACAACCACCATGTCAGACTACACAGAGAAGCCATTGAAATCCACAAGCATGTGGACAATTTTAACAGAAAGGAGGAAACCATGAAAATGAACAAAATCTGGTTACCAGTATTTAAAAAAAACTCTAAAATCAAGACAGTAAATAAAGAGCAACATGCAAAAAGCAGAGGAATTCCAGACAAGAATCAGTCAGGAATCAGTGAATCACCGCCCAACAAAGAATTCCCCAAGGCAGCAACCAGCCAGGCCTTGAAACTGCAAGACCATTCAATTCTAATCAAGGTGGCAAATTGCATTCACACATGCCTCAAGCACAGAAGAGTTCTTTCTCTCACTCTGGACATTCCACAGATATATAAACCTCACTTACTTAGTTTCCAACAGACCCCTCAAGCTCTGAGGATGCCTGCCATAGATGTGGTCGAAACGTCAGAAGCAAAATACTTCTGGAACATGGCCATACAGCCCGGAAGACTCACATCAACTCATCCAAATATGCTTAGCACAACATGCTATCCCCAAAATAATCTCAGCATCTTACACAGCAAAACGCATATTGACTTTATTGAATCCAGTACATTTTGATGGTATCAGACTGGGAAAAGCTTCCATTTCGACAAGATTTGTGTGCCTTCAAGCTATTTCTAATTTATGCCAAAGCTAAGGTTTTCTTGGCATAATTTGTCCAGACAGGGTTTGTCATTTCCTACTTCCAAGAGAGTGTGACTTGCCCAAGGGTTTTCATGACAGAGATTGGATTCAAATCCTTTCTCCTGGGGCTATTCTACATGAACAATTCATCCAGATCACCTTTGGGATGGTTTTTACCAAGAGCCCCCAGGCCCCTGCAGAGGTGAGAGTGTGACGGCGCAAGTGGCGCCATCTATATGTCAAACTGTAAGTTGCAAGATTTGAATTGTATAATGCCTGATTTTGCCTTTACCCTGTAAATGTAGTTGGGTTGATTGGTTATTCATAGCTGTCAATCAATGTTGTTTGGACCAGTTATATTGCTCCCTCAGCTCAATTGTTTGACTCCACCCTATCCTGGAGTGGGTCAGTGTTTCCTTTTTCATCCACCATCAAGCTTTCTATCAGATGGATGTGAGAGAGAGATTTGGCTCTAAAAGCCTTTGATTAAGTTACCTCTCAGCACCAATTCTGAGGTTCTTACCCTTGAGACTTATGCTTCATGTTCAGGGCCAACCTGGATGATGTTGAGGAGTCTCAAGCGCCTTCAAATCAGTTCTTTGGCATCAGGGGAAGACTGTGTCTTCAAACATAGGCCATTTGGACTGAGACTGAGGATTGCTCCAGCATTCACAGCCATTAAGAAAGAGGGACCTGGAAAAGCTTCTCAGCTGCAAAGCTCTTTGGACTTAAGACAACCAAAGACTGTAATGTATACTTTCCTTTACCCCTTTGAAACTTCCAGCTTGGGATAACCTTTTGTGAACAATAAAACCAGTTTTGAGTTATCTACAGTGTTTTGGTCCTTTGGAGTTCCAGTTTGCCTAAAGGAGGGCAAGAAGAAATCCCCTGGGGAAAGATGTCACGTCCATGCCTCTTTAGCCCCAGGCGCGACAACAAAGAGACCAAGTCCTTACTGCTACTTCCAGGTCAATGTGGGTCATCAAGCAGCACTGAAGCTGGCCATCCTTACTGTCCTTTTTCTGTTGTTATTGTAGCAGCAGCCACCGGGAGCGAAATGGCTAGTGACCATTGCTTATTGCCTGGAATGATGTCTGCTCGGGTGCCAGAATGACGTGGGAGGGGGCTTGGGAAGAAGTATTGCCCTGTCCTTTTCCCTATTTTCTCCACCACCACCACCACCCAAGCTGGCATCACTCGTGGCGACAAGTGACAGTCACCTCCAATGTACCCAGGCCATGTAAGTCCAGAGAATACAAGATAGCCATGTAAACCAGTTGTGCCCAGTTCTAGCTCAGCACCCCCACAACTGTTTCTATATGCCCAAAAACCATAGTTTGTCTGGATTGCAGCTTGAAAGCAGGAGGACAGAGCCTTTAACTCAAAAATATTTATTTAGCACCACTTTAGAATGTTTTAGATCTCCAATTAAGACATTTTTATTCTCCCGTGCAATCTAATAGCTCATACTTTAAAACAGTATTTGGAAGATGCTGCATTTCAAAAGAATGTAAGTTTTCCCTTTGCTGTTTTAATTGCTATTTTAACTGTGCATTATGCTAATCGCATCTTTCGGTTAATTATGTGATTTGCTTATCACCACTAATTGGCTTATTTTATGTTATTGTTTTGTCTCACATTTCAAATTACATTTAAATTACACATAATTCCATTCAAAACAAATATTTTAAACAGCCTAAAGAAAAATAGTATGAGGGGTGGGAAGGCCTGGGAAAGAGGCTTTTGAGGAAGAAGCCCGTTGACACCACCTCAACCAAAAAAGCTCTAAATGTTGCATGAGTTTTCAGATTTACCCCAAACTATGTTATTACTTCAGACAGAACAAAATTCCCATCATTCCCTCTTTTTTACCCAATTAAGATACATAAAACTGGCTAAATCCTATGGGCATTAGAGGCAGAAAATTCCACAAACATCTCTCTTTGAGTATAAAAATTTATGGTAAAATTATATAAAATATTAAGATCTACAAAAGTTGATTTGAATCTATTTTAAGAGAGAAAAGGCAGGATATAAATAAAGAAGAAGAAGAAGAAGAAGAAGAAGAAGAAGAAGAAGAAGAAGAGGAGGAGGAGGAGGAGGAGGAGGAGGAGGAGGAGGAGGAGGAGAAGAAGAAGAAGAAGAAGAAGAAGAAGAAGAAGAAGAAGAAGAAGAAGAAGAAGGAGAAGAAGAAGTAGAAGAAGTTGTTGTTCAGTGCACTATGGTTCCAATAGTGATAACATGACCTCCGTTGTCCTGATTTGGCAGAGACAGTCCCAATTAATCCTCTGGCATCTTACTCTTTCAACTGTCCCACTCTTCCCCTTTCCTCTGTTGGCTTCAATTGCTACAAAATGAGCTCAAAGTTACAGCAGAAAAGAAAGGAATAGGGCAGAGTATTGTTCTTCCCAGTAGACCTAGGCAAAATCAAACAGTTACAGATCCTCCTGGCTTGTGTGTTTTGTGATGTTTCTTGACCACAGACATGCCTGTTTTCATCTGTGAAATGTTGAAGGGTATATAATTGCTGTGAGCAATTCCAAAGGGACCGAAAATATATCTGAATAAAATCCCCATAAATTGATTGACAATTTATGGTGACACAGCTCAGTGTCGCCATAAAAGTGACACTGCTCAGATTGTACCACGTCATGCAACTGCACTTCACTGTTTCCCCAATTCCTAGATAGAATCTGAATCACTGATGGCCAAAAACTTCAAGAGTTTAAAACTTCAATAGACTGTGAAACTGACAAATGTAAAATAACCATTTCCTCACTACCTATGGAACCCAAAATCAGCTACCTGAGATAGCTCCCTTACTGTACCTAACGTATGACCTTGCTCCCATTTGTGGATAGAGCAAGTCCTCCAATACTGAATCACCAAGCAGGAAGATTCATGAGGAGTAAAATTGACCATTCCAAAATCCTGACCCCAAACTATTCTGAAGTTTTTTTCCCATTGTCTGAAATGAAAGTTACTTCAGATATACCCACAACATATCTCCGTTTTGGCAGTTTAACACTGATTTTAGCAGGAGAAAGCAAATTATTACTATATGCTGCTTTAGGCTGGGACCCTTGTATTGATATACGAGCATAACTAGAGATGATGCTTACATATGTTTTTTCAGATGCTGCACAAGGAGATGTCCAGTACCTCCTCTTGCTTAGTGCATTCAGAAAAGGCCTGCAAGGCATACTTCTGGCATTTATTTATTTATTTTTTTATTTATTTATTTATTTATTTATTATTCGAACTTATATGCCGCCACTCACCTAGGGCTCGGGGCAGCTTACAAGAACAGGCTAAAACAGGCATAGAATCACAGAAAATGGTGTTGGAAGAGACCACAAGGGCCATCCTGTTCAACCCTCTGCCATGCATAAATATACAATCAAAGCATTCCTAAAAGGTGGGCATCCAGCCTCTGTTTAAAATCCTCCAGAGAAGGAGATTTCATCACACTATGAAGCAGCATATTCCATCAGCAAACTGCTCTTACCATCTGGAAGTTCTAATATTTGGGTGGAATCTCTTTTCAATTACTCCATGCCCTAGTCATGCCTCCTTCTCAATGTGGCATCCCTTCAAATATTTAAATATGGTTATCATGTCCCCTCTTAACATTCTCTTCTGCAAATGAATATACCCACTTCCCTAAGCCAATGCTCATAGGGCCTGGCTTCCAGATCTTTTGCCATGTTGATCAACCTTTCTTTTCCACTGCATAACAAATTCCAGCAGAACATAGTCACTTCCACTTAAGGTTTGCACCACTTCTATTCCATTAACCACATTATCACTGTTGGTTAGGATAGATCTAAAGTAGCTCTTCTACCTTCTGGACAATGAAATCATCTGCAAAGCAAGTGGGAAATTTGTTGGATCATATACTCCTGAAGGTCCATGTACTGGCAACGAAGGTCCTCATAGCAATGGTATTCCACATAGTAACCTATGATTGTGAGAGCTGGACCATAAGGAAGGCTGAGCAAAGGAAGATAGATGCTTTTGAACTGTGGTGTCAGAGGAAAATTCTGAGAATGCCATGGATGGCAAGAAAATACAACCAGTCCATACTCCAGGAAATAATGCCCGACTGCTCACTGGAAGGAAGGATATTAGAGGCAAAGATGAAGTACTTTGACCTCATAATGAGAAGACAGGAAAGCTTAGAGAAGAGAATGATGCTGGAGGAAATGGAAGGAAAAAAGAAGAGGGGTCAACCAAGGGCAAGATGGATGGATGGTATCCTAGAAGTGACTGGTCTGACTTTGAAGGAGCTGGGGGTGGCGACGGCTGACAGGGAACTCTGTCGTGGGCTGGTTCATGAGGTGACGAAGAGTCGGAAGCGACTGAACAAATTAACAGCAACATACTCCTGAAAAGTTTGACTTCCAACATGTATTAGTATAATTAAAAACCATGATTATGTCATGATGCAGAGCCAGGGTTCAGGGTGCACGTTGGTGGGTTTCTTCAAAACTATCGATCAATCATGTTCCGGACCAGCACCCTGATGAATTGGTGAACTTCTGCCCTCACCAATTCCACCAGTGTCAGACTCAAAGACATCTGCAGTCTGAAGTTCAAACACTTATTTAATATTTACAGAGATATTTACAAAGCATCAATGTCCATCACTCGAAGCCGGCATTCTTCGGCTCAGCTTGTTTCTCACAGCTCAACCAGAGATAAGAAACACATTCCTTAGTCCGAAGGAAGTTCCGACCTCCAAGGCCGGAAATCATGTCTCATAGGTCACAGCAGGCTATCAGTCAAACTGGCCTGCTGTTAACTGTTTCATTGCTGAAACGCACACTTGCAAAGCAGAAGAAAAACTTAATTTACATTTCATATACACACAACCAAAATCCAACATTTTACTATAGTACCAAACGTGTACTTATGAAACTGATACCCATGGTTTCACTTATCTGCATCCAACACTAGGTATTTTCTAGGTCCTCCAGGTGATTCCATAATATGGTTCTGCCAGAGGGTCTCCCTAGAAAACCTAGCAAGTTTGTCTCACTGATCATGTAACAAACAAGGTTTGTCACAGTGATCTAACCAGCTATTACTATGCATTGATCTTAGTGGTGGCAGGCACACAAAGCCATGTTAGAGCGAGGGAGTTAGAATGGTCACATGGCTTTTTCTAGCCACTAATGGTACTCTTGGGGTAAACAATATAAGTTCAGAGTATGCAAGTACTCCTCCACTACAGTCACCAGCAATCACTGATGGCAGGTCTTGGTATCTTTTGATGTTGATGAGAATTTTCATGAAAACAATTCCCGTGAGGTCCTTATTGAAATTAACACCTTGAAGTGCTGTCACTCCATTCAGCATCACTATGACTCCCTCTAGCAATATTCCAAGTACCCCAGCCTAGGAGAACAGACTTCAAATAGGGTTTATGTGTGTGCTGTCTGTAACCTCAATTGCAATCATGTCAAATGAGTGAAATATTCTCCTTGCAGGTGCAAATTGTGCCATTGGTATTGGAGATAGTGTCATCATCCCCATCACATTGAGACAAGCTGTATGTTTAGGAATGTGTAATGAAATGTATTCTTTCCCTTCTCCTCTTGACTGACACATCTTACTGTCACTTACAATTCCCATGGGCTCTTCACTTGAAATGTCACTGCCTTGTGATTAACGAACATAAAGCAACATTTGCTGTTACAGGATATACTATGTGAAAGGCAGTTCCAACTTCCATATTAGTGGGGAAACAGGGGGTCACTCTTGCGTATTATGAATTGTCACTATTTGTTATCAAATTTTATTTTTGTCCACTGCATAGCATGCCAAAATGCCCATGTTATTTTGAAAATTAGCAAGAAGGGGTGTCAACTTGGGATGGACCCTAGCTGTGTCTCAGGGGTAGGCCGGGGCAGACAAAAGCATCTGAGTCAGGCTTAGGGCCAAGAGAAAAGTTCATAGATAAAGGGCAACATTAGGATAGGAACGGGTGGGTCAAAGAAAATGCTATGATAGCATTTGATAAGTCACTTCTGAATTAGGAACTGGATTTTGCTGGCAATATGGGAAATTTTATCTGCTACAGCATGATATTACTACTTAATAAAAGACTACCCAGTTTATAGATAGATGATAGATAGATAGCCATTGTCCTACCAACCCTGCTCTATGCCTGCAAAACGTAGACGGTCTACAGATGTCACACTCAACTCCTGGAGCATTTCCATTAGTGTTGCCTCAGAAAAATCCTGCAAATCTCTTGGGAATATAGGTGGACAAATGTCAACGTGCTTGAGGAAGCAAAGACCACCAGCATTGAAGCGATGCTCCTACGCCATCAACTCGCTGGACTGGCCACGTTGTCCAAATGTCCGATCACCGTCTCCCAAAGCAACTACTCTACTCCCAACTCAAGAATGGAAAATGGAATGTTGGTGGGCAGGAAAAAGATTTAAAGATGGGCTCAAAGCCAACCTTAAAAACTGTGGCATAGACACTGAGAACTGGGAAGCCCTGGCCCTTGAGCGCTCTAACTGGAGGTCAGCTGTGACCAGCAGTGCTGCGGAGTTCGAAGAGACACTAAATGGAGGGCTTAAGGGAGAAATGTGCCAAGAGGAAGGAGCATCAAGCCAACCCTGACTGAGATCGCCTTCCACCTGGAAACCAATGTCCTCATTGCGGGAGAACATGCAGATTAAGAATAGGTCTCTTCAGCCATCTACGAACGTACCCCCAAGACACCAGAAATGGAGGACCATCATCCTCGGTCTACGAGGGATCGCCTAAGTAAGTAAGTAAGTAAGTAAGTAAGTCAGATGATAGAGAGAGAGAGAGAGAGAGAGATAGGTTCAGAAAGATATTTTTGTGTATGGTCCCCTTGTTGAGATAGGACGTAAATTTGGACATTTCTGTTCTATGGGAGAACATATTCATATCCATCAACCTGATTTAATCTGATTTATAGTGTATTGTACAATTTTTATATGTGTGTTTATTGTAAGCCGCCCTGAGTCCCCTGCCAAGTGAGAAGGGCAGGATATAAATGTTGTAATAAATAATAAATAAATAAACAAAGAGTTTGACTCCTGTGACAGCAACCAATGAGTTTCACAAGCAAAAGGTTGATAGATTGATTCAGAACAATCGTTGTTATCACTTAGAGAGAAATTTCAAGCATAATCAGCATTTCACAAGAACTTGTGGGTCACATTATTGCTTTGCTTGGCTATCGGAAGATCTGTGCACAATGGGTACTGTGAGATGCTGGTTGCGGAAACAGAGAGTCGACTTCTTCTGTGACGGCTTCAGAAAATTTGTTCATTGTTGGCAGAAATGTATCAAATTGTCTGTGATTATGTGGGAAAGTGCATAGGTAAAAAAAGGAAAAGGTAAAGGATTCCCCTGACGTTAAGTCCAGTTGTGACCAACTCTGGGGGTTGGTGCTCATCTCCATTTCCAAGCCGAAGAGCCACCGTTGTCCGAAGACACCTCCAAGGTCATGTGGCCGGCAAGACTACATGGAGGGCCCTTACCTTCCCGCTGGAGTGGTACCTATTGATCTACTCACATTTGCCTGTTTTCGAACTGCTAGGTTGGCAGGAGCTGGGGCTAACAGCGGGCGCTCATTCCGCTCCCGGGATTTGAACCTGGGACCTTTTGGTCCACAAGTTCAGCAGCTCAGTGCTTTAATGCCCTGTGCCACCAGGGGCCCTGGGAAAGTGCATAGTGGTAGTTAAAGAGCACATTCTAAGGATTATTTCTGCGTTTGATTTATTAAAATATTCCCATCCAAACCCAAGTAACGAAAGTGGAGGCATTACTTTTCATTCAACCCTCGTATAATACTCCAACAACAGAGAATTCCTAGGAGGCTCATGTTAGATAAGTACCTGTCAGACCTTAAGCTCTACTCAAAACGGACACTGAGTCTGAAGCAATCTATCGGGACTTTGTCCCCATGGAAAGCACCAAATTTAGATGTCTGAAGTGCAGTAGTGGCTTCCATGTCAGTCAGGCAACACACTCCTGAAAGGACCTATCCAAGGTACTGAATTTATTGTGTCACTAGGCCCATTCTTCAGGTGATCAAATAGTGCTCAGAGCTGGTTCACTGCCCTGTGACACAGAGGTCACCAACAGCCGTTGCTCACTTATAAGTGACAGTAGGAGAGAACCGCTGTCTTCAAACCCTGTTTGTCTATTTCACTGGTATGTCTTGTGGGAAGTATGAGATTAGAGCAGACATACTTTTGATCTGATCTTATATATTCATATAAAAATTGTATTTTTCCCACTTAAAAGCATGTATATCCCCCACCCGTGCCAATAGATACTGGTTCGTAATTGATGCATGAGTATAGTATTTAGCTCGCTAGCAGAACATCTAAAGCAAAATATATAGCAAGTATAATATCCCTTTTCCCTAGATAAATAAATACATTTCTGAGTGGTTCTTAAAAGAGGAACATGCACGGCATAAAGATAATCTTGTTCTATTATGAAAGCTTGTTTGCTTTTAAATTGTTGAAGGCCATGAGCAATTTAAATTGTGTTGCTTCAGAGGTCAATTCACAGTGGGGGAAATATGGTGTAACAATAAAAAGACCCATTACTTAAGAGCGTGAGCAAGCCAATGCTTCCAGAGGGAGCAGTAGAAGGGCGATTGCATCTTGTCGATCTCTTTTTCATTGGATAGAGTTTTTCCCATGTGCAGAAGCAAACGTCCCACCATCTATATATATATAAAAGGGTAATGAAATTTTGGTCTAGGACAAAACAACAAAACTACACATCCCAGAAACACTAAACTTGGCAGCACAACCCCTCATCCATGCCTCTACATTCATACAACAAAAAGAAAAGAAAATTTAATTAGAGGGAGAGGAAGAATTGTTTTTATCCCATTGCTGCCAGTTAGAAGGCTAAGCTCCACCCACTTGGTCTCCTAGCAACCCACTCAGCCCAGGGGACAGGCAGAGTTAGGCCTCACTTAGGCCTCTTCCACACTGCCTATAAAATACAGCTTATCTGATTTGAACTGGATTATATGGCAGTGTAGACTCAAGACCCTTCCACACAGCTATATAACCCATTTATAATGGACTTAATGTCAGGGGAAAACCTTTACCCTTTACCTTAACTACCACCAATTCCTCAATACTTTATTTCCCATACCACCATACTTCGCCACAGCGACGTGTGGCCGGGCACAGCTAGTTTTTGTTATATTGCCTCAGTCCTAAATGGAGTGTTCTGGGTTTAAGGAGAGGAGCAATGCTAAGAATTTGCTGGGGAGATCTTGAGTCCATTGGATCCAAGTCACATAGCCAGAAAATATGGTAATCCCACAGATGGCATATTTATTACCCACTCACTACTATTTCCCCTCCGATAAGAGGAGTGGTAAAATGAAAAATCCATCACTTTGACTTGTCAACCACATCATCTTCTTTATAGCCTTATTTTATTTATTTACAGTGCACTATATACATGGGCTTTCAATGTATTAAAATATTAATAGCATTCTAAGATCTTAATTATAAATCTGTCTAAAAATACATTAATAACAACAGCTATAAACAGATTAGCAAAATAACTCTGTGATTGCTGTGAATTTCCATTGTAACCTTACCAATCCATTTCTCACACAGAATCTTTTCTCATTAACATCCCTTTGTACGTTCAGTCCTCCACATTTAGTGAGGTTAGGGGCACAGCGTCCCCATCAAAGTGAAAAACCATGAATAAAAGATTATTGTTTCTTTTACTGTTCCTTACCTCCACCGAGACCCAGTTATTGCTCTCCTTCCAGTCGATTCAGTAGAGCTTTATAAGATATTGCACACAAACAACATTTCTCTTGCCCCCAATGGAATATGTTCACTGTGCCTGGCTAGTAGCTATTGCTTGAGTATGTTTTAATGTATTATAAGTTTTATGATTTTATGTTTATATGTTTTAAATGTATTTATGTGATTGTATTTTATTGTGTATTGCTGGGTTTAGTCCCCATGTGAGCCACCCCAAGTCCCTTCGGGGAGATGGGGCAGGATATAAGAATAAAGCTATATAAGAATAAAGTTTTTATTGGCATTATATAAATCTCAATAAATATACAGTAGAGTCTCGCTTATCCAACATAAACGGGCCGGCAGAACGTTGGATAAGCGAATATGTTGGATAATAAGGAGAGATTAAGGAAAAGCCTATTAAACATTAAATTAGGTTATGATTTTATAAATTAAGCACCAAAACATCATGTTATACAACAAATTTGACAGAAAAACTAGTTCAATACGCAGTAATGCTATGTAGTAATTACTGTATTTACTAATTTAGCACCAAAATATCACGATATATTGAAAACATTGACTACAAAAATGTGTTGGATAATCCAGAACATTGGATAAGCAAGTGTTGGATAAGTGAGACTCTACTGTACTTTTAAAAATATATACAGTGTCCCTCACTACTTCGCGGTTCACTTTTTGCAGATTCACTGTTTCGTAGTTTTTCAATAAACTCTAAAAGAATATTATAAATCATGAAAAATTACAATTTAAAGCCTAAAGAAGGGGGGGGGGGTCGGGGTCCTTGTCGATTCTTGACTTCCATTCTTCTCTATAAAGTTGTATTATTTATGTTGTTGGTATCATTCATTATTATTTTTTTGTGTCGACAGTTGACACTTCTCCTTCGTGTTAAGGGCTTTATAACAATATTCTAACTTTTTCTTTCTTCATCCAGTCCTTTACCGGTGTCCAATCTATCCTTTTTTTTGGCTTATTTTGTGTTGTTGATAGCAAGTGTGATGACTCATGGGCCATGTAGTCCCGTTCCTAGTGCTGTTGTGACAGATGAAGAGGAAAACTTGGGTTTTCCACCTTTTCAGCCAGAAAGGGAACTTTCCCAGCCTGAATTAGAGCCCTTGCACCTGCAGGAGGTTTGTATTCCAGAAATCTGCCAAACAAGCCCTGAGTCAAAATCTCCCCCATTTTCTCGCCGTAATTATTATCTACAACAAAAAGGAGTTCAGCAGGCTAATCGCCGAAGCCTGAGAATCGCAGCAAAGCATTCTGATGATTAAGCCTGCTTCCATGAGAAATTTTAGGGAGTCATACATCTGGACACAGAGATTGACTTTCGTTTCTGGTTTCCCCAGAGAAGTGTTCTCTGGTGGGAAACGAGGCCCTATTTAGGTTCCTTGCCCCTTTTGGAATCTTGCGGAGTCAATTCGTCAGCTACTGGAGTAGCGTGTGTGGACAGCTACTCCGTTTCCAAGCCTCGTTCCTGTTTCCAAGCCTTGTTCCTGTTTCCAAGCCTTCGTTCCCAGCTTTGTTTACTTCCACGGATCTTGCCTTGCTTCCCGGACCTTGCCAACTAAATTCCACGGATCTTGGTTTTGCTCCTCGTTTCTTGTTGCCTTGTTCAAGCCTTGTGTTCCAAATATCAAGTTATTACCTAGCCTTGCTCAAGTTTCATGGACTAAAGGACCTTGTCATCTCCCCTCACTTCGCATGGCGAAGTGAGTGTTTCGGTTATTGGATTACAACTTTGGACCTTAATATTTCATATTGGACATTGTTTCTTTGGACTAATTTTGACCTTCCCTGAAAGGTCTACTCCTGAACTATTTCCTACACTTGCTTTTATTTACCTTATACAATTCCTTAATAAAGATATTAGTTAGATTCTGGCCTCTGTGTATGGTTATTGGTGCTCTGCAGCCTGGGTCGTGACAGTTTGACTCCGCCACCCTAAGCACCAATTAACCTAGGCCAGAATGTCTACCGGAGCCGGACCGGGGGCCCAACCACTCAGCTACACCATCGACAAGGATGAAGTGGACCGCATCCGTGATAAGCTCAATGCGCAGGAGGGAGAAATAAGGGGATTGAAGGAACGCGGAATCCGTCTCCCGGCCCTGGCGTTGCCAACCAAGTTTACTGGAGAAGCTTCTAAGGTACATGTTTTCCATCGCCAATGCCAGGCTTATCTAGAGGCCCGTAATGCCGAGTTTCCCCAAGAAGACATCAAGGTGGCGTGGATCTACAGTCTCCTAGACGGGCCAGCGGCCAACTGGGCGACGGCACTGTTCGACCAAGACTCCCCACATCTAAGATCAGCGCAACAATTCTTAGATCACATTAAGGCGACTTGGGGGATTGAGGACAATTTGGAGGCAGCCGGCCACAAACTCCGGCGCCTCTCCCAAGGGGACAGACCCATGTCCCAGTACATAGCCGAGTTCCGAGTGCTGGCCCATAACACCGGATGGAACGATATAGCCCTCAGAGGACAATTTCGGGAGGGTCTCAATATCGAGATGCTGGAGGAAATCTCCAAGGTGGATCCTCCACACTCTCTTGAAGCACTCATTGATCAATGTTTACGAGCTGAAGTCATGATTGCCAACAGAAGACAATGGATCCGAGGCCAGAGCGGTAGGACCGGAGCGAGACCTCCCGCTCCCACCGGCGTCCAGCCACGTCCAGTGTGGAGACCCCCGCCACCAGCCCCATACCCCAGAGGAAGCGAGGAGGTGCCGATGCAGTTGGGCAATGTGCGTCCCAGATTAGATGCCGCCGAGAAGGCCCGCCGCCAACGCCTAAATCTCTGTTGGTACTGCGGAAACGGGGGCCACTTTGCCAGAGAGTGTCCAGCCAAAGGGAAGCCCGCCACTCGTCTGGCGGCGGCGTCCTCCACGGAGACGAAGACGTCTGAGGCGGCTGGCGCACAGCCGGCGGGGGAAGCCAGCGACCGGGCGTAGAGAGGCTCGCCAACCCGGTCAAAAACCCCACTCAAGAGCCGCCAACCGGGGTCCTATTTCTTCTAGTGGTCACCTTGTGGTCAGTGAAAAAAGGACCCGTCATGGTCCATGCCATGATAGACTCAGGAGCCACAAACAACTTCATTGATAGAGAGTATGCCGACTCTCTGGGATTACAATATCACGACTTCAAGAACGCCCGTGTGGTGCAAGCCATCGATGGCCGCCCCCTCAAGACAGGTCCAGTAAGCCAGTGGTCGGAGCCCACCAGAATGTGGATAAGGGAACACATGGAAGAGATTTCCTTCTTTGTTACCGAGGTTCCCCACTTCCCTGTGATTTTGGGAATTCCATGGCTGACACTCCACGACCCAAACATCTCCTGGTCCAACAGAGAACTGCAGTTTGCTTCAAAATATTGCCAAAACCATTGCCTTGTAGCCAAGGTCTGCCATGCCACAGACGCTGAACCCATCATCACCTTGCCCAAGAAGTACTCAGAATATTGGGATGTATTCAATGAAAAAGAAGCCGAGAGACTACCCCCACATAGACCTTATGACTGTGCCATTGACTTGGTGGAGGGGGCCCCGATCCCGCGAGGACACCTCTACTCCCTGACTGAACCAGAGCAAGAAGCTCTCAGGGAGTTCTTAGAGACAAACCTCCGCAAGGGGTTTATCAGACCGTCTCAATCCCCAGCCGCTTCCCCGGTGATGTTTGTGAAAAAGAAGTCAGGGGACCTACGCTTGGTGGTGGACTATAGAGCATTGAACAATATCACTAAGCGAAACCGGTATCCCCTGCCTTTGATCTCGGACCTCTTAGACCGGCTTCGAGGGGCTAAGGTTTACACCAAACTGGATCTACGAGGAGCTTATAATCTAGTTCGCATCAGGGAAGGGGACGAGTGGAAGACTGCCTTCCAGACTAAATTCGGTTTATTCGAAACCCTGGTCATGAATTTCGGTTTATGTGGAGCTCCCGCAAAGTTCCAGCATTTTCTCAACGATATCTTTCAGGATTATCTAGACCGGTTCTTGATTATCTACCTGGACGATTTTTTGGTGTTTTCTAGATCACAATCAGAACATGAGACCCACGTCAGAATGGTGTTACAACGATTGCGGGACCATGGACTTTATGCCAAGCTGGAAAAATGCGCTTTTGATCTACAAGAGGTAGATTTCCTGGGATATCGTGTCTCGCCACTAGGGCTCACCATGGACCCAGCAAAGGTTGCAGCAGTATTGGAATGGCGGGCGCCAACCAACAAGAAAGAGGTGCAACGTTTCTTGGGGTTCGCGAACTACTACCGCAAGTTCATTCCAGACTTCGCCCGCTGGTCTGATCCAATCACCAGCTGCATCCGGGGGAAACAGCCCTTCCGCTGGACAGAACAAGCAGAGAAAGGGTTCCAGCAACTAAAGAAATTATTCACGTCCCAGCCAATCCTTCAGCACCCAGATCCTGAAACCCCTTTTGTCGTGCAGGTGGACGCCTCCGATGTGGCGATTGGGGCTGTACTCCTACAACCAGTGGGAGATCATCTTCACCCTTGTGCCTTTTATTCCCGTCAATTGACCGCACCAGAGAGGAATTACACTATTTGGGAAAAGGAACTTTTGGCCATAAAGGCAGCCTTTGAAACTTGGAGACATTGGTTAGAAGGGGCCAAATTTCCCATTGAAGTCCATACTGATCATCGGAACCTAGAGCATCTAAGAACTGCCCGCAAGCTAAATCAGAGGCAACAACGCTGGGCTTTATTCTTTGAACGTTTTAACTTCCAAATCCATTATGTAACCCCAGCCCAGACCAAGCAAGCAGATGCTCTGTCACGGAAACCGGAATATGCTGCAGGGCGCAAAGAGACCTTTGAGTCCCAGCTGCTACAGCCCGAGAACTTTGCCACGCTCACAGTGGGAAACACCAAATCCACTCCCATTGAATCAACTCCCTCTACTCCAGGGCCCCTTTGTGCTCAGGAAATCAGGGCTAGTCAGCAAGCAGATGCCTGGCCACAGGACCAACTTCGCCAAGGACTACATTTCCCCTTTTCGCTTAAGGATGGGCTACTCTGCTATAGAAATCATGTCTACATTCCTCCAGGACCGGGCAGGGAAAAAGCACTTCGTCTGTGTCATGACTGCAAGCCAGCAGGGCACTACGGACTATTTAAAACCATGCATTTGATCCTAAGAGATTTCTGGTGGCCCAAGATCCGCAAGGATGTGGAAAAATATGTCAACACCTGCCCAGTATGCCAGCGCTCCAAGACAAGAAGGGAAAAGCCCTCAGGGCTTCTGCATCCCCTCCCTACCCCATCTCGCCCATGGGAAATAATCTCTGCGGATTTTATCACTGATCTACCACCTTCTTGTGGATTCACCACAATCCTAGTGGTGGTGGACCTTTTTACTAAGTTAGCCCATTTCATTCCCTGCGATGGCCTTCCCACGGCCAAAGAGACTGCAGATTTATTCCTTCAACATGTTTTCAGATTGCATGGATTGCCCAAGAGTTTGGTCACAGACCATGGGTCCCAATTCACCTCTCGTTTCTGGAAAGCACTACAAAAACTATTGGGCATAGACTCTCGTTTATCTTCGGCTCACCATCCCCAAACGGATGGGCAAACTGAGCGCACCAATGCCACTCTGGAACAATACCTTCGCTGTTATGTGAACTACCAGCAGGACAATTGGGCTTCCCTGTTACCGCTGTCAGAGTTTGCCTATAACAATGGTGTCCAGGCCTCGACTAAAGAAACCCCGTTCTTTGCAAACTACGGCTTCCATCCACGTTTCTTTCCTCCTGTCATTGAAACCTCAGAAGTTCCCGCAGCCGAAGACTGGCTGCAGGAACTCACAGCGGTGCAACAACGTTTGCTCCAGCAACTAGACCAAGCCAAGGAGGACTATAAACGTCACGCGGACAAACATCGCCAGCCGGGGCCCGAAATCAAGGTAGGAGACCGGGTTCTTCTGTCCACTCGCTTTTTGCCCTCCCATCGCCCTTGCCGGAAGTTAGATGCCCGTTTCATTGGTCCCTATCCAGTGGTGGCGCAACTTAACCCCGTGACTTTCAAACTCCAACTCCCACGCTCTATGCGCATTCATCCAGTGTTTCATCGCTCTCTGCTCCTTCCGGCGGAAGGTGTGCGCCCTGATGTAGACCGGCCGGCCCCCACTCCTATTTTGGTGGATGGGGAGGAGGAATTCGAGGTTCAGGACATTTTGGATTCTCGCTTTCACCGCCGCCGCCTTCAATATCTCATTGACTGGGTGGGTTTTGGTCCCGAGGAACGCTCTTGGGAAGACGCTTCCACAGTCCATGCCCCAGATTTAACCCGCCGTTTCCATCAGACCTATCCCGCCAAGCCGCGGCCTCGCGCCTCGGGGAGAGAGTCCCAGTTTGAGAGGGGGCTTGAGGAGGGGGATAGTGTGATGACTCATGGGCCATGTAGTCCCGTTCCTAGTGCTGTTGTGACAGATGAAGAGGAAAACTTGGGTTTTCCACCTTTTCAGCCAGAAAGGGAACTTTCCCAGCCTGAATTAGAGCCCTTGCACCTGCAGGAGGTTTGTATTCCAGAAATCTGCCAAACAAGCCCTGAGTCAAAATCTCCCCCATTTTCTCGCCGTAATTATTATCTACAACAAAAAGGAGTTCAGCAGGCTAATCGCCGAAGCCTGAGAATCGCAGCAAAGCATTCTGATGATTAAGCCTGCTTCCATGAGAAATTTTAGGGAGTCATACATCTGGACACAGAGATTGACTTTCGTTTCTGGTTTCCCCAGAGAAGTGTTCTCTGGTGGGAAACGAGGCCCTATTTAGGTTCCTTGCCCCTTTTGGAATCTTGCGGAGTCAATTCGTCAGCTACTGGAGTAGCGTGTGTGGACAGCTACTCCGTTTCCAAGCCTCGTTCCTGTTTCCAAGCCTTGTTCCTGTTTCCAAGCCTTCGTTCCCAGCCTTGTTTACTTCCACGGATCTTGCCTTGCTTCCCGGACCTTGCCAAGTAAATTCCACGGATCTTGGTTTTGCTCCTCATTTCTTGTTGCCTTGTTCAAGCCTTGTGTTCCAAGTATCAAGTTATTACCTAGCCTTGCTCAAGTTTCATGGACTAAAGGACCTTGTCATCTCCCCTCACTTCGCTTGGCGAAGTGAGTGTTTCGGTTATTGGATTACAACTTTGGACCTTAATATTTCATATTGGACATTGTTTCTTTGGACTAATTTTGACCTTCCCTGAAAGGTCTACTCCTGAACTATTTCCTACACTTGCTTTTATTTACCTTATACAATTCCTTAATAAAGATATTAGTTAGATTCTGGCCTCTGTGTATGGTTATTGGTGCTCTGCAGCCTGGGTCGTGACAGCAGGAATGTTAGGTAGTCCATATTCATTATAGCCCATATTCTTTTTATCCATTCTTCCACTTTTGATATTAATTTCTGTTTCCATAATCTTGCAAGAACTAATCTGGCAGCTGTTGTTAAGTGTGTAAAGATTTTGTCTTCATTCTTTCCCCATTGGTTATTTGTCATGCCCAATAGAAAGAATTCTGGGAGTAGTGGTATTTTTATCTTTAAAATTTTTTGACATTTGTCGTGGATTTCCCTCCACTATGGTTTTACCTTCTCACAAGACCACCACATGTGTAGATACGATCCTTCACCTCTTCCACATTTCCAGCATTTAATCTTCTTGCCTTTGGTAAATTTTGATATCCTTTTTGGGGTCAGGTGCCACCTATAGAACATTTTCCACCAATTTTCTTTCAATTCATATGCATATGTATAATTTAATTTTTTCCCCAGGGAACACTGTATATTTACCTGAGATAACACTTCCCTAGCAATCTTTAGGTCCTCCAGCATGACTCTGTGATCAACTTCTGCTGGAAGCCGAGTATAAAATCACACTAGAAATCCCTAGAGAAAACATTTTCATCAAATCCATGATTAATCAAACATGCCAAATACAAACTTACAAATGGGGATGGTCAACTGGAATCAACATGAATCAACCAAGGGCAGCTAACGACTCCAAACAAAGGATGTCCCCAGGCAGAAAGAAGCCAGGAGATGAAGCTATTCAATGCTAATTAAGGTGATTAACTACAACATTCACACTGGCCTCCAACTGACAAGAGTTCTTTTCTCACCCTGGACTTTCTACAGATATATATGTAAACCTTCCTTGCTTAGTTTCTCCATACTTCACAACCTCTGAGGATGCCTGCCATAAATGTGGGTGAAATGTCAGGAGAGAATACTTCTGGAACATGGCCATACAGCCTGGAAAACATACAACAACCCTTTACATGATGGTTATCTGTCTTCAAGTAATTTCTGACTAATAGCAACCCTAAGGGAAACCCATCACTGGGTTTTCTTGACTGAGACCAATGAAAGGGTGCATCTGTTTGACACCACTAACTGACATGGCTCAATAGTATGGAATTCTGGGATTTATAGACCTGAGCAGAGCTGCTGAGGATAGGATGATTTGGACATCTCTCATTCATGTGGTTTCCATAAGTTCAAGTCAACTTGAAAGCAGTTTACAACAACTGATTACCTCCTTTTCATGTGACTACTTTCAACCTGAAAAAACATACTACACATGTGTTGCAGAGCTAGTGCCAATCTATAAAGCTTTAACTACTTGAGACTAATAATATAGGAAATGTGTCAGTGAAATTAATGGGACTTTCTTCTGAATAGACATACATAGAGCTGCATTACAAAACTCTACATACCTCAGGTCAATATGCTAGATGTGATGCTTTTTTTCTGTCGACATTTCTCATGCAACATGACTATCAGATGAAGAGAGGCATTAGTCAAAGTTAACACTGCAGTATTTTCAGAAGTTATAACATGCTCTTTGGTTTATGTAGGCTTTTTGTAGCCAATAGTATTCTGTACATTAGTCCAGCTAGATTATACTGTATTATGATCTTTTCCATCTTAGTTTATAGTCTATGAATTAATTAATGTCGCTATTTTAAAAAGATTATTCAGTGTATAATTCAGAGCATATTGAGTTGAAGCTGAACTCAGAAGCTATTATGATAATTGCCAACCATTACATGCATACAAAAGCAAGAACTCTGTCAGCAGGATAAGGACAACCAGCATTTTGTAAAGATTGGTGGAAGGGACCAAATAATATGAACGTCTGTCTTTTGGGATGAGACCCATGTTTGGTTGAGATGTTTAGAAAATTTCCCTGCCTGAGGATATGGTTTAAAGGAGCAAGTTTACTGCTGAGAGGAATTTAGTCAGTGACTGGATTGGAGAATGATCTGGTAGCCACTGTTCTATATAGCTGGTCAGTCATTGTCTGAAGCAGGGATAACAATCTCAGTCCTCAGAGACCATGAAGTTGGTCTTGAAGGGTTGGGTAGAAAGAAGATCTTCTGACAACTCCCAGAGTAAGAAGAAGGTGGTGATACCAAAAGAAAAGGAACTGAGCCAGTGAGGTGTAGACCTGACAGGTTGTCCAGGAAGAAGTGCTATCTTCCAGGAGCAAAGGCTAACAAGGCTCATCAAGCCTACTAACTATTGCTCCTTCCTTTAGATTCATAGGGGAACAAATGATATTGCAAAGATATAGCCTTCAACGTATTTCAGGAAACTATAGTACTTGGAGGGTGAAGGGTGTGTAAAGAGTTGAGGGACATGTTGTTATTTCCCTTCTTGATAAAATACATGATTAAGGAAGAGGAAGAGAATGGTGGCAATGAGCAGATGATGCTGCCAGGAAATATTTGGCTTCTTGGACCATGTGTTTTCATGAAGAAACACATCCAGCAAGAGAAGACCTGGGAGCATTTTCTAGGCATCTCACAAGCCTGATCGGGAGGGCTGTAATTTGAGTTATGTGTGTGAGGGAAACAATACTCCAGTGGGAAGGAAGGGGCAAATAATAGCCTAAATAGGACAAATTGGAGTTATGGTACAAGGGCAGACCAATAATAATAATAATAATAATAATAATAATAATAATAATAATAATAATAATAATTTATTTGTTTGACCAGTCATATGACCATTTCAAAGTGCAACATAAATAAAAATAAGGCAAAAAGGATGGGAGGACAGGCAACTGACCATCTGTTTGCTGACAAAATCTTATTTTCCTAATTCTTCTTTCAGGAAATGTGCTCTTTTCTTGATAGCTTTCAGGATAAAAAGGCTTACTCTAATTATGGTGGATCTTTCTTGTCCTTGCAAGAGGACTGTCAGAAGATCATTTCTGTTGGGGGACCTAAAATTAGATAGTAATGGATTTAAATAACTGTGTCGAAGTTCGGCATATGCTGGGCAGTCAATCAAAAAATGTTCGATATCTTCCACTATTTGATCTCCCCAGACACAAAATCTCTCATTTCTTGGGATGTTACAGTAGCGACCAGTTTGCATCATAATACCGAGTTGTTCAAACTTGGCCCTGGTATATATTCTTCTTAAGGGTAACGGAACTGGAATAGTCAAATAGTGTTCTAAATGAGTATTCATTTTGTGGGAGGCTAAAAACTTTGTGGCAGAAGACCTACCTATACTTGCTAGGTCCAATTGAGCATACATATCATGAGTGCACTTGTTTTGCCCTAGGTCCTAGATCATTCAAAAATTGTAAAGGAAGGCCAATTTTAGCCATCTCATTGTTTAAGGCTACTACCCATGATAACTTGTGGGCACGCTGGTCTTGATCCTCTAAACATAGGTGAGGAAGTCTACTGGAATTCATCTGATTTACCTTTGACCAGTAATTGAATTGTCTCATTAAAATTTGAGCTTTTACTGGGAGCATTCCTAGCTCTGCCCTTACAGCAGCCATCAGTGTTGTTCTGGAAAGTCCCAGGAGAATGCGAAGCTGCTTAACTTGGAAGGCTTCGATCTTGGCCAAATTGGTGTGCCCCCAAATTTCGGCCCCAAATATGAGTGTTGGCATTATTTTTTTCTTAAAGACTTCCAGGGCAGGCCTGATTGTGCCTGGGTATCTATGATTGTACAGCTTGTAAATGGAACCTGCTGCTTTTGTTGCTCTTTGTATACTATGAGTAATATGATTAGACCAAGCACCAGATGATGAAAACGTAATGCCTAGATATTTGTAGCTATTAGTTTGTTCCAAGTGTACACCATTTAGGGTCCAAGTGTACCACTTCCTGTTTTTTCCAAATACCATAATTTTGGATTTATCCTTGTTCATAATGAGGGAATTTAGCTCACAATACAAATTGAATTTTGCCAGAGATCTTCTCAGTCCCACTGGAGACATTGCCATGATCACCATATCATCAGCATAAAGTAAGATGTTGATAGTTCTGGTCAGAACTTTAGGGCCATGTAGATTGTCAGAGGATAGTGTTTTCACGATGTCGTTTATATAGAAATTAAAGAGAAAGGGGGCTAATATGCACCCTTGGGCAGACCAATAGGCATTAAAAAAAAGAAAGAAAGCAGCTAAACAAAATGACCCATGATCTTAGATATGTGTAATGTAGTAGTGCACAGAGGATGGGGAATAAATGAGATGAGCTCAAACTCTCAATATAGGAAGGTATGAGTGATTTAATAGGTATTACTGGAACCTCATGGGATGTGTCTCCTGAATAAAATGTAGTTATAGAAATAGCCTATTTTATGGAAAGCGATCAAACAGGGTGAGGGTACCATTATATGTCAGAGATTTGTACATCTCTGACAAAATCTATGACTTCAATGCAATATGTCGAAAACATTTGCATAAAAAATGGGAAACAACTTCAGGCGTTGAGGGGAACAACAGAAATATTTATATATTTATTATTTATTTATTTATATCCCACCCTATCTCCCCGTGGGGGCTCAGGGTGGTTTACACACAAACAGCAGGAAAACATTCAATGCCGTAAGGTGCTAACAAAATTGAAACAACCAAAGGAACATCAGTGTGGGTGTCTACAATAGACTACAAAGCCAGACTAAAGATATGTATGATATCTTCAAGAAGAAATGATCATTCAAAAAGGAGAAATATGGGAATCAACCTTGAAATGATCAATGGAAAGGAAATTCCTGATAGCTGGGGGATTTCTGAAAGGCAATACATTGATAGCATAATTTCAAGCAATTTCTGTGAAAAATATTGACAAGTATCTAAAAAAAGCAAGTATGGAAATAAAAAGAATGTTCAAATGATTGAGATTTACAAGAAATATCTACAAGTAATGGAAGAAGAGGGAATTCGAGGAGAATCACCAATGGAATACAAATAACTCACCACTAGGGAGACGCAGTGTGTTAAAGTACTGAGCTGCTGAACTTGCAGACCGAAAGGTCCCAGGTTCAAATCCCGGGAGCGGAATGAGCGCCTGCTGTTAGCCCCAGCTCCTGCCAACCTAGCAGTTCGAAAACATGCAAATGTGAGTAGATCAATAGGTACCGCTCCGGCGGGAAGGTCACGGCGCTCCATGCAGTCATGCCGGCCACATGACCTTGGAGGTGTCTATGGACAATGCCGGCTCTTCAGCTTAGAAATGGAGATGAGCACCAACCCCCAGAGTCGGTCACGACTGGACTTAACGTCAGAGGAAAACCTTTACCTTTAGGGAGAAAATCAGAACTAAAGCTCAGAACAAGCTGAAGTTGCTACAGAGATTAAACATTTTAAAAGAAAAGTTTTTCTGTGTTTGGGGCAAAACAAAGAACTAGGAAATGCTAGAAACACTGCATGGAGAAAGTGGTGAAGAGGTGGGTGGGAAATGGTGGAGCTGCTCAACACATACTTTGTGTTTGCTTCTCCAAAAAGAAGGAAAAGGGGAAATAGTAATAGTCATGGTGGTGGCGTAATACAAGTATGTAAAGAGATAGTAAAGGAATACTTTCCTCCTATAAATGAATTTTGTTCTCTAGGGCCAGATGAACTGCATCCAAGGATATTAAATGAACTCGCAAGTATAAACCCAGAGCTCTGTCAATAATCTTTGAGAATTTTATATAACTGAAGCCATCCCAACAGACTAAAGGAAGATAACATTTTCCTCATTTCAAAGCAGGGTGGGGAAGAGAAAACCTGAGCAACTATGAATAGCAGAAAAGGCTCTACTGCAAAACATGAAACAATGAATATTTTGAAAATAATGATGTGTTTACTAAAATCCAGTGTAAGTTTCTTAAAACCAACTCATGTCAGACTAGTTCTATCTCCCTCTCTTTATTAAAAATTCACAAGTTTGGTAAATCGGGGAAATGCTATATAGATAAAGGATGTTTTGATTTCAGTGGGGCTTTTGACAAGATCCCCTAAGATATTATTGCAGATAAGATGGTAAAACATGAAGTAGACAGTGGATTTGTAACATGTTGACTTACCCAAGCAATTCTTACTAAAAGTTCTTTTTCATCCTGATGGGAAGTGACTAATGGAGTGACTTGGGATTTTGTCCTGATTTTTGGTGTAGCTCAACATCTTTATAAACAACTTGAATAATGGAATAGAAGGTATATTTACCACATTTGCAGATGACAGCAAATTATGGAGAAAAGATGCATGACTCAAAAAGATCTCAAAACATTGGAAAGCTGGAATAAAATTTATAAAATGGATTTCTACAGGGATAAATGTAAGGTGGTGAAATTCACTTATCAGATGGGGGGTTTTCCCCATGCTAGGGAGCTGCTGGCATGCCACCGGGATGGAGATTTCTGGAGCCCATCATATGATGCAGGGCTACTTCTGGCAGGGCTCTGTTGGGCTCCGTCCCAGCAGTATGCCAGCAGCATGTTAAGAGGGAGCCTTGAGCAGATGGGTGACTAGTCATCTTCTCATTGAAAAAACTGGGGACAGCTTGGGAGGAATCCAGGGGCAGTGAGGAAACATCATGGGATGGAAGCCCATGACCAACCATGGTAAGGGAATGAAGTTGGGCACTGTCCTACAGTTTCTCCTGCTGTCCCTAGGCTTTTGGACCTCCATATGATGAGGTCCTTGAGCAGAAAAAATGAAGTGAATAAAAACAGGATGAACAATACCAGACTTTGACAGTACTATATATGAAAATACAGATCCTAATAGGCTGTCGTACCTCAGAATAGTTCACCTTGCTATAGACACCCAGTCTCACATGGGAGAAAGTCTTTTGTAGTTTTATTGAGCAAAAGCAGATATAAATTAAAGCAGGCAGTAAAAAAGTCAATAGAAATCCAATAGTTCATAAGCCATAATAATCCACAAGTCTATTAGCCAAACAATAAACGATAGATCCCAAAGAACAAGGCCCAAAGGTTTCAAGGATTCAGAAACAGAAATCTTCTCTTAGGCATGAAGCAGAACATCCACTCAGATGAAGCGAGAATTTGCTTTGACAAAAATCTATTGCCAAACACACACTTTTAAAAGCACCCCAGAAATGCATTTCTCTTTCCTGTGGAGGCCTCTCTCTTCCCCGCCAATCTCACACTCCTACGAGGCTGAACTCTCTTCCATAACAACTGGTCCGCTCTAGATAATTCAAGATCCTCGTTATCTTGCACCTGAACCAGGGCTGAAGACACCTGGACTTGAGACATCTCTTGCTCATTAATTCCCATGGGAATGTCATCCTGGCTGTTATCTATGGCCTGTGGGGTCAACAGCTCATTCTGCTCAAGCTGCATTTCTCGAGCCTCTGAATCAGCCTGTATTATTCCCATGCCATCCTCCTGAAATTCATCCTGTATCCCATCATCTAGCTCTTGTATCTGAAACCCAGAATCCCCTTCTTCATCCTCACTCTGGCTATGCTGTGGCTGAGTCACAACATAGGCCACAGACATGACTCAACAGTTTAGCACAGCAGCCAAAAAAAATGATGCAATTCTATGCAGCATCTACTGAACTATAATGTCCAGATCAAGGGAACTGAAAGTACCAATATATTCTGCTTTGATTAGATTTCACCTGGAATACTATGTCAAGTTCTGAACATCACAGTTTGAGAAGGTTTTTGAAAGCTGAAATGTGTCCAGAAGAGATCAAGAAAGATGGTGAAAGGTCTAGAAGCCAAAGTGTACAAGGAATTGAATAGTTGTGGATGTTTAGCTTAGAGAAGAGAAGAGTGTGAGGTGGCATAATAGTCTCCTTTTAATATCTGAACAGATCTCATGCAATTGATGAAGCAAACTAGTTTAGTGCTGCTCCAGAGACTATGGCATGAACCAATGGATTCTAATTGCAAGAAAGGAGATTTCTCCTAAACATTAGGAAGAACTTTCTGATGGTAAGAGCTTCTTGACAATGCAGTTTTCTTCACTGGAGATTATTAAACAGAGGTTGGATAGCCATTTCTTAGGACAGTATAAGCTGTATATTCATGGGCATGTTAGCTTCCAGCTCTGTGGTTCTGTGTGAAATGACATTAATGATAACGTCTAATAGATTATGAAGCATTGTTCCTATCACCTATTCTGCATTAAGCAGAAATGAATCCCTTTGAGACTTCCTTCTAAAGCTTTAACACACGTACTAAAATTCTTAAATCCTAATTTAACATGACAGAATTAATTTATTCAATATTCATCATTTGTTGGTGTTGTGTAATTTTTGTTGGGTTATCACACAAATGCAAGTAATTGGAAGAAAACCTATTTTTATGAAAGAAATCATGATGACATTATACATTATTATAAATGTTAGCCAACTAAAAGTTGATAAAGCAATACCTGAATACACTATGATTAAGCAAAAAAAAAACTGTGTGCATTTTCATTTAAAAGGTTAAGCTAGTTTGCAATTAGTTGATACATTCACCCAATTTCTCACATCCTGACCTTATGTACATAAAGAAGCTTCTGTTTTTATGAAACACTGTATTTTGTTACTTCTCAAGGTGAAACGTCTCATGAGAAAGATTTATTTCACATCAATAACTCTTGATATTTGCATCAAATTCAGACAAAGGATCTCATTCTTACTAGAGAGCAAAAAAAGTTGTAGCAGCAAAATGCTTCCTTGTTTGGTTTCTGGTCTGTCTTGTTTTGCGTTTACACTAGCAGCAGAAAGCTGAAAAGCAAACTAAGCATACACAGAGGGATAAAGCCAATGTTAGCACTTCTTAGAAAAGACTTGTTGAAATCAACAGAGTTTAGGTAATTTGTGACGAACAAGTTCCAATCATTTCCTCCAGTCATCTCTAGATAGGATCAAAATTGTATTTAGCCCAGGGTGGAAACTCCAAATGTTTTGGGCCTCTAATGCCCAGAATTCCTCACCATAGGCTATAATGGCTATGGCTGCTGGGAGTTGCAGTCCAACAACATCTGCAAAATAGTGCATTATTCCCAACTCTGATTTAGAACACAGAATAAATTGTTATATATGCTTTATTTTACTCCATGGCTCATAAGTTTGTATCTTAATACATTTCTTCAAGTGACATCTGCCGGACAGCATGCTAAACATGCTGTTTAATTGTGTGGAGCAGTGGCTCTCAAGCTGGGGTCCCCAGATGTTTTTGGCCTTCAACTCCCAGAAATCCTAACAGCTGGTAAATTGGCTGGGATTTCTGGGAGTTTTAGACCAAAAACATCTGAGGAGCCCAGTTGAGAACCACTGGTGTGGAGCAACGTAAGAGTTTCTGGAATCTAACTGTATATTTATATTGTTGTTCCTCTAGTAGTGTGATGCCTCATGGGCCTTGTAGTCCCGCTCCTAGTGTCACTGTGGCAGATGAGGATGAAAACATGGGGTTTTCTCCGGATCAACAACAGCCGGAATCTTTCCAGATGCCTGATGTTGATGTTCTCACCCCAGAGCCAATTAAGACAGACCTTGAGCAGCTCTCACCTCCCTTCCCTAGGAGACAGTCTTTTGCTGCAGACAGGGGAGTGAAAGAGCGGGTTCGCAGGAGCTCGAGAATTGCAGCCAAACAAGACACTGATTAGCCATGTTTCCCCTGGGAAAATCCAGGGAGTCTCACATCTGGAGAAAGCTGGGTTTCGTTTCCCGTTCTCTAGGGAAAGAGAATGCTGGACACCTGTTTGGTGGGAAAACGAGACCCAGATATAGGTGCCTGGCATGGTTGGTCCGGTGCGGAGTCAACAGAGCAGCTTCAGGAGTGAAATCGCGTTCCAGCCTTGTGTGGACTTCGTAAAGTCCGCAATTCCAGTTTCCTTGCCTTGCTCATTCAAGTATTTCAAGAATTGCCTCGCCTTGCTTCTAGCCACGGACCTTGCTTCAAGAACCAAGTCTTGCCCTCGTACCTTGTTGTGGAATTCTACCTTGGACACTGAAAGACCCTGGACGTTTCCCCACACTATTGCTTGGCAATAGTGTGTGTTTCGGTTTGGATTTAACTTTGAACTCTAATATCATTTATTGGACAAAACATCTCTGGACTATATTTGACCTCATCTGATAGGTCTGCTTCTGGACTATATTTTCTACTTGTTTTTATTACTCTTATATATTTCCTTAATAAAGATATTAGATAGTTTATTGGCCTCCGTGTATGGTTCTTGGTGCTCCGCTGCCTTGAGTGTGACAAGTAAGTTCAAAACAAACATAGAAAACTGATGTTATTTCTCTGATCATGGAGTTAAAGACTTGGTCCAGATGGTAACAGTAGACCTTGATTTGACCTAGGATTAATAGCCTGATTTGCTTAAAAATGAAATGGAAGACTTTACCGTGTTTACCCGAAAATAAGACAGTGTCTTATATTAGTTTTTGCTCCCAAAGTTGCACTAGGTCTTATTTTCAGGGGATGTCTTATTTTTCCATGAAGAAGAATTCACATTTATTGTTGAACCAAAAAAAATGAATATTTATCATATATTGTACAGTAGTTGTCATCACAAACCAGCATAACTAGGCAAACTGTGAATCCTATCAATAATTTCTTGTTACTATTATTTCCATGTACAACAATCTATGGTACATGCATTTACCAATCCTGCATGCCCTGGTGTTCTGTTTGGCGGGCATGCTTCCAAACAAAAACTTTGCTAGGTCTTACTTTCAGGGGAGGCCTTATATTTAGCAATTCAGCAAAACCTCTACTAGGTCTTATTTTCAGGGGATGTCTTATTTTCGGGGAAACAGGATAGTTTATTAATAACAATGTATGAAAACGTCTCATCTTCCACCTCATGTGCAAAAGAAGAGACACACATGACTTTGATGTTTCCTTTTGTTTATTAATCTCAAGAAGAATTATGGCTTCTAGCTATACCTAGACCAAGCCACTGAGACCCTGAGCATATTTGTATGTTAAGGATTACAATCTGATAACATAAACTGTAAGTATCAGGACCCAGTTGGGATAGGAAGTATGAGATATGTAGTTGGCCACATTCACTTTTTAGAAGATGTTGGAAATCCACTAACTTCCACTTCAAAAAAAGCAAAAATATGTTTTGCCCTCAAACAATCCCACATGGATAATAAGACCCTCATCCAAATAAGGATCTTTCTGGATATTTTATTGTTATTGATAACTTGACTCAGTCCAGTCTAATCTACCTGGGGATCCAAGGAGACTTGTCAGTCACAGATTGCCAATGTACAGCGTTCCCAGCATTCCTGAAAGGAAACCATGATATTTAAGCTAGCATATGTTTGTAGCACAAATATTTTTGATTATTAGAGAAAATTCCATGAAGGGATGCACTGCTGAGAGATCACAACCAGAGTGTCTATAAGAGAACCAGCCTTGAAGATCAACAGCTCCATTGGGATACCTCTGTGACAGTGACAAAGCAGTAGCTGGTTACCAAGGCTTTCCACATGAGTGGTGGCCTCGACAAGCCCCATTTCACAAACCTTATTTACATTCACTTGTCATTCAGAAACATTAAAACTTTTTTAAACTTTTGCTCTGCATGTGTGTGACTGTTGACTTATGGTGTACCCATAGGCTTTATTTTTTATTTTTTTATTTATAGTATTTATATTCCGCCCTTCTCACCCTGAAGGGGACCCAGGGTGGATCACAAGTCTCATATACATGGCATACATACGACATATATAGACAGACGCAGAGGCAATTGAAATTTCCTGCTTCCGGCTTAATGAAGGTATGCTCGATTCCAGCCACAGCAGGAGCTGCCGCTTCATCGTCCATTTGTGACACTGAGTCCTTGATGGAATCATGGAATCATAGAATAGTAGAGTTGGAAGAGACTTCATGGGCCATCCAGTCCAACCCCCTGCCAAGTAGCAGGAAATCACATCCAAAGCACCCCCGCCAGATGGCCATCCAGTCTCTGCTTAAAAGCCTCCAAAAAAAGGAGCCTCCACCACAGTCCGGGGGAGAGAGTTCCACTGCCAAACAGCTCTCACAGTGAGGAAGTTCTTCCTGATGTTCAGGTGGAATCTCCTTTCCTGTAGTTTGAAGCCATTGTTCCGCGTCCTAGTCTGCAGGGCAGTAGAAAATAAGCTTGCTCCCTCCTCCCTTCACGTATTTGTACATGGCTATCATGTCTCCTCTCAGCCTTCTCTTCTGCAGGCTAAACATGACCAGTTCTTTAAGCCGCTCCTCATAGGGCTTGTTCTCCAGACCCTTGATCATTTTAGCTGCCCTCCTCTGCACTCTTTCCAGCTTGTCAACATCTCCTTTAAATTGCGGTGCCCAGAATTGGACACAGTATTCCAGGTGGGGTCTGACCAAGGCAGAACAGAGGGGTAGCATGACTTCCCTGGATCTAGATGATATACCCCTATTTATGCAAGCCAATATCCCATTGTAGGCTCATGTTTAACTTGTTGTCCACAAGGACTCCAAGGTCTTTTTCACATGTACTGCTGTCGAGCCAGGCATCCCCCATTCTGTATCTTTGCATTCCATTATTTCTACCGAAGTGAAGTATCTTGCATTTGTCCCTGCTGAACTTCATTTTGTTAGTTTCGACCCATCTTTCTAATCTGTCAAGATCGTTTTGAATTCTGCTCCTTTCTTCTGAAGTGTTGGCTATCCCTCCCAGTTTGGTGTCATCTGCAAACTTGATGATCGTGCCTTCTAACCCTTCGTCTAAGTTGTTAATAAAGATGTTAAACAGAACCGGGCCCAGGACGGAACCCTGCGGCACTCCACTCATCACTTCTTTCCAAGATGAAGACGACGCATTGGTGAGCACACTTTAGGTTCGTTCGCTTAGCCAATTACAGATCCACCTAACCGTAGTTTTGTCTAGCCCACATTTTACTAGTTTGTTTGCCAGAAGGTCATGGAGAGTACTTCCTCAGTCCTCCACATGCTGCTGGAAAGTTTTATGGTGTCGTAAATTAGTTAAATTAACTTCCCCGCATATAGCGGTACCTAAATTTTCCACTCAACAGATGCAACTGTCTTTCGAGCTGCATAGGTCAACAGCGAGCTAGACTATTAATAGTCAGGAGTTCACTCTGACTCGGGCTGGCTCCGAACTCATGACCTCTCAGTCAGTAGTGCTTTATTGCAGCTGGCTACTAACCAGCTGTGCCACAGCCCGGCCCAGGGTTTTCTTAGGCAAGAATTACTCAGATGTGGTTTTGCCAGTTCTTTCCCATAGCCTGATATTTACTGGTGGTTTCACATCCAAAGACTAGCCCAGTGGTTCTCAACCTGTGGATCCCCAGATGTTTTGGCCTTCAACTCCCAGAAATCCTAACAGCTGGTAAACTAGCTGGGATTTCTGGGAGTTGTAGGCCAAAACACCTTGGGACCCACAGGTTGAGAACCACTGAACTAACCAGAGCCAACCTTGCTTAGATTCCAAGACCAGAGGGGATCTGGTGCCTTTAGTGTATTTAGACCATGTTTGTTTTTAAATCTTACTAGTCTGGGAAGAAAAAAAAAAGCATTTAAGCAAAATAAAATCAGTAATAAAAGCCATAAGATTCCTCAGGCCTCTTTGACTTGGTCAGATATCCATTTAGTACTGAACCTTGAAAGAAAGTTTGGAATCACATTCTTTCCTACTGCGAGGAAGGGACATCCATCACTGTAAGGAAAACATTTCAGAGTGACCTGAAGAGGAGCCTTTATTGTCTCAAGGATTTTTTAAAAGGCCACCAGAAAAGAAGTGACCGTCAGGGAAGCAGGAGAGGAAAATTACTAAAGCAGCAGTCTTTTGGACAGGCTCAAGAGAGAAGAGCCAAGAGCACTGCGGCAAAAGGAGAGTCCCCATTAATCAAGCCGAGAGATAGCCAGCTACAAATGGGAGGCTTCACGTATAGAGAGCTAAATCTGGAAATATCAGACTGAAGAAAGAAGCTCCAAATATATTCATTCAAAAGCCACACACTTCCACCCATTTATTTCCCTTGATTATTTCAGCCAACACACTGAATTTGTAAAAAGGGGAGCAGGACACTTTTAGAAAGTGGCTTGTTGAATTTGTCACCAGAAGCTTTTCTGCAAAGAATCCAAAGCTAAGACAGAAACATTCAGCTCTTGCAAAGTCTTTTTTTCTCTCCATGGTAACATTTAGTAGTTAATGAGATTATTCTTGGGCCTGGTTTCTCCCTGTTGTTAATTCAGTTTTTCTCATTTTGATGTTGGTCGGCAGCCCCTCTGGGACACGATGGCCTCTCTTCTCAACAGCATCAAGATCAATTCTCCTTTCCATGCAGCTTTCCCCGAGATTTATTAAAATAACTTAAATAAAAACCACTGTGCCTTTCCATGCATGACCTGGAGCCCTATCCAAATGTACCCTGGGGGTACGTCTCAAGATTGCACTGAAAATATTTTCAGCTTGAATGCCTTCAAGTTGATAGTGACTAAAGGCAACCCCAAGGCAAACCTATCCTGGGGTTTTCTGGGGCTGAGTGTATGTAACTTGTCCAAGATCACCCAGTGGGTTTCCATGGCCAAACGGAGAATCAAACGATGGTCTCCAGAGTCATAGTATAGTGCGCAAACCCTAATACCACATTGGTTCTATTAATAGCTTTCTATTAACATTAATAGGGTTTCTATTAACCGCTAATAGTTTTTCTATTCATGGAAAATGATTTTTTCTATTAATAGAAAACTATTAAAAGGACAAGAACTGGCATTTTTAAAAGGATAGGAAAATAATGTTATGAACAGAGAAGTAAAATACATCTATACAAGAAGCATCGGGAAGGCCAAGTTATAATGAAAGTGATTCTTTATCACGATGAATAAAATGTATCCATTACTGGAAAAGTAAGGTATAATTATAATTGTGAGAATATAAATATGAAAGACTTAAAATAAGTAACGAGGGAAATATAATGTGAATGAACATAATCATACTCACACGCACATGTAGTTGGTCCTCTGTATACATGTATTCTGCATTCACAGATTCAACCAACCACAACTCAAAAATAATCTGAAAAATATGGCAAGCACTATGCTGACATGTAGGCATACCTATTATAACCTCCCACCATTTCACAGATCCTTGGCATTCATTTGAGTTCTTTACTGTTTATATAGGGATACCATTTTACTATGCCACTAGCTTTGCCCGGCCACGTGTTGCTGTGGCTTATGGGAATCATTTGTTGGCCAGGTGGAATAGCAGTGAATAGCCTTGCAGCCTCAAAGCCTGGCCGTTTTCTTCTTATGGGAATCCTTGTTTGGTGAGCTGGAATACAATGAATAGTCTTGGTGCGGCAGGTATGAATACTGCAATTAGTCACCTTGATTAGCATGTAATGGCCTTGCAGCTTCAAAGCCTGGCTGCTTGCTCCCTGGGGGAATTCTTTGTTGGGAGGTGTTAGCTGGCCCTGATTGTATCCTGTCAGGAATTCCCCTGTTTTCAGAGTGTTGTTTTTTATGTTCTGTCCTGTTTTTTTTTTTTTAGTGGTGGGAGTCAGGTTTGGTGCGTGCGCAGATAGCAGTATTGTGTTTTTTGGGGGAAAGTTGTTATTTCCACTTTATATTTTTCTTGTTTTTTATTGAAAAACACAGAATGGATGACTATGTCTTTTGTTACCAAATTTGGTGTGATTTGGTCGTGTAGTTTTGTTGTTTAAGTTAAGGGGAAAATGAACATTACATTTATATATATATAGATTGTATGTAATAGAACTTGAGCAACCTTAAAATTCACATCCACAGCAGGTTCTGGAACTAAATGCCAGTGGATGCCAAGGGCCCACTATACCTATACATACATACCATGATGGCTACTTTTGTAATATATTTATATAAATTGCTGTTTAGAATGTGTTCTGTTTTGAATGAAGGCGTTGTTTTATATTTCTGGCAGGTGGTTCGACTTTTGAATCATAGTGTTGGAAGAGTCCATCCAGTCCAACCCCCTGCCAAGAAGCAGGAAAATCGTATTCAAAGCACCCCTGACCAATGATAATCCAGGCTCTGTTTAAAAGTCTCCAAAGAAGGAGCCTCCATTACACTGCGGGGCAAAGAGTTCCAGGCCTGTCTTTGTTAGTGCATGATCATAAAATGGCCTACACTGAAACTCAGTATATAGAAATAACTTAGAATCATAGAGTTGGAAGAGACCTCATGGGCCATCCAGTCCAACCCCCTGTCAAGAAGCAGGAGAATTGCATTCAAAACACCCCCGACAGATGGCCATCTAGCCTCTGCTTAAAAGCCTTCTAAGAAAGAGCCTCCACCACAGTCCGGGGCAGAGAGTTCCACTGCCGAACAGCTCTCACAGTGAGGAATCTCCTTTCCTGTAGTTTGAAGCCATTGTTCTGCGTCCTAGTCTCCAGGACAGCAGAAAACATGCTTGCTCCCTCCTTCCTATGACTTCCCCTCACATATTTATATATGAACCTCAACATTTCTCCTCTCAGCCACCTCCTCTGCAGGCTAAACATGCCCAGCTCTTTCAGCCGCTCCTCATAGGGCATGTTCTCCAAACCCTTGATCATTTTAGCCACCCTCTTCTGGACACATTCCTGCTTGTCAACATCTCCAATTGTGGTGCCCATAGCAAAGTGGCCCATAAAACCTGTTACATTTGCCTACCCCTGGTGCATCCACTACTGAGCTAGCTTTTTCCTGCTACAGAATTATAGCATCATGGTTCCACTTTAATAGGTATAGCTGGCTGCTCCTATGGAACCTTGGGATTTTTAGTTTGGTGAGGTACTAAGAGATCTCTTTAACTGAGAATTCTCAATAGGTAAAGGTTTTCCCCTAACGTTAAGTCCAGTCGTGACCGACTCTGGGGGTTGGTGCTCATCTCCATTTCTAAGCCAAAGAGCTGGCGTTGTCTGTAGATACCTCCAAGGTCATGTGGCCGGCATGACTGCATGGAGCGCCATTACCTTCCCGCCAGAGCAGTACCTATTGATCTACTCACATTTGCATGTTTTCGAACTGCTAGGTTGGCAGGAGCTAGGGCTAACAGCGGGCGCTCATTCCACTCCCGGGATTTGAACCTGAGACCTTTCGGTCTGCAAGTTCAGCAGCTCAGCGCTTTAACACACTGCGCCACCACCAGGGGCCCAGAGAATTCTCAATACTTCTCCCTAAACTGCAAATCCTAAGTTATCATGGTAGTTAAAGTGGAATCACGGTGCTATAATTCTCAGAGTGAAAGGGCTTCTTTTATAAGGCAGAATCCACATCCTTAGAGGTAAACCCCACAGGAAAATAAGCAAGCAAACAAACAAACAAAAATCATTATATTTTTTATTTAATTTAATCTTATATTTTAATGAAAACTATTTCTATTTATGGGCATTATGTACACACTTTGGTATGTTTTGAAGACACAATGCCTTCAACTTCAGGTGTTTCTTTTCCGTTAGCCTAGTAGTTTCTGTCCTGTCCTTGAGTTGATCTACTTTGTAATTAGCTCAGGCACATGAACAGACAGAAAGCAACTTTGGAACATAAAATTCTATTCGAGGATGAGAAGAAAGAACATCACAGGCTGTTGTTTTTAAAGTTTAAAGCTAGCCAGAGATGGATTCCTAATGTGTTCCTTTCAGAAGGTACAGTACCAAGCAAAGGATGAAATTGTATGCTTTTCCCCGACTAGAACATGACAGCCCCATTATCTGACCCACAAGCCTTGAAGCTGGAAGGCTGTAACTGAGATAGGGATTTTGAATAATTGGTAGAGAGCAGTACAGAATTCTCTGCAAAAGAACCAATAGAAAAAGTCCCCAAAGAAACAAACGGAAAACAGTCTAGTTCTTGATTCCGGTCCCTCATTGGAGGATTATAGTTCTTCTATTAGGAGCTCATCAGACACAAGTCCTCCCCTGTTTCCAGATACTTCTAAGACATTTCAGGGATGAAGTGCCATGGAGCCCTTCATACAACGTAAAACTACTTCCAGTTGTCATCCATTGCACTTCATTCCTGAAATGTAGTAGAAGTGTAGAGAAATGGGGAGAAACCATCTTCTGAGCTCCTGATGCCCCTGGAAAAGAACGTGATTAAAAACCCATGGGATAGGATCTGCCAGATTTGCCTGTGCTGAATCATTTCAGTATTTATTTATTTATCATATCAGAAGTGAACTGAGGGTACATTTATAATGTATTTAAAAACACAAACAGAATTAGAGAAAAATAAAAACAAACTTTTTTCTTGCTAACTACAGCAGCAAGAATCTGCTATGCAAGATTATGGAAAAAAGAAAGAAATACCAGAGGAGGGTGACTGGCTGACAAAAAAAATTGGATATAAGAAATATGGACAGACTTACTTTCTTGATCTCAATATGCAAAGGGAACTGGATGAAAGAGACAGATTGGAACAAAATTATGGAATATTTAAAACAAAACAAAAAGAAGATATTGGTATGAAGTGAAACAAAACATCCATCCAAACAAAATATGAAAAAAGAAAAGGAGAAGAATTTAAGAGGAAAGAAAGAAAGAAAACAAACAAACTCAAGGAAGATACCCAGGAGCCAAGAATACCTTATTATTTTTTCTATAAATTTTTTCTTTTTCTCTCTCTTCTTTTTCTATTATTACTCTCTCTCTCTCTCTCTCTCTCTCTCTCTCTCTCTCTCTCTCTCTATATATATATATATATATATATATATATATATATATGTTTGTATGTACAGTAGAGTCTCACTTATCCAACGTTCTGGATTATCCAACGCATTTTTGAAGTCAATTTTTTCAATACATCATGATATTTTGGTGCTAAATTCGTAAATACAGTAATTACTACTTAGCATTACTGCGTATTGAACTACTTTTTCTGTCAAATTTGTTGTATAACATGATGTTTTGGTGCTTAATTTGTAAAATCATAACCTAATTTGATGTGTAATAGGCTTTTCCTTAATCCCTCCTTATTATCCAACATATTCGCTTATCCAACGTTCTGCCGGCCCATTTATGTTGGATAAGTGAGACTCTATTGTATGTATATTCCCTCTCTTTTTTCCTTTTTCCTTTTCTTTCTTTCTCTCTCACTTATCTCTTTTTTCCTTTTTTGTTTATTTTTCTTCTCCTCTTTTTCTATTTTTTTCTCCATCGATTTTAGCTGTGTTCTTTAAGCTAGGAAAATTTACCTTTTGTGGAACTACAATACTAATCCCCTGCCAATGGTCCTTTCACCAAAGTTCCTTGCATCAAATTCTCATGCTCGTGATGAGCAGTTTGTGTGCTTAGTCATGTCTTTCCGACAAACTTCTGTGTATGAGCAAGAAAGTTGGAGGGTATAGAAAGCTGACAAAACATGGTACTGAATCCCACAATATTAAAGAAAAAATGGGTCTCAGGTCAAATTAGGCCTGAACTCGCACTAGAAATAACTAAACCATGGCTATCTTGTGAGAAGATGTGGCTCACTGGAACAGACAAAAATGTTCAGCAGAGTAAAAAGCAGTATGAAAGTAGATTGACTGAGTCAAGGAAGCAATGAGCCTGGGTTTGTGAGGCCTAAGCAAAGCAGTTGCTATAAGTAGAAGTCAACTTGACAGCAAAAGAACAACAATAAATAAAGGTATTTCTCTCTAAAGCAGTGATTTTCAACCTGTGGGTGTTTTTTTTGTTTGTTTGTTTGTTCGGGTTTTTTTGTCTACAACTCCCAGAAATCCCAGCCAGTTTACCAGCTGTTAGGATTTCTGGGAGTTGAAGACCAAAATATCTGGGGTCCCACAGTTTGAGAACCACTGCTCTAAAGTATTGTACCCTCCCACACAAACCTACCCAGGTTCTCAATATAACCACTTTCACAAGCTCTTGATACCATCACATAATAATAATAATAATAATAATAATAATAATAATAATAATAATAATAATAATAACAACAACTTTATTTTTATACCCCGCCCCATCTCCCCGAAGGGACTCGGGGCGGCTTACATGGGGCCTTGCCCGATACAACAATCAAATATCAATAACAAAGCAAAAGCACAATTAACCCAATAAAAACATCAACATCAGTAAAAAACAATCATTAAAACCAACATGAAGTATACAATGTTAAAAACTGGAGACTATCATAAATCCCGGGCAAAGTGCAGAATGTGCCGAAATGGGGAATGGTAATTTCACAGTTGAAATGGACAATAAAATGCAGTATAACAATGGCAACACATCAAGAATGGGGCTATTATGGAATGGGCAGATAGATCAATCCAACAACAATTAAACGTCAAAGGCCTTTTGGAAGAGCCAGGTTTTTAAGCTCCTCCAGAAGGAGAGGAGGGTAGGGGCCTGCCTGATCTTTCTAGGGAGCGAGTTCCAAAGCTGGGGGGCCACGACGGAGAAGGCCCTCTCTCTCGTCCCCACCAACCGTGGCTGCGAGGGTGGCACTCATGACACTCATGTACATTTCCAGCCAAAATAAAAGTGTGGAAAAAGATCACTTGCTTTAAAACAAGATGCTTTTCAACAGGAATTTGCAAGGCATTTATCAAGTGTCCATTACGTGTCCACCGAGTCCTTCCTTTTCAACAACCAAGTGAGACAAAGGAACATATATAATTTTATCAAAATCCAAGAATACAGATTCAGATTGGAGGTCACACTGACTAATGTTGGGATCTGATAAAGTAGCACTGTGTCCATGAAAGCGCATGCCAAAAATGTCCTCATACTATTTAGTTTTGCAACTACTACTGCATTCACTTATGTCTTTTAATGCTAGTATGTGACGTGTGTATTTATTTTCAAACGCCATGTTTTTTTTTCAACTCAAGCCAAACATCAAAATTGTATGTAGAAGAGAACAACAACAACAACAACAATAAATTTATTCTTATATCCTACCCCATCTCGCTGAAACTCGGGGCGGCTTACATGGAGATCAAGCCCTAAAAAACACAATGATACATAGAATAAAATTACATTCCAAAATTAATACATAAAATATATAAAAACTTCAAACATGATAATTCAATAATCCAACAACCATTTGAATGAGAAAATGGCCACCCAATAACCATTTCTTTAAAAATGTTTTGGGCTCTACCCAAATATTTTGAAGCAGGCCAAAAAAATCACATGTTGATGAGAGGAATTATACTATTTATACAAAATTACCATTCATTCAAAATTGTGACATGAAAGGGAAAATAATGATAATAGCAACAAACAAACAGGAAAAAAATCCATGTAGAAAATGTCCCTAGAAAAGTTTTCCACAAAAGAACTGAAATATCTATGATCCTTCAAATGCATATTCTGAATAGCTGAAGCTTCACAGGGAATGTGGAGAAGATTTTACAGTAATCATTTGGCTTATAATCACTATAAATCTAAATGTACATCCCAGCAAACATGGTAGAATCCATGCTGAAGCATGTTTAATAATTGGCAAAATTACTAGAATAAATCCTAAACTATAACTGTTAACAAGGTAAGATTATTTAATGTCTGTCTGCTTTAATAACCTGTATATGTGCATAGTCAGTGAGTAAGATAAGTCCATTAAAACTGATACAAACATTAGCAAAGGGAATAGAAACATCATGTCTAGCCCAAGACTTTTACTACTGTTTGCTTTTGGACTGATTCATCAAAGCAGTAAAATGTTCTTGTGTGGAAGGGAGAGGCTGATGCATAGTGCATACCATTAAAATGCAGCTTGATTATATCGTATCTTTTCTACAAGCCAGAGTCTCCTTTCAAACTGCTTTATTGTGTTAAATTATACATGACACTGTTTCAAACCGTTTTTATGGAACTCATTCAAAATTCATTCCGGTATCCTTCAGGTGCTCTGAGGTTAGCATGCTCCCTTTTTCTTTGAGCAGGTTTGGCTTCAAAAGGCAGCCAAGGTTTCTCAGACTACACTGGGAACATATTCATTTGATTTTGAACTTGTGATGAATCCCGAATGAACAAGAAGATGAAATATCAAGATGAGTGATTTACAAGCCAGGTACAACAACACTCTAAGACTCATTGATTCCCATAGTGTGTACCAGGGTATATTAAGAAAGGAGAACAGTGTCTCCAAAATACCTTCTCAGTTTCAGATACACTAATTGTTTCCTGGAGCAGGCAAGGTTGTCCCCCTTTCTGCTAATACTTGGACACTGATATCAGGGGGCTGGGCTGTGGCACAGGCTGGTGAGCAGCCTGCTGCAATAAATCACTCTGACCATGAGGTCATGAGTTCCGAGGCCAGCCCATGGCGGGGTGAGCACCCATCAATCAAAAATTAAAAATAGCCCCTGCTCGTTGCTGACCTAGCAACCCAAAAGATAGTTGCATCTATCAAGTAGGAGATAAGGTACCACTTATAAAAAGTGGGGAGGCAAATTTAACTAATTTACAACGTTGGAATGAGGAAGTGTGGTCAGAGTGGATGATGAAGCTTCTGCTCCCCCCTGTGGCCAGAATCGAACATCCCCTCAGGAGAAGGTTAAATTGCCTCTGCGTCTGTCTGTCTCTGTCTCGGTTCTATGTGCATATGGGCATTGAATGTTTGCCCTATATGTGTATAATGTGAGCCACTCTGAGTCCCCTTCGGGGTGAGAAGGGCGGAATATAAATACTGTAAATAAAATAAAATAATAATAAATCAGCCAAAAGGAGAAAGAATGCAATGGGCTTCTATGCTATGATCCTTGCTTCAGTAGCCATAGTGTGGACATTCTAGATACATATGACATCATTTTCCCTAGAAAGCAAGGCTTGGGTAATGTGATTCCATCCCATAAGAATATAAGACGTTTCCTAATTGATCAATGGAGTCCCTAGCTTAGGAATAACAACTTTCAGAATTAGGAACTGTATTAGCCCCCCAGAAGACTTTGGAAGACTGTACCCTTCTACCACATATACACACCAAAAATTAAAAAGTACCAAAATGACTTCTGGAGGTGCATGTTGGGAATTTCACGATGTTTTGGGGTCCTACAGAAGATATGCTTCTTTTACAAAAGGAAGAAACTGGGCAGTCAAATTCTAGTCCACTTCCATTAAGAGGGAAAATGGCCTGAAGTGGCTCCAAAACATGGTCGAAAGTGAGTCTCACTTTTCCCATCCTAGTCTAGCTCAATATTTTCCCCAGTAACTGGTGTAGCTTCTATGCGGAATGCCAGCAAATGATTTTCCATACTTCTGTCTGATAAAGCCAGAGACTGAACCTGGGACCTTTTCCATCCAATTCACGTACCAATCAGGTAGCATGTGTTCTCCCCTTTGGACTCTTCTGGGAAAAAGAAAGAGAGTGAGAAGCACAACTGCAAGGAAGCTCTCTGCCAATTCTGGGAATTGACTGAGAAAATATTTTGTCCTGGATGACAAGAGTTTGAAAAGCACTCTGATTCATTAATGATGAATGAATTGTTTTTGCCTAGCTCCAGTTTAAAAATCTATGTTCAACACTTATTAAAAGCAATATATTTGTGCTGTACATAGAAACCATACTTATGACAGCTAAATGTATGAGCTATGTAGAGCTGCATCAGAGGCTGGAAAAATCTATTCTGGATGAAAGATGCAAGTTGAGAGATGTAAGAGTCTTTCCAAGTTCTGATTACTGTGTAAAATGAACACAAATGAGATGAGCTGGACTAGGCTGCTGGCATCATGTTAACAAGTTATGTCCCTACTTCAGAAACCCGCATATACAACTGTATTTGTGGCACATCTTTGGGAACTCTAGTGAAAGATCGCAAAGGTTGCACTGAATCCTTCAAATTTTATGAACAGACACACACAGGGAGGAGATTGAGGACTCTATCACACAAGGGTGGCAAAGCAGAACAAAAGCAAAACCATCACCTATGATGATGGTTGCTACCACACAACACCATGCAGAACCCATTGCCAGTATGCCACCTCCCCATGACAAACCCATGTCCTGCTATTGACAGGGTGTGGTGATCCCCAGTTGCTTCAATATGTCTGCAAATAAATGATGTCGGGGCCGAAATCGTCCTCCTCTAACCCTCCTAGTAATTAAAGCATTTACTAAACATTGCTGAAACCAAAAAGCTGCTTTTAAGCAGACAATTTTTAAAATTTACAGAGGAGCAGAATTGTAGGAGAGTGGAGTTACCTTCTTCACAGGAAGTACAGCAGTGGTTCTCAATCTGGAGTCTACAACTCCCAGAAATCCCAGCAAGTTTACCAGCTGTTATGATTTCTGGAAGTTGTAGGCCAAAAACATCTGGGGACCTCAGGTTGAGAACCACTGAAGTACAGCTGTGGGACCATGAACTTCTAAGGCATTACTGTTGTGTAACTAGAAGATGTGCAATACCAGGGGGTAATTTTTCTGGTATGTTTACAGAAATCTATAATCTTGCAAATTCTGTGTGATTGTGACGGTGCGAGTGGCGCCATCTATATGTGGAACTGTAAGTTGCAAGATTTGAATTGTTATATCATGCCTGATTTTGCCTTTACTCTGTAAATGTAGTTGGACTGATTGGTTATTTATAGCTGTCAATCAATGTGGTTTGCATCAGTTATATTGCTCTCTCAGCTCAATTGTTTGACTCCACCTCTTCCTGGAGTTGGACAGTGTTTCCTTTTTCATTCCACCATCAAGCTTTCTACCAGATGGACGTGAAAGAGAGACTTGGCTCTAAAAGCCCTTGAGTAAGTTACCTCTCAGCACCAATTCTGAGGTTCTTACCCTTGAGACTTATGCTTCATGTTCAGGGCCAACCTGGATGACGTTGAGGAGTCTCAAGCACCTTCAAATCAGTTCTTTGGCATTAGAGGAAGACTGTGTCTTCAAACATAGGCCATTTGGACTGAGGCTGTGGATTGCTCCGGCATTCAGAGCCATTGAGAAAGAGGGACCTGGAAAAGCTTCTCAGCTGCAGAGCTTCTTGGACTTAAGACAACCAAAAACTGTAATGTATAATTTCCTTTACCCCTTTGAAACATCCAGCTTATTGGGTTAACCTTTTGTGAACAATAAAACCAGTTTTTGAGTTATCTACAGCGTTTTGGTCCTTGGGAGTTCCAGTTTCCCTAAAGGAGGGCAAGAAGCAATCCCCTGGGGAAAGATGTCACGTCCATGCCTCTTTCGCTAAGAGTTATAGTCCCAGGCCGATGGCACAGTGATGATGGCTTCATATGATAGCTGTCTGCATTTCTTCTTCTCTTTCCCACCCACCACCATCCCAATTCATGGCAGCCACTGATAATATATGGAGATAAGACAGCTTGGGTAACAGTGTGCTATAGAGCAATGACATTGCAAGCAAACACAAGATACATGTTACTAGAGAGTTGGGGCAGGTAATGTTCACCAGAAAAGGCTGAAAGAAACAAAGCCTCATTCCACACAGCTGTACAAAATCCACATTGAACTGCATTATATGGCAGTATGGACTCAGATAATCCACTTCAAAGCAGATATTGTGGATTATCTGCCTTGATATTCTGGATTATATGACTGCGTCGAAGGGCCCTAAGGCTTTTCTGTGATTTGTGACATTGGAAAAGCACCAGTTGTTTCAGCAGCTGCTGTAAAAGTGACCACAAATCAGTGATATATCGTTGCAATTAATGGTCTATCCCCACCTGCCATCAATTAATTAGTCTGAGCAGAGGATCATCTTGAGAGCAATTTGTGTTCTCATGTTCCAAGCCATTGCACAAATCAATAAAAAAACAATGCATTCCGTCCTCCCTCCTTCCATCCCTTCTAACATCTAGCAGGTTTCTAATGCCAAATGTACTTCTCACCTGTGCTAAAGAAAAAGAGTGTATCCAATTCATCCCTGGTGTTTGTTTTACTGTGTTCTGCTGAGTTGTACCCATTATTACTATTTGTTCTATTACATTTTTGGAATGATCACTGATAAACATTCATGAAACAGATCAGAGCAATATCCTAGACTCAAAATACGTGCCACAAATCAATGCAACCTCACGGCTCAGAAGGAGCATCTTCCGATCAATATCATGTAAGTAATAAGGTATTATCACACAGGCAATCAAGCATGGTATGTCTCAAACTACCGTAGAGATCATTTGGGGGAGCTGCTGATAAAAAGGCAAGCATCACACATAAGCTCTGCTCTCTTATTGTTCACCCAGGTTTGTTCACAGCGACTGAGCTGCACCACTGAGTAGGTTCTCTCGATTCTGGCTCTGGATAGAAGATTTCACATAATCAAAGGTCAAACCAGCATCTTGTCAGCCTAAAATGTCAACACTACATTCAGTTTGGATGCTTCCAGCTAAAGAAAAACACACACATGCACATACACACACAAATAAGCTTTAAAGCATTAGTACTGAGAGGCTAATGCTAGTACAAGAAGAAAACACTCTAATGTCACTAGAAAAAAAAGCTTAAAAGGGTCTGGGAAATGAGATTTAGGCTTAACTGTGACAAGTTTATAAACATATATGAAGCAATCACTCAACCAAGTATGGTATAGAAACAAGAAATGTAATATTGAAAAAAAACAAGAACTGTTTACAACTGTCACCAGTACACAAAGGCTAATCAGGCATAAGATGGTGCAAATCTGAAGGAGAAGAAGATAAAGACTCCTGCAGTGAATGATAAGAATAGTGTGAAACTGGCCTAATTCCAACTCTTAGTAGAGCCACTTAATCAATGAAAAATTGTTAAGTCAGCACTTAGTAAATTCCATTGATTTAGGCTGGGACTCACAATTGGATTTAGGCCATTAAATGCAATAGCACTCAACCATCCAGTTAGGGGAAATTTCAGATGATCTTATAATAATGGGGTCATGAACCCTGTAACATTTAGGACCTTCAGCCCTAAATCTAAACTTAGCAATTTCAAAAGCATAATACAGGAGGCCTGAACTCACCAACCCAGTGCTTTAGGAGTCAGACAAGAGATCTTATGAAAGAAGACCATTCTTCCAAATAAGAGAGGGAGCCATAAAAGCTTTTGTATATACAACTGAGATTCTTTTTCAAATCTTTAGTAACTGATTCACTATTCTCGGTGATGATGCTGTGGCTTCAGCTTCTGCAAAAAATCCGTGGGTTCAGAGCCTGGCATATCAAGCTTCCCAGAAGGCCAGATAAGACACAGATGGGCTGAAGGTAAAATCAGAAGTTTATTCTCAATGGCCAGAGATGATGTCAGCGGAGAAAGAACTCCAAAGAACTGACATACTGCAATTGCTAATATAGAGAATATTGATTACATTTGATAGCTATTCAATATTCCCACATTAGCTTCTGATTGGTCTAGAACAGGGGTCCTCAAACCTTTTAAGCAGAGGGCTGGGTTCACAATCCTTCAGACTGTTGAGGGGCCGAATTATCATTTGAAAAAAATACAAATAAATTCCTATGCACAGTACCCATGTCTTATGTGTAGTGCAAAACAACAACAATGAAAGAACAATATAATATTTAAAAATGAGAACAATTTTAACCAACATAAACCTATCAGGAGTTCAATGGAAAGTGTGGCCCTGCTTCTGGCCAATGATATAGTCATGTTAAATAGGATTGTTGTTATTGTGTATTTTCAAGTCATTTCAGACTTTGGGCGAGCCTAAGTCTAAAACTAAGGGCAGGGACCAGGTATATGACCTTGGAGGGGCGCATCTGGCCCACGGGTCTTAGTTTGGAGACCCCTGGTCTAGAAAGTGTCCTGCTAGGATCCTGTTAGATCCCAGCCAGCCAGGGCACCAAGGCCTGCAGTGGTTCAGGACTTGCACTTTGACACAGATAATGCTGAGGATTATACTGGCATTTCACCCTCCACGGAGGGGCCTTTACAGCTGCAGGTGCCCAAAGATATTGGCTCTGGAGACTTACTAACTGGAGAAGATTCTTCTATTCCTCCTTCGCATTTTGAGCCAGATGTTGCTGAGACGCCTGGGAACAGGGTTTTAATCGTAGAGATTTTGTAAATAGAGAAAGAAGTGCAAAACAAGAAATCTGCTGGAGCCAAAGACTGGCAAATAGATGGGATAATGGTTAGCATTCCCTTGGGAAATTTTTGGGAGTTTGTACTTCCTAAAATCTGAACAGTCCAGAATCTGTTAAAAGTGTTTTGCTCAGTAGATTTCCTTGCGGTGTCAATGTTGCTTTCTTGGAGAGAGGTTTCTCCATTTCCAGCTCCAGTTTCCAAGCCAAGTATTCCAGTTCCAGTCCGGCCGTGCTGTGTCACGACTCTCGAGCAGACCTTGATTTTAATTCAGTTGTTATTCCTTGTTCCTGTTTCAAGTTTGCCTCAGCTTTGACAACTTTGCTGCCTTGATCGCTACGAAGTATCTCCAGTGGATTGAACTCTGTTTCCTGCCAGCCTTGTTTCCCTGTTTCAATTCATGGACTTTGATTTCTTGGGAGAGCTATCGAGTTCTCATAGTGGATTATAATATCGGACCTTTTCCTTCACCCATTTGGAATCATCATTGACTTTCTAAAAAGAACTATTCCTTACTCAGACTCTATACCTAATTTCCTTTGGATTTATAATTGCTTTAATAAAGATATAGTGTGTTATATTGGCTCTTGTCTGGTTTTCGAGTGCTCACGCTGCCTTGGGGTGCAACAGATCCACTCTGTGGTTAGTCCAGGATTCCCTCCTACATCACCGCTTGTTGTCTTTGTTGTGGTGAGAAATATAAATAAATTGGATTATTTTGAAGAGTATGTCCATTAATTGATCCACCCCCAAGAGGGGTACGATTGGAAAGGAATGTGGTGTGGCAATCGATAATGGGCTTAATGTCCTGGCTCCGGTGGATACAGTGGTGTTAGTACAGATAAATAATTGGTGCTTTGGGATGATGGCTAAGTTCCTAGGTGAGAAAACATTCCCAGATCGTATCAGGCAAAACAGAAAAAAGGACCCAGGGGATCTGATGCAAGCCCATTGTGTGTTCCCTTGAGTCTCCCAAGTTAATTATAAGAGGACTATAATTTAAGGTATTGTTTCCCAAAGTCTGTGGTGTGTTGGGCAACATTCCAAATTAATTCATGAAGGGTTACCATAGGACAAAGGCATCACGGGCTTGCTGTATGTCTCTATGAACCATGTCTCATAATTCATAATCTGGTGTCTGATTTTTCTTTATAACAATGGAATCTTTTCACACAGAAATCTATGGAATTTCCCAGTATTGCATAAAGGAATGGCCAGCAACTTAGAAAGTTCTACAAGAATGATAGAACAATTTATGGATTATAAGCTTACCAACAGCTACTAGTTTGGAAGCCTGTCCAGCACCAAAGGTAGGATGACTATGTGCACTCATTGCTCCAGGAAAATAATGTAAGATTATTGCATACTTGTCCTGCTCAGGCTTCCCAGAGAAGCCTTGTTGACTACTGCTTCAACACTGTACTAGTGTGTATATGTGTCTAGTCTGAACCAGCAAGGCTCTTATTTTCTCATGCCCACTTCTTCCTCAACCAGGGACCTTTTAACTAAGCTAGTGCATTCCGGGTAAACCATGACCCGTTTCGGAGGAGGCCCCGATATATTTTTGGGAGCCTCCCAAATTTGGGAGGGCAGATATATGTTTTTGCTCTGGGGTGCCAAAAGATTCATTTTCTATCCAGACCATTATGGGGAGATGAGTCCAAGGCTTCCCTTCCCATAATTCTAGGCATTTAAGCTGTTTCTACTCTAGAGGAGAGGCACTGCAGGTAGGTGCACATGCTTTAAGAAGGCTTCTTAACTGTTTTACGGTAGAGGAAAGAGGTTGCAGATAGGTGTGCAAACTTTAAAGAGACTTCTGTTTCTGCTGTAGAAGAGAGGTGCTGCAGACAGACGTGTGTGCTTTAAGAAGACTTCTTAAAGCTGTTTCTACTCTAAAGGAGAGGTGCTGCAGGCAAACGTGCACACTTCATCTCCCAGGCCTGCACCATGCCATGCACACTTTCCAAGACATTTAAAGGAGGCTTCTTAAAGCTGTTTCTAGGAGAGGTGCTGCAGGCAGGCAGAGATGCTTTAAGGAGGCTTTAAAGCTATTTCTACTCTAGAGGAGAGACGCTGCAGGCAAGCACACCTCTGCAACATGCCACACACTCTTTCCAAGGCATTTTAAGGAGGCTTCCCCACTTCCAGGTTAGGAAGAGCGATGACCTTCTGGAGCTATCCTCCCTGAATTTCCTTTAAAAATCCCTCTTTTTCCCAGGCACAATTACAACTGTTTCTACTAGTTTCTACTCTAGAGGAGAGATAACTGGTAGTCATTTTCAGGGAATGAGGGTTTTCTTTTTGTTTGCTGGGATTAATTAAAAAAAATTAAATTGTGATGCTGAATAGGGGAGGAGGAGCGAAGATCAGCACCCAATTGCTTTCGTTGTGGATGGGTTTTCATACCTGGAGAGCCCTTTTAAGTCTACCGTTATGGACTCCCAAAGAGCCGAAGGAGCCGGCTCCGAACAGATCCGTGCACAAGTCTACTTTTAACACCATGTACCGTGTATACTCGAGTATAAGCCGACCCGAATATAAGCCGAGCCACCTAATTTTATCACTAAAAACTGCAATACCTTATTGACTCGAGTATAAGCCGAGGGTGGGAAATGCAGCAGTTATAGGTAAATTTCAAAATAAAAATAGATACCAATAAAATTTCATTAATTGAGGCATCAGTAGGTTAAATGTTTTTGAATATTTACCGTATTTCAAAGAAAAGCAATAAACTAGCTCTATAAGTGGAAAAGTAGGGGCAACAAAAACAATATGGTATCAACAATAACCTAATAATAATAATAATTTTAAAAAAAAACTTCATTTGGATCCCATCCTATCTCCCCATGGGGACTCAGGCTGGCTTCCAACATAGTAACAAGCAAACATTCAATGCTTATATAAACAATGCAGAGCTAGATATAGATCTATAATTATAGATACTAATTTCACATATGCATTTCCCTCTGAAACATTTGCAAATCCCTCTGTGTGTGTGTGCATTTCCCCTACAATATTTGCAAGACATATATATATATATATATATATATATATATATATATATATATATATATATTCATATCTATCTAGACATGTCTATATATATTTGTGTGTTCATTTCCCCCCTGTAATATTTCCAAGCCCTATATATAGGTAGGTAAGAATATATTCATATCTATCCAGACATCTCTCTTTATATAGATATTTATATAGATATTTGCAGAGACTTGCAAACACATGAGGATAAATTCATATATAAAAATAATGTATATGTATGGCTACAGATACACAGGTACATGGATCTATATGTATAAAGGATTTGCAAAGACCTGCAAACATATGAGGGGAAATTCATATATAAAATTAATGGATATAGATAGATACACATATAAAGGTACATAGATATGGCAAAAGCTTGCAAGGAGTTAATGCCTATAAACTGTCGGAGAGTTTAACAAATATTTAAGGGGAAAATGCTTTCATAAGATTAATGAATATATTTTTTTTTTCTTCCTGACTTGCAAGGGTGTCTCTCTTTTCAAAACATTCCCTTGATTAAGAGCGAGGGAGGCTTTGCAAAAGTAAACACACTAATAAGAGAGGAGAAGAGAGAAACAGATCACATATTGGAAGCAACGGCCTCCAGGCTCCACTTGACCGTGACCCGATTATAAGCCGGGGGAGGCTTTTTCAGCTCATAAATAAGGGCTGAAAAACTCGGCTTATCTTCGAGTATATACTATAGTTATATCTCCATGATTCCACTTTAACCAATTGAATCCTAAGGTTTGTATTTTGAGAAGGCACTTAGGATATCTGTCTGGCTGAGAATTTTAACCACGCCTTGAATTCCAGATTCAAGGAGTCCTTAGGATGAAACCATAGAAGCAAAAAATGGAATCATAGCACTATAATTATGTAGTGTGAAAGTAACCTACATGAAGGAGGCCCTACTTCAACCTGTCTGCTGAAAAGATGGCAAGAAGGAAAAAATGGCACTCCTCTGCTTAATAAGTACCTTGTAATGAGATCTGGCTCACGGAACAATGCTGCTCCTTGGCTTTATCAGTAAAGGGAGCTTTTCTTTAGAAGAACTGTCTTCTTTGGAAATTCAGAGACTTGTTTCTTTATTGTCATTTTCACATAATGAGAGCAACGTTATTGGAGAAGTAAAGCCACAAGAAGAGGAACATAAAAATTAAGTCACAATAACAGTTACAAAGAATGAGAGTAAATCCCTTTTATGATGACTAAAACTGCATGGATTTGGCAAGAATTTGGCATGGATTTGCAGCTGTTTGCTTTTGCCTGAGCCTATTGAGAGAGAGAAGACTACATCTCCTAATTCTTCTCCCTCCTTTTGAGTGCCAGAAGCTTTGCACTCAGTTTGCAACAATGGAATGAAGGAGGAAAGTAGAAGGAGGAGAGAAAACCTGGATATTTTTAAAGCAGGTGAAAAGTAGGGCAACAGAGAATCAGTCAGAACTATCCTTACCAAATAAAGCCCCACACATATAGCAATTTTTGCACCCTGAGAAACAAGCTTTACAATAGAATCAAGTTGTCCTCTTTTGAGGGCAATGGCGCTCAATTCAATTTGTCTCTTACCTGCCACTTGAAAGTCACCTCCCAATACCGTACATAATACTTGGCAGCTAAACTTGTATTTTGCTTCCCAAACTTATTAAAACTTTTCTCCGGAGTCCTGGAGGGACACATAAATCCTGGCCAGTTTTCTTACACAGAAAAAAGGAGGAGCGGATCACACAAATCTATCCAAATCATTTTAACAATAACAAATTGATGTTTTGAATATTTTTCAGAAAAGTCAACATGTTCACATATACAAATGACAAACCATTAGAGTCTGGCATACAAATTTACCCTATGTTATAATACATGGCACTCGGAAGTAGGACAGAAAGCATGTGGGTCTTTTTTTGCAGACATCAACTCAAAACAAGCAAAGAATGCTTTTAAGACATTCAGACCTATAAACAGTCATTTGATATATTCCCTCTCTCCAAACACTCCCCCCTCTACAAAGTCAATATTTGGCAGCATTTTGACACAACAGTCCAACAGCTCATATATCTGGAGGGCTACTTAGCCTGTCATCGAAATAAAAATAAATCCATGTGAAGATAAATCATATGCATTATTGCAATTGCAACAGATCAAGGGCTGTGATTAACAGTGACCAAGTGATATGAACTTAATAATTTGGTACCAGATTATGAAGGGGAGCGAGAGAGACAGAATGGCCAGGGAGGCCAAAGAACCATCATGTGATGCTAATGCAAGAAGAGATGCCACCTCTGCATACACAGCAATCTTTGAGTGCCCCTAAGCTAATACCAACCTTCAGAGCTTATCATTTCGCCAACTAATAATGCTTGAACGGGGCTTTGTAAATACCAGTGTTTCAAGGGATGGGTTGGTAAGGGACTAGCAGCATCAAGGCAGCATGGAAAAGAAAGCAAAATGCTTTCAGTGGAAGGGTTACAGAGGGAACACTGAAGTGAGGCAGAAAGCATTTAATGGAAGATTTAGGGAGCAATCAGAAAATCTTTAGCAGAGAGCAAGTTCATGTGGGATCTACTTTAGAGCATGCATGCATAGGATCGATTATGGTAGGGTTGTTGTGTGTTTTCTGGGCTGTATGGCCATGTTCCTGAAGCATTATCTCCTGATGTTTCACCCCAGAGGTTGTGAGGAAAAAACTAAGCAAGGAAGGTTTATATGTCTGTGGAAGATCCAAGGTGGGAGAAGGAACTCTTGTCTGTTGGAGGCCAGTGTGAATGTTTTAATTAATCACCTCAATTAGCATTAATGGCCTTGCCTGATTTGTGTCCTGGCTTCTTCAAGCCTGGGGAAATCTTTTGTTCAGAGTCGTTAGCTGCCACTGATTGATTCATGTCTGGAATTCCCCTGTTTTCAGAGTGTTGTTCCTTATTTACTGTTCTGATTTTAGAGTTTTTTAATACTGGTAGTAAGATTTTGATCATTTTCATGGTTTCCTCCTTTCTGTTGAAATTGTCCACAGGTTTGTGGATTTCAGTGGCTTCTCTGTGTAGTCTGGCATGATAGTTGTTAGAGTGGTCCAGCCTTTCTGTGTTCCCAAATAATATACTGTGTCCAGGTTGGTTCATCAAGTGCTCAGCTATGGCTGACTTCTCTGGTTGAATTAGTCTGCAGTGCCTTTCATGTTCTTTGATTCGTGTTTGAGTGTTTGGTGGTCCCTATGTAGGTGGTCCACAACTGCATGGTACACGGTAGACTCCTGTAGAGGTGAGAGGATCCCTCTTGTCCTTCGGTGAACGTAGAATTTGTTGGATTTTCTTGGTAGGTCTGTAGATAGTTTGTGGGTTCTGTTTCTTCATCAGCTTGCCTATGCGATCAGTGGTTCCCTTGATGTATGGTAAGAACACTTTTCCTCTGGGTGGATCTTTGTCTTGACTCTCATGGCTTGTTCTTGGCCTTATAGCTCTTCTGATTATCTGTGGTGGAGTATCCATTGGCCTATACAGTCCAGATTAGGTGGTTTAGTTCATCTTGGAGGAGGTGAGGTTCGTAGATTCTTTGTGCACGGTCTGATTGTGCTTCTTTTTTGACTTGGGTGATGGTTGGAGTTTTTATGAAGATATCTACCAGGGTGTTTTCTGTAGACCCATTGTTGATTGGGTTTGCGGATGACTAGAACATTGCAGTTTTCCTTCATTTTCTTTTTCCATGGTGAATTGGATGTTTGGGTGGATACTGTTGAGGTGGTCCAGGAACTTGTTGAGTTCTTCTTCTCCATGGTTCCAAATGGTGAAGATGTCATCCACATATCTGAACCATATAGTAGGCTTTTTTGGTGCTGTTTCTAGATCTTGTTTTTCAAAGTGCTCAATGTAGAAATTTGCTATTATGGTAATTTGAAATAAATGGGCACAAATGGGCCCAGGTTAAACACTCTGAAGTCCTATGTGAAGAGAATTCGACATATCTTTAATCTTCCCATCAGAAATAATTAGCATTGGCTGGCTCATGCTCTAGTGAAGTTGCTCATAATGAACAGGGAAATGATCTCCAATGATGTTATGGATCTTCAAGTGCATGCATCTTCAAGTGCAGACAGTTGCTTTTTTACAGCTAACAGCTCAGCTATGTATTTATTTATTATTTATTTCACATACAGTAGAGTCTCACTTATCCAACATAAACGGTCCGGCAGAATGTTGGATAAGCAAATATGTTGGATAATAAGGAGAGATTAAGGAAAAGCCTATTACACATCAAATTAGGTTATGATTTTACAAATTAAGCACCAAAACATCATGTTTAACTACAAATTTGACAGAAAAAGTAGTTCAATACGCAGTAATGCTAAGTAGTAATTACTGTATTTACGAATTTAGCATCAAAATATCACGATGTTTTGAAAACATTGACTACAAAAATGTGTTGGATAATCTAGTGTTAGATAAGCGAGACTCTACTGTTTTTGTATTCCGCCTTTCTCACTCTTACAGCAGGCCGCAATTTAGTGCCCATACATATAAATATAAAAATAAACAAATACAATTTAAACCATACAATTAAACATTAATTATTAAAAACATCAATTATAATCATGTAATCCAGATCGTAGTCCAAGGCCTGTCCAATTGTCAATTCCATTTGTCCATTGTCCTTATTCCACTATTTAAGAGTTGAATGCTTGGTCCCACAGTCATGTTTTAAGTTCTCTATATGTAGGTCTCTAGACATTGTGTATGTGTCCATCCATCTAGGGCAGTGGTTCTCAACTTGGGATCCCCAGGTGTTTTTGGCCTTCAACTCCCAGAAATTTTAACAGCTGGTAAACTGGCTGGGATTTCTGGGAGTTGTAGGCCAAAAACATCTGGGGACCCACAGGTTGAGAACCACTGATCTAGGGGATGGTCAATCCATCTAGGGCAGTAGTTCTCAACCTAGGGTCCCCAGATGTTTTTGGTCTTCAAAACCCAAAAATCCTAACAGCTGGTAAACTGGCTGGGATTTCTGGGAGTTGTAGGCCAAAAACATCTGGGGACCCACAGGTTGAGAACCACTGATCTAGGGGATGGTCAATCCATCTAGGGCAGTAGTTCTCAACCTAGGGTCCCCAGATGTTTTTGGTCTTCAAAACCCAAAAATCCTAACAGCTGGTAAACTGGCTGGGATTTCTGGGAGTTGTAGGCCAAAAACATCTGGGGACCCACAGGTTGAGAACCACTGATCTAGGGGATGGTCCATCCATCTAGGGCAGTAGTTCTCAACCTAGGGTCCCCAGATGTTTTTGGTCTTCAAAACCCAAAAATCCTAACAGCTGGTAAACTGGCTGGGATTTCTGGGAGTTTTAGGCCAATAACATCTGGGGACCCACAGGTTGAGAACCACTGATCTAGGGTCTTCCTCATTCAGGAACATTTCCTGATGTGAGAATCCAATTGGACACCCATTAATTGTGCTTTGTGGTGTCTCAAGTCCTTCACTGACATTTGCATGCAAGATTTACTCTTAAATATGTGCAGAATTGCAACCTTAATCAGTAAACAAAACTAGACTCATTATTTCCAAGTTTTGTTGACTTTCATGTCTCAACCCAGGCAGCTTGGCCAAAAACCGGAGATGGCAGTCTTATAATCCAACAAAATCTGGAGCGTGATATGTTTCTCAGCTTTGCCATAACAAAACATTTTGCTTACAGATTGCAGTGTGGGAAATAAAACCTCAAGCAGTCATAGATAGATATAGAGCACTTACCTGCACCCATCAGGCAATTCCTCTGCCTTGCCCCAAGCACATTTCTTTATGAATATTTGTTGGCATGCCAAATACAAGACAAAATGCAGAACTAGCTGGAGAACACACAGACACAAACAAACTCCAGTTTTCCCTATGGGTTCTTTTTCAGAACTCAGAAATGTCTTTAAAGTGATTTATGGCAAACAAATAAAAATCTGCTGTTATGTTGCTAGAATACCAAACTGTTCTTTTTCCTCAGAGGGAAGGTATCTCTGCCAGGTTGAATGCTGTCCTAGCATGATTATTCTCTTCCTAGGCTGGAGGGGCTTGTTCGTGACCTTTCTACTGTACAAACCCAGTGTGCAATGCAGGTATTCTAGACAAAGCCTATACACTGTTTACATTATATCCACATAGCACACTGTACATTTGGAGGCAATGTGATATATTACTTACAATGCTGAACAGAACCTGAGAGATTCACTGTCCAAATCTCTATTGAGCTATTAACTTCATTTGTTGGCCAATCTCTCTCTCTCTTCATGACCTATCTTACAAGTCGGGAAAAGTAGAGTTATAGATATCACCCTGGGTTCATTGAAGGAAGGGGTGGACATAAATGAAAAGGAAAGATGGAGGGGAGAAGGGAAGGAACGCAAGTCCACTCTGCATTTTACAAGGTCAAAAAAGCCCATTGAGCAATCTTGAATTTCTTATACTGATTCAGTCCATCAAGGGCTGACCTGAAAGCTGCCAGGTTCGAATCCCACCCAGGGAGAGTGCGGATGAGCTCCCTCTTTCAGCTCCAGCTCCATTCAGGGACATGAGAGAACCCTCCTACAAGGATGGTAAAACATCAAAACATCCGGGCGTCCCCTGGGCAATGTCCTTGCAGATGGCTAATTCTCTTACTCCAGAAGCAACTCCGGTTGCTCCTGACACGAAAAAAAAAATACCTACATCCTAAAACATAACCTAAAGGTTTTCCCCTGACATTAAGTCTAGTCGTGTCCAACTCTGGGGGTTGGTGCTCATCTCCATTTCTAAGCCGTTGTTCATAGACACCTCTAAGGTCACGTGGCCGGCATGACTGCACGGAGCACAATTACCTTCCTACTGGAGTGGTACCTATTGATCTACTCACATTTGCATGTTTTCAAACTGCTAGGTTGGCAGAAGCTGGGGCTAACAGCAGGAGCTCACCCCACTCCCTGGATTTGAACCACCGACCTTTCAGTCAGCAAGTTTAACCCACTGCACCAAAGGAGGCTCCATTACCTACATCATATGTGTTAAACTCAAGGCCCACAGCCCAATTTGGCCAGCCACATCATTTTATGTGACCTGCTAGGTCAGGATGCAGTTCTGAGCTTGCAACCTTTTGAAAGATTGTGCCTATATTTTGTTTTCTGGTTGTTGCTATTTTCAGAACGTGATCAATGTATGAGAATAGTGAGTGATATGGTGTCTTGGGATATTTATTAATATGTTAAGGAATAGTTAAAGAACCCCGGTGGCGAAGTGCGTTAAAGCACTGAGCTGGAGACTGAAAGGTCTCAGATTCAAACTCCGGGAGCGGAGGGAGCGGCCGCTGTTAGCTCCAGCTCCTGCCAACCTAACAGTTCGAAAACATGCCAATGTGAGTAGATCAATAGGTACCGCTCCGGCGGGAAGGTAACAGCGCTCCATGCAGTCATGCCGGCCACATGACCTTGGAGGTGTCTACGGACAACGCCGGCTCTTTGGCTTAGAAATGGAGATGAGCACCAACCCCCAGAGTCAGACATGACTGGACTTAACGTCAGGGGGAAACCTTTACCTTTGCTTAAGGAATAGTTACATTTATACAGTTCTACAATAACAAATGGCCTTTTGATGGCAACCATAAGGCTGATGTGGCCCTCGGTGAAAATAAATCCAACATTCCTGACTTACATTTTCTGTCAGTTGTACCCATAAGGTTCATTTCTCAGAAGTATCTGGAAATGCCAGGATTGAATCTGGAACTCTCTAGATGAGTGGTTCTCAACCTGGGGTACCCAGATGTTTTTGGCCTACAACTCCCAGAAATCTGAGCCAGTTTACCAGCTGTAGGATTTCTGGGAATTGAGGGTCAAAACATCTGGGGGGGGGGCGGGTTGGGTTGAGAACCACTGCCCTAGATGCAAAGCATGCGCCCTATTCTGTGCCTTAGTCATCAGGCTGAACAATGGTTTCTAATCAGAACTTATCAAATATCTACAACAACAAAAAATCATCAAAACCACATAAAGGTTTCTTTTCCAGCACGAAACAGGCAAATTATTTCAGGAAAAAGATCCTGACAAGAAACATCTGAAAACTGAGATGATGAAAGAACAAAAGGTGGCACTGCCACTTTCCCCAGACATTTAAATAGATACAAAGCAGAGGGCATAAGCATGGCCTGATTTTAGAACAGCTTTTCCATTTCTTTTCCTCCTCACCCTATTCTCCCAACCATCAACCATTCCCCATCCCCACGTCTGTAAGAGTTGAATAAGAAAAAAGGAAACAAAAGCAAGACAGGGTGAGAGGATGAACACATCAGAGAGATACCTACTAAACTCTGCCAAAGAAACAACAAGCCATGTGCAAAATTAATCTTTCTGTTCTGGTCATGTGCTTTTCAATGGATTGAGATGTCTCTGTTTATGGCACTTCCATTTGTTACCCAAGACAGAACATTACAGGACAGACAATAAACCATCTAGCTCCAGAGATATTATCACAGATGTTTGCTATAACAGCCAGTACATCTTAGATGCATCTGTGCTGTCCAGAATCTAGACAGCAAAACTAGTGCAAGGGTCAAATACTTCGTGATGGTTACACTCAAGGGCACAGAGGTGTTGTGAAATGTGCCTTTAAGGTGGTGAGATGTTCACATTAAGCAAGACTCCAAAACTGGTTCTTCTCGGATTCCAAAACTATGAAAAAATGTTTCTTCTTGTTCATCATCACAGCCATCTATGAGAAGAAATCGCTTCCATCGCCAAGGGCTAATTCCAAGTCTTCATGGTTTTTCTTAATTTTTTAAATTTGTGAACAAAGCAAAATCTTTCCTCAAAACAACAAGATAATCTTTTTCCAAGGGGAAAAAAATACCAGGAATTATTCCCTGCAACTGTGCTTACTATCTAGGGTTAGCCCTAATGTTAGACTGAGGCCCCTTCCACACAGCTGAATAAAATCCTACATCATCTGATTTGAACTGGAATATATGGCAGTGTGGACTCAGATAACCAGTTCAAAGCAGATATTGTGGGATGTTCTGCTTTGATATTCTGGGTTATATGACTGTGTGGAAGGGCCCAGAGTGAGACAGTCTCATGTGGAAACTCTCTTGTCTTCAAGAACTAAGGGAAGGCACAAAATCAAGGGAGGAAACTATCTCATAGCCTAGAAGAAAGATTCAACAGTTACTCCCTTTGTAAATGGAACTGGCGCAGAGGTGAAAGTACCATCTTATCTTATTCATTCTGAATAAATCCTACCACCTGGCCATTTCTTTGGCCATTTCTTCTACTCTGTTAATTTCACAATGTGAGTTTGGTTTGGTCCTTGCTGCAAATGGAACTGGGAAGGGAACATAGTAATCCTTTCATAGTAACGTTATCAAACATGGCACCCCCACTACACCCCAAAGATTTATAGTTTGCCAAGAACACCAAAGCCAAAAGAAATGAAGGTAAGGTAAAGGTAAAGGTTTCCCCTGACATTAAGTCCATTCATGTCTGACTCTGGGGGTTGGTGCTCATCTCCATTTCTAAGCCGAAGAGCCGGCATTGTCCGTGGACACCTCCAAGATCATGTGGCCAGCATGACTGCATGGAGCGCCGTTACCTTCCTGCCGGAGCAGTACCTATTGATCTACTCTAAAATCAAGCCCTTCTGGACACCGGGGGGGCCATTTATCAGGACTGAGAGGTCTGTGCCTGGAATTGCCTTAAGGTACCACGATTTTTTGTTCCAGTTCTTTGATGTCTGGAAGGGCCCTAAAATGGAACACCCTCCCTATGGAACGCCCTTCCCATTGAAGTCAGGCAGGCTCCCTCCCTCCTATCCTTCGTAGGAAGGTTAAAGCTTGGTTGTGGGGCCAGGCCTTCGAATAAGAATCAGCAGCATTAATTACTATTATGTACGCTGGAACTCAGTTGACAGACCCAGTCTTTTGAACTTGAACACGCCTATCTGTATTTTATAATGCGTTTTATGAATGTTTTATGTAAGTTAATTTTTAACTGATTTATAGTGTATTGTACAGGTTTTATATGTGTGTTTTATTGTAAGCCACCCTGAGTCCCCTGTTGGGTGAGAAGGGCGGGATATAAATATTGCAATAAATAAATAAATAAATAATATTGTCAATCAACACTGGCAAAAAGACTGGATTTCTGCTCAGAGACATACACATACTGTACATTTTAAAACTTGCCACAAAGCAGAGCAATTATACAAAAATTATATCTTCTACAACTTTAAGAGTTCAGCATCTATTCGTTCAAGTCATTAGTATCTATAGGATCTATGATAGTCCCTCCTATGCATGCTAACATAGTTTCCTCTCATTTAAACTGCATTGGAGCTCAAGAAGACCATGGATGTATCTATCAAAATGGTTTATATCAGAGCTGGGAATCATGCAACTATTGTTAAATTGGAAGTCCCAGCAGCTCTGCCCAGCATAGCCAATAGCAACAAGGACCAGAAGGTGCCGTCCTTTAACATCGGGAGGGCCACAATAAAAATAAAAATCCCAATTTACTTTGTAAACTACCATTCAAGCCTCCAGTGCTAGGGTTAATTTGCCTAAATGCATAAAGAGACTGGGATTCTTGCAGCATCAAAGAGACAAGCAATGATCTTTACAGAGCATGTTAGCAAAATCCATCCTTCTTCAGCAAGGAGCTGCTGGCAGCTTAATATCTAGCACCCAGAGCTTTCCAATGGAACATGAAGCACAATACTGATTTTTGTGTAATTCATCATGACAGGGAGGAACTTGCAACATCAGGGGTTTTTAGAACAAGAGAAAGAAACAAGACCAGCAGTGACTGTCTAGCAAAGAAGAATCACAGGGAGCAACTTTCTTAAGCTCCAGCACTTGGCTTTGCTTTAGAAGACAAAAGGAAGACAGAAAAGGAAAGAAAGACCAAAAGATGACAGATGGATTAAACATCAGTCATAACAAACATTGCCCATTACCAGAACTGATGCTGGAATGGACAAAAATGGCAGTGCCTTTGTTCTGTATCAATGGCTCCCAGAAGGATAGTACATTTTGCATTTCCCCTATATTAATTTTTAAAACAAGTTATTTCTTTCAAATATATTGAAAAAATGTATGGATTTGAGTAAGTGGCTTAAAAGATCACACACACATAAAAAATGAAAACAAATGCTCACCACCTACACTGATCTAATGCAATGTATAATGTTCATCCCAGTATTGAGATTATAATCTTGTATTTGCCTGGGATACAGTTCTTATGAATGAGGAGCCTGGCATGAAAACAAGGAGTAACAACTCAGTTCAATATGGTTACACTGGAATTTACAGCCATACTTTTCAGCGTTCAAAACTGTTTCTCAATTGACAAATCTCAGCTTTTTGCTTCCCCTACAAATGCATATCTATTTATATCATATTACTAATAATATTACAATGTAATGCTATAGTACATTGGTGGTGGCACAGTGTGTTAAAGCGCTGAGCTGCTGAACTTGCAGACCAAAAGATCCCAGGTTCAAATTCCAGGGGCGGAATGAGCGCCCGCTGTTAGCCCCAGCTCCTGCAAACCTAGCAGTTCGAAAACATGCCAATGTGAGTAAATCATTAGGTACCGCTCTGGCGCTCCATGCAGTTATGCCGGCCACATAACCTTGGAAGTATCTACGGACAATGCCGGTTCTTCAGTTTAGAAATGGAGATGAGCACCAACCCCCAGAGTCGGTCACGACTGGACTTAGCGTCAGGGGAAAATCTTTACCTTTACCCTAATGATATAGTACAATATAGTAATTTAATGCTAGTATTGTACTATGCTAATAATATAATGTATTGTATGTGAATGGAATTTGTAAACCGCTCTTAGTCCCCTTAGGGGTGAGAAGGGCGGCATAAAAACGTAAATAAATAAATAAAATATCTGGCTTAGCATGGCAGGCTAAACCACTGTGCTGAAGAAAAATCCTGCCAATCAAAAGGTCAGCAGTTTGAGCCCGGGTTGGGGTTGAGGACCTGCCATTAGTCCCAGCTCACCTGCCCACCTAGCAGGCCAAAAGCAGAAATGTGAGTAGATAAATAGGTACTGCTTTTAGCGGGGAGATAATAAAGGCGCCCTTAAGGACATCAGTTGAAGGAAAGCTCCTTGGAATGGAAGATGGAGCAACAGCACCAACCCATGGCTGGAATCGAGCACAGCCTCCAAGATGCCGAAAATAAGATGGGAAAACTGCCTTTACCTCTGTTTGTGCTGTCTGTCCTTGTTAATTGTATAAGCATTGAATGTTTGCCATATGTGTGTTCTCTGAGTCACTTGGAGTCCCCTTCAGGGTGAGAAGGATGGGGTAGAAATACTGTAAAGAAATACTATCCTAACATTTTACAGATCACAACTAGCAAACATGTGTCAAGATGGTGGGGCACAGAAAATTGTGAACTCAGTTTGCAACAACTGAAATAAACTGAAAACACGAGGGGGAAATGGAAGAGGAAAAAAATCTGGGACATTTTAAAGTTGGTGAAAAACTGGGACTGAAGATTGACTGGCATTTTTTCCTGCCAAATTTGTACAGTTGGAAGATACATAAATCACTTTTTATCTCATGTTCTTTCCAAATAATTGAAAAAACATATTGAATTCTCACCTACATCTCTTCCACAATTCGAGCACTTCCAAATCAGTGTAGCTTTCATATCACTTTAACGGCCATCGCTCCATCCCCTTTCTAGTTTGGTGAGTCACTAGTTATATTACTAATTAATGTAATACACAATATGGAAATTGTTAGTTATTACTATAACAGCTGGCTATTGCTAATAATGGTGGCGCGGTGTGTTAAAGCGCAGAGCTGCTGAACCTGCAGACCGAAAGGTCCCAGGTTCAAATCCTGGGAGCGGAATGAGCACCCCCTGTTAGCCCCAGCTCCTGCCAACCTAGCAGTTCGAAAACATGCAAATGTGAGTAGATCAATAGGTACCGCTCCGGCAGGAAGGTAACAGCGCTCCATGCAGTCATGCCGGCCACATGACCTTGGATGTGTCTACAGACAACGCCGGCTCTTTGGCTTAGAAATGGAGATGAGCACCAACCCCCAGAGTCGGTCACAACTGCACTTAACGTCAGGGGGAAACCTTTACCTATTGCTAATAAAGATGTGCATTTGTTGTGGCTACCTTGCTAAATAGTGATAACCCAGAAAAGACACCAGACATCTAGCGAGAAGGTTAACTGAAACAGACATCGGTTAAAGATTTTCTGATCTTCAACATGAAAAATGTATTCCTGTTATCCGGATGTGTTAGGAGCCTCCAGTGGCATAGTGGACTAAAGCGTCGTGGCTTGAAGGTTGGGTTGCTTACCTGAAGGCTGCCAGGTTCAAATCCCACAATTAGCTAAAATGTATAATACAGTTTCTGATAAGTGCTGGAAATGTAAAGAACAAGTTGGCTCCTTCTATCACATGTGGTGGACTTGCAAAGAAGCAACAAAGTTTTGGATGAAGATTCATGAAGAATCACAAAAGATTTTAAAAAGAACATTTATAAGAAAACCAGAGTATTATCTATTAAGATTTACAGATTTAGACTTACAATTGACGGAACAAGAAGATAAACTTTTTACTTATATTACAACTTCCACTAGAATTGTTTTCGCTAGAGAATGGAAACAGCAATCAGCCCCACCATATGAGGAGTGGGTGGAGAAGATAAGAGAAATAAAGGACATGGACAAATTGACTTTTTTGTTGAAGAAAAATACAGGCAAGATAATGAAAAGAACAAACTGGGGTGATCTTCAGGACTATCTGGATAATTTGAGAAAATGAAGATTACGGGAGACAATTTTGCTATTTTTTTTTCTCCTTAGCAAGAAAAAATATTATTGAATAATAAGAAAATATTATCCAAGAAGATGGAATGGAAGTCCTTTTTTTTTTTTAGTGTGTGTCGGTATATTTTTGTAGAATGTAGCCTTTTACCTTTCTCTCTTTTTCCTACTTTTCTATACCTTGGTTGTTCTCACTCTTTCGGTGTAATATAAAAAATTTAATACATTTCTTTTTTTTTTTTTAAAGGAGCCTTCGGTGGTGTCGTGGACTAAAGCCTCATGGCTTGAAGGTTGGGTTGCTCACCTGAAGGCTGCCAGGTTCGAATCCCACCCGGGGAGAGTGTAGATGAGCTCCCTCTATCAGCTCCAGCTCCATGCGGGGACATGAGAGAAACCTCCCACAAGGATGGTAAAACATCAAAACATCCGGGCGTCCCCTGGGCAACGTCCTTGCAGACGGCCAATTCTCTCACTCCAAAAGCAACTCCAGTTGCTCCTGACATGAAAAAAAAATCCGAATGTGTTGAACCACCAGCCTCTTGTGGCTTTAAACCACCACATCCCTTCCATTCCTCTCCCTGTATTTCTTCTTTATGTTGCAAGGCACACATCTCAAACTTAATTTCACCCCCTCTTCCTGCATGAACATTTACAACACCTGTTTACCTATTTAACACCTATTTAATCTTCCTTCATTTGTCATCAACTCCAGCTGTTTCCGCTTTCCTTTTAAATTTTTGAATTTAATTTCTTCAGGTGCAGCAGATCATTTTGTTGCTGCATGTTACCTTCCTTGGCTTTTAGAAGAAAGAGTTGCAGAAAAACAAAAGGCAGGGATGGTGCACACAGCCAAGCACATTCACACGCATACAGATTTGAGCTTGCTACAACAGAGCGTGACTTCAACGTTAATATCCATGAGAAATATAGTTGTACTGTCAGATATGTGCACCTGCATACACACATATAGGGACATCATGCACATATTGTATATACTATGTATACATTCTCCTGGTTCCTCTCATACTGCACAAATTATACCACTATGATTTTTTTAAAAAATTAATTAAGTGTTTTTGAACATAAAAAGAGTGAGAACAATAATAAGTATAGAAATGAAAGTGAAAAGGGGGGGTGTGATTAGAAGAAAGAAAAAAAGGGATAAAAAACAATGGAAATAAAAAATAAAAATTGTCAAAATGGAAGAAAAATTTAAGAAGATAAAAAGAAAAGAAAAAAGTTGGAAAAGGATTAAAAACAAGAAGAGAAAAAAACAAAACAAAACATATATATAAAACTAAACAAAAAGATAAAAAAGAAAAGAAAAATAAATGTACTTCCTGTCTTTTCTTCTAGGTGATAGAATATTTTGTTCTTCTTATCATTATAAGTCCACTCCGACATTATGTATTTGTAAAAAGTTCCTCTTGTTCTATTTAAGTTGTCAGTAATGTCCAATCCGTTTCTTTTTTTGGTTTGCCATGATGGGTTTTCAAGTAATATGTCAGTGTATCCATATTCTTTATATCCATAATATTTAATATCCATTCTTCTTTAGTTGGTATTTCTGTTAATTTCCACTTCTTTGCGTGTACTATTCTGGCTGCTGTTACAAAGTAGTTAAATAGAATCTCTTGATTCTTGTTAAAATTCATGTCAATCATTCCTAATAAAAAGTACTCCGGTCTCAATTGAATGTTTATTTTGATGATTTTTTGTATCATTTCATGAATTTTTTTCCAGTATTCCTTTGCTGTTTTACATCCCTACCACATGTGGAAGAATGTGCCTACGTGTTTTTCACATTTCCAGCATTGGTCTTTTACATTCTTATAACACTTTGCCAGTTTTTGGGGAGTTATATACCACTGGTACATCATTTTGTACCAATTCTCCTTAAGGTTGTATGATGCAATCCTTGAATTATACCCCTATGATTGTGTTCTTAACTTCTGTGGTTCTATCCTGTGTCTCCCTGGGTGCCTCTACACAGTAGAATTAATGCAGTTTCATACCACTTTAACTGTCATGGCTCGGTGATATGGAATCGTGGGAGTTGTGGTTTAGCGAGATGCCACCACTGTTTGACAGAGAAGGCTGTCAAAGGAAATGACAACTCGTATGATTTCATAGCATTGATCCATGGCAGTTCAAGTGGTGTCAAACTGCATTAATTCTACAGTGTAGAGCAGTGGTTCTCAACCTTCCTAATGCTGCGGCCCCTTAATACAGTTCCTCATGTTGTGGTGACCCCAACCATAAAATTATTTTTGTTTCATAATTGTAATTTTGCTACTGTTATGGATCGTAATGTAAAAATCTGATATGCAGGATGTATTTTCATTCACTGGACCAAATTTGGCACAAATACCCCATATGTCCAAATTTGAATACTGGTGGGGTTGGGGGGATTGATTTTGTCATTTGGGAGTTGTAGCTGCTGGGATTTATAGTTCACCTATCATCAAAGAGCATTCTGAACTCCACCAATGATGGAATTGAAGCACATTTGGCACACAGAACTCTCATGACCAACAGAAAATACTGGAAGGGTTTGGTGGCCATTGACCTTGAGTTTTGGAGTTGTAGTTCACCTATATCCAGAAAGCACTGTGGAATCATACAATGATGGATCTAGACCAAACTTGGCACGAATACTCAATATGCCCAAATGTGAACACTGGTGAACACTGGGTAAAATAGACCTTGACATTTGGGAGTTGTAGTTGCTGGGGTTTATAGTTCACCTATAATCAAAGAGCCCCTTGAACCCCGCCAATGATAGCATTGGGCCAAAGGGCTTCTTAAAACCATCAGAAATATGTGTTTGCTGATGGTCTTTGGTGACTCCACTGACACCCCCTCTCAACTCCATGGGTCCCGACCCCCAGGTTGAGAAATGCTGGTTACCTGCTGGAACCCCATCTCCCACTCAGCGGGAAGGACAACCAAACCAATTGAAAGACTCTGCTCTGCTTTCCAGAGCCTTGACACAGATCCTTGAATAGTTTTTTCTGCATCCCTCTGCCTATCTTGGTTTCCTAAGTCACCTTCTTGAGCTCTGGGCTGCTAACTAGCCATGTGGCTTGTCTCCTCTCCCACTGAATTATGACACTGTGAAATTCTGGCAATTGCTCTCAGCCAGAGAGCTCATCAAACTACAAACCCAGTATACCATAGGATGGGATCGTGATAGTTACACACTACCCCAGCATATCCTCCCACTGTCATATTAACCACTGCTGCTGCTGCCCAGTCGTTTAGTTGTCTCTGACTCTTCGTGACCTCATGGACCAGTCCACACCAGAGCTCCCTGTCGGCCGTCACCACCCCCAGTTCCTTCAAGGTCAACCCAGTCACTTCAAGGATACCGTCCATCCATCTTGCCCTTGGTCGGCCTCTCTTCCTTTTTCCTTCCATTTCCCCCAGCATCATGATCTTTTCCAAGCTTTCCTGTCTCCTCATGATGTGGCCAAAATACTTCAGCTTTGCCTCTAATATCCTTCCCGCCAGTGAGCAGCCGGGCATTATTTCCTGGAGGATGGACTGGTTGGATCTTCTTGCGGTCCAAGGCACTCTCAGGATTTTCCTCCAGCACCAGTTCAAAAGCATCTATCTTCCTTCGCTCAGCCTTCCTTACGGTCCAGCTCTCGCATCCATAGGTTACTATGGGGAATACCATTGCTTTGACTATGCGGACCTTTGTTGCCAGTGTGATGTCTCTCATCTTCACTATTTTGTCAGGGTTGGCCATTGGTCTCCTCCCAAGAAGTAGACGTCTTCTGATTTCCTGGCTGCAGTCTGCATCTGCAGTGATCTTCGCACCTAGAAATATAACTGCCTCCACGTTTTCTCCTTCTATTTGCCAGTTATCAATAGTTGCCATGTAGTTGCCATGATCTTGGTTTTCTTGACGTTTAACTGCAACCCAGCTTTTGCACTTTCTTCTTTCACCTTGGTGATAAGGCTCCTCAGCTCCTCCTTGCTTTCGGCCATCAGAGTGGTATCATCTGCATACCTAAGGTTGTTAATGTTTCTTCCAGAAATTTTAACTCCAGCCTTGGATTCCTCAAGCCCCGCATGTCACATGATGTGTTCTGCATACAAGTTGAATAGGGAGGGTGAAAGTATGCAGCCCTGCCGTACTCCTTTCCCAATCTTGAACCAGTCTGTTGTTCCGTGGTCTGTTCTTACTGTGGCTACTTGGTCTTTATACAGATTTCTCAGGAGACAGACAAGATGACTTGGTATCCCCATACTACCAAGAACATGCCATAGTTTATTATGATCCACACAGTCGAAGGCTTTAGAATAGTCAATAAAGCAGAAGTAGATGTTTTTCTGAAACTCCCATATTAACCACACTCCAATATTATTTGGCCACTCATTTTCAGTGACTGAGGCCATTTCTCACTAGACATCTCTAATATTGATATTACCATGTATACTCATATATAAGTTGACCTAGTGTATAAGTCAAGGGCAGGTTTTGGTATGATCCGTGGATACGTAAAAAGTCTTCATATATTCTGCAAATTTCTTCATATATTCTGCAGAATGCACCAGTCTACCACAGAAGGCCAACCACTCCCTGCTGCTGCTGTAATTTTCCCACCCAGGCAGTCAAATAAGCCAGAAGCAGAACCGTGGTAGAGAGATTAGAGCAGGTTGGTGCTTCTTCAAGGATAGACTAAGCTTTTGCCTTTTGCCACTCAGAGAAAAAGGAAGGTTTCTTTTCCTGATAAGAATAAAGGCACAGTGCTCACACTGACCCTTGGATAAGTCAACCCAAGCTTTGGAGGCTGATTTTTTTTTTACAGTGCTGTTGAAGCACTGAGCTGCTGAACTTGCAGACCGAAAGGTGCCAGGTTCAAATCCGGGGAGCAGAGTGAGCGCCCACTCTTAGCTCCAGCTTCTGCCAACCTAGCAGTTCGAAAACATGCAAATGTGAGTAAATCAATAGGTACTGCTCCGGAGGGAAGGTAACAGCGTTCCATGCAGTCATGCTGGCCACATGACCTTGGAGGTGTCTACGGACAATGCCGGCTCTTCGGCTTAGAAATGGAGATGAGCACCAACCCCCAGATTCGGACACGACTGGACTTAACATCAGGGGAAACCTTTACCTTTACCTTATAAATATGTATACAGGAAGTCCCCGAGTTACTTTTTGTTCGTGTCAGGAATGACTTGAGAAATTGCAAGTAGCTTCTGGTGTGAGAGAACTGGCCGTCTGCAAGAACGTTGCCCAGGGGACGCTCAGATGTTTTACTGTGGGAGGCTCTCTCATGTCCCCACATGGGAAGCTGGAGCTGACAGATGGGAGCTCACCTCGCTTCCCGGATTCAAACTGTTGACCTTTCGGTCAGCAATCCCGCCAGCACAAGGGTGAAAACATCTGACTTATGAACAACTCGCAATTGTGAACAGGCCTCTCTTCTACAGCAGTACCTTTGCATATGTGACTTTGGGCTACAATAGTTCGTGTACAGCTTAGCTTGATGGAGAGGAAAACCAACCTGTTCACAAACTACCTTAAAGCAATTTATTGCTGCATATAAGTCACCCAAAACTTCATACCTCATGTATAATTCATTTTTAAAAACAGTATTATTTTTATTAATGACCACTTTATATTGCACTAGCCTTTGGAATATTCATCAGTGCTCAGGCTACACAGGGAGATGTTTATCTGCTACCTGGAAATATTTTTCTTGCAGATGTAATACATGGATATATTTCTGTTTAAGAGGGCAGCTTAGTGAAAAGGAAAGGAAAGGAAAGGGGAACCAGCATACAATCGCTAATAAACTGATGGAAGGTTTTCAAGCGCAATTCGAAATGGCATCCTCTGAATTTGATTAACTGTTACCTTTTTGTTTCCAAACAAGATATAAATCCTTGTTTCATGAAGGCCGCAGGAAACCACACCTGAAATGTCAATCCGCTTATCCAATAGCTCAAGGAGACATTAAGCAATTTACTTTGACTTGGGTCAATATTAGTTTGCAAAGTCTTCATTGTATTGTTTTGTTATTTTGCTTTGCTTGCATTGGAAAGCTAGCGAGACGTGGAGAGAAAGGCGGGTGAATGCGTCACTATTTGTGGAGCCTAAGGACTGTATGCCATCAAGTAAAGGTCACTAATATATTGAAATTCCACTGCAGTTCCACAACAGATTCTCAGCATGATAAATACTACATAACAAGAAGCTATTTGTCCAAGAATCCTTACAATTGCCTGCTGCATGGGACATGAACTGAAGTGTCTCTATGCATTTCCTAAAGAAACAGCTAAAAATAAGGTATATGTGTCCTCATGCTGGTCTGGCAAGCACCACTATTGTATAACAAACAGCCTGGCAGACTTCACTTATGATATACTGTTGGAAATGCACTCCTGCACATATTGGACATTCTGTTCTATTGTTTAACAAGTCGCCGCTGTATTCTCTTACACGTTGTCATGTCTTGACATGGAAAAGGCTTGGAAATGATACTAGACAGGAGGAACACCCAGTTCAAACAACAGTTTTGGCATGCATTGGGTTACTGCTAAGCCTTTGATAAAGTCATTGCCCATTTTGCATCAAACATTGACTAACTGGGAGGCTGGGGGAACTATCAAGCATGTCTTTAGTTGTACCAAAGCTGTGCCCATATTAGCAGAAAGGGAGGTGCCTGAGGTCAAGGGAAAGATGGCAAAATTTTCCAATGATCCTGAAGCCCAAGTTAGGGGATACTGGGCAGGGCAACTGGCATAGACGGCTCTGTTCTCCAGCATTTTTTTGCTCCTCCTCACCCCACTTTCTCCCCATTATATAGCGGCCACATGACAGGAGCCAAGGCAAAGACTGGCTATGCCCACGATTTCTACAAGCTAAGTTCTATAACAAGGGTCCCCAAACTAAGGCCCGGGGGCCGGATGCGGCCCTCCGAGGTCATTTACCTGGCCCCCGCCCTCAGTTTTATAATATAATATATTGTATGTACATATAATATTGATAATAATATTATAATGTAATATAATATAACACTAATAATAATACCATATAATAATATTAATTATATATTCTATATTACATATAATATTACTAATAATATTACAGTATAGTGGTATAGTTCAATATAGTAATATATAATGCTAATATTGTGCTATGCTAATAATATAATATATTGTATGTACATATAATTTGTAAGCCACTCTGAGTCCCCTTGGGGTGAGAAGGGTATGATACAAATGTAGTAAATAAATGCAGTAAATAATAAATAAACAAATAAATAAATAAATAAATAAATTTTAGACTTAGGCTCGCCCAAAGTCTGAAATGACTTGAAGGCACACAACAACAACAACAACAACAACAACCCTAATTAACTTGACTATCTCATTGGCCAGAAGCAGGACCACACTTCCCATTGAAATCCTGATAAATGTATGTTGGTTAAAATTGTTTTTATTTTTAAATATTGTATTGTTCTTTCATTGTTGTTGTTGTTGTTGCTGTTGTTGTTGTTTTTGCACTACAAATAAGACATATGCAGTGTGCATCGGAATTTGTTTGTATTTTTTTTCATATGATAATCCGGCCCCTCAACAGTAAGAAGGATTGTGGCTTTAAGCCCTCGGCTTAAAAAGTTTGAGGACCCCTGTTCTATAAGAATCAACGCACCAATTTTCAATACAAAACCAATCACTTTGCTACCTGCTCCTCTGAAGGGGTAATTTATGCCATTACTTGTCCCTGCTCACTTATGTACATTGGTCAAATGGGCAGAGAAGTCAAACTTCGGATCATAGAACACCAAAGGAAGATCAGAAAACATTCCATCAATTCTATTCTGTATAAGAATTTCGCAGACTTAGACCACAGCCCTGAGTCATTTCAAGTACAGGTTTTAGAGGTAGTTACACCAATTAAAACCGGTGGTGCAGCAGGTTCAACCACTGAGATGCTGAACTTGCAGACCAAAAGGTCGGCGGTTCGAATCCAAGGAGCACGGCAAGCTCCCGCTGTTAGCCCCAGCTTCTGCCAACCTAGCCATCCCCAGTGGCCTAGGGGATAAAAGCCTCGTGACTTGAAGGTTGGGTTGCTGACCTGAAAGCTGCCAGGTTTGAATCCCACCCGGGGAGAGCGTGGATGAGCTCCCTCTTTCAGCTCCAGTTCCATGCAGGGACATGAGAGAAGCCTCCCACAAGCCTCCCATCAAAACATCCGGGCGTCCCCTGGGCAACGTCCTTGCAGATGGCCAATTCTCTCACTCCAGAAGCAACTCCGGTTGCTCCTGACACGAAAAAAAAAAGTTTGAAAACATGCAAATGTGAGTAGATAAATAGGTACCACTCTGGCAGGAAGGTAACAGCACTCCATGCAGTCATGCTGGCCACATGACCTAGGAGGCGTTGACGGACAATGCCGGTTCTTCGGCTTAGAAATGGAGATGAGCACCAACCCTCAGAGTCAGACACGACTTGACATATACCATCCAGGATTTGCAATGGGAATCTTTCTGGATTTTTAATCTACAAACTGAACATCCAAAGGGGTTAAGCAACACTAATTCATATGACTGCTTTTTATAAACATTGCAGATGTTCCCTTAGATGCTATTCAGAACCAACAATGCCATTACAACCACCTGGTCGATGGGACTTGCCATATTAACAATGGCCTGAGTTCTTTCAATTCAACAGAATAAAATGCGGTTGCAGAGCATGCTTGATAGGAAATAGAACTTGCTGTGAGTATTACTATATTATTTTTGTTGTGCATATTATATATCTTTGTTGTGCATGCTGTATGTACCATGCAACTGCATAAAACTACCTTGAGCCACTATGTATGTTCCCTTTAGAATCCATTATTCAGAAATACTACATGTACTTGATGCAAGCAAAACTTGGATTACAGATCAATTTTTATTTAATGTGTAACTAGAAGTACTTTGAGCAGTAGAAGAAGACAAGCTCATAGGGCCCTTCCACAAAGCCATATAATCCAGAATATCAAGGCAGAAAATCCCACAATATCTGCTTTGAACTGCATTATCGTCCACACTGCCATATATTCCAGTTTAAAGCAAAAAATGTGGGATTTTATTCAGCTGTATGGAAGGGGCCATAGACTTATCCATCCACAGATGATGCTCTGAAATTGCAGTCCAATTACCTTTCCAAGCTTCTGGACCCACTTACAAACGGATTTTCTGAAAGAATGCCTTTTGTAACAATATATTTGTGTGAAAAATTATTCCTGTCTCTTGTTCGTCTTAAAAATAAGAATAGAAACTACAGTATTTGAAAAACTGTTGAACCAATACTCAAATTTCAGCTATTAATCCCAATATAAGAAAGCTTGTAGGTGAAATAGAGCACTATCCTTCTGATTAATCAAAGTTTACAAATAATAGTAGACCATGATTGTTTTGAGTTGCTGTTGCTTTACATTTGCATGGAATAATTCCAGTAAAAATATAATAAGACTATGTGAATTTAGTTATTCCTCTCTTCTCTGCAAATCTGAAGACCCTTGATAAATACTTGATCTACATTAGAGTTAAGTTTTGGGGATTTGTAGCAACCAAATATATTTCAAGGGAGTCTCTGGTAAAGAAAAGCTTAAGAACCAGTGATTCTGTTTTTGTGCCTATGTGAATATTTCGACACTAGGCAGATTTGCTTCACTCAACCCCTGCCCACATCCCCCAGATCTTCTAATATTTGAGCCGTGAAGGAAGAGGTGTTGTAATCACTGACATTTGCTGGATAGTTTCATTATCATTTAAATACATCTTACAACTGGTTGTTGAATTTTATGTCCTATGCTGTGCTAGCTGCTCTGGGATCAAAATTCAATACTTAATGTGGGTGAGAAGGTGTATAGATGTTTATTATTGACATTTATCCCACTGAGTAGATGAATGGTTACTTTCTCAGCAGGGCTCCTTCAAGAGGTAAGTGATGGTATTATGGAAAACAGCAGTGCTGACTGGCTCTCAGGAGCTTGTCTTACAGCTGTCCGTCATCTCTTTCTTGGCCACCAACAGAGCAGCAAAGAAACATGTGGCCATCCAGGTGTTGGACTGCAATACCTATGGTGATGGGAGCACTCTATGCTTCTGCTCTGCATCTCCCAGCTTAAAATATGGGCATACACCCTTAAGACCTTTTTTCATACCAAAAATCTTGATTGTGTTTTGCCTTTTCCCACTTCATATATTGTCAAAGCCTATCTGGACACCATGTTCTTTTCTTCTGCATTATCCTGCTCTCCTTTCTTTGAAAAATCTTGAAGTTTAAAGTTAAGTTAAAGATGAGGCTGAGTTTTCTTAAGTTGTCCCCACTGTCTTCTTATAAGCGATCAAAAGTCACACCAGCATCCAGAATGACACCTTAGTATGCATGGCATGGAAGTCTGCATGCAATACACACTGTACATCTACAGATTGATATTTAGCCTGTCATAACCTGTGTCTGAGAGCTGAACGAGAACTCCAGAACAAGATTCAAATCCATGCTCTGCCATAGTAAACCTACCGAGTAACCTTGGGCAAGTTACTCTCAGCTTTAAAGGAAGGCTATGGCAAATCACAGCATCATTTAGTTGGAAGGGCCCTCGTGGGCCATCTTCTCAGCTTTGCTGTATACCTTTGATGAACAGAACCATTTCTGTGAGCTGAATCTTTAGTCACAAGGAGCTCTTGATTTCCTGGTCTCTGCCTGTTATGGTTGAGCCTTCTGGCTCTGATACTAGGAGACGAGGTCGTAAGACTCCTCGAGAGTCAGACTCTTTTGAGGAGCGCGAAAGGAAACGGCTCCGAGACTTATTTGCAGAACCAACAGACGAAGACTCCTTTGAGGGTTTTACCGAGGGAATGGCGGAAGAGATGGTTAGCTCAGAGGAGGATGATATGGAATGGACTCGTGGGAGGGAGGATTTGGGAGTCACCGGCAATGATAGCATGGGAGGCGACTGGCGGGTTGCAGGATCGGACCCATGGACGGGCTGGAGGGATGGAGCGGGATCCACAGCTGGGGATGCTGTGGGGCGTAGTCAAAGGTGTTTTAGCTCTGATGAGGATGATGATGAGGAGGCACCTGGAATTAGGATAGCAGCTGACAGCGATGAGGAGTTATGAACTGGCATAAAATGGGGTTTAGGATCAATGGCTAATTGCGTTGGGCAAGGTAATCTGGACGAACGCTTGGGCTCTTGTTGGGGAACTTCCTGAAGACGGGTGTGATTCCTTGCTGGATACGTAAGTTACCAAGGACACTGGGCATAGACGGCGGGAGGAACTGTGTGGGGTTTTTCTGTGCAACTTGTGTTTAATCTTGATAGCTTGGACCTCCGTCGTCTTTTTGACGGACATTACTGCCTACTCTGGATTGACGTTGGACTGACTGACTGACTACGACTCTGGACTATCCCTTCTGTGGCTATCGGTGGAACTTGTGGAACCTTAGACGTCTGCACTTGGCTTTCGACCTCGGACCGGATTGGGACCCTGCTGACCGCCGTTACCCTGATTGATGTGCCTGGACCTGGATTTCGCTCGTTGCACGGAGGAGTAAACAGCCTGAGTTACTCATCTGTAGCTCTTGAGTAGCAGAGAGGAATCTGCTGCTAGGTTTTGTGTTCGTTTTGACCCTTTGTTTACCAGTATTTGTTTGTTTAATTGCCAGGCTGAAGTAAGCACTTTTGTTTTAACCCGGATTAAACTTCTGTTTAATCCGGTTTACTCTTTTGAACTGTTTAAACTCAAACGAAGCTATTTTTGTTACTTTTCACACTAAAGTCAAGTGTTTGTCTAGTCTTTTGTTTCTTACGGGCAATTTTCAGTTCTGTAACCTCAATAAACTGTGTTGTATCCTATTTGGTGGCGTTCTGTCTATGACACTGCCATTCAGACAAGGATGAATAACCTCTGTTAGGATGAGAACCAAATTTAATTACACAGATGTAATTGAAAGGAATAAGAATGGGAGCAAATAAACTGGACAAGTTGGAATGTGTCCAGAGGAGAGCATCTAAAATGATCAAAAGTTTTGAAATATGTCCTATGAGGAGCGGCTTAAAGATCTGGATATGTTTAGCCTGCAGAAGAGCGGGTTGAGAGGAGGCATGATCGCCATGTTTACCCATTTGGAAGAATATCAAAAAAAAAAGAGGGAACATGCTTGTTTTCTGCTGTCCTGGAGACTAGGATTCAATGGAGCAATGAGTTCATATTACAGGAAAGGGGATTCTACCTGAACATTAGGAAGAACCTAAGTGCCTCAAAGTGTAGTGGAGGATCCTTCTTTGGAGACTTTTAAACAGAGGCTGGATGGTCATCTGCCTGGGTGCTTTGATTGTACCTTTCCGGCATGGCAGGGGGTTGGACTAGATGGGCTGTATGGTCTCTTCCAGCTCCGTGGTTCTATGAATAATATCAGCAAAACTTCTATTTTAGAGTTCTGCCAACACCTAAGCCTTAGAAGAGCCATCTCAACTTCTCAAATGGGGATAGGAAAATTATCAAACAAGGGTACTATGAAACATGGCTAACAAGAAGTTCCAGGAGGGCCAGATTCAGCTCTGGGGCCTGAGATTACCCATCCCTCCTGTATGACTGCCTGGGTGTTAATTTAGAATCCCAACTTTAAATATGTGTGAACTTAGCTGTGGTGCTTAGCACTTAGAATTGCATATATGTGTGTGTGTGTTTTTTTTAAAGTATTAAAATCCACCACCCTATCCTGGTTCTGGGCACCAGAAAACAAAACATAGTGGTGGTAGGAAAGCAATGTAGCTATGTCATAATACAATTTATTTATTTATTTATTTATTTCCAATATTTCTATCCCGCCCTTCTCATCCGAAGGGACTCAGGGCGGCATACAATTGGCAACAATTCAATGAGAAATCATAATAATTATAATCATAATAATACAAGGAGAAATCATTTTCTATGTGATTCTGGACTCATATCTTTTGATCGCAAGTCATTTTTTCCAGGTATAATCCATTGCGATATACTACTACCCAGTTTCCCTGAAAATAAGACATCCCCTGAAAACTTTCCCAAAAGTTTTGCTGAATTGCTAAATATAAGGCCTCCCCCAAAAGTAAGACCTAGTAAAAAAAATGGAAGCATGCCCGCCAAACAGAACACCAGAGCATGCAGGATTGGTAAACGTATGTACCATAGATTGTTGTACATGGAAATAATGGTAGTAACAAGAAATTCTTGATAGGATTCAGTTTGTCTGGTTATGCTGTTTTGTGATGACAACTACTGTACAGTATATAATGTTCATTTTTTGTTCAACAATAAATTTGAATATTTCTTCATGGAAAAATAAGACATCCCCTGAAAATAATACCTAGTGCAATTTGGGGAGCAAAAATTAATATAAGACACTGTCTTATTTTCGGGGAAACACAGTAGCACCTATTCCTATTTTCCAGTAGCTACTTCTCAGTAATGCGCTTTCTTAATCCAAACAAATCAAGAGGGAAATGTATAAAGTTTATGTGTGATATGAATTACAATGCTGCATCTTGTTTAACCTTTGTACACCACCATCAGTCCCAGGGTTAGAAAAAAGACAGGATACAAATGAAAATGTTGATTTCATTGCACATTGATGAAATTATTGCAAGGAGAAGTGTAACACCATATGGTCCAATCCTCTCCAGTGTACATAAAGCACAAGTTGTTTGGACTGGAATAAAAAAGAGGTTGTTCCACAATCACTTATAAAAATTAGAACATGCTTTTCTTAGTGTGTTTCATCTTTCTTCACAAAGTCTGGTAAGTGTTGAATTTCTAAGAGCAGGTTCAGAATGGGTCATTATCAGAGGTTGTAATAGAACAAGGAGCTAAAAGTATGTGTTGGTGCTTTTAAGACACCAAGCATAGGTATTTTGGTACTCTGAGATATGCAATGGAGTACATGTTTTGGCAAGACGTAATCCTGGAATTTATTCAGTGCCACATGAAGAGTCATCAAATGTATGGAGCTGGTAGAAAAGTTGTATTTCTGGACTACAACTCCCAGAAGACAGGATGACCAAGCCTTAGCATTACATTTCTGAATGTGTTCATGGTGCTTTTACGCCCAGCTAAAATAATCAAAATTATATCTTAATTTTATAAGAATTCTGATCTGCTGGGATTTTGCCTTAAAGCGATTGTGAAAACCATTTGCCAGTTTCTGTGTGCAGAGAGGGCAAACGTGTATCATCTCTGATTCAATGGCATGAATCAAAACCTTTTCTTGACAGGATACTATATTCTTTCCTAGTATATTTCAAAAGGATTTATTCACCACTAAATAAGAATTATTGATTCTTCAACTGGATTGCCAATGAAATATCCTGACAAGCAGAATCCGAAAAGGTCAAAAACAGAAGCTAGCGGAAACACAGAGTGATACCTACTCATTGTCTCTGGCATTCTGGGACCAACCCTTTTAAAGTGGGGATTATGCAGAAGGCAGTAAGCAGAAAACTTGCATTTATTGATTTGCATTTGCATTTCCAACTCACTCCATGGACCTCGGAAAAGCAAACATGAAATTCACAGGTGGCATCTCTTCTTAGCCCTGAAGCAATTTTGCTGCAGAAACCAATTTCACATGTTTAAACATGAAAAGCCCAGATGTACAGCACGGGCTCATTCAATAGGGAGATACAGCCACTCTCTAGTGATACATATATTTCCAAGCAACCTTTTTATATTCACATATTATGAGGTTTTTATAAATATATTTTTAATATGATTACGGAGAATAAGCCAGGTTCAAACCAATGTTTCAGATGCTATGTGTTCTCGGAATATAGTTAGAACATGATTACTCCAGTTTAGATCTCACGAGAAACTGCTTAATGTGTTGTCGAAGGCTTTCATGGCCAGAATCACTGGGTTGCTGTGAGTTTTCCGGGCTGTATGGCCATGTTCCAGAAGCATTGAAACATTCAAACTTGCCTGAGGCAGACAAGAGTTCTTTCTCCCACCCTGAACATTCCAGATATATAAAACTCACTTGCCTAGTTTCAAACACCTCACAACTTTAGGATGCCTGCCATAGATATGGGCCCGGACTGTGGCGCAGGCGGGAGAGCAAGCCAGCTGCAAATAACTGCAATGAATCACTCTGACCAGGAGGTCATGAGTTCGAGGCCCGCTCGGAGCCTATGTTTGTTTGTCTTTGTTCTGTGTTAAAAGGCATTGAATGTTTGCCTATATGTGTAATGTGATCCGCCCTGAGTCCCCTTCGGGGTGAGAAGGGCGGAATATAAATGCTGTAAATAAATAGATAGACAGATAGACAGATAGACAGATAGATAGATAGATAGATAGATAGATAGATAGATAGATAGATAGATAGATAGATAGATAGATAGATATGGGCAAAAAGTCCGGAGATAATACTTCTGGAACATGGCCATACAGCCCAGAAAACCCACAGCAACCCAAACTGTGCTTGGTTTGAAATGGGAAGTGGAAATACTTTCCTTTATTTCCTGTGCCAGAGGGAAGAGTTTCATAAATCATATTCACATAAAAAAGCAGAATGTTGAAAAGTTATCATTTGGAGTGTTGAGAATCCCCCAGCCAGCATGGAGTTGTAGTGCAACAAGTAACTTTTCCAAGCTTAAACCATGACACTAACTTGTAACTGAGAAAAAGACCAAGTATGCAGAGGCGTGCTACAGACCATTCCTTACACTTGCCCAACGGCAAATTGCTCCTTTCTAATTCTAGTATTCTTAAAGTTTCTCTAGTGTGAGAAGTCTTCAGTAGCAAATCTTCAACATGTATACATTATCTCCTTCCAAATTCCATCCAAGGATTTGCCCCACAAAATGTTTTGCAAACTCTGGCCACTCAAGTTTTCTTGCTTTTTAAAAAATGTGCTCATGTATATGGAAATGGGTTTTCAACATCAAAGCCTAGTAGGAAATCTAATTCTATGTCAGATGCATTAGGAATTAAGAGCATCTCACTATTTCAATTCCTCTGGCAACGAGAAACAAGCCTACGTGTAAAACCCCAGTAAAAATCAGCTTAACCGTGCATGCTTTGGAGAATTATGTTGGCCTGTAGGGGAAAGCTCTCAAATATATAGCTCATAAACAGAACATTTCTTGACATTCCACCTTTATACACGATAATAGGTAATGGACAGCCTGCTGGTTTCAATTATAAAATGTAATGTTGTATGTTTGATGTCAAACCCAATATTTCAGCAATAAAAAGTGGCTTGTGGAAGAAAAGAAAAACATGTATAAAGCCTAGTTGTAAAGCACTGTGCATCTCAAATATACACAATGGAGCAACTTATGTTTAGATACCCTACACCAGTTATGGCCAACCTATGACATGCGTGTCAGTACTGACACGCCTAGCCATTTTTGCTGACACACTGCCGCATGCAGATTGATTGGATGACTAATGTCTTTTGTGGCCAAATTTGGTGTGATTTGGTCCAGTGGTTTTGTTTTTACTCCATGGGAATTATGCACATATTATATATATAATATTATATATATAACTTTGCCTCGGTGGTAAAGTTCGTTAAAGCACTGAGCTGGAGACCGAAAGGTCCCAGGTTCAATCCCCGGGAGTGGCGTGAGCAGCCGTTGTTAGCTCCAGCTCCTGCCAACCTAGGAGTTTGAAAACATGCCAATGTGAGTAGATCAATAGGTACTGCTCCGGCGGGAAGGTAACGGCACTCCATGCAGTCATGCCAGCCACATGACCTTGGAGGTGTTTATGGACAACGCCGGCTCTTCGGCTTAGAAATGGAGATGAGCACCAGCCCCCAGAGACAGACATGACTGGACTTAACCTGGTCAGGGGAAAACCTTTACCTTACACATGCGCGCACGCACGCACACACACACACACACACACATATATATATATACATACACACACACACACACACACACACACATACTAGCTGTGCCCGGCCACGCGTTGCTGTGGCGTTGTCTGGTGGTGTTGGTGAGAAATTGTTGAGGTAGTGGTGGTATTGAATGTCTGTTGTATGGTTGTCTTTATGTTTAGTATGCATTTGGTTGTTGGTGTACTGTGAAAGTGGTGAGGATAGGGGACACTGTTTATGTTGGATTAGTGAGACTCTACTGTATATTTGTAATCTTATATTATCTGCCTAGAACTGCCCCTTCTACACAGCTGTATAAAATGCACACTGAAGTGAATTATCTGGCAGTGTGGACTCAAGATAATCCAGTTCAAAGCAGATAATATAAGATTCTAAATGGGTAATATAGCTATGTGGAAGGGCCTTGAGTCTACACTGCCATATAATCCAGTTAAAATCAGATAATCTGTATCTTATAGGCAGTGTGGAAGAGGCCTGAGGCCTAACTGTGGCTGTCCCCTGGACTGAGTAGGTTGCTAGGAGACCAAGTGGGCGGAGCTTAGCCCTCTAACTGGCAGCAATTGGATAAAAACAATTATTCCTTTCCCTCTAATTAGGACTTTATTTTTATTTTATTTTTGTTGCATCAACCTAGAGCCATGGATGATGGGTTGTGTTGTCAAATTTCGAGGTTGGGGGGCCTTTAGTTTTGTTGTTTTGTCTGCTGCCCTGATGCCATCACTCTTTTATATATATAGATATATATATCATTCTATTATTATTCTATTATTATTGTAGTATATTATTATATTATTACTATTATTATTATATTATTCATTATTCATGACTACATTGAAACTACAATAGAGAGAAATCAGTGTGGAAATTGCAAGAGGTACCATAGATTGTTGAAATAATGGTAGTAAATAGTTTTTGATTTATTAAATACAGTTATATATTACAATTATATATTTTTGGTTATTTAAACTATATATATTGTGAAATTATGGGGGTTTTTTCTCGAAGTGACACGCCACCCAAGTCATGCTAGGTTTTTTGGTGAATTTTGACACACCAAGCACAAAAGGTTGCCCATCATTGCCCTACACCCTCTCGATGGATTGTCACCTTGTTTTGGTATGGGAGCTTGCATGTTCCAATGAATCTGTGGACGCAGCCACCAGAATCATGCACTCCCAGAGGGGGCCAAAGGAGAGGTTCCAGACCGAGCACAATCTGAAGACATCAATGGCGGATCAGGCGGAAGATAACATGACACATGTTACAATGACTGTGAAGGCAGAAGGCTGCAATAGATTGAGAAGCCACCGGCATCGTGTTAACCACGCCACTTGTTGGTCACCTTGTTGTGGTGTGGGGGCTTGCGTGTTCCAATGAGCCAAAATCATACACTCCTGGGGGAGGGCACAAGGGAGATTCCAGACCGAGCACAATCCGAAGACCTTAACAGTGGATCAGACAGAAGATAACGTGGCATGTTACAACGGCTGTGAAGGTGGAAGAAGGCTGCAACAGATTGAGAAGCCACTGTTGTGTTAACCACACTACTAGTTGGGACCCCCACTCTGTGAAGACTATGTGTTGATCAGCTGTGCACCGATCTCCACACATTAAAAAAAAACTCACGTACAGGCATCTTTCAAGAACTTGGAAGGCCATTGTACTCAGATGAGAGATCCCCCTACAACAAATTAGCTTGAATGATCTCAAAATAAAGAGCTTTTTGGTTATGAGCTATCCACTCATACTACATGGTACATAGCACTGATTTACACAGCTATTTCTTCGCCCCAGTGGTGAAGTGTTAAAGCGCTGAGCTGCTGATCTTGCGGACCGAAAGGTCCCAGATTCAAATCCCGGGAGCGGAATGAGCGCCCGCTGTTAGTCCCAGCTCCTGCCAACCTAGCAGTTCGAAAACATGCAAATGTGAGTAGATCAATAGGTACCGCTCCGGCGGGAAGGTAATGGCGCTCCATGCAGTCATGGAGCGCCATTACCACATGACCTGGAGATGTCTATGGACAACGCCGGCTCTTCAGCTTAGAAATGGAGATGAGCACCAACCCCCAGAGTCGGTCACGACTGGACTTAATGTCAGGGAAAACCTTTACCTTTACCTTCTATCAAAGGAAGTAAATAGCCACAATTGGCACTTTATTCAGCAAAACAACTTTCCAGGGACTTCAGTTTCTGCAAATCCTTTAGAAACATAGCAAATAACTGAACAGCGTGCCTTAATCTTTTTTAAAGACAAATATTACATTGAGAAGGAGCCATTCTTTAAAAAAATATAGAGGAATGAAGTATAAGACTTGTTGAACTCAGGATCACTGCTTGTATAAACAAACAACTTGACTTGCTCCAGCATGTTCATTTGAAACCAGGAACAAACTGACCACATTCGAAAAAGAATTCTAAATACTTCATTACAGGACAACATTAAACAGCAGTAGGTTTGTCTTATTCCTGAGAGGGGAAACAACTGTTCCTGTGCTACTTGTGATGTTGTAAAAATCCCATCTCTTTTGGCATAGAGTTGCCTGACACACCACTCCTCGAAACCATTATTTTCCCCCAAGCATGAGCCCATGCATAATAGGATTCAGCTAAAAACTTCAACATGAGCCAGATGGTACCATGTTGGGTCCACAAGCAACTGACATCCCCAGTAAAAAAATAAAACAGCTACCCATTTCCCTAACAGAAAACAATGGGACATCAGAGAGAAAGACTCAACCTTGCTTTTCCTCCAACATGCTGCTGCTCCATGCACAGTGAACTTCTAACCTGAAACTGTGAAGACAACCGAACAAAAGGTGAAGGGTGACAAAATGATAAGGATGAAGGAAATCAAGTGAAGTTATTCCCAAACTTGGTTAGTTTGTTGGAGAATGAAAGATCTGGGATCAGAATACAGCTGCAGGATAGCTCCCAGATGTGGAGGAAAGGAGAAGAAAGACTACAAGTAGGAAATTTACTGAATTGAACATGTCAATTCCTCACCTAAAATCTTATTTGAGACTGTCCAATAAGGACTGTGCCAGATGATATTGAGTATCTAGCTTGATTCTGATTCTACCTGAGCCTCAAATAACATAAGATGGATGCATCACTGGGGAAAGCTCCCACATACAATAGACACAAAGTAGAGCTGAGCGAAGTGAGATCCTTCAGATATTGTTGGATGAGAACCCAGCAGTCCTTGAACAGCCAATGGTGAGGGATGCTGGAGTTGTAGTCCAACATCATAAAACTGGGTCATAACATGAAGAATGTCTCATGAAGCCGGGGCCGGACTGTGGCGCAGGCTGAGCAGCTGCAATAAATCACTCTGACCGTGAGGTCATGAGTTCGAGGCCAGCCCGTGGCGGGGTGAGCACCCGTCCATTAAAAATAAAAAATAGCCCCTGCTCATTGCTGACCTGGCAACCCGAAAGATAGTTGCGTCTATCAAGTAGGAAATAAGGCACCACTTATAAAAAAAAGTGGGGAGGCAAGTTTAACTAATTTACAACATTGGAATGAGGAAGTGCCGTCAGAGTGGATGAAGAAGCAGCTGCTGCCCCGAGCCAGAATCAAACATCCCCTCAGGAGAAGGTTAAATTGCCTCTGCGTCTGTCTGTCTCGGTCTGTTTGATGTGTTTATGGGCATTGAATGTTTGCCCTATGTGTGTATAATGTGATCCGCCCTGAGTCCCCTTCGGGGTGAGGGCGGAATATAAATACTGTAAATAAATAAGAAGCAAGGTAATTTCAAATGCTTTTGCGAACATAAAACACGCAAGGCTAAATAGTTGTCAGCACCATTCTAATAGGTGATGGGATGGTGGTGGGAATGGAGAAATATGCCAAAAGTCCACCACTTTGTAGTCAAAGTCTAGGCCTGAGGATGAGGCGAGTGTCTTTGTTAGTGCATGTGTTGTGACTCAGCTGGAACCTCAGATTAACTGATTAGGATGATGGGATTCAGGTTCAAACTCAGGTTCAAAATGTCCCTGTTGTAGAAGAGGAACAGAGAGTGCAAGTTCATTTTCCCACAGCCAGGAATAATGTTGATGATACTGAAACTAGCCAGGTGCAAACTGACTTGGAAAAGGAGGACAGTTCTCAGTCTGATAATGAGGCTCAGCAAACTAATGAGCAGGCTGACCTTGACGAAAGAGGTTCCTTAGATTGAGCTGACAGTTTGGAATTCAGGGTTCGGAGGAGTGTGACAATTGCAAACAAGAGGAAGGTTAGAGGGCAGGGAAATGCTTTCATGCTTTGCAACGGGTATGTGTTTGGAGACAAACCTTTGTCAGTGCAACATTCGTTCAACCAATAAGCAAGCTCTCGTTTTCCTGGATTATCTTGCAGCCTATGTGTTCATGTTCCTGGGACTTTGTCATGCTCTAATAGGACTTTGTTTATTCCTTGTGATTTCTTGGATTATGCTCGAAGGCTTTATTTTATAATGAATTTTTGGAACTTTACTTTTGCTTTTTAAGAACTTTTTATTCTCTATTTTCTATTTAACTAAAAAGACTTCAACCTGTGTGCAGTTTGATGTATATAGCAAGGTGAAGCTAACCTGAGGTGCGACAGCATGATCATAAAATGGCCTACACTGAATCTCAGTATATAGAAATAACTTAGAATCATAGAGTTGGAAGAGACCTCGTGGGCCATCCAGTCCAACCCCCTGCCAAGAGGCAGGAAAATTGCATTCAAAGCACCCTGATAGATAGCCATCTAGCGTCTGCTTAAAATCCTTCTAAGAAAGAGCCTCCACCACACTCTGGAGCAGAGTTCCACTGCTGAACTGCTCTCATAGTTAGGAAGTTCTTACTAATGTTCAGGTGGAATCTCCCTTCCTGTAGTTTGAAGCCATTGTTCCGTGTCCTAGTCTCCAGGGCAGCAGAAAACATGCATGCTCCCTCCTTCCTATGACTTCCCCTCACATATTTATACATGGCCCTCAACATGTCTCCTCTCAGCCTCCTCCTCTGCAGGCTAAACATGTCCAGCTCCTTAAGCTGCTCCTCATGGGGCTCATTCTCCAGATCCTTGATCATTTTGGTTGCCCTCTTCTAGACAACTTCCAGTTTGTTAACATTTCCCTTCAATGCAGTGCCCAGAATTGGACACAGTATTCCAGGTGTGGTCTGACCAAGGCAGAATAGAGGGGTGGCATGACACTATATTCCTATTTATGCAAGCCAAAATCCCATTGGCTTTTTTTGCCACCGCATCACATTGTTGGCTCAAGTTTAACTTGTTGTCCACGAGGACTCCAAGATCTTTTTCACACATACTGCTGTCGAGCCAGGCTCCCCCATTCTGTATTATACTCAGTTTAGAAGCCCAGATGGTTGTCTCAAGGCCTGGGCAAGGTTCATAATCCCTTGCAAAGAGATATTGTCTCCTGATAAAATAGCTTGATGGTAAAAGATTACCCATCTCTGATACCATGAAACAAACATCTTGGATATTTCTTACTGCTGTCAAGGTAAGCTTCCTACTTGTTTCTCTACATGTGTAGGATGAATGTAGTCAAGGCACCACTAGCTTCAATACCTCTGCCTTGTGTAAATGCCCAATATGCTTTCCTTAAAATGAGTACCATCATTTGTGATTTGCAAAACAAGAGCTCACCTTCGCAGTCCACTTGGGATAAAGATGAGGAAAACCTTATCTTGTCCTTTAAGAGATTATTACTTTTCCTGACCCAGGTTACCAACCGGTTCACCCATTTATTTATTTTTTTACCATTTTTCAATGTTATGTTTGTAATTTTTTCACACTTGACAGTAGGCAGTGCCACATATCTGGTTTATTTATACATTCTGCATCGTAAGCACAACCTCAGTTTGTACTCCACAGTCTCAATAATGAACAAGTATCTATAGAACTTTAGTTATGCTTCCTTCAGGAATGTAGTTTCAGCTTGCATTCAAATGATAGACAACCTGAATAAAAGTCTTCAACAGTCATTCACTGTGCCATTCACTTGTACATAGATCAGCTGGTATCTTGTATTATGCTATTCCTACTAAGCTCCTGAAGGACAGGTGCTTGAGAAACCTAATACATCCACTATGTGCGCTTGAAATAGCATGCCCAGGATTTACATTGTCAAGTAGAGTTTTGCAGAAGGGACAAACGTTTTAGCTGAACTTCTAGACATCCTTCCTAGTTCCCTTTATTGTTTCTATGCATGTCTCATTTCACGTCTTTAAAAAAATCACTTAAACTACAGAAGAAAACAGGATGAGCATAAACACACATATATTACATCCAAAATACTTCCAAAGCTTTAGAAAAAAATGCCTCCTTTCTATAACTATGGCACAGATTTTTTTAAACCATTAATGTGCAATTTAAAAGATACAAAAAAGCCTTATTGACTAAATGACTACTTTTCACATCTTCCCCTTTGCTGTTTAAAAATAGAGAGTTATGCTTTTGCTACGTCTGGAAAAGTACTGGGTAGCTCAACTTTCTTAATTCAAAATGTTGAAATCTACTTGAACATACAGCATTTTGATTTGTAAATTTACTACTCTGTTATGAAAGAGAGAGACAGAGAGAGGGGGAGAGACTGTGTCCTATACTTTTACAGTAGAACCAGCTAAATAGACATCTTTAATCTCATAACAGGATGAAATCATTACAAATTACAGCTCATTTGTTAAGTGATTATGGTGATGCATGCAGTCTTCCTTGATACTGTTACCAGCAAAATAAGCATTGGATGTGCCCATACTCTACCAACAGGTCTCAAGGCCCTACTTTTTATTTTTTTATTTTTTTTACAGCAGACTCTGGACTATCAACCAGCTTGCCCAATGTCAGTGACTCAGTACTGGAGAACAGTCCATGCGACAGCGCTTCATCTCATGGCATACTGTCACCACCATAACCACCTGCCCAAACCCCTAGGAAGTTTCGCCATGGCAGTCTCCTTTCAGCCGCAGGAGATCACAGTGAAGCGCTTGGAGATGCAGGACATGTTGTGGAGGACAATTCCCAGGAGGAAGACCAGGACGCAAGCCACCAGAATGACAGTGCAAACCCCTGACCAGGTGGAGCTTTTCACTATGCCTCTCCTGTCTTGCTCCTCATCTCCAGCCTCTTGCGGGACCCCAGCTTGCAATGGCTGCTGCTCGGCGGGGATTGTCACCACAGTGAGAGACTTTTGCTGGCTGCCTGGGAGAAGACGACAGCCAATGTCTCCTGGCAAGAGGGACCTCTCCTTGGAGATGGGCAAGGGCAGCATGTAACACCCATTGCTAGGAAGTTTGATGAAGACTGGAGTGTGCTCTGATGTGTGAGGTATTGCAATCACAGCAATGACCTCTGGGTCATCTGGCAGCTGGGAGACGGAAAAGCCAGGCGGCAGTTTAGTGATCCCTCGGCACCACGGACACCGCAGGTCCTTCTGGCTGGTCCTCATCTGCTGAAGGCAAACTGAACAGCAGGTATGCTTGCAGTCCAGTAACTTGGGCCTCCTCCGGGGGCTGTAGTAATTGAAACAAATCTGACATTCCAGCAGAATATCCTGGGACAGAGTCTCCATATTTGTCCAGATGTTGGAAACAGCCAGGTAAGTCACGCTGTCCAATGGTCCAGTCTAAAATCCAATACCCAAAGTGGTTCTTGTGCTCCCACAGTTACTATTTTGTGTTCAGCCAACAAAAAGGAGGTAAGAATTCCATAAGGAAGCATCTGACTGGGACTCCGTCAGTACCTGAAAGAAATAAAATTAAAATGAATAGCTATGAAGATATAGTAGTAGTAATAATAATAATAATAATAATAATAATAATAATAATTTGATTGAAGTCAAAAATCAGAAACTCCTCAAAGCACAGCAGACAAAAAACCAGTATAAGAAAACCACACTACAAACTAGAGCTGACAACTGGCACAACAAAACATTGCATGGAAAGTTCCTTGACAAAATTGAAGGAAAAGCTGATAAGGAGAAGACCTGGCTATGGCTCACAAGTGGGACCCTGAAGAAGGAGACAGATGGCCTGATCCTTGCAGCCCAGGAGCATGCCATCAGGACAAATGCAATTAAGGCCAAGATCGAAAAATCAGCTGATGACCCAAAATGCAGACTCTGCAAGGAAACCGACGAAACCATTGATCATATCCTCAGCTGCTGTAAGAAAATCACACAGACAGACTACAAACAGAGGCACAACTATGTGGCCCAAATGATTCATTGGAACTTATGCTTCAAGTACCGCCTCCCAGCAGCAAAGAACTGGTGGGAAACACAAACCTGCAAAAGTATTGGAAAATGAGCACGCAAAGACACTATGGGACTTCCGAATCCAGACTGACAAAGTTCTGGAACACAACACACCAGACATCACAGTTGTGGGGAAAAAAAAAGGTTTGGATCATTGATGTTGCCATCCCAGGGGACAGTCGCATTGACAAAAAACAACAGGAAAAACTCAGCCGCTATCAGGACCTCAAGATTGAACTTCAAAGACTCTGGCAGAAACCAGTGCAGGTGGTCCCGGTGGTGATGGGCACATTGGGTGCCGTGTCAAAAGATCTCAGCCGGCATTTGGAAACAATAGACATTGACAAAATTACGATCTGCCAACTGCAAAAGGCCACCCTACTAGGATCTGCGCGCATCATCCGAAAAAACATCACACAGTCCTAGACACTACGGAAATGTTCAACTTGTGATTTTGTGATACAAAATCCAGCATATCTATCTTGTTTGCTGTGTCATACAATAAAATAATAATAATAATAATAATAATAATAATAATAATAATAATAATAATAATAAGTTTATTTATATCCCGCCTCCATCTCCCCCGAAGGGGACTTGCGGTGGCTCACAGACATATCAAATAAAAACAATAACAGTATATAATACGTCAATAGACGAAAACATGCACCAATTATAAAATCTAAACATTAACCTATGAAATAAAAACACGCTTAATAAAACATTGAATTAAAACCAGTGAGGTTACAGTAATAGATAAGCTAAAGTGCGCATTATAAGTTGTAGTAAAATACAGGGGAGGTGCGGAAGCTTCTCAATATTTCAGGGGTTGGGAATAAGAAGGATTTCCTCTAAGCATACAAACTACCAGACTAAGAGCATCAGCATCATTAAAAAGGCATACAATCTTGGTTGACCGTAGATGATTATATAAAGATATTTCAAACAAGCTTTCCAGGATTACATGCTGGCCCTGCAAATGTTTACTTAGCACATGAAAGGCAATTTGCATGAAGAAATTAGAGGTGAGAGGTGATTTTCATGCAGTTTCATAAATCATCTGAATGAAGTGGAGACTAGTTTAAAAAATTCTGTTTGCAGATTACAAAATGCCACTTCCAGCACTCTTCCAATCACTCTCTACTGCACATTCAATGGATCCCTTAGGAAAGTCAGTATACCTCTGAATACCTGCACTGTGATGAACAGGTTAGGCAGTTTAAAAAACACCCTGCATACACTGTAATGTTTAATCTATACAATAATCTGATGGCCTAATCTATACTATAATCTATACAATAATCTATTCTGGGCCGGGCTGTGGCGCAGCTGGCTAGTAACCAGCTGCAATAAATCACTACTGACCAAGAGGTCATGAGTTCAAAGCCCGGGTCGGGTTAAGCCCCCAACCATTAAATAGCCCGGCTTGCTGTTGACCTATGCAGCCCCGAAAGACAGTTGCATCTGTCAAGTAGGGAAATTTAGGTACGCCTTATGCAGGAGGCTAATTTGACTAATTAAACTGCCAGCAAAACACGAGGAAAGGAATGAGGAAGTACAGCCACTAGTGGATGGTGAAGCAATAGCTCCCCCTGTGGCCGGAATCATGAAGCTAGAAAAATGTTAAATGCTTCTGTGTCTGTCTATACTGTATGTTGTTTGTCTGTTGGCATTGAATGTTTGCCATATATGTGTTCATTGTAATCCGCCCAGAGTCCCCTTCGGGGTGAGAAGGGCGGAATATAAATACTGTAAATAAATAATCTCTTGCTTTGTGGTGTGACAGTATTCACAAAAATAATACTTACACAATGGCAAATTGGTCCCTCGATATTTATTGTGGGAAATGGGGAATCTATGGTTTGTTTTGTTTTTACATGCTAGAGCTTGCTGCTTAGACAGGCTAATCGGCACTCCCTTCTGCTTTCTATTTCGCGAAACATCTCCTTCGCCATCTTCCTAATTTTTATTCTGTTGAAAAGAGAGGATGGGGGAGTGCTGGACAGGCTAAACATGTCTTTGTAAAAAGGATTTTTTTTAAATGATGTACACTTATATTGCTGTTTTAATTTCCACTCAGGGAAAGGGAAAGCAATTATTTCTCAACATGCACTCTTCCACTTCCATCAAGTTACAACAATATAATTGACCAAAGTAAGCATCTCAGGGGTGAGGCAGCTTTTTCCCATGGATTTTCTATTAAAATAAGTCTTATCAGCTCTAAACACGCCCCTAGGATGCAATGACCGAAGACCTTGATAAAAACTCAGCCATTCAACAGGCCTCCAAAGAAAATTGAATTCAAATACCCAGGGACTGCAGTTGGAATTAGAACAAATATTTGTAAGTCTTCTTGTCCACACTAAGAAAGGGTATCCCGACCATTATGACACATTGCTGAAACGTTATCAACTTATGTACAATAACAAAAAACAAAAACAGTGTTTTTCCACCAACATTTGTTTGTGTTTGCAAGAAAATTTCACAAAAAAGTTAATAACATTTAGAACACACAAAATCCAATATGTTCTCAGCAAGAAGAGTTAACACTTTAAAAAAATTTCATTTTTAGATATTACAATGAAATACAACCTTAAACCTTTAGGCTGAAGTCCATGAACGGCATAATGCACAGGCTAAGGGCCATGAGTTTCTATCAATCGTATCTTACAATACAATAGTAAGAGAAGATCCTGAAGAGTATAACTGAATAGAACAGCTAGGATAACCCACACTGTTGTATTTCCAGTTTCTATGTATAGTTGTGGAAACTGAATTGTGAAAAAAGCTGATAGGAAGAAAATCAAATTATCTGAAATGTGGTGCTAAAGAACGTATCATGAGCTACTAAAAAGATGGATGGATCTTAGAACAAATCAAGCTTGAACTCTTCCTAGAAGCCAAGATGACAAAGCTAAGACTATTACATTCTGGATATATCATTAAAAGATATGACTCACTATAAAAAGTAATAATGCTTCGTAGGTAGATGGCTATTCCAACTAATCTCTTCTCCTGTCTTAAGAGGACAGAGCTGTGTGGGTTACATGCTTTTCCTGTGTATGGTGGAGGACTTTTAATTCTATTGCCAATGTTGAAATTAGACTGTTTAGTTGGACTTTGTAAACAAAAAGAGGTGATGAATATTTGCCTGGAGCAGGAAAATGTCTTCAAGAAGTCACACCCACATAGCCTACACAATTGTGGACCTAGATCACACCAACTTTTTACAGCTTCTTTATACTATGCATCAATCAGGAAAAATGTACAGAAATTGGTAGTAAAGTGAGGGGCTCCGATCTAGTCTCTCTTGTGATCATGAATTTATTCACCCTGTTTTAATGTTTGAAAAGGGCCATCTAGCCACCATACCATATTACCCTGTTTCTACAAAAATAAGACATCCCTGGAAAATAAGACCTAGTAGAGGTTTTGCTGAATTGCTAAATATAAGACTTTCCCCAAAAGTAAGACCTAGTAAAGTTTTTGTTTGGAAGCATGCCCGCCAAACAGAACACCAGAGCATGTGGGATTGGTAAATGTACATACCATAGAGTGTTGTATATGGAAATAATGGTAATAGCAAGAAATTATTTATAGGATTCACAGCTTGTCTGGTTATGCTGGTTTGTGATGACAACTACTGTACAGTATATAGTAAAAGGTAAAGGTTTCCCCTGACGTTAAGTCCAGTCATGTCTGACTCTGGGGATTGGTGCTCATCTCCATTTCTAAGCCAAAGAGCCGGCGTTGTCCATAGACCCCTCCAAGGTCATGGGGCCAGCATGACTACATGGAGCGCCATTACCTTCCCACCGGAGCGGTATCTACTGATCTACTCACATCGGCATGTTTTCGAACTGCTAGGTTGGCAGGAGCTGGAGCTAACAGCAGCCGCTCATGCCGCTCCCAGGGTTTGAACCGGCGACCTTTCGGTCTCCAGCTCAGTGCTTTAACGCACTTAGCCACCGGGGCCCCTTCGTATATAATGTTCATTTTTTTGTTCAACAATAATGGTGAATTCTTCTTCATGGAAAAATAATACATCCCCTGAAAATAAAACCTAGCGCATCTTTGGGAGCAAAAATTAATATAAGACACTGTCTTATTTTCGGGGAAACACGGTACCTTAGACGACAATTGACACTCCATATCTATGGATTTTGCACCGATGGATTCAACCATTTATGAATTGAAAATATTACCAAAAAGAAAAGCAAAAAAGCAAACTTTAATTTTTCCATTTTATATAAAGGCCACCATTTTACTATGTCATCATACAGAATTGGACTTGGGCATCCACAAATTTTGATAACCATGGAGGGAGACCCAGAAGGCCCCATGGTATTTCTCTATAGTTTGTTAAGCTGTTTCAAATAAATATTTTTTCAAAAGTAAAGCAACTAAATAGTGATTCAAAGCAGAAATATACACATTATGCACACTGCTTTCCCATGTCGAATTTCTGTGGCTTTATTGAGCTTTATTCAGCTTTAATGAGCCAACCAACCAGGTCGCATATGAGGGCACAGCTGACTTCAGCATCAGTCAAAACATTGTTTTATCATTAGTATTTTGGATTAACTGAAGACAGCCAAGAAAATGTTGCTGACAGAAAAGACCCAGGGCTAAAGAAGACTGTCAGGGGTATCCTTAGGACTCTTAAAGGACGGAAAGTGGGGAGAGGCAGCAACACTCAAGTGAGACCAAAAGACAGAGACAACCAGAATCATGATTAATATCCTTGGCTAGTGCAGATCTGATAGCAGTTGAAAGCTCTGCAGGGCTGAGCTATATCTACTAATGTTAATAAAAGCTAACGGAGTATGAAAAACCATCAGCAGAAAACACCAAGCCATAGAAAGAGGTGCATTAGCAGCAAAAGAGAGTAACAAGAGAGAGAAATACTTGCCTGACATGGACTTCCTTCCCTTCTCTTTGATGTCTATGTTCATTGCTAACGTGCAGGAACGGATTCAATAAATGAGACCACAGAAATACAGACAGAGATATTTAAGGAGGATAACAGAACAACAGAGAAAAAAATATTGAAGATTAGTGCTGCTGCAGCAGAAGAGCACAGAAAAAACGAATGGATAAGAGCAGGCCTGTAGCGGGGGGGGGGGGGGGGGGTTTAGGGGTTAAACCCCCCCCCCCCCAAAAAATTTCAGGTTATAAAAAAAACCTGGTTTACTCATGAATTTTAACTGGTTAACCAGATCCCCATGCTAAGTCTATGAGACACAAAACATTAAGAGTCCCTCCAGGCACTATTTCAAGCAGATATTGACAGGTTTGTAGCGGGGAGGGGTGTGTGCTAGGGGTTAAACCCCCCCCCCCCCGAAATTTTCAAAACCCCTCCCGAAATTTTTTTCTGGCTACGGCCCTGGATAAGAGTGTGCCAGAAGTCAACGTGGGACTTTGATTGAGAATATTCTACTCAAATGCTAGAGATTCAGGTTGAGATTGCACTATGCTACTGTAATGTATATGGGAGTGTTTTGATACACAAAGCTTACAACTATATTTGCTTTGTTGGTTAGGGTCGGGCTGTGGCACAGCTGGTTAGTAGCCAGCTGCAATAAATCACTACTGACCGAGAAGTCATGAGATCGAAGCCCAGGTCGGATTAAGCTCCCGACCATTAATAGCCTAGCTCGCTGTTGGCCTAAGCAGCTCGAAAGACAGTTGCATCTGTCGAGCAGAGAATTTAGGTACCACTTTATGCAGGGAGGCTAATTTAACTAATTTATGACACCATAAAAAAACTTCCAGCAGCGTGCAGAAAGGAATGCGGAAATACTCCATCAAGGACTCGGTGTCACAAGTGGACGATGAAGCAACAGCTCCCCCTGTGGCTGGTATCGAGCATACCCTCGTGAAGCCGGAAGCTGGAAAATGTTAAATTGCCTCTATGTCTGTATGTCTAATGGCATTAAATGTTTGCCATGTATATGTGCATTGTGATCCGCCCTGAGTCCCCTTTGGGGTGAGCAGGGCAAAATATAAATACACTGAATAAATAAATAAATAAATGATTTAAGATGGATACATATGCCCCTCCACTATTTCCTCTGTTATGTCAATGGACAATAAATATGAAGGGGTACATGAAAAGCCATTTGTGGGGCTATCATTTTGAGCTGTGCAGAAATCTCACCCAGTGTGAGACACAGTTTTCCTACCTCTTGAAAAGAATGGGCCATAGCACTTTTCAAAAGGATTCTGGTATATTTGCTGGCACCCTCCAGCAAATTGATCTGAAATTAGCTTTGACCTGTTATAGATTGTCATAACTGCACCTGCATTAAAACTGGCAAAAAGCCACAAAACTTAAGGCCCTAGAAAGCAAGGATCATCATGAATCATCCAGGCAGAGAACCTTCTCTGAAACCGTAAGCAGACATAACTTAGTCTAGCAAGACTAGAAGTTAGGACATGCATATGAGAAAGGAAACTAAACAAATTGAATTTTTGTCTACTGGCTCTGAAGGGGTCTTGTTAGAAAATGGAAACTGGAACTAAACCAGATTTTGGGTTTTGGAAATTCTACTGGCCATGCTGACTCGGGAATTCTGGTAATTGTAGTCCAAAATACTACCAAGCACAAGTCTAAAGTATTATGACCACTAACTGGGCAATCGCAGATTGCTGCTGGGAAAGCATACCAATAAATATTCCCACGATCATTTAAAACAAGAAACAGAACACAAACAGGCAGGGACCTGGACTAGATCATTTTTGGGATACTTTCCAACTCTGCAATTCTATAATTCTAGGAGTCTGTGTACATAGAAAACTACATGCCATGGTAGAGGCTCTAAATCTGCTTTTCCAGATGGAAGACTTTCCCATGCATATATTTTTGTTTTTTTCACTCCAAAATCTCTCTCTCATTTTCCCTCTCTCACACACAGGCACAAAGGGTTACAACTAGTGTTGTGACTTTGTATGGAATTGCTGTTCGTTTTATGTAGTTTCATTCGTTTTGTCTCATTTTCGTATTTGTTTTCGTTTCTGAAAATGGGGCGCCTATACTAATAAAATTTTCGTCTTGCTTATGAAAAACGATTTTTTTTCTGCCATTAGCAGCAATGGGAGGGATTCCGTTGCTCGCTCCCCGCTCAGATTTAGGAATAGAGGGGTTAAAATTGCCACACACGGAGGGCATATCGACCCCTTTTAGCCCACCAACTTTTAAAACATTTGGGTCTTCCCCGATTTCTAGTGATTTTCTTTCCTTTTTATACATAAAATCCCTGATAAAAGCATTCTCTTTTCCTACAAGCTGGCCCGGCCCTCTTCTGCTTTAAGGACAGTCCTGCCTTATATACCCTCCCTGCCCAGCCCACTTCAGTGAATCATTGGCCTCCGATTGGCCAAGGATTGGACAATCCAATTGTGTTAGGGATCCTCTTCTTCAGAAGAGGAAGGGGAGCAGGAAAGTGTTCATGAATCTGAGAGTGAGTTGGAATCTGTGGAGGAGATTTTGCAAGTACCCACATTTCAGGAGAGGCAAGGAAACAGAGCAGAGATGTTGTTCAGCTAGAATAGCTGCCAGAAATGCAGCTGAGTAATTGGGAACTACCCTAGCAGCTGTGAGGAGACTCAGAAGCAGGTGCAGCCAGCTTTTGCTGGTAAGAAACTGACTCTAATGCCTAAGCCTTCGCTCCCCTTGTGCCTGCTTCGAGTCTGCATCTGGGAAACTGCTCCTAAGGATTTATTGCTGTTTCTTTGTCTGAAGTAAGACTGCTATCTGATTTGGGAATTTCTCAGAGACTAAGAACTGTGTTTGCCCTAAGACTTCCTTGCTTTCTTTTGCACTGAGTGTGCTGTTCTTTAGGTTTTGCTGAAGTAAAGAAGTTTTCATTTACTTAGGTAAAGGTAAAGGTTTCCCCTGACGTTAAGTCCAGTCATGTCTGACTCTGGGGGTTGGTGCTCATCTCCATTTCTAAGCTGAAGAGCCGGCGTTGTCCATAGACACCTCCAAGGTCGTGTGGCCAGCATGACTGCATGGAGCGCCGTTACCTTCCCGCCAGAGCAGTACCTATTGATCTACTCACATTGGCATGTTTTCAAACTGCTAGGTTGGCAGAAGCTGGAGCAACAGCGGGCGCTCACTCCGCTCCCAGGATTTGAACCTGGGACCTTTTGGTCTGCAAGTTCAGCAGCTCAGTGCTTTAACACACTTTGCCACCAGGGCTCCTCATTTACTTACCACAGACTGTTCTTGAAAGACAAAACAGGACAGATTAGCACCACCTCCTTCTCTGACACATGAGGAAGTGACTGTAGACATGGAGGCCATATGGCAGAAAACGAAAGCAAGCACAATGACTGTGCAGCTTTCATTTTCGTGTCACCTATTGTTTTGTACGAAAATGTCATCATTAGTTTCGTGTCGACAAATGGTCGACGCGAAACGAAAGCACAAAGGAAACAAAGGAAACGTATATCACGCATATCCCTAGTCACAACACACTGAGCTTTCCACTTAATCCTGGGAAATGACACAATTCTGAGCGCTTAGCTATTATACCATAACTAGAATTGGAGACAGCAGTTTACTAACAGAAATTGCGGACACAATGATGGTGTGAAATATTTCGCACTGTTCATTTGTGGACAGACTACCTTAATCAATGAATTATAGACCTTCAAAGTATTTGAGCTATTACATGATATCAGCTTACCTGTGTAGACTTTAGCACAACAGCACCAATCAATATAAGAAGATTTCATGCAGTAACGGTTGCAAGTCTCAGAGCAGAGGGGCGCATTCATGTGCATTAAGGAAAATCTCACTAGATCAAAATGGCCTTGAAGTACCCCTTTCAAAGAAAACTACACTCCTCTGTTCCTTTTAGCAGAATGACTAGCCATGCATGTGATTCTAATAATCTGAGATCTGACCCTTTTCAATAGAATTTCTCTCCACATCAACTTCAACACTCCTAAGACCAATTCAGAAACATTGCCCTACATAGTCAGCATTTACCTCAAAGTTTAAAAAAAGTCAGAAACTATATGATTCCCAATATTTAAATGCTATTCATCACTGCCCGTGTGCTCTAACCACAAACTAGATCCATAACACAGTCACACAGAATGCTGAAGTTGCAAACATTTGACAAGCTTGTGCATTTATGAACGTTGCCAGGCTGCAAGGTTAATACCAAGCTTTCAAGCAAGACAGCCTATTAGAATGCTTTCGCTTTTCCCAAGGAAGTTTTATTATGCATACTCCTCGAACACATTAAGCATCCTTCGAAACCATTACAAACTACATATAATTTATGACAATGTTGCCCCAAGGCTGTTTGTGGGAGTTGGACAAAAAGAAGGAAAGGCTGTGTGGGTCTTCAGTCCCAATGTAGGAATGAATTGCCAAAACCATCTGCACTAAAATACAAAGATGAGGCAATTCATTAAAATATAAATATGTGTCTGTTATAAATAGGTGTCTGTTTAGACCTTTTCAATTAAAAGCAGAAGAGAAAATGTTAATTATAATGTTGCTATCACTTTCATAAATAATCTTGGATTTTGAGTATTTTGTTCCAAAACGGAACTGTTCTGATGCTGTTTTCAGCTCCGAGGGGTTAACTGTTTGCTTTCTCCAAATCTTCTCCTGAGATAAAATGACTCTCCTTATTTATAGACTTTCCTATGGCTCTAATTGCCCACAGTATCTCAGTAGCATACAAACACAAAAGAATCTATTCCCCCGAGCAGAGGGGATGGCTGTATCAACACACAAAACAGCAAAAACAAAAAGGGATCTTTTTCTCGACATTTTCAATCTTGTAAACAGCTAGTTGCCTGTGGCAAATAAGGAACCAGGCAAGCTTCACAAAAGGGGGCTGGTTTTTGCTTCCCTTTTACAGGCAATTATGTTATGTGAAATTTTGAGTCTATCTGTAATGCCTTAAAAGCCTACGCAGAGATACTGGTTCAAGATAGGAACACATGTATATCTGGTTTAGTTTTTTGCACCAAAAGCATCCAAACTTGGTTGAGAAAACAGAGTAGAGTGGGTAAAAACATGATCAGTTTACCACACTGGCAAACTAATCCTCTAGAAAAGCATCCCACCCATTCAATGGGAACTAAGGTAAGGTAAAAGTTTTCCCCCTGACATGAAGTCTTGTCACGTCCGACTCTTGGGGTCGGTGCTCATCTCCATTTCTAAGCCAAAGACACCTCCAATTCCATGCGGCTGGCATGACTGCATGGAGTACCATTACCTTTCCGCCGGAGCAGTACTTATTGATCTACTCACATTTGCATGTTTTTGAACTGCTAGGTTGGCAGAAGGTGGGGCTAACAGCGGGAGCTCACCCCGCTCCCCGGATTCCAACTGCCAACCTTTCTGTCAGCAAGTTCAGCAGCTTGGGGGTTTAATCTGCTGTGCCACCCAGGCTGCATATGGGAACTAAGTTTGTTATATTAAAAGAAATAATGCACTGTTTACTTTTAATGGTTCAAGACAGATGGCTGCATCACACATGGTAAAAGACTGAAACTGGTTTCAAAAAATATTGATAGGAATTTAGTATGAAGCCTAATACAGTAGAGTCTCACTTATCCAAGCTAAATGGGCCGGCCGAAGCTTGGATAAGCGAATATCCTAGATAATAAGGAGAGATTAAGGAAAAGCCCATTAAACATCAAATGAGTTTATGATTTTACACATTAAGTGCCAAAACATCATGCTATACAACAAATTTGACAGAAAAAGTAGTTCGATACACAGTAATGTTATGTTGTAATTATGGTATTTACTAATTTAGCACCAAAATATCATGATATATTGAAAACATTGACTACAAAAATGGCTTGGATAATCCAGAAGCTTAGATAAGCGAGGCTTGGATAAGTGAGACTCTACTGTATGTCAAAATGAAAAAAAGCATCATACTGCATCATTATTATATCCTTAGAATGTTTAGAGATTTCAGCAAAACTTTGGTGATCTGCTGCAAGTGGTTTGCAAAGCACAAAAATCAGAAACCTCAACATATGCCAACTCTTTTTCAACTCAAAAGAATGCAATTCTCAGGAAGTCACAAATAACTCTTGTGGTTCATAAAGGAGCTAACATGCAACTTCGAGCATTTTGGGTTACCACCAATCTTAATCTTGATTTGAAGACACAGATAATTTTGCCATCCCTGTTCAACCTCATGAGCTTCCAAGTGACTTCTGAACAGGTTATCTGGGGACCCATTCACATTACTGATTTAAAGCACTATTACTCTACTTTGCCATGGTTCCACCCAATGAAATAATCAGATTGGCAGATTAGAGCATCTATAATTCTCTGCCAATGTTTCATCTAACCACACTATAGGAAACTATATGATGCAATTATGGCAGTTAAAATCAAATAATAGTGCTATAATTCTGTAGTGAATGGAACAAGAGGCAAGATTACTGCAGAGATTCTGTTCCCACTTGGATTTCTAACATGTGGAAAACTACTGGTCTATGAGATCCCATCTGTGCTAGGTGGTCCCACAGGGCTGTATCTTGCCTCTTATATTTTTAAATATCTAGAGCAGTGCTTCCGAAAGTGAGCAATATTGCAGCCCAGGGGAACACTGGAATGATCCAGGAAGGCAGTATTAGATGGGGTGCAATTGGGGGACATTGAGTAAAAATAAGAAGGTGGTAGAAACATTTAGAAAAGAAATTTTTTTGAAAATCCCTTCATACATCTTTCATCTGTTGTGTAACACAAAATTAACGTCTATGTGATTACTTCATTTTCCAGGTAAATATAAAAAGTGAAAGTCGTAACTGATCACTGGTCAAATCCACTTAACAAGTACGTACTGGCAGGAAAGTATGTTGTGCATTGTCAGGAAGTCCAGCATCCATCAGGAAGAACATATGTACCTAATGACCTATTTACAGTATGTTACTAAAAATAGTTCGAAAACATGCAAATATAGGTAGATCAATAGGTACCACTCCGGTGGGAAGGTAACGGCACTCCATGCAGTCATGCCGGCCACATGACCATGGAGGTGTCTATGGGCAATGAATCATAGAATCATAGAATAGTAGAGTTGGAAGAGACCTCATGGGCCATCCAGTCCAACCCCCTGCTAAGAAGCAGGAAATCGCATTCAAAGCACCCCCGACAGATGGCCATCCAGCCTCTGCTTAAAAGCCTCCAAAGAAGGAGCCTCTACCACGGCCCGGGGGAGAGAGTTCCACTGTCGAACAGCTCTCACAGTGAGGAAGTTCTTCCTGATGTTCAGGTGGAATCTCCTTTCCTGTAGTTTGAAGCCATTGTTCCATGTCCTAGTCTGCAGGGCAGCAGAAAACAAGCTTGCTCCCTCTTCCCTATGACTTCCCTTCACGTATTTGTACATGGCTATCATGTCTCCTCTCAGCCGTCTCTTCTGCAGGCTAAACATGTCCAGCTCTTTAAGCCGCTCCTCATAGGGCTTGTTCTCCAGACCCTTAATCATTTTAGTCGCCCTCCTCTGGACGCTTTCCAGCTTGTCAACATCTCCCTTCAACTGCGGTGCCCAAAATTGGACACAGTATTCCAGGTGTGGTCTGATCAAGGCAGAATAGAGGGGGAGCATGACTTCCCTGGATCTAGACGCTATTCCCCTATTGATGCAGGCCAGAATCCCGTTGGCTTTTTTAGCTGCTGCATCACATTGTTGGCTCATGTTTAACTTGTTGTCCACGAGGACTCCAAGGTCTTTTTCGCACACACTGCTGTCAAGCCAGGCGTCCCCCATTCTGTATCTTTGATTTCCATTTTTTCTGCCGAAGTGAAGTATCTTGCATTTGTCCCTGTTGAACTTCATTTTGTTAGTTTCGGCCCATCTCTCTAGTCTGTCAAGATCGTTTTGAATTCTGCTCCTGTCTTCTGGAGTGTTAGCTATCCCTCCCAGTTTGGTGTCGTCTGCAAACTTGATGATCGTGCCTTCTAACCCTTCGTCTAAGTCGTTAATAAAGATGTTGAACAGAACCGGGCCCAGGACGGAGCCCTGCGGCACTCCACTTGTCACTTCTTTCCAAGATGAAGACGACGCATTGGTGAGCACCCTTTGGGTTCGTTCGTTTGGCAATTACAGATCCACCTAACCGTAGTTTTGTCTAGCCCACATTTTACTAGTTTGTTTGCCAGAAGGTCGTGGGGGACTTACTGAAATCCAGGTAGGCTACATCCACAGCATTCCCTGTATCGACCCAACTCGTAACTCTATCGAAAAAAGAGATCAGATTAGTCTGGCATGACTTGTTTTTGGTAAATCCGTGTTGACTATTAGCAATGACCGCATTTCTTTCTAAGTGTTCGCAGACCACTTCCTTAATGATCTTTTCCAGAATCTTGCCTGGTATCGATGTGAGGCTGACCGGACGGTAATTGTTTGGGTCATTCTTTTTTCCCTTCTTGAAGATAGGGACCACATTCGCTCTCCTCCAATCTTCTGGGACTTCTCCTGTTCTCCAAGAACTCTCGAAGATAATTGCCAGTGGTTCTGAAATAACTTCCGCTAGTTCCTTCAATACTCTTGGATGTAGCTGATCTGGCCCTGGCGACTTGAATTCGTTTAGAGTGGCCAGGTGTTCCTGGACAACTTGTTTCCCTATTTGGGGTTGGATTTCCCCCAATCCTTCGTCCATTCCATGTTGCTGAGGTTGAGGATGGCTTTCTTTTTGTGAGAAGACCGAGGCAAAGAAGGCATTAAGCAGTTCTGCCTTTTCCCTGTCCCCTGTCGCCATCACCCCACCTTCTCCTTGCAGTGGCCCTATCGCCTCCTTTTTCTTCCTTTTTCTACCAGCGTAAGCAAAAAAGCCTTTTTTGTTGTTTTTCATGTCCCTGGCAAGCCTGAGCTCATTCTGCGCTTTAGCCTTGCGAACCTTTTCCCTACAGGTGTTGCCTATACGTTTGAATTCTTCTTTGGTGATTTCTCCCCTTTTCCACTTCTTGTGCATGTCACTTTTGAGCTTTAGCTCAGTTAGAAGTTCTTTGGACATCCATTCTGGCTTCTTTGCACTTGTCTTATTTTTCTTCTTTGTTGGCACTGTTTGCATTTGCGCCTTGAGTATTTCACTTTTGAAAAACTCCCATCCATCCTTAACTCCCTTGTTTTTTAATATTGGCATCCATGAAATACCGCTCAGTAATTCCTTCATTTTTTGGAAGTCAGCTCTCCTAAAGTCCAGAATGCGTGTTTGACTTGTCTTGGTTTCAGCATTCCTTTGTATTGCAAACTGCAAGAGCACATGGTCACTTGCCCCTAAGGATCCAACCACTTCAACTGTATTGATCAGGTCTTCCACATTTGTTAAGATTAGATCAAGAGTTGCTGATCCCCTTGTTGCCTCTTCTACCTTCTGGACCATAAAATTATCTGCAAGGCAAGGTGAGGAATTTGTTGGACTTTGTACTCTTGGCTGAGTTTGTTTTCCAGCAGATATCGGGATAATTGAAATCGCCCATGACTACTATATCTCTTCTTTGTGCCTGTTTGGTCAGCTGTTGACAGAAGGCTTCATCAAGTCCTTCATCCTGACTCGGAGGTCTGTAGTAGACACCCACGACAAGATCCTTTTGAGTCCCGGTTCCCTTGATTCTTATCCAGATGCTTTCAAGCTCGTTTCCCGGATTACAGTCTTGCATTTCTTCTGCAACGTAACTGTTTTTGACATATAAAGCTACTCCACCTCCTCTCCCCTTTGCTCTATTTCTGTGAAAGAGGTTATAGCCCTCAATGGCTACATTCCAGTGATGGGAGTCATCCCACCAGGTTTCAGTGATGCCTATGACATCGTATGTGTGGTGCTGTGCTAAGAGTTGGAGTTCGTCTTGCTTATTTCCCATGCTCTGAGCATTGGTGTGCCGGCTCTTTGGCTTAGAAATGGAGATGAGCACCAACCCCCGGTGTCGGACTCGACTAGACTTAATGTCAGGGAAAAATCTTTACCTTTACCTACTAAAAATAGGCAACATATATGAAATCAACTGTACAGTGGATTGTTTCTGAATTGTGTGACAAGCAGTCGACAATAGTGTGCATGCAATAACTATTTAAAAGTTTTAATTCATGCTGCTGACAAAAATAGAGCCGAACATTCATAAAGTGATAGCAACCAGGTTCATCCTTCTCACTGAGGATTATTTTTAATTTTATTCACAAGTTTTATTTTAAAATGATCCTTCATTATTTTAATTTGTAATGTAAAAGTTACTATGGATAATTTTAATAAATCATTTTATAATTTCAAGCCTCAAGGTATCTTATTTACTGTAACATTTTTATTTACCATTGTAGAATGTAGGTAGAAATATAGATACATAACGGAATGCAAATTTGCCACAGCATTTTTTGTTTGTTTGCTTAAAGAGTGTAGATTTCCGGGGGGTGCTGAGTAATTTTTTTTCTGAAAGGGGGGCAGTAGGTCAAATAAGTTTGGAAACATCTGAGCAAGAGAAAACTACAGAGTGGCATTACGTAGCGATTAAGCATTACGCATTATCAGTATGTTCTCCTTCTCATTAGACCATGGTGAACCTGTGAAAAAGTATTGAACTTATACAAACACCAGGCTGATCATGCAAGAATCTTCAATAAACCCTACCATCATCATCTAAAATGGGTGTGTAGTGGAAATGGAGAGATCTCTTTGATTTGTAACCACACTTGTGGAATATTTTTCTCCAAGACAGGCCCATCTAGAAGAAAGTTTTATGTCCTTCTCACACCAGGCAAATGCATTTTATTAGCTCAGGCTTTTAAACAGTCAACATGAGTACAATGAAATTTTTAATCTACTTTGCAAACAACAAAATAAATATGTTTTATATAGGCTCTGTACTCTTTTTGTTTATATATGATTTTAAATTTTATAGTAATGTCTTCATGTCCCCATTGTATACACAACCCTGCTTTTAGTTTCATTGATGGCTGGCTGAAAACCTTTTAGCAAAATAAATTTTAGAGCATTCTGTTTATTTTTTTAAAGCAGGTACACTTTCTATTCCCTTTTATAGTTCTCCTTCAGTTGGTAAGAGTTTTGAGAAAAGCCTTCTGAGATCCTTCTTGACTGACTCACTTCCCAGTCAGTTTTAGCAGTCTCTCCATAAATACCACCTCTAAAAAGGATGCCTGAAAAATCTGGAAAATCTCATTTAAAACAAATCTCTTTACAAATGCACTCCTTACCAACTAACGTCACTGGATAACTGAGCTACAATCAGGTCATATTAAAGTGGACAAACTATTAGATGATAGAACTCTATGCCCTTACAGCAAAAAAAAAAAAATAACTTGAAAATTAATTTTACATTGCAGTGGGAACCAAAAGTACATAAAAACAAAGAATATACAAACACAAAGAGAAAACAGAGTTCGAATTCATGCACCTAAGGAAACAATGCCCCTTAAAATTAGAGTTTTAATTGTTTGCAACTCTGCCCAGTTTTTCCTGCATCTGTGAACAAGGTTGCTGAACTTACTCTATCATATATACACAAGGCTTCCTGAGGAAGTGATCTGATTTTTTCCCCCTGACTGAGGAGAAACTTAGCAGTGAAATTCAAGTTTTTACGATGAAAGAAAAATCTGAGATTAGTCTATGTACTGTTTTATAAAGCAGCATATAGACTGGTCTACACTGGTGGAGCAATGAAAACTCTGCCATTTCATTTATTTCATTACTAGTGGAGGACTGCGAGGACTGATATATATACATACACACACACACATATATATACATATACACAAACACATGCTGTGCCCGGCCATGCGTTGCTGTGGCCCAGTCTGGTTAAATGGAAAAGAAAGAAAAGAGAAAGAGCTGCTTTCTAATATATGTAATTTCATAATGCTTGTGGGTATACAATATTTTTGTTGTTCCATTGTCTGTGCAGAAATAGACAATGTCTGGTTTGGTAACTCTAGAATACACAACATATAACTGTCCATGTGAAGCAATCCATGTATAGATCCTTAATGTCCATATGTGGACATGTTAATGTTTAATATCTGTAAATGTTCTATTATCCTTGGCCACCATGGTTTCCAAACCTAGAAATAAATTCTTCCATCAAGCTATCTATTGAGAAACCACTGTGTACATGTTATGTTTTGCAGAGAATTTTTGTACACATCTTATTTACTGTATATACTAGAGTATAAGCCTAGTTTTTCAGCCCTTTTTTTAGGACTAAAAAGGCCCCTCTCGGCTTATACTCGGGTAAGGGTCCTGGTTGGCTTATATTTGGGTCAGCTTATACTCGAGAATATATGGTACATTTATTATTTTACTCTATTATTACATTTATTATTGTACTCTTATTGTTGTTACTATTACATTTATTTTACTCTATTTTTATTAGTAGTAGTACATTTATTATTCTACTCTATTTATTATTACATGTATTATTTTCCTGTATTTATTATTATTATTATTACATGTATTATTTTACTCTATTATTATTAAAAGGATACATAAGCACATTTACATTGAAGAAGATGAGAATAATGATTTAATCAGAATTGGAAGTCTTATCTTAAATTTGAGCTTGATTTAAATATTCAAAAACATTTAACCTACTGATGCCCCAATTAATGTAATTTTATTGGTATCTATTTTTATTTCTGAAATTTCCCACCCTCGGCTTGTACTTGAGTCAATTATTTCCCAGTTGGGAAAATTAGATGCCTCGGCTTATATTCGGGTCGGCTTATATTCGAGTATATACGGTATTTTATTTATTTACTAAATTTCTATCCTACTCTTCTCAGCCCAACTCAGAGCGGCTTACAAATAAAGCAAAATTCAATGTCGCATTATAAATCGACAAAAACAAGATATAAAACAATAAAACCAATAAAACATACAAATACAATTAATACAGATTAAAACATAATGCCCAGTCCTATGTCGTCATTCATGGTGTTGTATTTAAGTCAAGTTTCATATTCCATATTGTGCAACTGCCCGAACGCCTGGTTCCAGAGACAGGTCTTTAGCTTCTTCCTAAACACCAGGAGGGAGGGATCCAATCTGATGATACAGGGGATAGAGTTTCATAGCTGGGGGGCCACCACTGAGAAGGCCTTGCTTCTCGTCCCCACGAGTCACGCTTGCAAGGGGGGTGGGATCGAGAGCAGGGCCTCCCTGGCAGATCTTGGTGCTATACCCGGCCACGCTTTAAGTTTAGAAAGGACAGTAGCTTGTTTAAATTGTTATCATCTTACATACAATGATGGTGTTTGTCAGGACATGTCCCACCTTGCTCTGCAATTTTCCATTGCAGCAAAAGATCAAGAATAGCTATTCAACCATCTTCAATTTATGTACAGAGGATCTGAAGACACATACAATGAAAACTCTGGTGTAAGTGTTCACCTACCTTCAGCTGTTTAGTCTATACACTCCAAACTCACAAGTCACACCAGGGACACTGTAATTATCCACCAGTTTTTTAAAAAACTATATTGGTGCCAACAGTCCAGATGGAAACACCTGATGGAAATTGCTAAGCAGAATAACATTTTCTACATCGTATTTAATCACTAATTTTAATGTGATTATATGTTTGGGAGGCATTATATTTGACTTGGATTTTTTTAACATTAACAAATAAAATGAATTTCCCAAAAAGTAGAAAATTCAGTGGATTTTTCTACTAATCTGTGATATTGTCGTTGCTGGAGATATGTAGCCAAGTTTCAGTCTCTCTGAAGAAATAGCCCTCTTGTAGTCAAGATCTAGAACAGGGGTCCTCAAACTTTTTAAGTGGAGAACTGGTTCAGAGTCCCCCAGACTTTTGGGGGGCTGGATTATGTTGAAAATTAGGATTTACAAACACTTCAGGATGATGAGATATTTGGATCATGGAGTTAGTAAAAGATGAATAACACGATGAACATGAAAAACATGATGAAACAGTCCAAAATTAGGATTGTTGTTGTTGTGTGCCTTCAAGTCGTTTCAAACTTAGGTCAACCCTAAGTCTAAAGCAGGGGTCCCCAAACTTTTTAAGCAGAGGGCCGGTCCACAATCCTTCAGATTGTGGAGGGGCCGAATTATCATTTGAAAAAAAAATACAAACAAATTCCTATGCATACTGCACATGTCTTATTTGTAGTGCAACAACAACAACGAAAGAACAATACAATATTTAAAAATGAAAACAATTTTAACCAACATAAACCTATTAGGATTTCAATGGAAAGTGTGGGCCTGCTACTGGCCAATGAGATAGTCAAGTTAATCACAGTAGTAGACTTGCAAATATTAAAATTAATTGCATATTTATTTTATCCAGTGTTGTGATTGATTTTTACACACAAAAAATTCCAAACCTTTACATTTTCCTTTCTTCCCCAGAATTAGCACTGTTGGGTTTAATGTTGTGTGTATTTGGGGGGGGGGGGGGATCTTGCTTTGAGTAACAGAGTCCTGTTGTTCTTTTGTCATAGTTAATGCACAGTAATGCAAACGCAACATACATGCTGAAGAATTGCAAGGAAAAAACTAGGGTTCAAAAACTAAAGAAAGCTGCAGTACTATATATTTCACACAGAGATAAAATCAATGTAGGATTGATACCCAATTGATATGAGAAACTAAAAAATTGACTCACTCTTACACTCCAGTGAACACAGAATTGAAACAGATGGATAGCCTTGGATTCTGGCCTTTGGGTCATGCTCATTCAGACTAAGTTATAACACTTATCGTTAAAGAAGCTCTGCCTAAAAATTCAAGAGCTATAAATCCATCATTATGTACACCAGTCAGATCTTTTCAGGATCCAAGATAAGACCAGTCTTTTGTAGATTCACCTTCAGAACATTACCTAAGCAACTACCATACCTGAGCAGTAACCAATGACGGGAAATTCAAGCACCAAGAAGTCAAGACTGGGGAGAAAGCAATTTCAAGACTGGGCGTCTAATTAAATCAGTAAGGGAAGCAAAAGGTTAAGAAACCCAACAAAGGTCAAGTCCAAGTAAGCTTGCTAGTTAGACTAGACGGGGGGAAATGGGAAAAGAAGAAAGCAGGGACATGAAAGAGGAGCGAATATGACTGAAAACACTGAAAAGTCAACCTCGAAAGGTAAGAAGCGAGCTGGAAGGGGAGTTGTATATGGGGGGGTTCTATCGATCTAGAGTGTAAGTTGTATATTGAGTGTGTTGCATTAATCTCTGGTCAAAATTGGGACAAGTGAGAACCTAGAGGAACGTTTATGTCACCTGACATAAGTCAACCCAATATTTTCAATGGCAGACGTATTACACATGGCATTCCAAGGTACTTGATCATTTCTCTATAACCCATGTCGTTAATTCCATGTCATTAGATTTGGGCAATTGAAGAGTCTGTATATATTAACAAGAAAAGGAAAGCCTCCACAGTAAAATGCTCTCCAATCACAGTCTTTATAACATTTGGGCTGAAATAAAACCTTTTCCAGCATTGAAATTGGTTATCTATTGTAGCTATATTGCTATAATTCAAGGCCACTCTCCTGTACAAACTCTCCTAGTTTATTTTGTGAAGACTCATTTTTCTTTCACAGAATCAGACTTAACAACCGTATTTGAAGACAATGAACTCTATGCTGAAAATGAGACATAGATCCCTGAAGAGATCTGCAGCTGAAAGGTTGAAATTTTAAATTAGCAGCAACCAATATTTGAATGGGACCCCAATATGTTTTTTTTAATTTTAAAAAAAATCTTGGTTGTTTGGAATTTTATAAAATAAAAAGTTACCTCCTTTGCAGAACGAACGTGTAATCCACCTCTTCAGGTTTGCATGTTTATTTCACTTGTGTATTGTGTGAATTTGCCCTGGACAAAGTCAATTCCAGGTTTTCTTCTGGGTGTATATGAGAGCTAGACCGAGTCTTGTGACCACAGGAGTGGAAGGAACTACAGGCATCTTTTCACATTTGTGATTTTGACTTTTGGAGAATTTGATTATTCACAGGTTTTATTAAAATGTTTCCTCTAGGAATCTCTACCAGCCTACCTTTTGTTAGGAGTTGTGGGAGTTGAAGTCCAAAACACCTATTGTTATGAATCGTAATGTAAATATATGATATGCAAGATGTATTTTCATTTACTGGATCAAATTTGGCAGAAATACCCGATACGCCCAAATTTGGATACTGGTGGGGTTGAGAGGAATTGATTTTGTCATTTGGGAGTTGTAGTTGCTGGGATTTATAGTTCACCTACAATCAAAGAGCATTCTGAACCCCACCAATGATGGAATTGAACCAATCTTGGCACACAGAACTCCCATGAGCAACAGAAAATACTGGAAGGGTTTGGTGGGCACTGACCTAGAGCTTTGGAGTTGTAGTTCACCTACATCCAGAGAGCACTGTGGACTCAAATGATGCATCTGGACCAAACTTGGCACGCATACTCAGTATGCCCCTATGTGAACACTGATAGAATTTGGGAGTTGGAGTTGCTGGGATTTATAGTTCACCTACAATCAAAGAGCATTCTGAACCCCACCAACAATAAAATTGGGCCAAACTTCAGGACCTCATGACAGGCAGAGAGATCTTCAGCCTTCTCTGCCAAAGGAGTTCTAAGACCATCAGAAATATGTGTTTTGTGATGGTCTTTGGCAACCCCTCTGACACCCCATCCCGACCCCCAGGTTGTAAAACGCTGGTCTAGGGCTCCAAATGTGATTCTACAGTCAGTTTTCTGCAGAAGTCAACCACTGAGTCATGCTATAAGAATGCTACCCTGTTTCCCCTAAAATAAGACATTCCCATAAAATAAGAGTAAAATAAAATAAGTAGAGGTTTTGCTGAACTGCTAAATATAAGGCCTCCCCCGAAAGTAAGACCTAGCAAAGTTTTTGTTTGGAAGCGTGCCCACTGAACAGAACACCAGAGCATGCAAGATTGGTAAATGTACATGAAAATAATGGTAGTAACAAGAAATTCTTGATAGGATTCACAGTTTGTCTGGTTATGCTTTGTGATGACAACTACTGTACAGTATATAATAAATGTTCACTGTTTTGTTCAGCAATAAATGCAAATTCTTCTTCATGGAAAAATAAGACATCCCCTGAAAATAAGACTTAGCGCATCTTTGGGAGCAAAAATTAATATAAGACACTGTCTTATTTTCGGGAAAACATGGAAGGAGAATCACCATTACTTCTATAAAATTCCAGGACTCTGAACACAATACTCTCAAACCAGATTTTTGAGAACCACTTCATACTTACTCCCAGGTTTTAATACTGGGGTCCAATTGCGAAGTTTCTCATTTCTGAACATCTAAACCACAGGCAAAATATCCATAAGTTGAGGATGAAAAGTCCAAAATTTCAAAAACAGAGACACCAAATACAATATACTTGCTACCAGAACAACACAAAAATGGTTACACAATGATCCAAGTGTGAGTCTTCAACAGTTATTATTGTGGAAATGTGGAGATTAGCAAAGCTCTTTCAACGCAAGGATGAAAATAACAATCTGGCTCACTAGCTCATTCGCCTCTTCTCCAGCAGGCAATTTTATTCCTCCACAAAATTGTCTCAGCTTGGTATTAATCTGAAGAAAGGCTTGTGCCTACATTCTATCTGCATCCCGTACATCAGCCTGGAATGTAATCACAGACTGCAATGCTGAAAAGCAGCAATCTGCTTCTTATAAGGTAGTGTTGCAAGACTATTGCCTGTGCTGCTCTGTAGTCTATCGAAGAGTCCAGCACTGGAAATGCTTTTGGCATTTTGCAGCCATATAGACACAGCTCAAATCCCACGAGCTTTGCCTTTGAGATCGAGAGAAGCTGAAGATTCAGACTAGGAAAGACATAACCAAGCGAGGGTCAACTCCTGAAGTCAATTGGTGTTGACTGGAGACAAATAAAAACCCCTCCTATCTCTGGTTCAGCTAGCTGCTTTAAATAGCTACTAGTAAGGAAATAAATGGGGCTCAGCACTTTTATTTACTGTTCATGCCAAAGATAAAGCAATTATGAACACACACAAAACTACCAGAAATGTAATAGTTACAGATACAATAGAAACTGCAACACACGTCAAGATAATTGCAAACTAAAAAAGACTTCCTAATTAAGAAACCATGCCTAGTTGTTCCTAACTTTCTACAGCAGGGATGGCCGATTTTAGGCTTCAATGGACTACTTTATTATTTACTAGAACACTGAGATTTGCCAGGTGCAAAAATCTGCTTTTACTACTAAACTCAATAGTCTCTCCACATAAAAATCCACTCCTAGTAACCTTTTTCCCATTTCAGCAGCATAATGGAACTAGGCACAACAGTGCTTTTGTTGCTAAATAATATCTACCATATATACTCAAGTATAAAAGGTAAAGGTTTCCCCTGACGTTAAGTCCAGTCATGTCTGACTCTGGGGGTTGGTGCTCATCTCCATTTCTTATCTGAAGAGCCGGCGTTGTCCGTAGACACCTCCAAGGTCATGTCTCTGGTATGACTTCATGGAGCGCCGTTACCTTCCCGTCAGAGTGGTACCTATTGATCTACTCACATTGGCATGTTTTCGAACTGCTAGGTTGGCAGGAGCTAACAGTGGCCGCTCACACCACTCCCGGGGTTTGAACCTGGGACCTTTCGGTCTCCAGCTCAGTGTTTTAATGCACTTCGCCACTGGGGCTCTACTCGAGTATATACTCGGCATATACTCGAGTATATACTCGGCATATACTCGAGTATATGCCGACCCAAATATAAGCCGGGCAGGACCCTCACTCAAGTATAAGCCGATGGGGTGCTTTTTCAGCGCTAAAAAGGGATGAAAAACTCAGACTATACTTGAGTATACACGGTATCTATCTATCTATGTAATTCTATTTGTATCCCACCTGTCTCCCAGTGTGGGACCCAAGGTGGCTTACAAAAAGAACAATGAAAATTTAAAATTACAGTTAAAATATTGTATTAAAATGATACATTTAAAAGAGTGTATACCCGTTAAAAACATGCAAATGTAAAAAATGAGCCCCAAGGGCTCCGCAGAACACACTTTAACAACTGTTGATAGAAAGCCCTGATTCCTAAACTGTGGATCCTGGCCCTAAATTGAGTCCCCTTAGCTCAATGTTGGGGTCATGAAAATTTAGCCAACGGTCAACCCAATCAGACTTTTCAAGAAATGGGCACAAGTTACACACAAGTCTTAACTGTGCAAATGCACTCCTGTCCACTACTGGAAGACTACCATCCAAGCTCAGGGTTGAATCCTTAAAAAAGGTTGCAAGCCTATGATGTCAAGGGGAGCACAGCCCCATTCAGAACAGCTGGATCAGTGGGTCTCAACCTGTGGGTCCCCAGGTGTTTCGGCCTACAACTTCCAGAAATCCCTGCCAGTTTACCAGCTGTTAGGATTTCTGGAAGGCCAAAACACCTGAGGACCCACAGGTAGAGAACCAGTGAGCTGGATCCTTATTCTCTGATCTGTCCTTCAATTTACCAGGAGCACCTCTGTTTTGTCTGGATTAAGTTTGTTTCTTTGACCTCACCCAGTCTATTTCTTACAACAGACACTGGGCCAGAATTAAGATTAAGATGGACAGACTGAGTTAAGTGTCATCAACATATTTGTGAACTCTAAAACTCCAGGAGGTGACCTCTCCTAGATGTTTCATATAAATACTAAAAAATATGGGAGACAAAAGAAAGCCGCAAGGAGCCCCACAAGATAATGGTCAGAGCCTGGAAGAAGAGTCCCCCCAGAATCAGCTTCCGAGTTTGCTTCCTCTGGGATGGAATAAAATTGTAAACAACAGTGCTCCCATCCCAGACAGCTGCCCCGTTGCCAAAGGTATCTAAAGCTTCTGAGAGGTCCAACAGAACAAACAAGAAACAAACTCCTTTGTACATTTCCCTGCACAGATGATCCAAAGTTGTCTCTGTCTCCATAGTTAGACCTAAAGCAACATTGACATGGATCTAGATCAATGCGTCTTCAGGTGTTTTGGCCTACAAACTCCCAGCTGTTAGGATTTCTTGAAGTTGAAGGCCAAAACATCTGGGGACCCACAGGTTGAGAGCCACTGATCTAGATTATTCATTTTATCCAGGATTCCCTTGAGGTGGGAGGCCTTCACACTTTCTAGAATCTTGCTCAAGAAAGAATTATTGGAAAGGTGGGGAATCAAGGAGGCTATTTTTTTCACAATAGTGTTTTTGATGTGGCACAGAAAGCTACCTTGCTTCAGGGAGGCATTCACCACCAGTTGCAAGTCAATTGTCCTTACCAATCCCACAAACCAACCAGATTTCAGTATTACTCTGTCCACCTCTGCTTTGTTTAGTCCTTCAGTAAAAACCCCTATGTACATGTGGTAAGAACTCATTTCAGTGCAACATAGATTTCAATTTTTTTTACAACTGAAACTCACTATTGGGAATTAACTAAATCATTTGTGTAGGGTTCAGTCTGAATTAAGGATCCTGAATGGCCTCTTTTTTGTCATGTTTTGTTTTGTGGAGAGAGCCAAATAATAAAACAGAGTCGTTTGTATCATTAAAAACTCCTTTCCCAACTCGGGGTCCTTCAGCTGTGTTGGACGACAAGTCTCAATCACATTCCACAACCAGTGTGGATGGGAGAATGGTGGTATGTGTAGTCCAACATGTTGGAGAGGGTTGGTTTAGACTACACAGAAACATATATCAATCTCTACTATATTTCTCTTCAATATAGAAGACGTTAATATTAGCAAAGCTGTAAAATCATCAAAGCAGTCTCAAGGCTTTTGAACCAAAGTAAAGGAATGAAGAAACTCAACAAGCATTTATGATGCAGAAAGGAAAACCTGCTGCTAATAAATCAATAGTGCTGTGTTAAGCAACAGTGTCAATGCATTTTTCATTCTTATTTTTAAACCAGTAAACACAGCCAAAATACTAAAAGCCAAGGCAGTGCAAAAAAGCAAGGAAAGCAAAAACTCAGTATGTGTAGCGTGTGGAACACATGCATCAAAGAGACATCCTGACAACAGAGACAGAAATGAGATGCTTAACTGCTGTGTAATGGGCAAAGAGCTCATGCAAAAAGTAACACCTGTCTTGAAAGCTATGATGAGACTCCATAACTTTTCAAGAGAGAAATGTCAGTGGCCTTATGACAGCAGAGGAAGGAGGCATTCAGACGAACAGGCAATGGGGCTATTGGCTTCCAATCAACTCTACAAAAAATATTCACAATTTTTCAGAAGTTTCTACTTTCCTCCTTGAAATGGCTTGATTTAGGTAAAGGTAAAGGTTTCCCCTGACGTTAAGTCTAGTCGTGTCCGACACTGGGGGTTGGCGCTCATCTCCATTTCTAAGCCTAACAGCCAGCGTTGTCCGTAGACACCAAATATCATGTTGCCGGCATGACTGATGTAGCGCCATTACCTTCCCGCCAGATCTATTGATCTACTCACATTTGCATGTTTTCAAGCTGCTAGGTTAGCAGAAGCTGGGGCTAACAGCGGGCGCTCACCCTGCTCCCCGGATTCGAACCACCAATCTTTCAGTCAGCAAGTTCAACAGCTTAGCCGTTTAACCTACTCTATCACCCCGGAAGTGTGTTAAAGCACTGAGCTGCTGAACTTGCAGACCGAAAGGTCCCAGGTTCAAATCCCAGGAGTGGAGGGAGCGCCTGCTGTTAGCTCCAGCTTCTGCCAACCTAGCAGTTCGAAAACATGCCAATGTGAGTAGATCAATAGGTACCGCTCCGGCGGGAAGGTAACGGCGCTCCATGCAGTCATGCCGGCCACATGACCTTGGAGATGTCTACGGACAACGCTGGCTCTTCGGCTTAGAAATGGAGATGAGCACCAACCCGCAGAGTCAGACATGACTGGAATTAACATCAGTGGAAACCTTTACCTTTACCTATCACTTGTTGTGATAGAGCTATAAACTGGGGGGTGGGTGTTTCTTCCAAATATGGAATATATATATCCATCTCCCTCACATTATTTCTAAAATGATCTTAGAAGATTCAGATAGACAAATAGCTACAACCAGAGTATTAACAGAGACTGGCTAGGCTACAGTGATCCTACAATTATTCCAGGAGCTCCAACATCTGCAGGTTTGATTTTGGGCACATTTTAAGATTCTGGTTACAGCCTATGAAGCCCTATATGGCTTAGATCATGATTATGTGACAGTCTGTATAACCCCCATGAGTCTTTCATACCACAGGAGTATCAGAAGATGCCCTTATTTTAGTCCAGTGGTTCTCAACCTGTTGGTCCCCAGATGTTTTGACCTTCAACTCCCAGAAATCCTAACAGCTGGTAAACTGGCTGGGATTTCTGGGAGTTGTAGACAAAAAAACCCGAACAAACAAACAAACAAAAAAAACACCCACAGGTGAAGATGATGGGACTAAAACAGTGGTTCTCAACCTGTGGGTCTCCTGGTGTTTTGGTCTACAACTCCCAGAAATCCTAACAGCTGGTAAACTGGCTGGGATTTCTGGGAGTTGTAGACCAAAACACCAGGAGACCCACAGGTTGAGAACCACTGTTTTAGTCCCATCATCTTCACAGCTGATGGATACCTCAGATGGGTTCTTCTCAGTGACTGTGCCTAAACTGTGGAGCTACTTCTCCAGAAAAAGCTAGAATGGCTCCCTCTTTTCCCTCTTTCTCTTGGAAGGTGAAAATATTTGTATTCCAAAAACCTTTTGAACTCCCAAAAATCCTAACAGCTGGTAAACTGGCTGGGATTTCTGGGAGTTGTAGGCCAAAACACCTGGGGATCCAGAGGTTAAGAACCACTGCTTTAGAGGATGCTATATTGTTCAAATGCTTTTTATCATTTTAAAGCAATTTGTTTAACCAATTCTGACATACAGGCTGCATCCTAGCATTCTGTGCCTATCAGTAAAACAATAAGAACCTGCTAATCAGGAATTTGGAAAGGCTTTGCTTTAAAACATTGCCATATGCCAAAGGCCTTCTACCAGCAAAAAATACTTCAGTTAATTATTCTGTGCTGTCAAGGCAAATTTGAAGGCAGTCTTTCATAGGACAGCAGTCCTAGTTGTATGTGTTCCTTTATTCCTATATTAGCATGTTTCCCAGTGTTGCCTTGGTATGCATTTTCTTTGTGGTTCTTTGTTTCTTTCCTTGCTTTTCCACATACACTTTCCACCTTCTTTCCTTTATCTACCCCCCTCTTTTTTCCTGCCTCCCTCTTTTCCTTCTCCTGTCCTTTCTCTTCCCTTATTTCTCCTTCCCTCCTCTCCTGCCTTTTCCCTCTTTCCTAAAAAAAGCATCAAGCTACACCACAATATACAGTTGCCATGGACAGTTGTGGGTCCTCCAGTGCAATTCTATGGCCAACTTCAGACTGAGGTTGACCACTTCAGACTGAGGTTGAGTCACACCGCTGACTTCCAGAGAAGTCTTTTCTCAGGTTAAAAAAAAAACAGACTTTTTATTGTGTTGCTGTGAGTTTTCCAGGCTGTATGGCCATGTTCCAGAAGCATTCTCTCCTGACGTTTCGCCCACACCTATGGCAAGCATCCTCAGAGGTTGTGAGGTCTGTTGGAAACTAGGCAAGTGAGGTTTATATATCTGTGGAATATCCAGAGTGGGAGAAAGAACTCTTGTCTGTTTGAGACAAGTGTGAATGTTGCAATTGGCCACCTTGATTAGCATTGAATAGCCTTGCAGCTTCAAAGTGTCTGCTTACTGCCTGGGGGAATCCTTTGTTGGGAAGTGTTAGAAGGTCCTGATTGTTTCCTGTCTGGAATTCCCCTTTTTTCTGAGAGTTGTTCTTTATTTACTTTTTTATTGTTGGTTTCCCACGTTTGTGGCGGTCTTTAATCCCTAAACCCAGCTATTGTGTACCAACTACAACTTTCCTCACCACTGTCCTATTTATACATTTGTATTTTATACAAAACAATTGAGCACTTAGAGCAAAATACATTCTATTTCCTAGAAAAGGTAAAGGTTTTCCCTGACGTTAAGTCCGGTCGTGACCGACTCTGGGGGTTGGTGCTCATCTCCATTTCTAAGCCGAAGAGCCGGCGTTGTCCGCAGACACCTCCAAGGTCATGTGGCCGGTATGACTGTATGGAGTGCCGTTACCTTCCCGCCGGAGCGGTACCTATTGATCTACTCACATTTGCATGTTTTCGAACTGCTAGGTTGGCAGGAGCTGGGGCTAACAGCGGGCGCTCATTCCACTCCCGGAATTTGAACCTGGGACCTTTCGGTCTGCAAGTTCAGCAGCTCAGTGCTTTAACACAATGTGTCACCACCAGTTCCTACTCACTTACAATGTTTTCACCATTTGCAGAAATGATAGTTGATCAAGACATTTTAATGTTTATCTAAATTTCTTTACCAAGAAGAAGCATGATGCACACAATTACAATAAGATCTGCAACCATTTTACACTATCCTGTTCAAGTCAATGAGCTAAGAAAATGATGAGCAATCTCTCAAGGGTACTTTTAAATACTGAGCAAGTACTCCTTCATCTTTTGACAACCAAATTTGGCTCTGGCCCCAGTCATATCGTATCAACTCAGAATGAACATACATTTGGTGTGCATATCAAGACACGTCATTTATGTTAAGGACATATATTCAACAGAGCATCAAAATATCATTTGTGCAAGTGTCCCCAAACAAAGGTCTGTGAGCCAGATGCGGCCCTCCAAGGTCATTTGCCCAGCTCCTGTCCTAAACTTTAGACTTCATCCTAAGTCTGAAATGATTGGAAGGCACAAAACAACAGCAATCCTAATTAACTTGATGATCTCATTAGTCAAAAGCAGGCCCACACTTCCTATGAAAGAACAATACAATATTTAAAATGAAGAATGATTTTAACCAACATAAACTTATCAGTATTTCAACTTTTTTTCGTGTCAGGAGCAACTTGAGTCGCAATTGTCAGGAGCAATTGGCCGTCTGCAAGGACGTTGCCCAGGAAACGCCCGGATGTTTTTGATGTTTTTACCATCCTTGTGGGAGGCTTCTCTCATGTCCCCGCATGGAGCTGGAGCTGATAGAGGGAGCTCATCCACACTCTCCCCAGGTGGGATTCGAACCTGATAGCTTTCAGGTCAGCAACCCAACCTTCAAGTCACTTAGTCCACTTCGCCATCTGGGGGCTCCAGTATTTCAACTGGAAAGCTTATATTGGTTAAAATTGTTCTTCATTTTAAATATTGTATTGTTCTTTCAAATTTTTGCACTACAAATAAGGTATGTGCAAGTGTGCATAGGAATCGGTTTATGTATTTTCAGGCAATAATCCAGCTAGTCCAGTCCCCCAACAGTCTGAGGGACCGTGACGTGGCCCTCTGCTTAAAATGTTTGAGAATCCCTGGTTTAGTGACTCAACTTTCAATCTCTATTTCATCAGGGATACCACAACGTTTTGACAAAGGGCTACTGTGTAAAAATCCATAGATGTCCCATTTAGCTTTTTGGTTATGGTCCCATGCTCATTTTATAACAACAACAACAATAACAAGAACAACAACAACAACTTTATTTTTGCATCCCGCTCCCATCTCCTCGAGGGGACTCAGGGCGGCTCACATGAGGACCAAGCCCAACAAAATATAAAACAATATAAAATGCATTCTAATCATAACAATAAATTAATACATCAGCACGTATAAAACGCCACATCACAATGATGATTTGTTTGTTGATCAAACTGTTCAAAGGAGGGAAGGTATGGATCTAGATTTGGCAGCGGTGAAGCCGATAACTAATTCTCCGTTGGAGGGGGATTTCTCTCCTCCATACGTAGAGGATTACTATGAACATCTTGTACAGACGAAACAGCTGGCTTTTCAAATTGAAGACTCTATATTGAACAGGGGTAGATGGACCTCGGAAAGAGTGATCCAGAGGTCCTTGGGTCAAATTCTTTCAAGGAGCCTGACGACAGTCAAGATAAAGATGATCACTTGGCTCCATAAGGGCTATCAATCATATGATCGCTCTTTACGCCTTATCTTCACTTTTGAGGATAAGTCTATAACAGAGGAATTATGGGCCCTTAGGTTCCGGCTGCTCTCATGGGGCATTACCATTAGAAGAGTATTTGTGGACCCCGTGATTCGCCCTTTGGTGGCCAACCTATCTTTACACACTCAACCATCTGTTAGGCCCAGAGATAATAGGATGTGTAGTCCTCAGCGTAGGCTCCCCCCTTTAGAAAAGTCTCAATTAGAGACTCTGGCCCAATCATTTTCCGTACCAGACCAGCAACTTTCACCCTCTTCAACCTCACTACGTTTTTCCAGTAGGCCCCATTTATCCCCTTCTTTTGAAGTAAAGTTAGATGGTGTGTCTAGTAACCTTTTGGATCCAGGGAGCTGACTAGATTCTCTTAAGGATGCTCCAATTGAGCCAGACTCCTTGGGGGGTGGGGAACAGGCGGGGGGTGGCTCCATCGAGGTCGTGTGGGGGAGGAGGAGGAATTGCCGTCAACGCATTTCCAGGGAGAAGCGCAACAGGGTTCTTGCGACCCTGGAGAAGGATAGGTGTGGTAGCCTCCATGGTAGTCCCTCCCGGCTGAAGGTCCTGCTGTTTAATGCCAGATCCGTCAAAGGTAAATCATCTATTATCCAGGATCTAATCATGGATGAACATGCGGATCTGGCCTGCATCACCGAAACCTGGTTGGATGATCTGGGTGGGGTTAGTCTTACCCAGCTTTGTCCTCCGGGTTTCGGGGTGCATCAGCAGGCTAGGCCAGGAGGGCGGGGAGGTGGGGTTGCGGTGGTCTTTAGGCAGTCCATCGCCCTGGTCAGATGCGTCGCTTTGCAATCGGTCGGGTTTGAGTGTCTCCACTTGAAGGTGGGTACCCGGGACAGTTTGGGGATTCTGCTGGTGTACCGTCCACCCCGCGACACAGCAGTCTCCCTGCCTGAGCTAGCAGAGGTGGTTTCTAGCGTGGTGTTGGGTTCCCAGCGCCTGTTGATGCTGGGCGACTTCAACATTCACGCTGAGACCACCTTGACAGGTGCAGCTCAGGAATTCATGGCCGCCATGACGACCATGGGTCTGTCCCAAATAATATCGGGTCCCACTCATCAAGCTGGACATACACTCGACCTGGTTTTTGTTGCGGGCGACGGTTTGGTCGGAGTGGAAGAGCAAATTATTCTTCCATTGTCATGGTCCGACCACTATCTGATCAGTTTAAGACTAACCGTCTCTTCCAACCTCCGCAGGGGTGGTGGACCAATTAAGATGGTCCGCCCCAGGAGACTTATGGATCCTGAGAGATTCCTGAGGTCTCTTGGGGATCTGTCTACCATGGAAGCTGACGATCCTGTCGATGCCCTGGTCACTCGTTATAATGGCGAGTTGTCCAGGGCAATAGACACGATCGCTCCTGAGCGTCCCCTCTTGCTGCGTGGAGTTGCCCCAGCTCCCTGGTTTACTGGGGAGCTGGCGGAGATGAAACGTGCAAGAAGGAGACTAGAGTGCCGCTGGCGGACAACTCGTGACGTATCTGACCGAGCACGGTCTAGAGCCGCTATTAGGGCCTATTCCGCGGCATTGCGGGCAGCCAGGAAAGTTTTCTCGACTGCCCGCATCGCGTCTGCAACAAATAGATCTTCAGAGTTGTTTCGAGTTGTTGGGGAGCTCCTCCACCCTCCTCAGGTTGGGGGAGCACCCGACATCTCGTCAACTCGGTGTAGCGAGTTCGCTCACCATTTTGCAGACAAAGTCGCTCAGATTCGTTCCGACTTAGACGCCGGCCTTGATGCATTGCCAGGTGAGGTAACCGAGGCATCTGTCTGTTCGATCTTGTGGGATTCGTTTCGGCTTGTGCAGCCTGATGATGTGGACAAGATTCTTGGAGCGGTGAGGGCGACCACCTGTGCCCTTGACCCTTGCCCATCTTGGCTCTTAAAACAAGCCAGTGGAGGGCTAGTTGATTGGTTTGTGAGAATAATCAATGCCTCTTTGGAGCAGGGCATATTTCCATCTGGCCTAAAACAAGCTGTGGTGAGGCCTGTTTTGAAGAAAGCCTCCTTGGATCCGGCTAACCTCAGTAACTACAGACCAATCTCTAACCTTCCATTCTTGGGCAAGGTCTTGGAGCGGGTGGTTGCTTCCCAGCTCCAGGGATTCTTGGAAGATACGGATTTTCTGGACCAATCGCAGTCTGGTTTCAGACCTGGCTACAGTACCGAGACGGCTTTGGTCGCCTTGGTGGATGACCTCCGCAGAGAGCTGGACAGGGGGAGTGTGACCCTGCTGGTTCTCTTGGACATCTCAGCGGCTTTCGATACCATCGACCATGGTATCCTTCTGGGACGTCTCTCCGGGATGGGCCTTGGGGGTACTGTTCTGCAGTGGCTCCAGTCCTTCCTAGAGGGCCGTTCCCAGTTGGTGAAGCTGGGGGACACCTGCTCGGACCCCTGGCCATTGACCTGTGGGGTCCCGCAAGGTTCCATTTTGTCCCCCATGCTTTTTAATATCTACATGAAACCGCTGGGTGAGGTCATCCGGAGTTTTGGAGTGCGGTGCCATCTCTACGCGGATGACACCCAACTCTACTACTCCTTTCCACCTAATTCCAAGGAAGCCCCTCGGATACTGGACCAGTGTCTGGCCGCTGTATTGGCCTGGATGAGGGCGAACAAGCTGAGGCTCAATCCTGACAAGACAGAGGTCCTCCAGGTCAGTCGTACGTCTGATCGGGGTATTGGGTGGCAACCTGTGCTTGACGGGGTTGCACTCCCCCTGAAGGCGCAGGTCCGCAGCTTGGGGGTCCTCCTGGACACTGCGCTGACACTTGAGGCCCAGGTGTCGGCCGTGGCTGGGAGGGCCTTTGCACAACTAAAACTTGTGCGCCAGCTGCGACCATACCTCGAGAAGTCAGATCTGACCATGGTGGTCCACGCCTTAGTTACCTCTAGACTGGATTACTGCAATGCGCTCTACGTGGGGCTGCCTTTGAAGACGGCTCGGAAACTACAACTAGTACAACGATCGGCAGCCAGGTTTCTAACTGGGGCAGATTACAGGACGCGCTCAACGCCGCTGTTTAAAGAGCTCCACTGGCTGCCATTTATTTTCCGAGCCCAATTCAAGGTGCAGGTTATCACCTACAAAGCCCTTAACGGTTTGGGACCCACCTACCTTCGAGACCGCATTTCCCCCTATGAACCCGCACGACCTCTTCGCTCGTCGGGGGAGGCCCTCCTCTCGCTTCCACCAACTTCGCAGTTGCGGTTGGTGGGGACGAGGGAGAGGGCCTTCTCCGCCGTGGCCCCCCGGCTGTGGAACTCGCTCCCCAGGGAGATTAGGCAGGCCCCTACCCTACTCTCATTCAGGAAGAGCCTGAAAACTTGGCTATTCCAGAAGGCCTTCGTTGACTGATCCTTGTGGGATCATGTTATTTACCTATTAAGCAGTAGACCCTCTGGATTGTTTTTAGGATTCATTCAGCACTTTAAGTATTACACCTGCTGCATAATTATCCCTCCCTGATAACTTGATATTACTTTGCACCTTGGCCTGGATCTTTTGACCCAAATCGGGATCTTAATATTATTGTGTATATTGACTTTTATGACTGTTTTTAATCATGTTGAAGTTTTACTGCTCGGTTTAATGTTTTATCTGATTTGTGCTGTCGTGTCTGGGCATGGCCCCATGTAAGCCGCCCCGAGTCCCTCCGGGGAGATGGGGCGGGATATAAGAATAAAATTATTATTATTATTATTATTATTATCACAAGATAAAAACATAGTCAATGACCAAGGGCGACATAATTGGCACTTCCTACTTCAGTCTTTCAGTCTTTTCAGTTCGAAAACATGCCAATGTGAGTAGATCAATAGGTATCGCTCCGACGGGAAGATAACAACGCTCCATGAAGTCATACCAGAGACATGACCTTGGAGGTGTCTAAGGACAACGCCGGCTCTTCGGATTAGAAATGGAGATGAGAACCAACCCCCCAGAGTCAGACATGACTGGACTTAACAGCAGGGGAAACCTTTACCTTTACTTACTTCAGTCTTTAGAGAGATGAATAAGGTTATAGCTGTGCAATATATAAGGAATACTATTAGCATGGGCCAGTGATAAAGTGCAGAAAGCTAGGATAGATAAAGGTGGGGACTCAATGAACTGTTCATCTAGTCAAAGGTGGCTTGAAAAAAAACAAGTTTTCAAATTTTATGAGTTACTCAGACCGAAGATGGCTAACTTCTATATTCTCCTGGGACACACTGTTCTCCAAGCAGAGGTTCAAAGACCAAAAGTCTATTTATAGCACGATTTCACCTCATCATGAGAAGTCAGGGTCCATAATCAAGTTGCAGCAACTTTGCATTTAGAGTTTCATGCTTATTGGATGCTCAAACCTCAGTTCATAGCAAAATTTCAGAGCTAAATGAACCATTAGGGGTATCCACTCTACTGCAACTTGAGATTGTCTTAGCAATAATATTTGTTAATTCCTGGTTTAGACCCTCAGACAGCAGAGATTTTGGGGATGCAGTTGGGAAGAAAAGGAAGTACCATATGTTCCACCTTTTTCTAATAATGTCAGTTAACTCCGATCTTGGACCCTGCACGTAGATGCATGCACCATCACAGAATAAGAGTTTTTTTAATTGTAATATTAGATAGATTACATATAGGTTTTTTGAATGTTTCACAGTCTTGTAATAACTGTCACGAATGAAAAAATTCTGTTAATGGTTTAATTTACCAGTGCAAACACCCCAGCTTGGACTATAATCAACCCTTCTAGGAGAAACACATACAATTAGAGAGCAGGGACCTATTGCTCCTTCCACATATGAGGGCAAAATACTGTAGACACAGTAACGTTGTAAAAATCATGCTTTGTTAAGTCAACACAGGTTTATCGCAGATCTTAAAACCAAGACTAACAAGCGGCAGGTCCTTGCTTTATGTCTTACTGATGATACAAGAGTATACCTATTTCACAACTGGACTAAAGTGGAATCCTCCTTGAGAATTTCTTTTTCAAATTTCATTTTATTCCCCTATAGCAGTGGTTCTCAATCTGTTGGTCTCCAGATGTTTTGGCCATCAACTCCCAGAAATCCTAACAGCTGGTAAACTGGCTGGGATTTCCAGGAGTTGTAGGTCAAAAACATCTGGGGACCCCAGGTTGAGAACCACTGCCCTATAATACGGCTATGAGGAATGGCAAGCAAGCTGGTGGGAATCTGTTTAACAAAAGCTGCAGAAGAAAAACAGGCAGAAAAACATCATTACTTACATCCGCTTTCATTTCTTTTGTAGCCAAAACATGACAGTAACAGTTCTTTTCTTTTGCATCTAGAGATTGTTCTCTTTGTGCCTAGCTAAGCCATAACTGTAGGATTATCGCCTTTGTTCTCTTAACAAAGCGATAATCCATAGATTGTCACACAAACCAACTTGATCACGAGTAAGTGGTAGTGATATAGCAGACGTTTTATCTCCCTTATAAAAGTGTACTCATGATACTCATAATCCAGTCTGGCAAAGTAAGTCCACCAAAGGTAATAGCCTCCTTTGTGACAAGACTAGGGCATGTGTATCTATTTAAAAAGCTTCTCAGCCTGCCACTTTGATTGTAATTCACACTTGCCACAGGTAAGTAGGTGTGCTTGTTGATAAACCTGCTGTAATTTTGCATTTCATGTTTCTGAAGGTGGGGTGGTTAAAGCTTCTTCATCAAAGATTGAGCTTCTTCCTCACATTTTTAAAAATAAGGATTACACACTTCTTTGCAAGCAACTCTGACATGTAAGATGTTTGAGAGGCACATAACAGAAAGACTACATACATCTTTTGTTCTTCTGAGATGATCTACAAACGGGAATCTAAGAAATTACTGCAGTGCCCATCAGGAGTCATCGGACAAGGGTTGGCCAAGCTATATAACCCACAGGCATAAATCTGCAAACACAAGCATGCAATTTCAGAAGAAAAGCTAATATTTTCAGGACTGATCTTCCCCAGGTCTGACCACCCATATTCTACATCTAAAGCTTCACCATCTCAGATTTTACTTTAACCTATTTGAACACATACCCTCCCAACTGTCCCAGTTTGGCAGAGACATTTTCAATTAATCCTCTTTATCCTACTTTTTCAGTTGCTTTCTAAAAGTTTTGGTTTTTCTCTCCTTCTCCCATTTTCCCATCACCCTCAGTTTACTTTCACTACTGCAAACTGAGTGTGCATCTGATTCTACACTGTAGAATGAATGAAATTTGACACCGCTTTCAATACCATGGCTTAATGCTATGGAATCCTGGAATTTGTAGTTTGGTGAAGCACCAGCACTCAAGGAAGAGAAAGCTATATAATTGTGAAACGACAACTCCCATGACTGCATAGCATTGGGCCATAGCAGTTAAAGTAGTATCAACCTACATTAATCCTATCATGTAGGTGCAGTCTGAGTGGAAAGTACAAAAACAGTCTGCTAGTACAGTAGTTAATTCAGGAAATGTAGACAAGGAGGGAGAGGAATCACGTTATTCTCAGAACGTTCAAGCAAAAGCAAACTGCAGCAGCCTTTATTTACTTAATTGTTTTTCCTCCTGTTCTGGTTATCATGAGCAAAATATGAAAAACTGTGTACGCTCACAATCTCTCACTCACCATCTCTCCAAATGATGTCCTACTCACTGCTACCTGCCCTTACCAAGGGTCGAGAAATTTTCAATGAAGAGAGTCTAATTTACACTATCAAAAGCATACAGTAGAGTCTTACTTATCGAAGATAAACGGGCCGGTAGAACACTGGATAAGCGAAAATCTTGGATAATAAGGAGGGATTAAGAAAAAAGCCTATTAAACATAAAATTACATTATGATTTTACAAATTAAGCACCCAAACATCATGTTTTACAAGAAATTGACAGAAAAAGCAGTTCAATACACAGTAATGTTATGTAGTAATTACGAATTTAGCACCAAAACATTGCAACATTTACTACCAAAAAAAAATGACTACTAAAGGCAGACTGCCTTGGCTAATACAGAATCTTGGATAAGTGAAGCTTGGATAAGTGAGACTCTGCTGTATTTAGGTACTTGATATGCACACCAAATTTCACAGAAAACCGTAACAAGACTATCCTGATCCAATGGTGGCACAAGCAACAGCTCTGCCACTAGCTTTTGGTGCTCAACGCACTTTCAGATGGGGCCTTCTGTACTGACCAAGAGAATATAAATGTTTAAATGCTCTGTTGTCTATGCAAATATTTATTTATATCAAAGTAATGAAAAGTCCCAGGCAACCAGGCTTCTGACAAAATTGAGACCAGCTTGAAGACCGTAAGAAAACTTACCTTCATCTATAATACATGTTTCTTTATGCTCCTTGATTTAATCCTTGTCTTTTAAGCTATAGAATTCTGGCTCCCGTTCCCTGGAGTAGCAGCAGTTATGTTTCAAAGAATAGAATGCAGCTAGTCTCTACGCTCTGCAATTCCCCTCACAGTTATAGAAGACAATTGGATAAACTCTGGGAAAAGATTAACCTGTCAAGTGTACTATCAGCACAGGTAGTCTAGCCTAAATTGGAAGAATGTTTCCGCTGCCTTTTATTTGTTCTTTTGCTGTTACATTTACATCCTACCTTTCCTCCAACAAGATGGTATACATGCAACTCTTCCTCTCTTCTTTATCCTCACAAAAATACAACATGTACCCTGTATCTGAAGGGACTATGTTCCTGAACCTACTGTAGACAAAAATAGTAAACCAGTGGATCTCAACCTGGCGTCCCCAAATGTTTTTGGCCTTCAACTCCCAAAAATCCTAACAGCTAGTAAACTGGCTGGGATTTTTGGGAGTTGTGGGCCCAAAACATCTGGAGACCCCAGGCTGAGAACCACTGTACTAAACCCTACTGAAATGAAGAAGAGAGATCTTCTCTAAAAATTTACTAGGTCCTCCAGGGCAATTCTATGGATATGTTGTGGCAGGAGCATGTCACAGGACTATCTGGAGGACCCAGAAAAGTCCTAAAGAGGGCATGTTTTGTCAGATGTTAGTAAGTGAAACCATTGGTACAAGTCCCACAGGTTTTGGGGTCATAATGTATCATGAGTCAGGATGCGAGAGACAGAATAATGGCCATTAATCTTGGTTGTCGAAGGCTTTCATGGCCGGGATCACAGGGTTATTGTATGTTTTCCGGGCTGTATGGCCATGTTCCAGAAGTATTCTCTCCTGACATTTCGCCCACATCTATGGCAGGCATCTTCAGAGGTTGTGAGGTATACCTCACAACCTCTGAGGATGCCTGGCATAGATGTGGGTGAAACATCAGGAGAGAATACTTCTGGAACATGGCCATACAGCCCGGAAAACATACAACCCCATTAATCTTGAGTTTCATGGCAAATTGAGCTAAGATCTGCTAAATCCCACTATGGTGTTTTACCCCTATAATACACTGTTCCTGTTGTGTTAAGAACGGCCAATGGATTTGGGAAATCTCAAAAACACTTTTCATGAAGCAGCAAGGGCTTAGACCAGGCATGGGCAAACTAAAGCCCGGGGGCCACATGTGACCCTCTGGGTGCTTACCTTAGGGCCACCTCATTTTCCCTGTCCTCTTGGCAGGACACGGCAACCCGCCACTTCCTTATGCCAAAAAGATGGGGGAGGAAGGAACGTAGAGCTGAGAGCCCTTTGGAGTGCTCTCAGCCACAGTGTGTCTCGACCTCCACCTGACATAAGGAGTGGCCCCATCCTTATACCAGGAGGACGGCTCGAAGAAGGCACGAGGTGGCTGAGAGCCCTCCGAAGCATTCTCAACTGCCGCCTGTCTCATCCTCCTCTTGGCATAATGCCAAGAGGCCAGCCCAGAATCGGGGAAGGAGGATGGGGATTGGGGGGAAGGATCGGGGCAGTCACTGCATGTTCCACCTTCCTCCTGGCGTAAGGATAGGGCGAGCAGCCCCGTCCTTGTGCTGTGAGGAAAACCTGCCCTGCCCTCTCCTGGCCCACCCCACCCAGTATGTGCCTGCCCCCCCCTCCTAGCCCAACCCTCCTGTCTGGGCCCACAATGCGGCCCAAGGGAAAAAAAAGTTTGCCCATGCCTGGCTTAGATCCTTCATCAACAAATGAAGATTGTGAAGAACTGTTGAACTAACCTGCCCAGGAACAAGTGCCTATTATGTGAGCCCCCACAAAAATGGGGTACTAGACAGAGCCCTCTTCAAATAATGGCAATTTCAACTATCACAGGAGCAAAGTAATCTCCTGCCAGAAACAAGGTAAATAGTAGGTATCAAACACTGGATGAAACAGTGTTCTTTACAAATCACTTGAATTGCAGCAGTAGTACAAATAAAGACAAGAACAATGCTAACTGAAGACTGGATTAGGGAATGCCAACTGATTTGGGCAACCGTCATAGGTGCAAGATAGAACTGCTATTGTTGTTTTAATGAATCATTAATGTATTTCCTAGCTGCAAGGAAAACTGGTATTTGTCTATATTACTCCAAGTTGAAAATGAAAGCCAAATAGATTTTAAGGATTGCTGGCAACTGGAACAGAAATTGGACCTGACACAGCATGTTCTTAAGGACCTAGATGCGCAAGAAGCTCCTATAATTTGGTAAGGAAGGAAATTAAGGTATTTTTGCAACTTCAAATACCTTGAAAAAAGGGTGGACGTCCATTCATCTTTCTTCACAGGGATAAAATAAATATATATAATAGAATTATATAGGATATTAGAGGCAAAGTTGAAGTATTTTGGCAACATCATGAGAAGACAGGAAGGCTTGGAGAAGATCATAATGCTGGGGAAAATGGAAGGAAAAAGGAAGAGAGGCCGACCAAGGGCAAGATGGATGGACAGTATCCTTGAAGTGACTGGCTCATCCTTGAAGGAACTGGGGGCAGCAATGGCCGACAGGGAGCTCTGGCGTGGACTGGTCCATGAGGTCATGAAGAGTCGAAAACAACTGAACGAGTGAGACGATGACGACAAGAATATTGGGAAAGTACACACAAAAACTAAGTGGGAAAAAGAAATAATCTGATCTCATAACTCTTCTACAGCAAAATGCTCAACACAGCATGAAGCAGAGTCAATTACAGAATCCTAGGTACAAATTCAAAACTACAAATTCTATTATGTTTCCATTCCCCTCTGCAATTCTGCAATCCTCTCATCTATCAACTATGAAAGTATTAATAATGACTCTGGCTAATCTTTGCCTTTCCTGCTGAGCTAGCTTACCTGACATTCTCTGATACAGACATTTAGGATCCACTAGAGTTTCTAAAAGGTCATGGATACCTGAGGCTCAAATTTTAATTCTTTAGAAATGTAGTCCATCATTACAATGCTAGTAGTGTGAGAATATCAACCCAGCAAACAGACACTATACACAGGAGATTTGACCATCCACAGTAGATGTCAGTAAAAATTCAAATCTGAAGGTGAACCTGCTCTTTCCACTGCCTTTCAATTCTTGCTAGAAATATCCAGACAAAAATGAACAACAGAACATTGCAATTACATCATTTATGCATCAATTGTCGACAGGATCCTATTCCTGGAGGAGGAAAAGTCATGTGCACCTCAAGCCTATGCGTATTTACTTAGAAGTATATTCCACCAAGGTCAGCGGACACACTCATAAATATGTTGACACAGGACTGCAGCCTTGCAACATAATCCTAAACGTATTGACTCCAAAATCAGACAGACCAAAGTCAGTGTAACTATCTTCTTCTAAGTGTTCAGAGAAGTGCAGCGTTAGGCCAGAACACACTCACTGCACTTGCCAAGACAGCTTCCATGAGCACAAACTAAGGATAATTATTTCCCTTCCACCTACAACCCACCCAACTTGTTCTGGTGGGCTAGGACCAGGCAATTCTCTAGAAAAAAACTTTTTGGTGCCAGGGGACTGCTATTAGTGTCACATTAGATACTGGCTCTAGTCACCTCTCAGTCCGAAATCAATGGGACAAGTCAGCTGGAAGCATTTTATTGCTCTGGTTTTAGTGGCTTGCACATTTTATTCTACTTCATTCCCTTTTCCTTTTATTCTATCTTATGTTTTCTGGTTCTGGGTGTTTGGTGGGACCCCACTCCTTTGGATATCAGACATTTTAATATCCACAAATGCACTGGAATTCTCACTGAAGTCAGAAAGTATTGTCAAATTACAAAAAAACCCCACTTTTGTTCATGCTAGTGAATAAGAGTTAAGCATTACAGTGTTCCCTCGCTACTTTGCAGTTCACTTTTCGATCCCTTGCTGTTTTGCGGGTTTTCAATAAATATTAATGTAACCATTTATCGCGGTATTTTTGCTGTTTTGTGGGTTTTTGCAGTGTGTAGAGGGTTTTGGAAGGGGGAAAAGGGAGAAATAAAGGGAGAGGCAGGGAGGGGAGGGAAGAGTTGGAAATAAAAAAGGGTTATTTAGCTTCTATTCTTCTTCTCTGCCGGCGTACTGTATATTGTAACTGCTAAAATAAAGTACAGACTGCATTGTAGTACAGTGTTCCTCAATTATCGCGCAGGTTACGTTCCAGGACCACCCGCAATAAGTGAAAATCCGCAAAGTAGGGACGCTATATATATTTCAAAATTTTACATTATTTTAGTAGTTATACACTATTTTAAGTCTTTATCAATCAATCATGTGCTGATAAATCACCTCCTTCTCCTCCCATTGCTGCTTAGGCTCCTTTTCTCTCCCTTCAGCTTCTCCTTCCTCCCTTCCTTAGGTTGTAAATTGTAATTTTTTATGATTTATAATAGTCTTTTAGAGTTTATTGAAAAAACCGCAAAACAGTGAAACCGCGAAAAGTGACCCGTGAAATAGTGAGGGAACACTGGTCTGTGGTTTCCTCTCCTCCAAACATAAAATAAATAAAGTGTCCCTATTTTGTGGATTTTCACTTATTGCGGGTGGTCATGGAACGTAAACCCTGTGATGTGAGGGAACACTGTATTTCCTTTCTGCAGAGTTGGGCTCTAGATTTAGTTGCATTGTCCTTACTTGGTCTACATATTCAGAAGAACTCTTGGGAAATTATATTTTGATTTCCTCTTTCTCTCTCACTCACTGTATTTGTTGTGTAAGGTAGACAATTTTTTCCAAAACATCTGTGGAACAGATACTTTATTTAGCAAATAAACTATCTCTCTCTCTTTTTTTTCTTTTTTGCATGTTAAAGGCACATTTGTTAATATTCTGATTCCGTTTCAGTTCTATTGTGTTACTTGAATAACGAATTTAAAGAAGTGTCCCCATCCTTATATGATGGCTTTTGTGTATTGCATTAAAAGTTCTCGCTCTCTCTTTCATTATATTCTATGGTAATATGCAAATTCATTTATATTTAATTAGGTAATTTACCGCTGGTCAGCTAACCAAATTGAGACAGATGATTCATCAACCAATTTAAAAAGAATCTTTAGATGATTATTGTGGTACTCTGTTCATAAAGCTACAATAATAAGAACCAAGAGCTCCATCCAAAGAGCATCTGATGCATGCCCAATCACTTCAATATATGCACCAGGGACCTCACAAAGTTAGTCCTCCTTTGGCACACACTGATGTACACTAAGATTCAGCATTTTTAGTCTAGAATATTTTTAGCTGATGGGATAATCTTAAAGGAAATAGATAAACATTTGAGTTCGAGCATTAGAGCTGGTTCACACTTCATGGCAGGAGATTGTGTATTCAGTGTTCCCTCACTACTTCGCAGTTCACTTTTCACAGATTCACTGTTTTGCAGATTTTCAATAAACTCTAAAAGACTATTATAAATCATTAAAAATTACAATTTACAGCCTAAGGAAGGGAGGAAGGAGAAGCCAAAGGGAGAGAAAAGGAGCCCAAGTGGCAATGGGAGGAGAAGGAGATTTATCAACACACGATTGGTTGATAAAGACTTAAAATAGTGTATAACTACCAAAATAATGTATAAATATTAAAATAAATATAGCATCCCTACTTCGCGGATTTTCACTTATTGCGGGTGGTCCTGGAACCTAACCCCCGCAATAAGTGAGGGGACACTGTACACCGTTTCCTACAGGGAATTCACACCATAGCAATTGAAAGGCTTTGGGATTGTCTCCGCCGGTCTAGAGTTGTGAAGTAGATCACACCTGGTGTGGCAGATCATGACCATGGGCATATTTACAAAAGAGGGGTGAAAGTGCTAGCCCACTAGCTCTCATAATTTTCTCAAAATGATCCTGAGAGAAAAACTGAAACGTGCAACACTGCAAATCGCAAGCAGAGAGCACAGGCTAAAGAATGAAGTCAGTTTCCCTTGAAACGTCTTGAAATTAGAGTCTCCTCTTCCCATTGTACACACAGTCTATTGTAGTGCTAATGTCAAAACCACAAGCATTCCTACCATGGTGTGAAGCAGTTAAGGGAAGTCTCACTCCCTTTGTTTCAGAAGAAGAGAATGGTAAACCCCCGCTCCAAATAAATCTTGCCAAGAAAACCCCATGATAAGTTCACCTCAGGGATGCCATTAGTCAGAAATGACTTGAAAGCACACAACAAAGTACACTCATAATCAGGAAGGTTAAGAATGAAGTATGACTGCATATTTTGCACCATTTAAATGCAGAGTTATGGTCAATTAACCTGGGGGGGGGGGGGGTTGGTTTGTTTTTTAATCCAAACTAGCCTTTAAGAGTATGAAGCCAGAGAATGACAACTGTTTGTCTAGTAAAAGGTAAAGGTAAATTTTTTCCCCTGATGTTAAGACTAGTCGTATCTGACTCTGGGGGGTTGGTACTCATCTCCATTTCTAAGCCAACGAGCGGGCGTTGTCCATAGATGTCTCCAAGGTCATGTAGCTGGCATGACTGCATGCAGCACCATTACCTTCCCGCCGGAGCGGAACCTATTGATCTACTCACATTTACATGTTTTCGAACTGCTAGGTTGGCAGAAGCTGGGGCTAACAGCGGGAGCTCACCTCGCTCCCTGGATTCAAGCCACTGACCTTTCGATCCTGATACACTTAGAAATGTGACTAAGCATCTCCAAGATGCTATTTGAATTGTGTTTCTATTATCTTCAGTTTTATTCTTTGCTTAGTTCTGTTTCTCTCAGTTGCTGAAGGGGGACAAACAAAAACTTTGGAAGAGAGTTCCACAGTTAAGTTCTTCGGGAGATTTAACATTTCTGGAAGAAGAACATTCTGCAAAGTAGGATATGTTTGTGGGGATGTGTTTGAACAGCAAACACCAGCCATTTACAAAACAATAGGTAGTGCAACAAATTGGCCAAGGTTAAAAGGACGCCCAAGAACAGCCAGTTCCCTGGGATCTACAAAGCATGTCTGTAATGAATTAGGGCAGGGAGAGAGGTATACAAGCTTTCCTTTTTATACAGCCTGTCTCTAGAGCTCAAACCCTCCTTGAAAATATGTAGTCAAGTAGGTTTCATAAGAAATCCGACTAGTAGCTGAAAGGTGATTACCTCCTTATAATTATGCCAATCTGTACCAATGAAACTATGTCAGTAAGAAACGGATACAAATTAATGACCTTGGAAGAAAAACAACATCAGGAAAATTGCAGATAGGAGTATTAGTGGAATATAATTTAAATATATTTCCTTAAATCAGCTGAAAGACACAGAAAGAGTTTTAATTAAGAGTGTTCATATCAATATTAACTTACCAAGGGGGCAAAGAATAACTATGCCTTGAAAGACTTCAAATAAAAGAGTATAAGCAGATAAGAGCCAGAATCCTCTACGGCACAATGTACCTAGTTGGCCACTCAAACCGTTCTGACTTACATTGAGTTGCTGCAGCCCTCTCATAGCCATTATGTGGATGAGGGCAATTGGAGAAGCATCCAGCTATGTCCTCATTGCTAGACACATAATGATTACAAAATCCAGTGAAATCCTACAAAGATCTTAATATACATATAAGTCCAGAAATCGTCAAAAAATCAGCCCCTTAGACACACGTTGGTGCAAGTACTGCACCTTAACTCTTATAACAAAAGACCCGCCTTTGAGTAAAGTGGCAATAGGCAAAAGCTTGGTCCATCATGGAAGCACCAACCCCTCTACTCTCTCCACTGCAGCACCACTTCTGGCTACTCTGAATGTCTGGACAGGGAAATGACAGGAGCGCCAGGAGCAACTAGCCCTCTGAGGAGTTATTGGTGCTTTTTCCTCTGTGGACTAACCCTCAATTTATTCACAAGTCATATCAATATCCATTATTTTGGCTCCAAAGCCTGCCTTCAACTTACACATGAGAGCGACTTATACACAAATATATACCGTAATCATTTTGCATTTGGTTACACATAGTGAGATTCTTCTCCAGTTCCCACACTGCTTTCCATCAGGTATTGGATAGGTAGATTCTACAGAAGGTCCCATGCCAGCTTTGGTCACTAGGATCTTCTGCAGAAGGAAAGCTTTGCTTTGCAATGGCCAAGAGAGGACATACGCTGGCATAAAGTCAATTAAAAGGGTGTTAGCCAATGTATATTGCTATGAAAGTGTCAAATAAGTATATGGGATAGTCAGCCACACACGAAAAAAGTACTGGCTTCCCTCCTGATTTTAACCACCTTAAGACCTCTTGGTGGAATTCCAAAAGGACACCCAAAGTTGAATCTTTCTAACTAATTCAGATGAAAGCATTTTATGAACATTATCCTGCCTAGCAATGACAAGTTTATGTTTTCTTTGGGACAGAGATGGAAAAACGATTGGCTTCCAAATGTTGTTGGACTGTATCTCTCAAAATTCTCACCATTACCTAAACTTGCTAGAAGTTGCAGTCCAATAACATTTGGAAGTCAACTGTTTTCATACCTCTAGCCCAGAGGTTCCCACCTTTTTTTTGACCAGGGACCACTTTGACTAGGGACCATTTTCCAACGTTAATACCAAAAGGGTTCCAAATCAGTTTTTGGTCAATTTTAGATTCAGTTGGGTTATTTGGGGTACAGATTCAGAAAATTGCATTGGACAGACCACATCAGCTCTAGTTTCTGATACAGAACATATGCCATCCAGTAGTCACCATCTGCTCACCCACAGAAAACCATATTTAATAATCTAGAGCTGATGTGGTCTATCCAAAGCAATTATTGTGACTCAGCCTCAGAGTGACTCTGATGAGGATTTTGGGATGCAGGTTCAGAGTGAGGGGATTCAGGTTCAGGATGAGTTTCAAGATGACTCTGATGGGAATTATGGGAATCAGGTGCAGGGTGTTCCTGCTGTGGAAGATGGGGAAACAGGGAGGCTTTCCCACAGCAGGGAATGGTGTTGTTGATGCTGATGTTTCCCAGGTGCAAGAAGAAGGAAGGGAGAGCAGCTCCCAGCCTGATAACACTAACAAGCAGTTTGGCCTTGACAATACAGCATCTCTGGACCGGGCCAGCCGCTTGGAATTTTGGGGGGGGGGGTTCGCAGAAGTCTTAGAATAGCAAATAAGAGGGAGGCCAAAGGGCAAAGGAATGCCTTCATGTTATGCTATTAAAACAGTCTGCTGAGAGAGGAATCTTTGTCAAAGCAACGTCTCATTGGAGTTAGAAGCAGCTCTTGCTTTCTTGGATTATCCTGTAATCAAGTTCATGGGACAATGTCATGTATTAATGGAACCTTGTTTTATGCCTAAGGTTTTCTTGGATTAATCTGTATAACCTTGGTTTTCCAACTATCTTTTGGATCTTTACTTTTGCTTTTTAAGAACTATTTATTTCCTATTTCCTAATAAACTACAAAAGACTTCAATCTGTGTACAGCCTGGTGTGTTTAGCAAGGTGAAGCTATCTTGAAGTGCGACAGCAATTTTCTGAATCGGCACCCCAAATAGCCCAAGGAACAGACCTAAAAACGAAGACACAAAGAAAAAAAATGTTTTGAGTGGGCTGTTATGATCCGTAGTAGTAACAGTGAGGAGGCAGACCACATTTTAGTTCTTGCGGACCATTAGTGGCCCATGGACCACAGGTTGGGAACCGCTGCTCTAGCCAAATAAAGCACAAACTATTGTCATTGCTCAGCAGAATGGTGTTCTAATAAATTTCAATCTGAATGAGTTAGGAAAGGTTTAATTTTTGAGAAGTGAACAGTGAAGGCTACTTTAATCTACTTCCCCCCAAATTAAGGCTTTCTCCAACCAGGCAGCATAATGCTTATCAAAATATGCCACTCGCTCTATCCTTTAATTTCAAAGGATAGCTGCATCAGCCATGGAGCAGCCAGAAGGAAAGGGAAACTTACCTGGTACTCAGAGCTAAATGCTCCACATTGATTTGTTCTACCTCCCACTAAGATTTTCCCAGAATATGAATATTTAGCTTTCCTACAGCAACTGAAAAAGAACCAGTGGTGACAATCCACTTGACATGCTTTTTTGGGGTGTAAATCAGCGCCAAATTGCATCATCTTCAATCTTATCAGTGCCTAGATTAGAACTGAATAAATATTATCATTGGTGTAGAAGTGTGTTTTGACTCCCTTATAGCAGGGAATCAACACAGTAAAACATGAAACAGCCGCACTTGACCTATGAAGCAAGATAAAGCATAAGAAAGCCTCATTGCACCAGCTGTGGGGCAGACTACAAACATCAAAGCACAGTAATCCTTCTACTACTTGATACTACCTTTCAACTCACATACTTTTATTGTAAAATTATTTTCTTTCTACCTCATCCTAAAGCAGAGCCAGGGCTGCAGAATCTCAATAGAAGCTCAATAGACAAAACAAATGACAAGCCTTATGCTGCAGCATGCCTAGAGGTCTTCTGGCTAGGACCTAGAATAAATTTTCATTACGTATTTGCTAGGTATTAAAAAGCCAATTATTGGTGGGTCAAAGGCTCTGGGAAAGTTCCCAATAGGCTCATTTATGCTCATCTGCTAGCCTCTGCCCAATTCACAGTTCCAGAAATGTGTACTCTTTTAATCCTAGTTACTATGGTGGGGTAGAGTGGAAGAAATGACTTAATCATCCAGTTTGGAAGTTGCTTTTGAAATGCTGGTTATTTACATTATATTGCTATCATGCAATGGATTCCCCATTAAGAAAGACAGGTGTTGGTATAACTCTCTCTAGACACACATGCACACACTTATATTCAGACAAGGCTGGAAATGGATTTGAGGCTGCAACATGTTGACAAATGCCAGCCAAATGCCTTTGTAAGTGTGCCATAAACCAAATCCAGACAATGAAACAGGACTTTTCTTGTGCCAGATGTACAGCAGGAGAGGAAGCAACTGTATAAGCTTGAGGCATGCTCTTGCCACAAACCAAGAGCTTGGGGAAGTTTGGGGTGTTGTTTTGTTTTGTTGTTTTGGACCACAAATACCAGATTCCCCCAGTGGCACAATGGGTTAACCCATTGGTTCTCAACCTATGGGTTTCCAAGTGTTTTGGCCTCCAACTCCCAGAAATCTCAGCCAGTTTACCAGCTGTTAAGATTTCTGGGAGTTGAAGGCCAAAACACCTGGGAACCCACAGGTTGAGGACCACTAGGTTAACCCTTGTGCCAGCAGGACTGCTGACCTGAAGGTTGGGTTGCTGACCTGAGGGTTGGGTTGCTGACCTGAAGGTTGGGTTGCTGACCTGAGGGTTGGGTTGCTGACCTGAAGGTTGGGTTGCTGACCTGAAAGTTGGGTTGGGGAGGTGAGGGTTGGGTTGCTGACCTGAAGGTTGGGTTGCTGATCTGAGGGTTGGGTTGCTGACCTGAGGGTTGCCGGTTCAAATCCGGTGAGAGCGCAGATAATAATAATAATAATAATAATAATAATAATAATAATAATAATAATAATAATAAAACTTTATTTATAACCCGCCACCATCTCCCCAATGGGGACTCGGGGCGGCTTACATGGGGGATGACCTCCCTCTGTCAGCTCCAGCTCCCAATAGCGGGCCATGAGAGAAGCCTCCCACAAGGACGGTAAAAAATCAAAACATCCGGGCATCCCCTGGGCAACGTCCATGCAGATGGCCAATTCTCTCACACCAGAAGCAACTTACAGTGTCTCAAGTCGCTTCTGACACACACAAAAAGCAAAAATAACTTCCAAGCTCTGCCCAAATCCCAGCCCTTTTGCAATAAACTCAAAGGACCGAAACTCCCCAAATCATAAATACTCTTTTTTAAGTTCAGTTTCCTGCTTCAGCCTCTCCTTTCTACTCAAGTTACATCCAGCTTTCTCCCCTCTTTCTAGATGTAGAAGGGTCAAATCATTCCAACTTGAAAAAGGAAAAGCTGGAAAAAGGACAGGAAATTCCACCTAGTATATGGAAATACCCACCTCTTCCTGTATACACACTTCTTATCTCTTGGATCATTAGCAGAGTAGTCTTATTTCAGAGCTACAAACTTATCTTCCAAACCACTTTTATTATACTCTGAACCAAACCACTATTATTATTACAGGTCAAGCCAAGCCATAACCATTGAAGTGGGAACAAATCTGGAAAATTAGCTGTTAAATGCAAAAATATCAAGCCAACATAAATTTTATTTCATTGCAACCACCAAATGCTGACCCAAATTAAAGGATCTGAAATTACTGCTGGAATATTCTCTGGCTCTGCTCTATAAAAAAAAAACTTCCCTGATGTTTGAGCAAGCCAAGAACCTGTCCCCCAGAATCAGTAGAAGTAATAAATGGTGTGATAAATTCATGACACCACAGGTAAAGACCCAGATGGCAAAATCTCCACCAGGAAAGAAAAGAGACAGGAGAAAAAGATCCTTCACAGAGATAATACTACAATGCTGAGATATAGCATCTCTTTTAACATGCTTGTTGTCCATGCATAGGATATCCCTGCTCACTGAAGGTCATTTCATGATATGACACAGGTTTAACTGGCTCCTGCTCATGGGAAATAGACCTACATCCTCATCTGTTTAATGTCCAGGTATCCAAGAAGAAGAGGAGCCCCGGTGGCGAAGTGCGTTAAAGCGCTGAGCTGCTGAACTTGCAGACTGAAAGGTCCCAGGTTCAAATCCCAGGAACGGAGTGAGCACCCACTGTTAGCCCCAGCTCCTGCCAACCTAGAGGTTCGAAAACATGCCAATGTGAGTAGATCAATAGGTACCCCTCCAGCAGGAAGGTAACGGCGCTCCATGCAGTCATGCCGGCCACATGACCTTGGAGGTGTCTACGGACAATGCCGGCTCTTTGGCTAAAAATGGAGATGAGCACCAACTCCCAGAGTCAGACATGACTGGACTTAACATCAGGGGAAACCTTTACCTTTACCTTATCCAAGAAGGCAAACCCAAATTAAAATTGTGGCTTCATCAGGCAAGAAGACTATTTCTACAATAGAAAGAAAGAGTCAAAACTGTATTGACCATTCTGAAATTGTGCTCCAATGACTACTGGCAACAATATCTGAGGTTTTGCTCCCAACAAAATGCCCAGAGGCATCAACGGGGCCATTAGAAAAACTGAAGTTTCTAAGCAGCTATCCAGGGAAACCCCACTGGGAGAAAACGTTCCCTGTTGACAGCCCACTTGCAAAAAGAAAATGTTACCCATTGCTATTCCACAAGCCTGTCTACCCACATGTACATTTTGAGGTTTCTGCAAATTGAGTGACAAGAATGAAAATTTAAAAAGACCCAGCTCCATCCAGTTTCCAAGATCTTTCCTTCCTAGCTCCCTGGTGCCTGTATATATTTATGTGACTTCAAGTTGTAAGTTGACTTATGGTGACCTCATGAATTTCATAGTTTCCTTATGCAAAGAATACTCAGAGGTGGTTTTGCCAGTTCTTCTTGGTCATAGCTCTCAATCATGTAGTCATACTCCCTCTTCCCCCAGATTGCTATCCATTCCAACCATATAAAGGCAGTCCCCAAGTTATGAACAAGATAGATTCTGTAAATTTATTCTTAAATTGAATTTGTATGTTTGTCGGAACAGGTACAATTTTTAAGTGTAACTCCAATCAAACACTGTGATGTGGCGGCTAAAAAATCCAATGGGATTTTGGCCTGCATAAGTAAGAATATAGTGTCTAAATCCAGGGAAGTCGTGCTACCCCTCTATTCTGCCTTGGTCACACCACATCTGGAATAATGTGTCCAATTCTGATTTAAGGAAGATGTTGACAAATTGAATTGTGTTCAGAGGATGGCAACTAAAATGATCAAGGGTCTGGAGACCAAGCCCTATGAGGAGAATCTTAAGGAGCATCTTAAAGAGCTGGATATGTTTAGTCTGCAGAAGAGAAGGCTGAAAGGAGACATGATGAGGGCCATGCATAAATGTGAGGGGAAGGAGGAGGGAGCAGGCTTGTTTTCTGCTGCCCTGGAGACTAGGACGCGGAACAATGCCTTCAAACTACAGGAAAGGATATTCCACCTGAACATTAGGAAGTACTTCCTCAATGTGAGAACTGTTCAGCAGTGGAACTCTCTGCCACAGAGTGTGGTGGAGGCTCCTTCTTTGGAGGCTTTTAAGCAGAGACTGGATGGTCATCTGTCGGGGATGCTTTGAATGCAATTTTCCTGTTTCTTGGCAAGGGATTGGACTGGATGGCCCATGGGGTCTCTTCCAACTCTATGCTTCTATGAAACCCATACCCATGTGTATATACACACACACACATACATATATCTTTGAATAGCATTAACTCCGCTTTGGGGTCCTATCTGTGCCCCTGTTCAGATTTGTTTCACCTCACTTTCTGTCCTTATGAAAACTGGATTTTGAAAAAAATGACAAGGATTGGTGATATAGCTTCAGTGGAGACACCTTTTTCCCATGATAACTCTTTCAGGAGAGAATTTCCCTTTCAAGGGGTAGATTTCTCTCACTTCCTACTTTCTCACCCCTGTTCTTAACTATGAGTCGTCTGTAAGTTGGATGTTTATAACTAGGGGGACTGTCTGTTAGAGATATGCACAAAAAAATTGTCTCCTTCATGCTATCATTTGGTTTCAACCATTCATCTACACAAAACGAATGACATTTTCGTAGAAAACGAGGTGATATGAAAATAAAAGCCGCACAATCATTGTGCTTGCTTTTGTTTTCATTTTGTTTCAACCCCGTAACAATAAGCAGGTACTGACAGAGGGCTGCTTTCCCATTTCAGCTGATGTGTACCAATGGGTGTTAATAATATTAATATAAATAACAATAATTACTCTGGTACCCTAAACTGAGTCTCAGAGAGGAGTGCCTACCAATTACATCCAATGTAGATCCATGGGTCTTGATAATAGTATTTATATTAATATTAAGAACAGCAGTTATTCTGGCACCCTAAGCTGAGTCTGGGAGAACAGTGCCTCCCAATTACATCCGATGAGTATCGATGAGTCTTGATAATAATATTTGTATTAATATTAAGAACAGCAGTTATTCTGGCACCCTAAGCTGAGTCTGAGAGAGGAGTGCCTCCCAATTACATCCGATGAGTATCGATGAGTCTTGATAATAATATTTGTATTAATATTAAGGACAGTAGTTATTCTGGCACCCTAAGCTGAGTCTGAGAGAGGAGTGCCTCCCAATTACATCCGATGTGGATCCATGGGTCTTGATAATAATATTAATAACAATACTACTCTGGGGAAGACCCAAACATTTTAAAAGTTGGTGGGCTAAAAGGGGTCAAAATGTCCTCCATGTGTGGCGCTTTTCACTCCTCTAACCCAAAACCCAAGCAGGGGGTGAGCCTCAGAAGCCCTCCCATTGCAGCCAAGGGCCCAAAAAATTTCGTTTTTTCGTAAGCCAGATGAAAATTTGTGTCATATAGGCGGCCCATTCTCATTAGTGGGACACGAATATAAAAATGAGACAACACGAATGAAACTACACAAAATGAACAGCAATTCTATATGAACGCACACCTCTACTGTCTGTATACATTAAAAAGCATTAATATACATAGTCACTTAACTTTCTATGGTTACCAAAGAGACTCAATCATAACCCAAAGATCTTTTTGGGGCTTTTGCATATCTTAGAAATCCCACACATGTTGTTATCTCTTTGTCACTACCTAAGGATAGAGGGAATCCCTATAGCGAACTAAGAACAAGGAGTAATGAAATCATTTTCTATTGACCTGTCACTATCAAGTTTTCCCTCACTGTTCAAATATCTCCAATACCTTGCAATTAATTCCCTTGTGTGAAGCTAGCTGTTCCAAGATAAGTCAACATTTGTAAAGATCTTCCTACAAGTGGCATGTTGATGCTATTTAAGAACAGCGTAATAAATTATTATTGCTAACAGAAGCTTAAGAGGGCACTCTCTATGGGGAGGACACTACTGCAATTTAAAATCTTTGAAATGGCATTGTGCCTTTGAAATGACAAACTGGTTCAAGCAAAATCTGATTTTAATTCAAAAAGATGTGTGTATCTTAAAAACCGAATCAAGGTATTCATAACAGACTTCAGCTCAGCCAGGGTTTTATAAGCTAATCTTACATATGTTTGTTTAACTCGAACTATATCCCAACAAATTCAGTGATACCCATCCCATGCAACTGTGAATAGGATTGTAACCTATTCACAATTTGCCTTGCTCTAAAAATCAGTCTGTGCTGCAGGTTTTTTTTTTCTAGTTTGCAAAATGAACACGAAGGCACACTACAAAAATATAATGATACCTGAAAGCAGATAATCTTCATGTTGTCAAAGACTTTCATGGCCAGAACCACTCGGCTACTTTGAGTTTTACAGGCTATATGGCCATGTTCTAGAAGCATTCTCTCCTGACATTTCACCCACATCTATGGGAGGCATCCTCAGAAGTTGTGATGTCTATTGGAAACTAGGCAAGTGGGATTTATATATCTGTGAAATGCCCAGGGTGGGAGAAAGAACTCTTGTCTGCCTGAGACAAGTGTGAATGATGCAATTGGCCACCTTGATTAGCACTGAATAGCCTTACAGCTTCAAAACCTGGCTGCTTCCTGCCTGGGGGAATCCTTTGTTGGGAGGTGTTAACTGGCTCTGATTGTTTCTTTTCTAGAATTCCCGTCTTCTGAGTGTTGTTCTTTATTTACTGTTTTGATTTTAGAATTTTTTAATACTGGTAGACAGATTTTGTTTATTTTCATGGTTTCCTCCTTTTTATTGAAATGCTTGTGGATTTCAATTTATTATATTTATTTAGTTCATTTTTGCCCTGCCTTTCTCAACCCTGGAGGGGATTCAAGGCGGCTTTCAGATCCGGCAAAAATTCAATGCCCCAAATTCAATGGCAGGAAGCAGCCAAACTTTGAAGCTGCAATGCTATTCAATGCTAATCAAGCTGGGCAATTTCAACATTCACACTTGCTCAAACAAACAAGAGTTCTTTCTCCCACCTTGAACATTCAAAAGACATAGAAAGGAGGAAACCAGTATTAAAAAATTCTAAAATCAGGACAGTAAATAAAGATCAACACTCAGAAGACAGGGGAATGCCAGACAAGTAACAATCAGGGCCAGTTAACACCTCCCAAAAAGGATTTCCCAGGCAGGAAGCAGACTAACTTCAAAGCTATTCAATGCTAATCAAGCTGGCCAATTGCAACATTCACACTTGTCTCAGGCAGACAAGAGTTCTTTCTCCCACCCTGGACATTCCATGGATATATAAACCCCGCTTGCCTAGTTTCCAACAGATCTCACAACCTCTCAAGATTCCTGCCATAGATGCGGGTGAAATGTCAGGAGAGAATGCTTTTGGAACGTGGCCATACAACCGGAAAACTCACAGCAACCCAGATAATCTTCTTTCATTCTCTGGACTGGAAACTTTCCCTTCTTCTTCATACATACATACACATATACATATCTATATATATAAAAGGGTAATGAAATTTCGGCCTAGGACAAAACAACAAAACTGCACATCCCAGAAACACTAAACTTGGCAGCACAACCCCTCATCAATGCCTCTACGTTCATACAACAAAAAGAAAAATAAAGTCCTAATTAGAGGGAGAGGAATAATTTTTTATTCCAATTGCTGCCAGTTAGAAGGCTAAGCTCCGCCCACTTGGTCTCCTAGCAACCCACTCAGCCCAGGGGACAGGCAGAGTTAGGCCTCACTTAGGCCTCTTCCACACTGCCTATAAAATAGATTATCTAATTTTAACTGGATTATATGGCAGTGTAGGCTCAAGGCTCTTCCATGCAGCTATATAACCCATTTATAATGGACTTAATGTCAGGGGGAAAGCTTTACCCTTTACCTTAACTACCACCAATTCCTCAATACTTTATTTCCCATACCACCATACTTCGCCACAGCAATGCGTGGCCGGGCACAGCTAGTGTGTGTGTGTGTGTGTGTGTGTGTGTGTGTGTGTGTGTGTATGTATGTGTGTGTGTGTGTGTGTGTATATATATATATATATATATATATATATATATATATATCGGTAAGCTATAAATACCCCATTGACCTACAAGAGACAAGTTTTGGGACTCACGTATCCCAAAAATTTAAAAAATCACACGGGGAAGACCTCAGACTCCATTGCCCAAAATACTTCTGTGCCATTCCCATTTTTTCTCTCTCTCTCTCTGTCATTCAATGGCTCTTTTGAATTAATCCTGCACTTTTTCACAAATAAGTTCATCTTGACCCCCATGTCTATTTCTAGCTGCATCGGGCCATTGTGGCTTGTACTTTACAGCACTGTACTTCAATGAGATAGCCACTCCAGACTACTTAGCAGACTATGGCTATTGTGAAATGCATTTTCCACTTCCAACTTTGCTTTTTTCCCTTTTTAGGACTGTACAAAATGTTAGTCAGCCAACTGTACACAGTACAGCTATGTTACCCCAAAGGATTAGTGCAGTAGGTACTGGCCTCTGTGTTGTGAGAGATTATTTGAAATATTTGAAAGAGGTCAGTTCTGCAGCACAGTCACAGTAGCGAAGACTTGGCAAACATCACCCAGTCGTTTAAAATCTCTTTTTACATAATGCATTTTTTAAAGAAATCAGAAGCATTCAGTCAGACATGCATGCATTTTTTTCTGTATTAGTGTTTACTTTGACAGACAGTCTAAGACCACTTCAAAGCATCCTGCTAGCATAAAGTCATTTATAGAGGCAGGCAATTCCAGACTGGGATCAAAATCAGCAATGGACGTGTGTTTCTTGCAGACTTACAAAAGAAAATCTGCACACACATACAAACAAAAACAGAACGCTCCAAGCCAGAAACCTAGCTTCCAACAAACCGCAACAGCCTGAGGAAGATTTTTTACACAACAATGCAACTTCTCTGGATCGACACCAAAGACTATATGAAATGCTATGGGTTCCAAGAAGTGAGCAGACGTGAGGGTTGTGACAGAAGTTGCTTAGACCAGACCCTGGAAACCTTTCAAGTTGTTGCATGCCTTCACAAGATTGCAGACACACCAGTCTCTTACAACATTTAGGATAAAACGCTCCTCATAAACAGGAACAAAAAGAGAAGACACAAGTGATAGATAAGCTTCAGTTTCTGAACTGGAACACACTGCTGTGCCACAATGGAACAGAATTTTCCAGATCCTACAAACTTCCTCAATACAGTATGACTTCCATACCCATGGGAGATATATTTCAAGACACTCTGTAGATACCTTGGCCTAGAAGCATGTCATAGAATTGCACTGGAGGATTTAGTGAAGGCCACAAACATTTCCAGGGAGGCATATATTTTGAACATTAGTAAGTGAAAGCATGAATATTGAATCCATAAATAAAAGGCAGTCAGGCTGTAGTTTGTGTTGCTACAGCTTTGCCTGCTTACCAACATTGTCTTTTGGGAGTGGGCAGTTCTACTTCTTCTATGCCCCTGCCATAACTGGATCACCCATCAGTCCCAGGACAAAAATACCTGCTACAGGTGGTTCCCAATCTTTTTTTGACCAGGGACAACTTTGACCAGGGACCACTCTCCAACATTAGTACCAAAAGGGTTACGACTCAAAACGAAAAATGAATCACTCTATTTCCAAGTCTACATTATGCAAAACATATTGAAAGAAAGAAGAACTTTATGGATCAGTGTTAGGGTTCCATTGGGGGGAAAATATCTTCTAAAGAAGTGGTTCTCAATCTTTTTTGACCAGGGACACTTTGACCAGGGACCACTCTCCAACATTAGTACCAAAAGGGTTACAAATCAGTTTTTGGTCAACTTTAGATTCGGTTTGGTTATTTGGGGTGCTGATTCAGAAAACTGCATTGGATAGATCACATCAGCTCTAGTTTCTGATACAGAACATATGCCATCCAGTAGTCATCATCTGCTCGCCATATTTAATAATCTAGAGCTAATGTGGTCTGTCCAATGCAATTTTCTGAATCAGCGCCCCAAATAACCCCAGGAACAGACCTAAAAACAAAAACACCAAGGCGCCCCCGCTTCATGGAATGGCTCTGCTCAGGGGAGGGAGGGAGGAGGAGAAGCAGCAGTCAGGAGGCTTGTTGTCATGCCTTTCATGGGTAGTCAGCCTCTCCCCTGCCGATATCTCCATTATCTTGGCATTATAAAAGGGTTTCGCGAGACCAGTCATTCTCGTTGCAACGGTGTAGTAACAGTGAGACCAAGGACCATATTTTAGTTCTTTGAGGCCACTGGTGGTTCACGGACCACAGGTTGGGAACCACTGACCTAGGACTTCATTACATGCAATAAAGCCAGTGTTTGTATACATTTAAGAAACAGCTAACAATAGAGCCTATCACATGACGCAAGTTCACATTGTAGGTACCAGGTATTTTGCCATTTCTAATGTGTGGTCTTTTCCTACGCTTCCTAAGTCAATCAGAAATCAACTTTTAATGCCCCGCATAAAGCGTTTAAAAACGTGGAATTTAACAATGGGAATTCCCCACTGTCTTCTTGTAAAGATAACAATGACGTCGTTCTGGAGGGAGGAGCTGAGACAGGCAGTATAGAATCCTTTCTTCCGCCATAATTTTTAGAACCAAGGAGGAAGGAAAGTAAAGCACATACTTTTTTAACAATGTAAATTTAATAAGAGTTACATTTTGAATTGAGAGATATCTGTACTTAAAAATTGTAATATAGAATAGAAGTAATCCCATTTAATGATCTTGAATTAAAAAGTACTTCCGCAAGAACACACACAGAGGATTTCTTCAAGTAAAAGAAAATGGGGGAGGATACAGTGGGTGGAGAATATCTCCCATGTGATGGGAAGGAAGACGGATAATATTAAAAGAAAGCTGAAAGAAGGAAAACATGTGATTGGTTCTATTTCCAAATGGGGCGTAGAGAAGCTTAAGGGGAAAAACAACAATCCCCAAAGCCTTACTTATTGCATTGGGTGTAGTCCCTAGCCTTTTTCCAGTCAAAAAGTAGGCCCAGACAACCATCATGAATTTCTTCCTCAGAGGAAAAGCAGTTCTTACACTCCAAATCTTTCTAGTCCAAAAGTGAACTTGCTCAACCAATTCAGAGTAAACTAGAACTCAGTTCTTAAAAGTTTCAGAAACCTTGGTGTAAAACCATGGCTACATGTTCATTTCATTTATTTATCTGGAGATTTCCATTCTACTCTTAAGTTCTACTCAAGGCAACTTACAATTTAAAATCAGAATGTCATAAAATCCAACTACGATGAAAAGGCAAGATTACAGACAACCTCTGCAATCTCAACAAAGTATAATCATTATATGAAGCAGGAGACACCTAGCAGACAAAAGCTTGCAGAAGAGGAGCCATTCATATTTCATGGGCAAAAATCTTCTACCTTATTGGTGTAGTAGACATTGAGAAGGCCCTATTTCTTGTAGCTGCCATGTGTATCCCCACCTCCATCCTGGGGGACAATTAATGAGTCCTTTTGATCTTAGGAAACATACAAGATGGAATGGGATGAAATGACAGAGCCACACAAAGTGAATACGACATGAAGGCAAACAGAAAGATCTGAGATTTCTGTCCCACTAAGGCCCACAACTACAGCAAAGAGCTATTTTCCCCATACTACTGCCTCCTCCAGCCCTCCCATGCTTTCAGGATAGGATATGGTCTACCTACTGGTGTCATCTAGCAATAAGACCATCATAGCTTTGGATTTCCAGCAGAGCTACAGCATTAAAAACAAACCACAGGAGAGCGATAGGACACTATGATATGCAGCTTCCCTATATCTTATTACTTGAAAACATGTTCTTTTCCCCCTTATGAATGACATTGTAAACAGGTGTGGTGCCCAATACTATGATTAAAAATCAGTGGTGTTCCCCTTGGACAGATAATATTGCTTCAGAGGCCCAGATACCCCCGAGTGGCAACACATTATGTGTTGTCATTGATAAAAAAAATGCTTTATAAAATTTACTCAAAGCATGCAATATCTCAAAATGAGTCTTCTGCAAAGAGATCAAGGATTATACTAAACACAACCAATAGCTGCCCTTTCTATGGAGAAGGTGTCAGTATTACAGGGAATTATTATTTATTTATACCCTGCTTTTTCTCTCCACAAAGGAGACTCAGGAATTTATTATCCTAAATGTTGTACTCCTAAATGTTGTATTTTCTACTACGAACTGGGGAGGCCCTTCTCATGCTCCTACCGCTGTCTCAAGTACAGTTGGTGGGAAAGAGGGAGAGGGCTTTCTTGGTGGTGGCCCCCCGGCTCTGGAACTCCCTCCTGAAAGAAATTGGATTAGCCTCCACCTTGGCCTCCTTCCGGAAAGGTCTGAAAACTTCGGTATTTGAATGTGCATTTCACTAACTCAGTTACAACTTGACTGAGTCCTTCTACCTCCACCTTATACCCAGCATCTGCACTTTATTACTGGCCCATCTTGCCAGTGTCTACAATATATTTCACATGTATCATTATTGCCCTGCTCAATTCTAAACATGTCCACTGCACTTGACAACTGGTTATTGGTTGTTGTTCAACTTATGTTTTATGATATTTTATACGTTTTTATGTATTAATTTGTCATAATCGGAATGTATTTTATGTTCAATGTTTTTTGTACTATCGAGCTTGTTCCCCACGTATGCCACCCCGGAGCCTTTCAGGAAGATGGGGCGGGGTATAAGAATAAAATTATTATTATTATTATTATTATTATTATTATTATTATTATTACCACTACTACTATCCAGGATATCTTTAACTGCATCCCCTTAATATAAAATATCATATCAATCTACACTGGCATTCAGTATTGCCTATGGCAGTGATGGGCGAGCTTTTGCTCTTGGTGTGTCAAAATTCACCAAAAAACCTAGCATGACTTGGCTGGTGTGTCACTTTGAGAAAAAAACCATAATTTTGCAATATGTATAGTTTAAATAACAAAAATGTATAATTGTAATATTTATCTGTATTTAATAAAAACTATTTAATACCATTATTTCCATGGACAACAATCTTTTGGTACCTCTTGCAGTTTCCACACTGATTTCTCTCTATTCTAGTTTCAATGTAGTCATGAATAATGAATAATATAATAATAATATAATAGTAATATGATAATATGCTACAATAATAGAATAATAGAATGATATAATAATCTCTCTCTCTCTCTCTCTCTCTCTCTCTCTCTCTCTCTCTCTCTCTCTCTATATATATATATATATATATATATATATATATATATATATAAATGTAATGTGCATAATTCCCGTGGAGTAAACAGCAAAACCACTGGACCAAATCACACCAAATTTGGCCACAAAAGACACTGGCATCCAATCAATCTGCATGCGGCAGCATGTCAGCAAAAATGGCTAGATGTGTCAGTGCTGACACGCGTGTCATAGGTTGGCCATCACTGGCCTATGGAAAAGGGATAAGCAAAGGTAAAGGTTTCCCCTTGACATTAAGTGCAGTCGTGTCCGACTCTGGGGGTTGGTGCTCATCTCCATTTCTAAGTCGAATAGCCGGCATTGTCTGTAGACGCCTCCTAGGTCATGTGGCCAGCATGACTGCATAGAGCACCTTTACCTTCCCACCGGAGAGGTACCTATTGATCTACTCACATTTGCATGTTTTCGAACTGCTAGGTTGGCAGAAGCTGGGGCTAATAGCAGGAGCTTACCCTGCTCCTCGGATTCGACCACCGACCTTTTGGTCAGGAAGTTCAGCTGCTCAGTGGTTTTACTCACTACGCCACCGGGGGCTCCATGGAAAAAGGGATATGAGATCAGAAATTATCATAATAGGCAGAATTGGGCAGCAGACTATCCCTGGGGCATATTTACACTGAAAGGTCCTTTTCTAAAAGCACCTGGGACAACTTTTCCTTCTGTTTTTAACAACCCATCTGATGAAAGGATGTGTAAAATTTTGCCTAGTTTGATGTCTTTTGGGGAGCAGCAAGCATAGTGTAGTGATTTGAGCACAAGACTATGAGACCAGGGTTTGAATTTCCACTCGACCATGAAACCCACTGGGTGACTTTGGGAAGTTACTCTACCAGCTTCAGAAAATGACAATGGCAAATCTCTTCTGAACAAATCTTGCCAAACAAACCCAGTCATAGAGTTAAACTTAGGTTGGAAACAACTTGAATATACACAACAAATAAAGGCGTTGCCAAAACACTGATAACCCTAGCTGCTATGCTCCTATTTACCCTGATCAAATAGTCAGGTCTTATGTCATATTCCTTTGACATTGTACCTCTTCCAACCTGCTAACAGTCTCTGAGGGGAATAAAGATGTTCTCCATTCTGCATTAGCATTTGAAACTAGAAAAAGGGTTGGGTAACCTTTATTTCCAAACAGATCATATCACAAGCAATAACAAGAATACATTCTAAAAGAGAATTCTTGACATTAGAGTACATATGTACTAAGATGACCTCAGTCCTCATTTAAAACCTCCATTGAGACTAGGAAAAGGAAATTGGTTATGTTGATTTGAGCTAAATCACAGAGACTCTCTCTACATCTGCTGAAACCAAGTTAGTCACAATAGGAAGAAAACTGAAGCCAGACTCGTTCGCACACCATGGTCTTGCATTATGATCATGACTGACAGAAACCCTCAGGCCCTTATGTTCCCTTCCTCCCTCCCTCCTGCTGCTTGGATACCATAGTATACTCTGATAGCAAACTCATAGGAATTGTTATTAGCGTTATCTTGCGTTTGCTGAAAAAAGCCAGATTTCAAGCATGGATTATGAAGCAAGCATATTCTTAGAAACCATGGTTTAACATATATCTGTACTATTAAGCTCTCTCTCTATATATATAAGCTCTACATATATGTGTGTGTGTGTATATATATTAAGCGCTCTCTCTCTCTCTCTCTCTCTCTCTATATATATATATATATATAGTTTTTAAAGAAGTACAGTGGAGGGAAATCTATAGTTTATATGTAATATGTATATGTGATATGTCTAATAATGGCACTGAATGCTGTTCTGTTCTGTCCTGTCTGTCCAAACGGCATTGAATATTTGCTGTGGATGTGTACTGTGAGTCCCCTTGGGGAGATAGGGTGGAATATAAATAAAGTGTATTATTATTATTATTATTATTATTATTATTATTGTAGAGTCTCACTTATCCAACAATCTGGATTATCCAACGCATTTTTGTAGTCAGTGTTTTCAATACATCGTGATATTTTGGTGCTAAATTCGTAAATACAATAATTACATAGCATTACTGTGTATTGAACTACTTTTTCTGTCAAATTTGTTGTATAACATGATGTCTTGGTGCTTAATTTGTAAAATCATAACCTAATTTGATGTTTAATAGGCTTTTCTTTAATCTCTCCTTATTATCCAAGATATTCGCTTATCCAACGTTCTGCTGGCCCGTTTACGTTGGATAAGCGAGACTCTACTGTATTATTATTTTATGACACAGCAAACAAGATAGATATGCTGGATTTCGTATTATTATTATATACAGAAGGAAAAGAAATGGAGAGGACAGGCCTCCTGCATCTTGGCACTAAAGCCTGGTTTAGTAATAGATGAACATACAGCTTAAAACTTAGTTGTTGCTACTAAGCATTATACTCAGAGTAAACCATATATAGTAAACCTATGCATTGAATATATCCACTTCCCACTTTTCCTCGGAGCCCTCATGCATCAGGTTCCTAGGTGTGATCTCACCCAGAACCAAATTTGCGTTAGCTTTGGCTACATTATTCATTTTGATGTAACCTAAACCCACTAAAGTTAATGAGAGTCACGTCAATGTACGAGACAGGTTTGGGATTTGTGATTTATACAAAACTAAAGACTACCCATTACCCTTACCAGAATCAGGCAATGTTCCCTACATTACATGAATGTCCAGAGTTCGGTGATGTGAACCATCTCCTACAGATGTTGTGACTCTCTTCAAAAGCAGAGATATATGAATGTTAATTTAGTCACTCAAATGTTAGCACGTACCAGTAAACAGTGGCGAGGGATAGAAAAATAGACAAAGTACAGTAGAGTCTCACTTATCCAACATAAACGGGCCGGCAGAACGTTGGATAAGCGAATATGTTGGATAATAAGGAGGGATTAAGGAAAAGCCTATTAAACATCTAATTAGGTTATGCTTTTACAAATTAAGCACCAAAACATCATGTTATACCACAAATTTGACAGAAAAAGAAGTTCAATACACAGTAATGCTATGTAGAAATTACTATATTTACGAACTTGGCACCAAAATATCATGATGTATTGAAAACATTGACTACAAAAAAGCGTTGGATAATCCAGAATGTTGGATAAGCGAGTGTTGGATAAGTGAGACTCTACTGTATCAGGATTTTCTAAAATTCTACTGAAATTATCAGCAAGCACTTACATATAAGTGCTTGCCCTGAAGGCGCAGCGGGTTAAACCACTGAGCTGCTGAACTTGCTGACCAAAAGGTTGGCAGTTCGAATCTGAGGTGCCAGATAAGCTCCCACTGTTAGCCACAGCTTCTACCAACCTAGCAGTTTGAAAACATGCAAATGTGAGATCAATAGGTTCTGCTCCGGCTGGAAGGTAACGGCGCTCCATGCAATCATGCCAGTCACTTGACCTTGGAGGTGTCTACAGACAATGCCGGCTCTTCAGCTTAGAAATGGAGATGAGCACCAACCCCCAGAGTTGGACATGACTAGACTTAATGTTAGGGAAAAACCTTTACCTACCTTACATATAAATGTCAATAGCCACCAAGTTGTGGTTTACTTTTGCTTTAATATATTTATTCCCAATCCATAGAGTCATATTTACCCCAAGGCAACTAACTGCAGATTGGCTCCATACTTTTCTCAAGGTGGCCTCAAAAATATAACCCATAAAAAACCAGCTTTCCTGCAAACCCTACCTATTTTAAAGCTGATTATTCAGGAGCAGTGCTCCATGAACGGCACCCAAAGTTTCCTCTTCTCCTGCTTTCCTTGACAGCTGTAGAAATGTCACCTTGGAAAAGCGGCAGCTGTTACGAATTATCCACTTAGCTGAGCTCTCCCTGGAGTTCTTTAATTTTATTGCAAATGAAGGCACAAGGTGGGAAGGGAGCAGGGAAGAAGTGGGGGAAGCAGGGTTGCAGGAGCCCTCCCTCTCCTTCCCACACCATACCCACCATTTGTTATACATAGATCCAGGCCCAGCTTGCCTTCTTAAGGACAGGCTTGCAAAACTGTTGAAAAGAGTCCCCCATTCAGTAAGGAAGCAAACTTAAGGGATGCAAAAGCAGAATGACAAAAAACAGTACTTAAGGAAAATCAGCCAGAGATTTGATGATAATCCTATATTATATGGGCGAGCTCTTCAGGGAAGGCCTGTGACCTCAACTCAAGAACAAAGATGGAAAGAGAAGACCTGCATGTGTGGTCAAATCTTTCAAGTCATGAAAAGGAATATCTAGATACATTGGTAGTTTCAGACAAGACAAAGAAATCATTTGTAATAGCACTCACACACTTCTATATCAAACATAGCACTAACCTTCAGAAGAAAGGCAGAGATGGGTAACCGATTACACTATTTGCTGAGACAGTGACAAAATAAAGTCATGAATTAAAGAACTGGACAGTTAAAGAAACAAGGAAAAGCCTGGCTCCTTTTACTGTATTTAATTTGCCATATATTACACAAATAAACACACGCACACCCCTTGCATTCCCTGCCCACACAGTCTCAGCAACTTTACTGCATTAATAGTTTTTTCAAGCCTATTCCAAGGAAATATTGAATTGTTTCCAACAGTGGGTTGCCTGTTAGGACAGAACACTATAGTCTTGCATTTACATTTTGAAACTGTGTTTGCCTTTTTAACTCGACAAAATATATTTGCCCCTAATATTAAGTATTTGTTACCATAGATAGAGATTTAAGTTGCTTTAATCTTTGCTTTCTGCTATCGTCACAGTTGAGCAAATAAACAAAAAAAGCTTTGCAATAAATAACCCTGAATAGCTATTAAGCTAAATATTTTTCTCCTTTAGCAGGCATTTGGAGCGAGTAAGAGACCAGTCCCTACTCCAATGCCTGTGCGTTTGTGTGTTAATGAACTGCCGGACTCCCTTCGAAATCAATGGTGATGCAACCCCAGATCTCGGTGCATGGCAACGCTCCAGAGGCAGCGGCACCAACCCAGCAACAGATCCCAAACATATTTTCGGTGGCATTACCTGAACCGCTCATTGCGTTGCCTTCATCCTTTTCTGCATGATGATATCAAGCCGGGGAAAGCGTTCAGCCACTTGCAGGCAGGAGGCGACAACCAGGAAACACCGTTGTGACAGAGCTTTGTTCTGCCTGCAGTGAATTACAGGAAGCCAGGGTTAGACAACAGCAGCAGTAGCAAATTGGGAAATCAAAGTGGAAACGGACACAGACCCGAGGTGGCAGGGGAGCAGAAAATTCAGAATATTCTCCATTTAACAAGCAAGCAAGTTTCTCAGTATCTCCCCTTATCGCTCTTTCACAAAACTGCCTCCCCTTCAGCAATTCCCAGAGAGAGAAACAGACACCCTGTAGCTATTACAGATTAGAGTTGATGGGGATGGAGTAGAGTTGTCTGTCTAGAGAGGGCTATATATAAATACAGCCGCCGATCAACTTGCATAATCAGGCGTTGGGTTATCAGCGCCTGGACTCTCCAGCAAGCAAACCGCAAGCTTGCTCCCCCTTCTTAAAAGAAAACAAACAAAAAGGGTGTGTGGGTTTCAGAACAAAAGCCTCCCCAGACCGAAGGAAGCATGCAAAAACCCTTCTCCCTTCCCTCCCCCTTCTCGATTATTTTGCAACCCGCAATGCACATCTCTACCCCAAGCTCCGGCTCCCTCGCCTTGCCCTTCCAGCGATCGCTTCACCCCTGTCAAGCCAAATCGGCCAAATGAAAAGACCTCAACATCTGTCTCTTCTCCTCTTCCTCCTGGCCCCTCCTCCTCCTCCTCCAGAAAAGAAAGAAAGAGAAGAGAGCTGGAGGTAGAGGAAGAAAACATATACCATCGCCACATATACCATACCCTCCCTGCACTCTCTTGCCTCCTTCCCCCACTCCCAAAAATAAATAATAATAAAGACAACTGCAGCTGGCTGGCTTACTTTTTTCTTTTGGTTTCAAGCTGGGAATCTTGTAAAAAGATGTCCCGGCTGCTAGGAAAGGAGCAAATGTGGGTGGAAGGGGATGCTGCTTTGCTTTCCCACATTTGGCCAAACCTCCAGGAGGCATCTAAGGACATCTTTCATCAGACCAAGACCCTCCTTTCTCTCCCCCCTTCCTTCCGCCTTGCTCTCAGACGCACAATCTTGCCAGAGCTCAAACCCACCCCAGGTGCTCTTCTCTCCACTTTTACCGTCTTGCATGCAAAACGAAATGACCCATTCAATTGCTTTCCCTCCCAACCACCCCCCTAAACTCCAGGAAAAAATAAAAATCTGAGATGTGGAAGGGAAGCTCAGACAGTCTCAGGATCACGCATAATAATACAGTGCATTCCCAGTCCATATCCCCCCATGGAGATTGGTAGGTGGCAGATAAGGGTAGTTTTCAGTTCCTTAGGATTTACAGTAGAGTCTCACTTATCCAACATTCTGGATTATCCAACACATTTTTGTAGTCAATGTTTTCAATACATCATGATATTTTCGTGCTAAATTCGTAAATACAGTAATTACTGCATAGCATTACTGCATATTGAACTACTTTTTCTGTCAAATTTGTTGTATAACATGACTTTTTGGTGCTTAATTTGTAAAATCATAACCTAATTTGATGTTTAATAGGCTTTTCCTTAATCCCTCATTATCCAACCTATTCGCTTATCCAACATTCTGCCGGCCCGTTTATGTTGGATAAGTGAGACTCTACTGTACTCTTAAAAATAGGCCTACCCTGTTTCCCCTAAAATAAGACATCCCCAGAAAATAAGACCTAGTAGAGATTTTGCTGAATTGCTAAATATAAGGCCTCCCCCAAAAGTAAGACCTAGCAAAGTTTTTGTTTGGAAGCATGCCCACTGAACAGAACACCAGAACATGCAGGATCGGTAAATGTACGTACGATAGAGTGTTATACATGGAAATAATGGTAGTAACAAGAAATTCTTGATAGGATTCACAGTTTGTCTGGTTATGCTGGTTTGTGATGACAACCACTGTACAGTATACAATAAATGTTCATTTTTTTGTTCAACAATAAATGTGAATTCTTCTTCATGGAAAAATAAGACATCCCCTGAAAATAAGACCTAGAGCATCTTTGGGGTCAAAAATTAATATAAGACACTGTCTTATTTTCGGGAAAACACGGTATTATTCTACCCTACACTATATTATACCATACACTCTGTATTGATATCAATACTGAAATGGAGTAATTTATTATTTATCAAGACAAATAAAGCCAAACTTAATGTTACAGTTTTACTGTATTATAAAAACAGCTTTGTGAATGGAGTATTAGTTCATTGAGGAATTTTTTTGCCAGTTACTTGAGAGTTCAGGTTGGTTGAGTTCCAGTTAACTGAAAGTAAGAATAATAATTAAATTAAATAATAATAGTAATAATAATGCTCAGTGTATGGTAATAATAATACTCCTAATATTACTAATAATATTTCTCCAGCTTTGCAAGGATCACGTTCTGCTTGGGAGGATTATTATCATTTCCCCAACCAGAATAATAATCATCCCAACCAGAGCATGCTCCTTACAAAGCTGAAGTAGGAATAATAATAGTAATAATAATAATAATCTTCCCAAGCAGAACATGCCCCTTGCAAATCTGGAGTTGTTGTTGTTGTTATTCCTACTCCAAATTTTCAAGGGGCATTTTCTGGTTGGGAAGACTATTACTATTATAATTATTTCTACTTCAGCTTTGCAAGGGGCATGTTCTGCTTGGGAAGACTATTACAGTAGAGTCTCACTTATCCAACATTCGCTTATCCAACGTTCTGGATTATCCAACGCATTTTTGTAGTCAATGTTTTCAATACATCGTGATATTTTGGTACTAAATTCGTAAATACAGTAATTACTACGTAGCATTATTTCGTATTGAACTACTTTTTCTGTCAAATTTGTTGTCTAACATGATGTTTTGGTGCTTAATTTGTAAAATCATAACCTAATTTGATGTTTAATAGGCTTTTTCTTAATCTCTCCTTATTATCCAACATATTCGCTTATCCAGCGTTCTGCCGGCCCGTTTATGTTGGATAAGTGAGACTCTACTGTATTATTATTATTATTATTATTATTATTATTATTATTATTATTGCTCCAGCTTTGTAAGGGGAATGTTTCTGGAAAAAAATATTATCATTTTTCCCCAATCAGAGCATGCAAAATCGGAGTAATAATAAGTGATTATTTCTACCATACACTGAGCATTACTATGTTATTGTTGTTACTACTACTACTCCAACTTTGCAAAGGGCATGTTTCTGGAAGAAAAATATATTATTATTATTATTATTATTATTATTATTATTATTATTATTATTATTTCTCCCCAATCAGAACATACAAAATTAGAGTAATGATAAATGATTATGTCTACCACACACTGAGTAGTAGTAGTAGTAGTACTCCAGCTTTGCAAAGGGCATGTTTCTGCAAGAAAAGTATTACTGTTGTTGTCATTATTATTTCTCCCCAATCAGACCATGCAAAATGGGAGTAAGTGAATCTGTCTACAATGCACTGAGCATTATTATTACTAATACTACTTCAGCTTTGTAAAGGGCATATTTCAGGAAGAATATTATTTCTTCCCAATCAGAACATGCAAAATTGAAGTAATAATAAGTAATTCTGTCTACCATACAGTGAGCATTATTATTACTAATTACTAATACTCCAGCTTTACAAGGGGCATGTTGCTGTTGTGATTATCATTTCTCCCCAATCAGAACATGCAAAATTGGTGTAATAATAAGTAATTCTGTCTACCATACAGTGAGCATTATTATTACTAATTACTAATACTCCAGCTTTACAAGGGGCATGTTGCTGTTGTGATTATCATTTCTCCCCAATCAGAACATGCAAAATTGGAGTAATAATAAGTAATTCTGTCTACCATACAGTGAGCATTATTATTACTAATTACTACTCCAGCTTTACAAGGAGCATGTTGCTGTTGTGATTATCATTTCTCCCCGATCAGAACATGCAAAATTGGGAGTAATAATAATTAATTACTACTACTCCAGCTTTGAAAGGAGCATGTTTCTGCAAGGAAAGTATTATTGTTGTTGTCATTACTATTATCATTTCTCCCCAATCAGACCATGCAAAATCGGAGTAATAAGTTATGTCTACCATACACTGAGCATTATTATTATTACTAATACTGATACTATTCCAGCTTTGCAAGGGGCATGTTTCTGCAAGAAATATTATTATTATTATTATTATTATTATTATTATTATTGTTATTTCTCTCCAATCAGAACATGCAACATTGGAGTAATAAGTGATTCTATACCATACACTGAGCATTATTATTATTATCATTATTTTTATTTCTGCTCCAGGCAGAGCATTATATCCACCTGCAATTCCAATGTCCTTTGCATTAAACATGACCCCAATTCTGCACGAGCCAAGACAAGATTCCCCTCCTTGCAAGACATTCAACAGTTCAGAGACAAGGACTGGAAGCTGATAAAGGAAGGGGCAAAAGGGATTTGCCTGGAGTCTAGACCATGGCTGGAGGCGTCTACACGGTTTAAGCAGTCCACTTTTCTCCCCCGCCCAACCTAACCCTTGCAAGACTGCTGTGTGACTTTGAGGCTGACTTTCTCTCTCTGCTGTAAGAGTTAAGGAAAGCATATGCTGCGCTTACACGGCTCTGATCTCCCTTCTTGCTGCTCACGACGCCTCGCTTTGCCCAGCCTCGCGAAGACATTGAAGACTGAAAGGCAATCTCTCCTCCAAGGAGGGCGGGCGTAGAGAATGCCACGCCCCCTCGCTCTGGCCCCGCCCACTTCACTCCCGCCCCGCCCATTCGAGGAGAGATTGCTCTTAAAGCACCTTCTCCTCCAAAGGAAGTCAATCACACTGTTTTCCACCATTTCTGCTGCCCAAGTTACATTTTGCACCAACAGTGTAGCAAATGGCATCACAGCTTAGGCTTCCTGGTCAAGTAGCCCATTAAGTGTTTTGAACTTCATCTCCCAGAAGCCTCAGCTGCTTTGGCCAGTGAGCAGGGCTTCTGGGAGTTGGAGTCCAACACTCCTGGAAGGCCAGAATAAATATACAGTAGAGTCTCACTTATCCAACACTCGCTTATCCAACGTTCTGGATTATCCAACACATTTTTGTAGTCAATGTTTTCAATATATCGTGATATTTTGGTGCTAAATTCGTAAATACAGTAATTACTACATAGCATTTCTGCGCATTGAACTACTTTTTCTGTCAAATTTGTTATATAACGTGATGTTTTGGTGCTTAATTTGTAAAATCATAACCTATTTTAATGTTTAATAGGCCTTTCCTTAATCTCTCCTTATTACCTACATATTCATTTATCCAACGTTCTGCCGGCCCGTTTATGTTGGATAAGTGAGACTCCACTGTATATGGAGGATTGGCAGCCCAAACAGTTAACAATATTTAGTTGGAGTCTTGTAGATATTGTTCCATATTGAAAACTGCTCTTTGTAGCATTTAAGTCTGGATGATTGCAGTCTATATACAGTAGAGTCTCACTTATCCAACATAAACAGGCCGGCAGAACATTGGATAAGCGAATATGTTGGATAATGAGGAGGAATTAAGGAAAAGCCTATTAAACATCAAATTGGGTTATGATTTTACAAATTAAACACCAAAACATCATGTTTAACAATAAATTTGACAGAAAAAGTAGTTCAATACGCAGTAATGCTATGTAGTAATTACTGTATTTACAAATTTAACACCAAAATATCACGATATATTGTAAACATTGACTACAAAAAAGCGTTGGATAATCCAGAACGTTGGATAAGCGAGTGTTGGATAAGTGAGACTCTACTGTATTTAGTTGGAGTCTTGTAGATATTGTTCCATATTGAAAACTACTCTTTATAGCATTTAAGTCTGGATGATTGCAGTCTATATATCTTTATACTCTGAGTTACTGCTGTGTGTCACTACAGCTAACTGAATTTGATCATCTGTTGTATTACTATTGTTAACATTATTATGTATAGTAAAGGTTTTCCCCTGACGTTAAGTCCAGTGACTGACTCTGGGGGTTGGTGCTCATCTCCATTTCTAAGCTGAAGAGCCGGCGTTGTCCATAGACACCTCCAAGGTCATGTGGCCGGCATGGAGTGCCGTTACCTTCCCGCTGGAGCGGTACCTATTGATCTACTCACATTTGCATGTTTTCGAACTGCTAGGTTGGCAGGAGCTGGGGCTAACAGCGGGTGCTCATTCTGCTCCCGGGATTTGAACCTGGCACCTTTTGGTCCGCAAGTTCAGCAGCTCAGCGCTTTAATGCACTGTGCCACCAGGGGCCCGTTATTATGTATATGATGCTCTAATATACATATTGTTTTCCATGCTTTGAACCTTTATAGTGGTTGTATATTTTTTAGAAATAGCCCAAACAGTGTGCCCTTGCTATCCACTGGACTTGGATATCGAAGTCTGTGGAAGATCAAGTCACACTGTGGGTGGAGTATTCGAAATCCTCAGCGTCATCTGTGTGGTGTGGGTGCATCTACACTAGAATTAATGCTATTTATAATAATAACCTATCTTCTATACCAGTGGTTCCCAAACTTATTTGGCCTGCGGCCCCCTTTCCAGAAAAAATATGACTCAGCGCCGCCTGGAAAGGGGGCATGGCCTAGAGAGGTGGGCGTGGCTCCTGCTCAAGAGGGCGGGGCTGAGCCTCTCCCCTAGTCCAAGATGCAGGACTGGGAGGTGGAGGGGGAGGTGAGCGGGGCCACAAATGGGCGGCCAGGACTGGGATGGGCAGAGTTACGAGCTCTGAGGTAGGGCTGAGCTTCTATCCCTGTCCTGCGGCACCTGCAGGACACAGGGGGCGGGGCTAGAGGAGGGGGCGGGGCCTCTTCCCAAGTGCCTGACAGGGCTGAACCTCTATACCCCGCTCCCGTGTTCTAACAAGCGCCTCAGGGGAGGTAAACAGAGGCTCAGCCCTGTCTCGCGCTCTTGGAAAGAGGCCCCGCCCCTAGCCCGCCCTTTAGTCCTAAAAGGCCTCTCAGGAGAGGTATAGAGGCTCAGCCCTGTCTTGGGCTCTTGGAAGAAGGCCCCGCCCCCTTCCCTAGCTCCACCCTCTGTGTCCCAACAAGAGCCTCAGGAGAGATATAGATTCTCAGCCCTGTCTCCGGCTCTTGGGAAGAAGCCACGCCCACTCCTCTAGCTCCGCCCCCTGTGTGTCCTAACAGGAGCCTCAGGTGCTCACCCCTGTCTCCGGCACTTGGGAAGAGGCCCCACCCCTCCTCTGGCCCCACCCTTGTGTCCTAATAGGTGTCATCACTGCCCCCCTGGATCGCTCCAGCACCTACCAGAGGGCGGTAGCGCCCGCTTTGGGAATCACTGTTCTATACACATAATAAAAGTGAAAATGTGCACGCATGTATGTGGCAGAGGGTTCCACTTCCACAAACAACTACAACCCACAGTGCTAAGGAGCCACCAAAAGCACTCCCTCCAATGACATTTCAGGTTATAGCAAGCGCCATGAACATGTAGCCCAAACCCTGCCAATGTCCTCCTCAAACACTACAGCCCACCACCCAAGGAATACTTTCATTTGGGGACCGTTTCAGCCTAGATTTCATCCTAGAAACATCCCAATGTTCCTGACTGTCTCCACTGGTGTGGAATTTGCATGATCCTGCCCACTGTCTCTCCTTTAACCCTTTTCTACTCTTTTCTACTCTTGTCTACATAACAAACAGAGCAGAACTAAGCAGCAACTATACATACTGGAGGAGTTTGGAGGACTTACTCCACATGATGGAAGTTGCAGTTCACCCTGCATTAAGTCAGAGCACTGTGACCCCCACTGACAATGGGCCTGGACCACATTTGTCCCACAAAATCCCCATGACCAAAGAAAAATACTAGAGGGGTTTGGGAGGAATTCACCTTGATTTATAGCCGTTGTAGATACTGGGATTTATAGTTCACCTGCAATCAAAGAGCACTCTGGACCTCACCAACGATGGCCCTGGACCCCACTTGGAACACAACAAAAAATGCAGGAGGGCTTTGCGGGAAATTCACCTTGATTTATAGGAATTGTAGTTCACCTACATCCAGAGAGCACTGTGAACGCAAACAACAATGGATCTGCACCAAATTTGACACGCATAACCAATAGGCCCAAATTTGAATACTGGTGGATTTGGGGGTGGAATTGGCCTTGACATTTGTTAGCTGTAGGTATTGGGATTTATAGTTCACCTGCCATCAAAGCGCACTCCGAACCCCACCAGTGATGGACCTGGACCTAACTTGGCACACAGAATCCCCCATTGGAGGGATTTGATGGGACTGACCCACCATGGTGGGAGTTGTAATTCATCCTGCTGCTGGAAAGCATACTGAACCCCAACAATGATGCCTCTAGAGGAAATTTACCCAATATGACAAACTTTAAATATTGATAGAGTTTCAGGTGGTTAATCTGGCATGATGTGAGTTGTAGTTCACCCACAACTTTATGCATTTTGTAAAATAAAAAAAATACTTCTTTTAATAACCGGGTAACCAAACTAGTAATATAATAATAATGTTGGGGACTGGCCCGGCAGGGAAGTAAAGGAGAGAATTCCAAGAGACCAATAAAATAAGCCTTTTTATTGTTATCACAACTAATGATAAGGCAAACAGCCATAGGCACCCACTTTAATGGGTCCGTACCATGCAAATGGCCGTCACAAAAGCATGTTGCAGCAAACAAAAAATATATACCTTTGGCTTATCTAAAATTGACCAATGGCTGAGGGTTTTCCTCACCTCCCACACCCACTTGGCATAAGTGATACCTGTGACCTCACTTGTTAATTTCAAGCTAACTTTTGGTCTTAGAACTTTCTGGAGAAAGGCACCAGCTCACAGGAAGGCAGAGGCAAAGCCACATAGGCAAAATTTTACTAATTTCTGGCTTATGGTCCCTTCAATAATACCCTTTATAACCCGCCCTATCATAAATCTTTATTTATATGCTGCTTTTCTCCCGCAAAAGGACACAAAGCGGCTTTCAACATGTTAAAATACAATACAAAATCAACAACATCAAAGGGACAAATATAAAACACTATAAGCATTCAATAAAACATAAATTAGCATTTAAAACAATATACATTATTGTAGCGATTTGACACCATTTTCACTGCTATGGCTCAATGCTATGGATTTTTGGGCGTTGTTGGAGTTTGGTGACGCACCAGCACTCTTTGGCAGAGAAGGCGACAGGCCTTTTTAAAACTACAACTTCCAGGATTTTCCATAGCATCAAGCCACATGTGTGAAACATTAACCCCACGGGCCAAATCCAGCCTGTCACATCATTTTATGTGGCCCGCAACGCTTTCAATGCCAGGACAACATAGGCCCTTTCCACACTGCCATATAATCCAGATTATCCAGTCAGATACTCCACATGATCTGTTTTGAACTGTATTTTATGGCAGTTATATAATCAAGTTCAAAGAAAATAATCTGGATTTTATATGGCAGTGTAGAAGTGGGCATAGTTACATTTTTATTATCATCATCATCATCATCATCATCATTATTATTATGTTTATTTATACCCTGCTTTTTCTCTCCACAAGGAGACTCTTCCTACAGTCTTACAATTACCAGTTATGAAGGCTACCATAAGGCTGATGTGGCCCTCGGTGAAAATGAGTTTGACACCGCTGATTTAAAACATGGCAGTTGTTGTCAAACTGCATTAATTATACAGTGTAAATATACCCTACAGTGCTGCTAGATTGGGAATTTGTGAACTGAAGGGAAATGTTGTGTACAAACTTCTCATTTGAAGTAGCCAATGAAGTGGGTTGAACACTGAACTACAACTCTGGAGACCAGAGTTCAAATCCCAGCTTGGTTATGGAAACCCACTGGCTGATCTTAGCCAAGTCACACTATCTCAGCCTCAGAGGAAGGCAAGGGCAAACCTCTTCTGCACAAATCTTGCCCTGTGATAGGGTCACCTTAGTTGGGAACAAGTTAGGTCAGCAGTTTTATCAGACTGTGTTACGTGGAAACCTGGGATTCCGTGAAAGCATCATAGAGGTTCCAAGAAAAAAAAACTTTGTTGAAGATCTTATTGAAATTCAATGCACCTCTGATTTCAAAACGAAATATGAATCACTTTATTTCCAAAGCTACATTATGCAAAACATATTGAAAGAAGCAAGAGCTTTATGGATCCACAGTGTTAGGGTTCCATTGGGAGAAAATGTCTTCTGAATCAGTGGTTCCCAACCTTTCTTTGACCAGGGACCACTTTTACCAGGGACCACTCTCCAACATTAGTATCAAAAGGGTTACAAATCAGTTTTTGGTCAGGTTTAGATTCGGTTTGGTTATTTGGGGTGCTGATTCAGAAAATTGCACTGGATAGACCACATCAGCTCTAGTTTCTGATACAGAACATATGCCATCCAGTTGTCACCATCTTCTCACCCACATAAAACCATATTTAATAATCTAGACCTGATGTGGTCTATCCAATGTAATTTTCTGCACCCCAAATAACCCCAGGAATAGGCCTAAAAATGAAGACACCAAGGCACCCCCGCTCAGAGGGAGGGAAGAGGAGGAGAAGCAGCAGTTAGGAGACTTGTTGGGTACCCTTTTGTGGGTAGTCAGCCTCTCCCCTCTCCATTGCCTCGACACTATAAGAGGATTTCATGAGAGCAGTCGCTCTTGTTGCAATAGTGTAGTGACAGTGAGGCCGTGGACCATATTTTAGTTCTTGGGGACCATTGGTGATCCACAAACTACGAGTTGGGAACCACTGTTCTAAAGGGTTCCACTGTCGCACCTCAGGTTAGCTTCACCTTGCTAAAAACACTAGGCTGCACACAAAATGTAGTCTTTTGTGGTTTACTAGAAAATAGGCAAAAGATAGTTCATAAAAGGTAAAAGTTCAGTTTCAAAAGATAGTTACAAAAACAAGACTGTAAGCAATGAATCCATAGAAACATTAGGCATGAAACAAGGTCCTTTTCAAAGAAGCCAAAGTCCCAGCAACCTATGCCATCACACCCAGGCACCTTTTAAAGCTTTGAGATGTGCTTCTTCCTTTGCCCAGGTGAACTGCGGGGCCTTACTTAGAAGCTCTGGAAATCCCAGTAACCAAAGGCACTTTAAGTTGAACAATCAAACAAAATTTTATTTTCACAAAGTCCTTAGCAGACTTGGCACACGTAATTAAGGTTGCAAAAATAAACAGTCAACTTATAAAACCTTGCAGATGTTCCTTTCTTGCTTTTCCCTTTTAGTTGCTGGGTTAACTTCCACCAAAGGCGAAGAGATCCTGAGATCCACTTTACACTAGCCCTGAGCTGCTATCAGAAAGGTCTATAACTATCTAAGCTCAAAGCTAGTTTTTGAGGCGAAGTTGGTAGGGCTTCTTCCAGTGACAAAGAAATCTGGAGATATTCTCTGCCCCAGTGCCAAGCTACTCTTTGTAGAAAGAACAGGTCTTTCCCTATCTATGCTCAGCACTGGTTTTAAAGGCAAGTCAGTACTTACATGGCCTTTACAGAGTTGGCCTGGCTTGGCCACACAAGCACATCTAAGTTGTTTCTTCTTCAGTCTAGAAGGCAGAAGAGGCTTCTCAAAATGGAGCCTTCTTTCCCCAGAAAAAGGGGCGGTCTCCAAAACAAACTGATACATTTGCAGGCTGCAAGCAGCAAAGACTTTGCTGAGCTGGCTACAAACTCTGCTAATAGCCTAACTATCAGACTGCTGCAGAATCTGCAGCAACCCTGGAGCAAATGCAAACAGGTGCTATTTTCTACAGCTATGGAAAAATGCAAACCAAACATCTGTGGGACAGAACACAACCAGAATACATCCAGGCTATACGATAATACAGGAAAGCAAACTTGGTATAAGAAAGCAGACTTAGCTCTTGATTCAAGCGAGGAAATTTCTTCGACAGAGATTTCCCTCTCAGCAGACTGTTTTAATAGCATGATATGAAGGCATTTCTTTACCCTTTGACCTCCCTCTTATTTGCTATTCGGAGGCTTCTGCACAACCCCCGAAATTCCAACCAACTAGCCTGATCGAGAGAAGCAGCCTCATCATCAATGCCACTGACATCAAGGCCACTGAGCTCGTTAGTGTTATCAAGCTGAGGCTGGGAGCTGCTTCTTGCACCTGAAAACCATCATCAGAAACAACAACATTTCTTTCCATGGGAAAAACTCCCTGCTCTTCATTTCCCACAGTAGGAACACTCTGCACCTGAATCCCATAATTCCCATCAGAGTCACACAAAGGCAAAGGCTGAGTCACAACACCCACCACAACAACAAAAACTTAGTGAACTTAGGTACCCAACAAGCTTGTTGGTTTAGTTATAATTCTTTGTTTATTTTATTTTTATCCCACTTTTATCCCAATATAGTGATTCAAGGAGGCTAACTATAAACACGGCACAATGCAAATTATTACAATGCAAATGCATTAAGATATAAATATATAAAAAAATTAAAAAACAGAAGATGCATCCCATAGCTGAAGTGCTATGCTCAGTCGGTAGCCAGAGACAAATACACACACAGGATGTAGAGGAAGGAAAACAGCCGTGACGTTCAAGACAAAGCACTCTGTCAACAGTCTTTCAAATCTATGTGTTTGGTTTAGAAAAGCCTAAGGATAATAAAGACAACAAAGTGAGCATACAGGGATAGTTATACATAGAATAGAACCACGGAAATCAACAGGACTTAAAAATGACTGCCTTAAATTGGTGGATTTCAGCATAGAATCATAGAGTTCGAAGAGACCTCATGGAACATCCAGTCCAACCTCCTACCAAGAAGCAGGAAAATCGCATTCAAAGCATTCCCAAACAGATGGCCATCCAGTCTCTGTTTTAAAGCCTCTAGGATCAAATCTAGAATGTGTCCATACTGGAGAATTAATGCAATTTGGCACCACTCTAACTGCCATTGCTCTATGCTCTGGGATCCTGGGAGTTGTAGTTTTACAAGCTCTTTAACCTTCTCTGCCAAAGAGTGATGGTGCCTCACCAATTGACAACTAAACTTCTATTGCATTGAGTAGGGGTCCTCAAACTTTTTAAGTGGAGGGCCGATTCACAGTCCCTCAGACTGTTGGGGGGCCGGACTACGAAGAAATAGTAAAAACTTAGGATTGTTTTTGTGTGCCTTCAAGTCATTTCAGACTTAGGGCAGCCATAAGTCTAAAGTTTAGGACAGGGGCCTGGGAAATGACCTTGGAGGGCTGCATCCGGCCCATGGGCCTTAGTTTGAGGACCCCTGATCTAGACGATCTCATAAGACCATAGGTAAACAAAGAGACCTCCAAAGATCATCTAGATGGTCTCATAAGACCATAGGTAAGGAAAGGGACCCTCAAAAGCCATCTAGATGGTCTCATAAGGCCATCAGAAGACCATAAATAAGGAAAGGGACCCTCAAAGACCATCTAGATGGTCTCATAGGAACATAGGTAAGGAAAGTGACCACCAATAGCCATCTAGATGGTCTCATAAGGCCATCAGAAGACAATAGATAAGGAAAGGGACCCTCAAAGACCATCTCGATGGTCTCATAGGAACATAGGTAAGGAAAGTGACCTCCAAAAGCCATCTAGATGGTCTCATAAGGCCATAGCTAAGCAAAGGACCTTCAAAGACCATCTAGACAATCTCATAAGACCATAGGTAAGCAACAAGACCTCCAAAAACCAAGTAGACTTAGGTCAACCCTAAGTCTAAAGTTTAGGACAGGGGCCAGGTAAATGACCTTGGAGGGCTGCATCCAGCCCATGGGCCTTAGTTTGGGGACCCCTGATCTAGACGATCTCATAAGACCATAGGTAAACAAAGAGACCTCCAAAGACCATCTAGATGGTCTCATAAGACCATAGGTAAGGAAAGGGATCCTCAAAAGCCATCTAGATGGTCTCATAAGGCCATCAGAAGACCATAAATAAGGAAAGGTACCCTCAAAGACCATCTAGATGGTCTCATAGGAACATAGGTAAGGAAAGTGACCACCAATAGCCATCTAGATGGTCTCATAAGGCCATCAGAAGACAATAGATAAGGAAAGGGACCCTCAAAGACCATCTCGATGGTCTCATAGGAACATAGGTAAGGAAAGTGACCACCAAAAGCCATCTAGATGGTCTCATAAGGCCATAGCTAAGCAAAGAGACCTTCAAAGACCATCTAGACAATCTCATAAGACCATAGGTAAGCAACGAGACCTCCAAAAACCAAGTAGACTTAGGTCAACCCTAAGTCTAAAGTTTAGGACAGGGGCCAGGTAAATGACCTTGGAGGGCTGCATCCGGCCCATGGGCCTTAGTTTGGGGACCCCTGGCATTGAGCCATGGCAGTTAAAGTGGTGTCAGAATGCATTAATTCTACAGTGCAACCCCTTTTCTTAACTAGCCTTGTAGATGCAGCCCATAGTAACTCAGGGGATTACTTATTTTTCTACCAGATCTTCCGTGTCTTTTAACAATTTGGCTGTTAAAAGTTCGACAGGAGAGCAAGTGACTGCCTTTCGAAGCTGGGGTATGAAACATACAGCAGAAGTGCACAATTCACAGTCCTCAGCACTTTTCAAGAAATTAAGCACATAAACTTACTCAAGTTGTCTTTGGAGACTACAAGAACCACTGCTTCTCCTTGAAGGCTGGCAATAACATCCTCAATTACCCGTCCACAGAGTTTGATTTACAACATGCAAACTTTATCAGATTCCAGAATTTCCTGAATCCTTTATCAGTTGCAATGCAATAGGTGATGCTCATGGGCTTAAGAGCTGTCATCTGTTGAATCTCATGTTGCTTGACACTATCATGTAATGATCTCCAGATCCGACTGACATTCCAGGGAGACATGGACATTCTCAACAAGATAGTAACTATTCTTGTAGTCTTGAATGTTATCACTGCGGCAGGGACCACTTTCCAACACAATTTTCTCCCCAATGTTATTCCCACAGACAATAAATGATTGTGTTGTCAAAGGCTTTCATGACCAGAATCACAGGGTTGCTGTGAGTTTTACGGGCTGTATGGCCTTGTTCCAGAAGCATTCTCTCCTGAAGTATCACCCACATCTATAGCAGACATTTTCAGAGGTTGTGAGGTTTGTTGAACACATTGAACATTTCTACGGGGAGAAACTGTTCCAAGTACCAAAAGACCTCACATCCTCTGAGGATGCCTGCCATAGCTGTGGGTGAAACATCAAGAGAGAATGCTTCTGGATCATGGCCATACAGCCCGGAAAACTCACAGCAACCCAATAAATGATTGTTATTATTTATTTATTTATTTATTTATTATTTACAGCATTTATATTCCGCCCTTCTTACCTCGAAGGGGACTCAGGGCGGATCACATTACACATATAGGCAAACATTCAATGCCTTTTAACATAGAACAAAGACAAGACAAACATAGGCTCCGAGCGGGCCTCGAACTCATGACCTCCTGGTCAGAGTGATTCATTGCAGCTGGTTACAGCTGGTTACAGCTGGCTTGCTCTCCAGCCTGCACCACAGCCCAAGCCCAGAAAAAATGCTCAGAAAAAACAAGCTCAACTGGATCCTTTGCTGTTTCATGTGTATGCATTTTTTAGAGTTATATTTGGTGTTTTTCTGTTGTTACACATTTATGTAATAAAGTCGTTTGACCATCAGGCTTCAACTTTGGTTCAAAATCTCGATTCAGTCATGAAATCCACTTAATAATCTTGGTTGAACCACACTGTCTCAGCCTTCTGAACAAAGCCTTATGATCGCTTCACCTTAGGATTGTCATAGGTCAGAAATGACTTGAATGAGCAGAAGAACAAAAACATTATTGTGTGTTGCCCTGTGAGGTTTCTTCTCAAAGATCAAGTCAAAGTGCATTAAATCAATAATATTTGTATTCATTTTTTGCAAAGTTGTATTAAAAGTGTATTAAAAACTAATACTTGCAGTTATGACACATACAATTATCCCTGGGTGAGAACAAGAGAGGTGATGGTCTTAATTATAAGGCTACGGCCTTACATTAAAGCCAAGTTGGGTGAATCACATTCTGCCAGAAATCAGAAGAACAGTATGTTTTATGATGTACACTCAAAAAAACTGCTCAGATTGGCCTGAAGCTTGGCAGTCTTGCAAAGGTTAGTCTGGAGACCAACTATGATGATTCTGAGACAGAAAGACACCATTAATGCACTTTGGCACCACTTGAACTGGAATGGATCAATGCTATGGAATCACAAGAGTCATAGTTTTACAAGGTCTTTACCTTTCTCTGCCCAAGAGGGCTGGTGCCTGATTAAACTGCAAACCACAGGATTCCATAGCATTGAGCCTTTGCAGTGAAAGTGATGTCAAACTGCATTAATTCTCCCGTGTAAATGCACCTCTAAATTGTCATGGTTTGCAAGGATACTATATGTGTGTTAACTGGAAAATGAAATGCATGAAGCCAATTGCCTGAGTTTGCAAGGATCTGGGAATCAGTTTGTAATTGTTGCTGTCCTGCTGCTGGAGAACCTGTTTGAACAGGTTTCTGTGTGTGTGTGTGAGTCCTACTGAGTACTGGATGGAAAGAAGATGGCTCTGTACTCAGAGAGGCCTGACTATTTCTGAGGTCTTGTTTGCTTCTGATTTTCACTGAAGCAAATTTATGGACTAAGAAAGGACTGCTTATGACTGCTGATAAGTAATCAGAGGGACTATTGTAAATACAGTAGAGTCTCACTTATCCAACACTCACTTATCCAACATTCTGGATTATCCAATGCATTTTTGTAATCAATGTTTTCAGTACATCATGATATTTTGGTGCTAAATTCATAAATACAGTAATTACTACATAGCATGACTATGTATTGAACTACTTTTCTGTAAAATTTGTTGTTAAACATGATGTTTTGGTGCTTAATTTGTAAAATCATAACCTAATTTGATGTGTAATAGGCTTTTCCTTAATCCCTCCTTATTATCCAACATATTCGCTTATCCAACATTCTGCCAGTCCGTTTATGTTGGATAAGTGAGACTCTACTGTACCATTGTTATATTGAGCTCATGGACTTAGAAAAAGTTCCTTTGTTATTTGTTCTGCAAAGCTGAGTGATGCATCATTCTGCAGGGTGACTCTGGGTTCATGGGTACTTGTAAGAGCTTCTACCTATCATCCACAAACCCTAACATAAATAGGTACAGAAAGAAAATTTCAATATCTTTTTTAAAGCAAAAATTTCCCTATCTCAAAATATGCACACAAGGATATAACATGGATACAAAAATGTTCTCGTTATTTTCAGTCTCCATTGGGGAGATAGGGTGGGATTCAAATAACGTTGTTTATTATTATTATTATTATTATTATTATTATTATTATTATTATTTCCCCTTTTTAATGATATAATATCTGAATCAGAAATGTTTTGTGCTTGATGTTAATATCTAAAAACATTGCAGAATACCCTCTTTCATGCTAATATTTTCTGTGCACAAGTCAGCCAAATAGGTGCTGGTCCACTGATACAATAGAAATGGGATGCTGCTAATTTATAGCTCTAGAAGCAAAATAAAATCATTGTCATTCTTTTATATTAAAATGACATCCCAATATTTTTCTCTCACACTCACTTTCTCTCTCCCGTAAGAATTCTTGCCCCGCAAATTTAATTTTCCTGTACTCTACAAATATCTTGCATTGCAGAATGAGACACTGAAAATCATTCTCAGCCAGAACTGTTATACGAGTGTTCACATTCCCTTGGCATCTTTCGTCTTTCCTTTTCTTTGGATGTCTAAACTGTATCTCTAATGATTTTTTAAGTAACTGCAATGTCATAAATTAGAGGAATGAAGAAAAATTTCATTGGGGTGCACACTTCTTATTTCCCTTTCCACCACTAGATCTCTGATCTGGGAAGAGGGAAGCATAATAGTGGCAATACGTATATCTATGTTTTTGGATTGGCAGGCCTTTTGCCAGTTCTAAACTTGGTGGAAAAAATGTCTAAAATATGATCTACTTGACCCTATTTGGAAATGTGGTTCAACTAGAGATGAAACCCAGTTGGTCAATCCCATTATGAACCAACCTATACAATGCCAGGGGAATGCTAGGTGCATTCAGAGGATGTGAAGCTGCTTCATCATGCATTTATACCATACTAGCATATATACCCAGTATTGCCCAGATGCCATTGGGACCTCTGCCTGACTACTTTCTCCCTTCTCCAGCTCTGAGAGGGTCTGCCTCACAACGCCATGGTAGCAACATTCTAGCAACAGTGGGCACGCTCTTTCCTTCATCCTTTCCCGTCATATGCATGTCACCTTTCTTTCCCAGAGTCATCACAGAGAGACACTTCACCTAGCAACAAACTTTGTGGTACAAACAGGCAGACAAGCATGCATACTTTGACTTTTATATAGAGAGATGCTCCTGGTTTGCTTGACATATACTGCCAGAATGGGCATGTATCTCTAAATTCAACCATTTGCACATCATTGATTAAATTCATTCCTAAGGTGCATTACATTTGAAGCTGGTCAGCAAATATATGGCTGCCAGTTCATAAGTAATTCTACACATCAATTATTTCCTGTTGTCAAATGTCAAATACCTTAAGAATGAACAAAATCTCTACAAGCTGTTAAAGATGGTGTGTATCCTCTAAATGAATGCCTAGAGGAATGGAAAAACAATTTGAAACTGAATCCAAACAAAACAGAGATGCTTGCCATCAAGGGTCCTAACCTAGGGATGAAGGTGTGTCAATCAGTTCTAGAAAGGGTTATACTCCCCTTGAAAGTCCATTTTTACAACTTGGAAGTACTCCTAGATCCATCTCTCCAAATGTCAGCCAAGGTAGATGTGACGGTTAGGAGTGCTTGCTAGCAGCTTCGGCTGATAGGCCAGCTGCACCCCTTCCTAGAGTTAGGGGATCTAAAGATGGCAGTGTACGCGCTGGTAACCTCAAGGTTGGACTTTTGCAATGAGCTTTGCATTGGGCTACCTTTGTACCAATTTTGGAAACTTGATTTAGTTTAAAACACAGCAGCCAGGGTAATTACAAGAACATCCAGAAGTGAGCATATCACACCTATACCACAGTCACTCCACTGGTTGCTAATTAGTTTGACTTCCTACATGGTTTGAGTTCAGGTTACCTACAGGATCGTCTTTTCTTGCACAATCAGCTCTTTAAGACACTAAGGTCCTCTGGGGGTGTGACGGCGCGAGTGGCGCCATCTATATGTCGAACTGTAACTTGCAAGATTTGAATTGTATCATGCCTGATTTTGCCTTTGTCCTTTAAATGTAGTTGAATTGATTGGTTATTTATAGCTGTCAATCAATGTTGTTTGCACCAGTTATATTGCTCCCTCAGCTCAATTGTTTGACTCCACCCTTTCCTGGAGTGGGTCAGTGTTTCTTTTTTCATTCCACCATCAAGCTTTCTACCAGATGGACGTGAGAGAGAGACTTGGCTCTAAAAGTCCTTGATTAAGTTACCTCTCAGCACCAATTCTGAGGTTCTTACTCTTGAGATTTATGCTTCATGTTCAGGGCCAACCTGAACAACGTTGAGGAGTCTCAAGCGCCTTCAAATCAGTTCTTTGGCATCAGAGGAAGACTGTGTCTTCAAACATAGGCCATTTGGACTGAGGCTGAGGATTGCTCCGGCATTCACAGCCATTGAGAAAGAGGGACCTGGAAAAGCTTCTCAGCTGCAGAGCTCCTTGGACTTAAGACAATCAAAGACTGTAATGTATATTTTCCTTTACCCCTTTGAAACCTCCAGCTTCTTGGGATAACCTTTTGTGAACAATAAAACCAGTTTTGAGTTATCTACAGTGTTTTGGTCCTTGGGAGTTCCAGTTTCCCTAAAGGAGGGCAAGAAGCAATCCCCTGGGGAAAGATGTCACACTTTTGCTAAGAGTTATAGCCCCAGGCATGACGGCACAGGGGGACATTTACTCCAACCTGACGACCATCACCCAGAGGATCTTTCTATCAACTGCTCCAAGACTGTGGAATGACCTGCCGGAAGAGATTCGACAGCTAAACCAGCTTGCAAAATTCATTGAAGACATATCTCTTCTGGAAGGCCTACCCAGTCCATTTTGACTTGTGAATTTTAATCTGCATTTACCTGTGGGTATTTGTTATATGATTTTGAATAGCATTTTGTTTTACTTCACTGTTTTAACTGCATTAATATTACAGTGTAGATGAAACGTTAGTGAAACTCTTCAAGTGACATAGTCATAAAAGGCTCACCTTGGAGATCTAGTGCAGTGGTTCTCAACTTGTGGGTCCCCAGGTGTTTTGGCCTACAACTCCCAGAAATCCCAGCCAGTTTACCAGCTGTTAGGATTTCTGGGAGTTGAAAGCTAAAACATCTGGGGACCCACAGGTTGAGAACCACTGATCTAGTTGTATATGAATTCCACAATAAAATATGACTTTGAGTACAAAAATGTTAGTTAGGTGGGGATTAAATCTTTAAAAAGCCCTCGCTGTTAGTCAATTTTAATTTCAGTTAAAAACACTGTGTTTTGGGCTTCCCGTGTTCGTTCATGCCCCCAATGACAGGAAACCACAGCTGTTAAGCACCAGACCCTTAATGCCCTGTATTCAGCTTAGTTCCAGTTTGATAACTCTGATTACAATACTTCACAACCTCTGAGGATGCCTGCCATAGATGTGGGCGAAATGTCAGGAGAGAATACTTCTGGAACATGGCCACACAGCCCGAAAGACATACAACAACCCTGTGATCCCGCCCATGAAAGCCTTCGACAACACATCCAGTTACATTGATTGTGTGCGTTTATTCTTGTGAGCAGAAAAGGATGGTACTTAAGTCTATTGCTCATTCACTGATGGCCATGGAACACCAATGTGGTGATGAAGAAATCTTATTGAAAACACACCATTTTGAAACAATTATGTAAAGCAAAGTAATGAAGTTAAAAGCACAACACACACACACACACATTAAAAGACCTTCTGCATTGGTCAGTTAACAGCCAAAATCTTGTCTAAATAAAAATGCCTTTGTCTGCCATTGGAAAAAGAGGAGAGGGAGAACTAACCAAGCCTTCATGGATTATATTTATTGATATGTTGGATAAACACAGATAGAGAACATGAAAATGAAGTGGTGCGTGACACTGGTGGAGTTAGCAAAAGAGAAGCACCAAACTCGAAGGCAATTGTATAGCATGCAATGGCATCTCCCAGCAAATATTTGTCTAATTTGCTAAAATTAAACTATCTCTATAAACAATACAAAACATTGGTTCAGCAGAGGCAATAGTCTGCTCCAGCGGCTGATGCAGCTGATGGATGTTTACAATGCCTGTTTACAAGATAATTTATCCTGGTCCACCTCCGAACTCATTCTGATTTGTGTATGTGTCCTATCCACATGATGAGTAGCTCTCACAATTTATGACTCCTGTGCAACTGACTGTACAGAAGAGTTTCCAGGAGCTTTTCATTTAGTGGTCATAGAGTAAAAATTGGCCAGGAATTGTAAGGAGATTCAGTCTCTACCCTCAACTGCAGTCTTACTACCCATTGGGGTAAATGTAGGCAACTGTTAGAAATGAGAGAAATTATTAGCCCCTTAGGAGAACCTGAAGAGCGACAACTCCCCGGCACACAAAAATCAGTATTTCTTTTGCCTTCACTTTTTTGTCACAGAAAGTGGCATTTCTGACCCCTTTCTGTTTTTGTTAAATGGCCTTAAATGGACCGAAGGGTCCAAAACGTGGCTAACTTTTTTTTCATTCACACCACACTCACACAAAAAGGATTTTTGATCTCCGATGGGGGTTAGATGCCAATAAAAGGAATGTATGGGATGCAGGCCAAGCCATCCCTGGAGAAATTTCCTCTCCATCACAAACCTTAGAGGTATAGGATCAATTTCAAGTTTTCAGTCTGGCAACATAAATCTCACAGGAAAAGCTATCTGCTTCTGGATAGAAATGCAAATGCTGGTATGTCTCTCAAAGCATCTGGTTGGTAGGTAGGAGCAAGAATAATTTTTTCATCGTATTTAGAAGATGTGGGATCGCACAAGAGCATTGCAAGAGCAAATCTAACTCCTCCACCATCTCTTTCATTTTGCATACCGTGTTTCCCCGAAAATAAGACAGTGTCTTATATTAATTTTTGCTCCCAAAGATGCTCTAGGTCTTATTTTCAGGGGATGTCTTATTTTTCCATGAAGAAGAATTCACATTTATTGTTGAACAAAAAATGAACATTTATTATATACTGTACAGTAGCTGTCATCATAAACCAGCATAACCAGACAAACTGTGAATCCTATCAAGAATTTCTTGTTACTACCAATATTTCCATGTACAACACTTTATGGTACATACATTTACCGATCCTGCATGCTCTGGTGTTCTGTTCGACAGGCATCCTTCCAAACAAAAACTTTTCTAGGTCTTACTTTCGGGGGAGGACTTATATTTAGGAATTCAGCAAAACCTCTACTAGGTCTTATTTTCTGGGGATGTCTTATTTTAGGGGAAACAGGGTATTACAAGATCGTGCTTGCAAAAACATTCCATTACTTCAATCTCACTGAACTAAGATTCTGATATTTTCTTGTCAGAGTCTTAGTTCAGTAACTGTCCAGTCTGCAATATTCAAACTGATTCTAATAAGAGGGGATTTTTTTTTTTGAAATCGTAGTTTTCTCGCACAGAATCAAACATCACCCTTAAAAGGAGGAAGACAATTGAATCCTGATATATCGGATTGCTTTTTAACATGTCCAGAAGTACAGTCGTTTCTGAAAATCTCTACAGAGCTTGACAAAAAGCCTCCTGGCTTTACTGAGATGACGTCATGCCACACAGGTCAGAATATTCCCCATGGACATGAATCTTAGCAGTTGCCCCAATTTCGGCAGACTAAGAAAAAAGAGCAAGGGAAAAACAACACAAAAACTCAAGAGGATGAGAATTCTGGTACTTCTAGTAAGAATATTGAGGACATAGGAAGGGCAGCATTGTGAAGACATCTCAGTTGACATTGATCAGATATGATCGCATACCATGAAATACACTGAAGAAATCAGCATCAGCAACCTATTACGGACCTGACTGCTTTATCAGCACAAACATAAGGCTTATTTCTACTTATCAGGATCTGCTAGCTCTCTGTTAGCAGGGCCTCCTTATCAGAGGAAGGACAGTTTTCCTCCCCACAGATCCACTCCGTGTACAGGAGTTTTGAATAGCACTATAATACATAGATCCTACTGAATCCATGGACTTTAATGAATATCACTTGCCCTGTGTCTGGCCTTCCACTCTCTCTGATGGTATCCACCAAAGGTATAGTAATGGGGAAGTGGTGTAAAATGAGGCCTTTACCCTTCCAAATGAGAGTTCTGCCACTTCCAAATGAAAGTTTCCTTCAGTCCACACATTTCTAGTGCTGTAGAGCTTGGAAAATTCATGCAAACTGAGACATGTATTTGCTCAAAATTTATTCACATCCCCTTTGCAAATGCCCTTTACGATATGTTTTAATTCTTCAAATCCTCAGCTGATGCTTTAAGATACTGCAACGCTAGAAATATTTATTTGAGGAATTCTTATTTGAGGGGCAATGCCCACCATTTTGCCCTCCATATAGCTACACCTGGATTCCACACTGTCAGCTTTTGACGTTGCCCAGGGGGTGCTCAGATGTTTTGATGTTTTTACCATCCTTGTGTGAAGCTTCTCTCATGTCCCTGCATGGAGCTGGAGCTCACAGAGAGAGCTCATCCATGCTCTCCCTGGGTTGGATTTGAACCAGCAACCTTCAGGTCAGCAATCCACCATCAAGTCAGAAGACCTGCCAGCACGAGGATTTAACCCGTTGCACCACCGGGGGCTCTTGAATGGATCACAAAGACTTAGGACTTCATCCCACAGGTTTATGGACTTCATCCCACTTAGGACTTCATCCCACTTCGGAAGCAGAGTCCCATGGGAGTCCCGTGGGACTCTGTCAGGTTCTGTTTCCACAGCACATGGAAACAAAACTTTTGGGTTATCTAGCAATTATGCATGCATTTTCAATGTGGGATGGTTTATGTAGTTAGTTTTGTTTGTTGCTTAGTAACCTGAGCCAAAGCTGCATTCCAAAGTCGATGGCACCATTTTAGGGGTTTTGCATGTGAAGTGGGAAATGGGAGTATACTTCCTGGAGACATGCAGAAAGTTACATATGCCTTTAGAATTTGGGGTATATAAGGGAAGACTTTCTTTTTGTTCTTTTTCTTGATTCTGCCATGTGGCCTGCTGTTACTTCTTGTAAAGAGATATGTAGTATTCTGAACTATATTCTTTGGAACTAAGATGTTTTAACCTGTATGACCATCATCATACAAGATTGTGAGTAAACATACTTTTACTATTTTACTTTTGATGTTTCTGATGTTTATTTTATGTGCATGACTCTTTAAAGAGAAAGGGAGGCTGGCTATTTTGTTTTTCTTACCTCTGTTCACATAAAGCCCTAGCCTTCTGTATTTTGCTACTTTGCACCAATATCTAACCATATTGGTATCATAATTCTAACAGGTTATGATCATATTTTCTAATAAAAACTCTAAACCTGTCCTTGGGAGTTGGGTCTTACCCAACTCCAGGGGAAAGTGTCAGAAAGCGAGGGAAAAACAGATCTCAGCACAGAAAGGACATGGGATGGCTGGCTATCCCAGGAGATGGGAGATGGGAGGGAATGGAGTAAGACAGTTCTCTCCACTTTCCCCTGCTTTCTCCTCACTAGTGGAATGAGGTCCAAGGACAGCAGGGAACCTAGACAGATAACTCAGTAAAAAAGGAGAGCACTGTCCTAGATAAATTAGTCTTCTCTATCCCACTGTTCCTGGAGAGAAGACCTGATTTAAACTATTTGGGGAATCAAGGCTTTGAGGAAGTATGAAACGGCATTCAGAACATGAAGTTCTTTATTCCAGTTCCTGTCTAATCATTGCATATGATACAAGCCAACCATCTTGCTCCTCTTATGCAACTCTGTGGTCAACTTCTACCTGGCCATAGAATTATGCTGGAAGACCAAGAGATTCCTAGAGAAAACCTATCACCAGGATCATAGAATCATAGAATAGTAGAGTTGGAAGAAACCTCATGGGCCATCCAGTCCAACCCCCTGCAAGAAGCAGGAAATCGCATTCAAAGCACCCCCGACAGATGGCCATCCAGCCTCTGCTTAAAAGCCTCCAAAGAAGGAGCCTACACCACAGTCCGGGGCAGAGAATTCCACTGCCGAACAGCCCTCACAGTGAGGAAATTCTTCCTAATGTTCAGGTGGAATCTCCTTTTCTGTAGTTTAAAGCCATTGTTCCACGTCCTAGTCTGCAGGGCAGCAGAAAACAAGCTTGCTCCCTCCTCCCTATGACTTCCCTTCACGTATTTGTACATGGCTATCATGTCTCTTCTCAGCCTTCTCTTCTGCAGGCTAAACATGCCTAGTTCTTTAAGCCGCTCCTCGTAGGGCTTGTTCTCCAGACCCTTGATCATTTTAGTTGCCCTCCTCTGGACACTTTCCAGCTTGTTGTAGGATCTCTAGGTCCTCCAACATAACTCTTGTAGAAGTTAAGCGTAGAGTTGCATTGGGGGACCTAGACATTCCTAGATTAGTATTCCCTCAGGTTTAAAAAGAGTTTTATTTCAACTTTTTGGGGGTCTCTGCACCCCAACCCCAACAAATGTAGGAGTCTGACTCTATCCCTTTGGATTTTTTCTAAATTTAAACCTTCGGTCCACCATCGCTAAGCTTATTTTTTATTTATTGCATTTCTATTCTGCTTTCTCGGCAGGGTGGGATATAGGACAGCCATAAAATGATCTAACATTAACAAATGGCATTTAAGGGGTTTTTTTTGTGTGAGTGTCAGGAGCAACCGGAGTTGCTTCTGGAGTGAGAGAATTGGCCGTCTGCAAGGACATTGCCCAGGAGACGCCCGGATGTTTTTGATGTTTTACCATCCTTGTGGGAGGCTTCTCTCATGTCCCCGCATAGAGCTGGAGCTGATAGAGGGAGCTCATTCGCGCTCTCCCCGGGTGGGATTCGAACCTGGCAGCCTTCAGGTCAGCAACCCAACCTTCAAGTCACAAGGCTTTTATCCCCTAGGCCACCAGAGGCTCCTGGCATTTAAGTAATCTATAAGGATGAGACCTATTTATCAGAAGCTGGAAAGCAACAAAATTCAGAATAAATCTGATGGGGAACATAATATTGGTTTGGTAGCTGAAAGGATGGATTGTCACAGGATTGCCATAGTGAAATCTGAAGATTGATTTACACCTTATATGGTGGTGTAAATAGGGGGATTCAGTAGGTGTTGCTTGTAACATCATTGCAAATTCTAATGAAATCCTCCTTACACATAACTATTAAAAGTAAGGACGCTGTTTCAAGTTTCAATCTGGCAATCCTTGTTGTTCATGTGTCCCTTCAAGTTACTTCCGACTTACGGGTGGCTTCTATCAGAAGGTTTTCTTGGTAAGAATGTGCTCTCAAGATAGCAGTTGTTAATAAGGAAGAACATACAAGCTAGGAGAGGCTGCCTCAATTTGCTTTCGCCTCGGCTCCGAGGGACGGGCAAAATTCAGTCCCCTCTTTTCTGTATTTTTGTAGTTTGAATTCAGTGGAATCATTTGAGAGGAGGAGAGAGATACTGGGATATTTTAAAAGCAGCCTAAGAGACAGTTAATCACAACTGTCCCTGCTAAATCAGGGCAATCAAAGAGCATATACCCTGGAAAAATATAGTAACTGCATATTCAATAACAATTGCTACCATTTATGATGCCTGAGGAAGCCACTTTACTCTACCTGATGGTATAGCAGCTCTACACTGGTAACTGTACTTGGCATCTTTCTTATACATGCTTCAAGATGCTTGTAGATGCTCTAAGCAGTCATTTTCCCTCAGGAACATTTCAAGTTTGCACAAATTCCACATGGATGAATAAAAATATATGCAGGTCACATCTGTGTGTTATGCAAACCGAAGGGACCATATTTGGGGATTGTAGCCACACTCGGCATAATACTTATGAGCTCAGAGTTAATGATTCAAAATATTGGTCCCCAGACATTCTAGAAATGATAAGAAAGTTAAGGCATTCTAAGCATGCTGCTGTTCTGAAAATGAACACTGCCTAAATAAATTATTTTTACATGCTATTTTAGCCTTCTAAAGGAAAGACTGGCTGCATACATAAGGCCAAAATCAGCTTCGTGTGGCATTCAAAAGGCTAGGCAGACAGCATCGCCTGACAGAGAGAATAAACATTTTATAATAGTGAGGAAGCATGTCAGGAATGTTCCTCCAGGCCATTTCCTTGACTTGTTTATGCTGAACATTAAGGGCCTAAGTAGTGTATGGTGGCCACATGTCCTTCTTTTACAGAGAGCAGCCCACTGTTTGCAGGTATCCTCAGTCTGAAGGTTTGTCCAGAATAAGAGAGCAGCAGTTTTGAAGTTGCTCATCACCATCTAATACCAGTACAATGAGAAAGGCTTCCCCATTCATTGCTATTTAAGTAAAGGTAAAGGTTTCTGCTTAACATTACGTCTAGTCATGTCCAACTCTGGGGGGTGGTGCTCATCACCATTTCTAAGCCATAGAGCCAGCGTTGTCCTTAGATGGACATCTCCAAGGTCATGTGTCCAGCACTGTTACCTTCCTGCCAGAGCGGTACCTATTGATCTACTCACATTTGCATGTTTTTGAACTGCTAGGTTGGCAGAAGCTGGAGGTACTTCTAGATAGATAGAGCATTGAGGTACCTCAATGTTCTATCAGAAAGGTGGAGCCCCCAGATAGCGTAGTGGATTAAGTGACTTGAAGGTTGGGTTGCTGACCTGAAAGCTGTCAGGTTCGAATCCCACCCGGGGAGAGTGCGGATGAGCTCCCTCTATCAGCTCCAGTTCCATGCGGGGACATGAGAGAAGCCTCCCACAAGGATGGTAAAAACATGAAAACATCCGGGCATCCGGGCAACGTCCTTGCAGACGGCCAATTCTCTCACTCCAGAAGCGACTCAAGTTGCTCCTGACACAAAAAAAACTATTAATTTTGTTTGTGAAAACATTTGTGAGCTTTGGGCCTGGTCCCTCTTGTGTGATAACATGTGTGATCTCTAGGCCTGGTCCCTCTTCTCCAGTTCTCAGGGAAAGGGAAGGAATCTCAGAGAGAGATTGAAAAATATATGTGTGTATTTGTGGTTGATGCTTAACAACATCACTAGAGGCTATCCCTTTTAACATCACCCATGTTGCATCACTGCCTGCCACATACGTCTCCATTTTTGGCACTAAAATCTCAGGGTCCAGTCCTAACACTGGCAACCTTAAGCATAAGCCAGTGATCATTACCCTGTGAATATAGTGTCACTACTGTTTTATTGTCAATCCTTACAACTATGTACACAGTGCTTTACAGTAGTGATTCTTAAGCTATTTGCCAGGAACTTTTCGTCATTTACAACAGCTACCTCTGTCTCTTCTGGAAAATGATCATGATCTGGAATCAGATGATTTAAGGACCACCACTTTGAGTAACACAGCTTTAAAATTCATTTATCACTTTATTTCATGTGTTCTCATTTCTCCATGCAACAACCCTGGTAGGATGGCTCTATTCTATACCACTCATCTAGAACATTTAGTAGCAAGAAGACCCAGCTACAGAAAATGGGAAGTGCTCAGATGGAAATTCCTCTGAACAAATAGTTTCGTGCTCAGTCATGAGGTCTGAGAAGCCGAGGGCAACATTGTCAGAGAACGACTAACCCTATAATCACAAAGTATACCTTAGGAACCTTATCAGATGGCAGTATTAAGAACATTGTTATGTTAAGTAAAGAGAGGAATCAAGAGCTGATCATACCTTCCAGTCCTCCCTCTCTCATTTTCACTCCTTCTCCTCTCATCAGACTTTTAGTGCTTCCCGTAGGTGCCCGCTATCTCATCACACATAGGCAATAAGTCTACGCTCCCAGCTTTCTTTCTTCATGTCAATCTGTCTGAGTCCCTTCCATGGGATGCAATAGTTCTGTATCTAAACCTATTGGACCATTGAAACAGGGATGCTGTTTTAAACCTCTTATTTCCATAGGAAGGAGTATTCATGCAGTTCTATAAACTGGGATGACAGCTCTTTGCTAAGTACAATATTATAATTGGAACAAACCAGCAAAGAAAAAGTACCTGTTCTCCATTTTGCAATGCCTCTATTGCTCTATATCTGTCATTAATAATTTTTTAAAGAAATTTGCAAAGAGAAGGAGTTTATTATGCACTTCTGTAAAGAGGGACAACAGCTCACTGCTAAGGACTGCCCATTGGGATCCCTCATTTTCACCACAGCAAGCTCTGTAACAGAACGGAGACTGTCATGGACCCCATCACATGTTGTTTTGAACCAAAATAATGGGTCCTTCAGACTATTTTGGCTAAATTCAAGTAACTGTCAAGTACGTTTTATTGGTTAGCCTATTGGCCGTATCAAAACATTTAACACATAGACATACATACAACATACAACCCGCGGTACAAAAGAAGTTAAAATAAACAAGCTGTTAACAAGGTCCCGTCCAGGTCAAATATCTGCATCACCTTTACAGTTTACCCCAATTGATCCCAAATATGCAGTTCTCAGCTGTGTTGCTTTGAACAGAAAAAGGGCTGTTTTGTGTGTTATTTTAGGATTCTGGCCAGCCAACAAAGATGTCGCTTTAATATGTGGGTTCCAGTGTGTTTTGTGAATAATGTATGGTCCAAGGTATTGGTCTCTTTCTCTCTTATACAGTTCACAGCTGAACAGTACATGTGTGCTGGTACGGCTGTACCAGAAGCTCCAACTTTATTTTCTTGCTGCTAATGTTTGCAGTCATAGGACAGGCCGCCTGTCAATCATCATTAAGTTTGGTTCCGCCCCTTGTTCAGGGCTCTGGGAGGGAAGGAGCCATTTTTAAGTCAGTCTCGCTTAAGGAAACTAAGCTATAGGACATAGACCAGCTCGTCCCGTAGAAAAGCTTCATATCTCAATAACATCCGGGGATACAGAACATCCAAGAAATCAGAAACAGGAATTCCAGGGGGAAAGGTCCCAGAAGCTCTGGCTGAGAGCTTACAGCCTCTCAGCCTCACAGCTCCTGAGGGAAACAGCCCTGAAGTTTTCATAGAAACCTCGGGGAGAGAACAGCACCACAGATCCACGGAACCCCAGCTGAAACATCTGCAAGCCTTGGTTGGTAGGTCCACTCGATACCCAGACGCATTTGGAATCAGTAGTGGGTTCCACATCAGCTAGGCCCATTTAATAGACAGCCTGGGAGAGGTTATAAGAGGGTTTTCACAGTTATCCAAAGCCAATTGCCTGTCCCCTGGGGACAAGACTGAAAGGGCCAACAGGTTTTAAGGAAACCCTGAAGTGTTATTGACTCCTTGAAGATTTATTATTTGTTCATCAATAAAGACTTTGTTATCTCATTAAAGACTCAAAGGACTATCCTTGTTCAGGAAAATCCTCAACAACCTCTCTTTTGAGGCGCCCTGGCTTCCCGCTGGGCATAAAGTATGCGTCCTATACAAAGACAATAGTTACAGGCCCAGCGCATGACAGAACAACATGTGTGATATCCTCCACCTCTGATTCTCCACAAATACAAAATCGTTTGTTGTATGGGACTTGATTAAACCTTCCATATTTGACCATTTTATCCAGCTGCTCAAATCGAACTCTGGTAAATACCCTTCTGAGGTGTTTAAGCATTTCTGTCTTTAGATATTGGGCTGTTTGGAAAGTATGTTTAAAGCGACTTAGCCATTTCAATGAACCAGCTTTACTGAGGCTAGCAATGTCTTTTTGGGCTTCTATATCCACTATTTCTCCCCGTGATTACAGATCTGCTCAATTTCATGATTGCTCTGTAATTCTGTGATGGGGAGACAGGAGCGATGACTGGAAGTCGTCTGATGGCAGACGTGACTCCCGTAAAATGAAAGGCGGGAGACTGTAAGTGTGATGAGGTGGGAACAGAGCAGATACCTCCAAAACACAATTGCAGCATTTTGTACTGCTAGTATTTTCCAAGCTCTAAAGCAAAAAGCAGAATGATAACTGAAAAAATAAGCTGCAGTGTAATGCCATCAGCAACACAGAGTACCTCTGCAACCAGAGATCACTATTATGGGGTAAGGAGAAGCATTGCAGAGAATGCTAATGACCTTGTAAAATTACAGTTCCCATGATTCCATAATATTGTGCCATGTCAGTTAAAGCAGTGTCAAACTGCATTAAATCCACAGTTCAGATATGCTCTTCGTCCCTGTAACCATTAATTAATTACAATGTTACCTGGTGATACAACCACATTGTCCATGTAGTAAAGCACCAATCAGTGCAAAGTAGTGGCAGTAATGCCATGCTAGGATCACCAACTCTACCTCACTTCCATACAGTGTATACATCTCCCAAGAATCAGTAGCATAAACTGAAATAACCCTTACCTCTAGCAATAAGCTCTAGGGCCTCCCAACAGGCAGAAGTTTGAATTTTCCAGAAGGCCAAATATAGCCAGTGGCAGGAAACAGAAAAGAAATCACTACACAAGGAAGCATTAGCATTACAGCGACAGGTTTCTCAGAGTAAACAGAGCAGTAATTTCCTGGTTTTACATTGTAGATGAACCGTATAATGGCAAATTGAGGGATAGTGGTTCAAATCCTAAAGAATGGAAAGAGATATGCAGCCTTAACAAGTTAAAGCTTGCCAATCTGTTTCTTACCACCAATAACATGAAATAGGGAAAGGGGGAGGCTCTGAATTCAGGACTCCTACCCAGAGCTTAGAAACATTTTCTTCTTTGTTTATTCTTACTAGAAAGCCCATAATTCCTTAGCCTATAGGCACACTCTGCTTCCCAGGGATTTTGGACATTGTGGTTTTAAAAACTGCAAATTCTAGATTGCTATAATATAAAGGAGCCCCGGTGGTGAAGTGTGTTAAAGTGCTGAGCTGCTGAACTTGCAGACCAAAAGGTCCCAGGTTCAAATCCTGGGAGCGGCTTGAGCGCCCGCTGTTAGCTCCAGCTCCTGCCAACCAAGCAGTTCGAAAACATGCAAATGTGAGTAGATCAATAGTTACCATTCCGGCGGGAAGGTAACGCCGCTCCATGCAGTCATCCCAGCCACATGACCTTGGAGGTGTCTATTAGAAATGGAGATGAGCACCAACCCCCAGAGTCAGACATGACTGGACTTAAAGTCAGGGGAAACCTTTACCTTTTTTATAATATGAGATGCATAGACTACTGAAGCAAAAATACATGATGGTGCCTTGATGCCTCCTAGGAACCTAGTCTATGAGATCCACCCTGCATAAATTCAGTAACAAGACGGTGTCCTAGTAAGGTTACTAAGGTCTGCAATGAACTTTGGGAATTCAGACTTCAGTAGACAAGCACAGGTTTAGAAGTCAACTTATTTATTCTATCAATAGCCATGAAATCTAAACAAATTTAGATTCCATGGTAGCGAAGGGTCAAACACTTATGGTAATATAATCATTTGATAACTAGGGACCTCTTCATATGTATTGTTTTCTGGTGGCAGCCAGATTTTTGAGGTTCAGCCATGGAGCCCAATGGCTCCCATCACACCCCGGATAACTACTTCCAGGGCGGCCCCATGGCTGAAGTGTCGCCACCGAAAAATGGCAATGGCAGACAATGGCAGGATCCCCGCCTTTCCATAAGGAAAGATGGGTTGGGTCGCCAAAAAAAAGGCTTCCCCCATGTGATGAGGAAGGGAGGGATGCTGTGACAGAATGGGGCGTGGGGCAGCAGGTCCCCACACCCCCTGCGGCGATCCACAACAATTTCGGCAGCACATCTGACAAGGTCCCAAGTCAATCCAACACATAGGAAATTGCCCAACATTTCTATTAATACCCCGTAAGCTTTTCAACTTGACTACTTCTTAGAGAGAAATGAAACAATCACTCTCCCAACATCTGCTACTTATTTGGTAGACTGTCCACATCTTCTTAGGCAATGGCTAATAATATAGGAATAATAAAACTTTATTTATATACCTCCCTATCTCCTCAGGAGACTCAGGGTGGTTTCCAACATAATAAAAACAATACAATGCAATACAATACACATAATAAAAACAAAACCATAAAACAATTTAAAAATAATACAAGTCATAAACATAAATACACAACATACGATCCAACAATGAAACATAAAAATATTAACCAGGGGTCCTCAAACTAAGGCCCGTGGGCCGGAGGCGGCCCTCCAAGGTCATTTCCCTGGCCCCTGTCCTAAACTTTAGACTTAGGGTTGACCTAAGTCTGCCTGGTCTTTGGCAGTCTCTTTGCTTACCTATGGTTTTATGTGATTGTCTAGATGGTCTTTGAAGGTCTCTTTGTTTGGCTACGGCCTTATGAGACCATCTAGATGGCTTTTGGCGGTCACCTTGCTTACCTATGGTCCTATGAGACTGTCTAGATGGCCTTTGGTGGTCCCTTTCTTTAACTATGGTTTTATGAGATTGTCTAGATGGCCTTTGGGGCCACCTTTCCTTACTATGGTCTTATGAAACCATCCAGATGGTCTTTGAGGGTCCCTTTCCTTATCTATGATCTTCTGATGGCCTGATGAGATCATCTAGATGGCCTTTGAGGGTTCCTTTCCTTACCTATGGTCTTATGAGACCATCTAGATCAGGGGTCCCCAAACTAAGGCCCGTGGGCCAGATGCGGTCCTCCAAGGTCATTTTCCTGGCCTCTATCCTAAACTTTAGACTTAGGGTTGACCTAAGTCTGAAATGACTTGAAGGCACACAACAACAACAATCCTAATTTTTTTTTACTATTTCATGGTCCGGCCCCCCAACAGTCTGAGGGACTGTGAACCGGTCCTCCACTTAAAAAGTTTGAGGACCCCTGCTATTAACAATGCAAGATTATACACCATGACTCAACGCTATAGCATTCTGTGATGTGTAATTTTGTCTAGCCTCATCTGTCAGAAAGCTCTAGTGGCACAATGAATTTTATAGCATCGAGCCATAGGAATTAAAGTGGTATCAAATTTCTACAATTCTGCAGTGTGACTACATCCCTAGTTACTTTTTCACTATTCTCACTCCCTCATTCAACTTCATTCAAACCAGCTAAAGATCCACTGCGACTACAGAGATGGTCATGTTGAATGTGAGGAAGCATGAGGAAAATGCTGAATACTGACTCCTTTAGTCTCAAACACACAAACTTCGTTGTAGTTGATCAGTGGAAGACACATGGAAGAAACTTACATGCACAGGGGAAAATGCAAAGTGCAGACAAAACTACACATGATGTTATGTGCCTGGGTGCATTTAACATTAGTTGTTTTTTCCACTCCAAATAACAGCCAAGTTTATGAGAATCAGAAACAAGTGCTGTGCAGGACAGGGGCCTCTCATCTCAAATAATAAAAAATTTGGGGGGGGGGGGTTCTGAGAAATGGCCAGAAAAAATCTTATTTTGGTACTCCCTGCCTGGAATTTTCGGCATCTTTGAGATAGGGGAAAGTTCACCAGAGCTTCTGGTGTAACAAAATAAAACGTCTCTCTGCACATGTCATGGTGTCAACACTGATCACATATATTCATACACCCAAAGGTTTTAGTTGGAAGGAAATTAACATTATTTTTAGTCTGTTATAACGAAAACTTTTCAGAAAAATTGATCACAAGTAAGCACCATCTGAGACAGCTGCTTAAGGTGGCTGATTTTGGGAGAGATGTTGAAGCAAGTGAATGACGATGGAGGTCCAGCAGAGGTTGGAACATTAGAAAAGGCTGAGCAGTTTTTGTTCACTGTCAGTGAGCTTGACAATTGAATCCATTTACATTAATACTAGAATGATACAAGTCTTAAAACAAGATATTACCATTGTGTTAGTTTTGAACAGTAGGAACCATTAGCTTGACAGAGAAAATTACATATAATGCTTCAGCTGTCATGACAGCCCACAAGTTGTCAAAAAAGATCTTCGGGAAGTTTCAGCTGCCTTCCCTAACTGTCTCTTTCCAGTTGTATATCATATCAATCTGGTTAAGCATTACTTGTTCAACACTGACGAGGAGTAGAAACAAAGAAAATATTGGGGCCGTTGTTTCAGAAAAGGTCATCGGGCATGTATGTTGCCTTTTCTGGTAGTATCATTATTAATGGGGGGGGGGGTCAGATATCCATAGTAAAATCAGTGGATTTCAAACTAATAAGGATATAGAGCAACTTCTGTATTCATGGGTGCAATACCCATAATTTTGCTTACCAGCATCTAATAAAATATGCTCTCTCTAGGCATTTTCTAGATCATCCAGCACAATTCTATGGTAGACTTCAAAAGAAAGTGTCTCTGTTCGATAGTGTCCACAATTATTTGCTGCTTCACTTTTCCACTATAAGCTTAGGTATCATGACTCCTTTGAAGTCATATCATAAAGGTCAACATGGGACATACAACTGTTGTATGTATACATGGTCCATCTGGCTGGGGTCATCAAAGGGAAATCGGAGGCAAAGATAGATTTTATTTAAAAAATGGATATTGAAGGTCTTTGGTGAGGAGGTACCTAACACTCCAAAACCTGACCTCTGTTGCTATTTGATTTTATTCTAAATATTTATATTCTGTCCTGCTGCCAAATATGCTCCCAGAGTAACTTAGAAATTGCTGGTTTGTATAGTTCCAAGTAGAGTAAACCCACTGAATTAATGGGGCTTACCAATGTATTGACGTCAAACACAGACCCCCACCCCCCAGGTCAAATTAATAAATTCATGAAGACGGCACAGTTGCTCAGTTATGCAAACATTTGCAGGACTGAAGGGGCCCAGCAGCAGCTACTGCCGTCCGGGATACTTCTTGCAACAATATTTCCCTTTTGACTATTAGTCTATTTCTAAATAACCCTTTAATAAATGTGTACTGTAGTGCGCTGTCCTCTATCTCTGACTCTTTGTATCTTTTTGCCTCTAGCGACTTTCTCTTTCCCTTTCTCCTCTGGCAGCCAGCCCTAATAACCACATGGTCGCAATGGCCCTCACAGCCGTCACATCTGGGCTTCTTTCCTTCCCTCCTTCCTTCCTTCCTGCATTCCAGATGTGACCCCTTTCACCCCAAACTCCCCCGTGGATACCCAGGACTCCGGAGTCATTGGGTTCCCCTCAGTATTCATTGATCCCCTGTGTATGTGCACCCTTACTCCACGGATACCAGGCCTCCAGAATCATCGTGTCCCCCCCGGTATCCGCAGGTCCCTTATGTGTGTATGTTTAATATGCTATATTTTATGTCTTAATATAAAACTTTGGAGCAAGAAGCCATCCAGAACGACCCTGGCGACCTCTTGTCAGGACTCCTTGAGCTGGAAGTTAAACCACCTATTCTTTGTACAGCCACATGGGCATATGAAGAGACATTTATCACCTGGTTGTTAGGGATTCCTCTTCTTCAGAAGAGGAAGGGGAGCAGGAAAGTGTTCATGAATCTGAGAATGAGCTGGAATCTGAGGAGGAGATTTTGAAAGTACCCACTTTTCAGAGCAGAGACGTCGTTCAGCTAGGATTGCTGACAGAAATGCAGCTGAGTAATTAGGAACTGCCCTAGCAGCTGTGAGGGGACCCAGAGCTATAAAGCAGAAGCAGGTGCAGCCAGCTCTTGCTGGTAACAAACTGACTCTAATGCCGTCGCTCCCCGTGTGCCTGCTCCGAGTGTGTGTCTGGATTTATTGCTGTTTCTTTGTCTGAAGTAAGACTGCCATTTGATTTGGGACTGTATCAGAGACTAAGAACTGCATTTGCCCTAAAACCTCCTTGCTTTCTTTTGCATTATTCCACTGAGTGTGCTGTACTTTATGTTTTGCTGAAGTAAAGCGGTTTCATTTACTTACCACAGTGTCTTAAGGCTGTTCTTGCAAGACAAAACAGGACACTGGCATTTTCTTCCCTGGTGTTGGTGTGATTTTCCCTGCTCTCCACAATTACATTTCCCATTTTCCCAGCAACGGATCCTATAATCCTATCACTTTGGTCAATATGCTGCTATGAAACATTATGGACATTGGTGTAGACTTGCGTGTTCGGGACTCATAAAGATAATCATCACAACAATAGAACTCATGAGACTTGAGGGCCTCTTTTTGTTTGTCTCGTAGTTAGGACACTTATCAATTCAGAAAACGATGTCTTCTTTTTTATATATATAATCTCCCTGCCCTTTGCCAACCATTGGAGAGTGGAAACGCTCTCTGGTTGGCTGGCAGGGCCACCGTCCTGCCTCCTGGAGAGAATCCTTCCCAGCTGTTCATGACATCAGACCAATCAAGACAAAGTCGGCCTTGGCAGGGTGGGCACAGGAAAAATAAAAGAATAAACTTTATAAAATGTCTGATTTTACTTTTGCATAGGATCTCGGCTTTCTTCTGCAGCTTACCGCGAGCTGGCATCCAAATCAGCTGACTTGAATAAATGCCTCTTCAACTTGGTGCGATTTCTTAATTTGGAAACATTGGGTTAACTTGTTCATCTCACCAGGCAGTCCGCTGCCAGTATCAGTATCCATTTATCAGAACTGAGTATCCACGCTCTGGGTTTTTGCTATCTGCGGTCCGGATCTCACTATCCACAGCCAGTGCAATTGGCTCTATTTCAGTATTGACTCCTCATTCAACAATTGATTCAATTGATTTATTTTATTTAAGCCTAACCAACAATATTCAAGCCATAGTTTACTCTATAATCAAGTATGTGAATCAATATAGCATAATGGAGAGACAAATCACAGTATAAAGAAGAGCAGACTTACAGTCTATAAGCGAAAAAATACCCACAGGTCTCTCATACCTATTGCTTTGAACTGACTAGGTCTTTTCTTCCTTTTCTATTAGATTATTTTTTATGTTCCAGAAACAGCTGTCCTTGCAGGTTGCCGCTTGCTGAAAACTATTATTTCTCAGACCTGTTCAGCTTTACCATATAGCAAAATATGGCTGAGGGGTAATAAATCATATCCTTTCTTCCCTCTCATTATAGAGACAAATTCACAATTTAGACGCAGCCCTTTGCAACTGGTGATAATTCTGTCAGCGAAGCGTTAGCTCTATGGGGTTTCTTTTGTTACTGAACATAAATCCAGGGAGGCGGGGGAATTACAAGACTTAAATCTGGCCAGTCTCTGATGCTTAAGGGGGAAGAAAAAATCCTTCAACCTAATTTGCACCTCACTGTCCGGATAGGCACTATGCTTTTGAAGGACATTATATAAAATCCAAAACATGTTGTCAAAAATAAACATCCATCTGTCTGTCTTAACTGCCCCACTAGCTTCTCAGCTTGGCAGCCATTTTGGCAGCCTGCAAAATTCACGACAGTTTCAGACACAATCTGCTCATGGATTTGCCTTCTGCACAATATTTGCTTTGGTGGTACAGCACAAAGCATTTCAGTTTCTTAAGATAAAGAGGGGTAAAATCCCCTGAGAATAGTAAAATATCACAACCCCCTTATGCTTCCCATAACATGAGCATTGGCGCCTTGTAAGGCCTCTTTCCTTTCTCTTCCAAATAACTCTCCATTGTGCCAAATCATATGTAATCTCCTTGATTTAAAGATGCAACCCCATACAAAACAACCCTTTGCTGACCCTCCCTCATTTTCCCATCTGCTCAGAGTATCCTTGGCACTTTTATTTAATTTATTCCTTGTGGTATCCTGTTTCTCCTCCATGTATTTTACATATACAGTAGAGTCTCACTTATCCAACACTCGCTTATCCAATGTTCTGGATTATCCAATGCATTTTTGTAGTCAATGTTTTCAATACATCATGATATTTTGGTGCTAAATTCGTAAATACAGTAATTACGACATAGCATTACTGCGTACTGAACTACTTTTTCTGTCAAATTTGTTGTCTAACATGATGTTTTGTGCTTAATTTGTAAAATCTAATTTGATGTTTAATAGGCTTTTCCTTAACCCCTCCTTATTATCCAACATATTCGCTTATCCAACATTCTGCCGGCCCGTTTATGTTGGATAAGTGAGACTCTACTGTATCAGCACAACTCACATCAAAATTAAAATGTAGTATATAGTAAATAAATAATGAAATATTAAATCCAGCAGAACAAATTAAGAAACAGATTTAAGATCTTCTCCTCCTAACCTGAGCAAGCAGAGGCAATTTGTTTCGAAAGCAACATAGAGGAACATTGAAGAACATCTTCTGGAAGGCCATTCTAAAACGTTGAGAGCTTACTGTTCATTTTTTGAACTGCCTCTCCAAATCTCTCCCAAACTTTAGTCCAAACCTTTATCAGCACTGCATTGGGCCTACGCTGGGCCTTCTCCATACCGTGGGCATTGTCACCAACACAGGAAAGACTCCAGCCTTCAATTTCACATCATACAAGTACAATACGTTAACTTGCTGTGGAGCCATACAATGACATCCTGAGGTATGCCATTCAATAAAGTACAGGTTCAACATCCTTTATCTGGAATTCCAAAATCCAAAATATTCCAAAAACATGGGTTATTGAAACAGTGACACCTTTGCTTTCTGACGTGAACACACACTTTGTTTCATGCTCAAAATTATGTAAAACATTGTATAAAATTACCTTCAGACTATGGGCCTCATCAGACAGAGATCCATAAGACAGGGAACAGCAGGGGAAACCATGGGGTGGTGCATCTCTTTGTCCCCTTACAATCACATGATGTTTTCCGGTTGCCCCTGACTTCCTCCCGTGCTGCCTCCGGTTTAGTGAATGACAACATGGGTAGTCATCCAAGTTCTCAGGACTGCTTCTGACCACGATGCTGAGATACAGCCAGAACAGAACCCCACTGGAAGTAGCCCTTCATCATGTGATGGGCTCCATCCTGGCTGCATCTCAGCAGGGTTCAAAGATAGGGAGAAAGCCCCATGTGATGAAGTCATCAGTGTAGATTTCATGGATTTCATCTTTAGACTTGGGTCCCATTTCCAAGACATCCAATTATATATGTATATGCAAATGCAGGTATTCCAACATCCAAAATAAATCCAAAACACCTTTGGTACTAAAGATTTTAGATAAGGAATACTCAACTTGCACTTAAAATGCTCTAGATTAGTGCTTTAGTGCTTTAGTGTTGCACCAACTACAAATTTCAAGAAAAAACAGCAATGAGTTAAAAAGGTATCAAAATGTTATAATTTTTAGAAGTGCCAGCCTTTATAAAATGGACTAGAATTTGGTTTTCAGTTAACTTTGTGACAGGTTAGTAAAGTATTCAGCTCTCCTGGGATTAAAATGGCGAAGAACAGTCAAAAACATGACAAGCTAGGTAAAAATATTGAGATAACTTTTTTTTAAATGTGGGATTCTGAAGATCCCGGGAAACATCAAAAACAATTTAGGTGATGGAGTTTCCAAACCACTGGTTTTCAATATATACATTACATGTCAGGTGAAGACAGTTTTTAAGACTGCACCAGGGGATGTGATGTATGTTTTTGTGTATGTTAATAGGTTTTTAATGGTTTCAATGGTTTTAAGTATTACAGTAGAGTCTCACTTATCCAAGCCTCGCTTATCCAAGCCTCTGGATTATCCAAGCCATTTTTGTAGTCAATGTTTTCAATATATTGTAATATTTTGGTGCTAAATTCGTAAATACAGTAATTACAACATAACATTACTGCGATTGAACTACTATTTCTGTTAAATTTGTTGTATAACATGATGTTTTGGAGCTTAATTTGTAAAATCATAACCTAATTTGATGTTTAATAGGCTTTTCCTTAATCCCTCCTTATTATCCAAGATATTCACTTATCCAAGCTTCTGCCGGCCCGTTTAGCTTGGATAAGTGAGACTCTACTGTAATTTTATAGTTTCCATGTTTAATCCTGTTTCAGTTCTTGTTTATTTGTTTATGTTTTAAATTATATATTGTATGGTTTTTAGTATTAGCCTCTATCTAAGTTGCTGAATTTACTGTTTTTTATGAAGTTTTATATGTTTTTACGTTTTTAACTCATTGTTAATGCAATTATATTTTATGGTGACCTAGTCTAATTTTGTTTTGCTCAACTTGATCCCCATGTAAGCCGCCCCAAGTCCCTTTGGGGAGATGGGGCAGGATATAAAAATAAAGTTAGTATTGGGTCTCTTTTTGGAGAAATAAAATAAGATAGAAATATATAAAATAACAACAACAGCAGCAGCAACTTATATAGGGGTAGTCATGGCCACCACGAAGCAAAATACAACCAAATAAAAATTCCACAGAACAGTAAAACTTGGGGAAGCGGGGCAAGTAAAGACTTTATTGAGGCCACTGGTGTTTAAAGTTTATTGCCCTTTTTTTAGTTCCCACGTAGCCATGAAGTAGAAGGACCAACTTAACAACAGAAGCAACATCTGATAAAAATGCACACCTGTGACTCTAATATTGTCACTTTTCTTCTAATGTATGATCCTTAACATGTTTTGCCTGGTGGAGAAAACTCCGAAATCTTGCATGTTGTATTTTGTGCTTTTAAATTGACACGCCCCCCCACCCTCCATCTCGCAATTGCTCTTTTGCAGATTTTGTATTTTGTTGTTTTTCTATTTTAGATGTCTGGCTCACCTCTCCATATTTCAATGGGCAGCAATGCCAGGATAAGCAGACGCTTAACCAGAGGCATCTTACATGGCAGAGACTCTGTTTTGAATATGCTGGTTTTATGGACTCTAAATGTCTCCCTATTACTGCCATACTGCACTACTGGATAGCAGGCTGAAGCCAAAGCAGATGGCTCCTTCTACGACAAAAGGCAAACTCACCTGAGTATAAAACAGCGGAAGAGAAATGTCTGTATTTCCCTTGCTTTATGGCTTCCGATGGTCTGGAGTAACAAAAACACTACGACTTACTATTTTACACAAACTCTCTTTGCACCCTATGAGCATCTTGCAAATGTGTGCTGGGAAGCTAGACGGAGGTAGTGACTTGAGTCTGGCTTCTGCTAGAAGAAACTGCAGGGCATTGGCACATTAGCCCACTCCCATTCTGCGAAGCTATACTTAATTTCACAGTTTATAGCAGGGCTGTCTCATTTATGAAATATGCACAGCAGTTATACATATGGCTTTATTATTTTCAGCACTCAGATTGCAATTAGTTATATCATCAGGCTCACATTGCTAAAGCAAATTAGGCATTGCATAACACACTGGGCTCCGTACAATTTACAGCAAGCTATAGCTATTTACATAATAACTGTAGGCCAATTTATAGTTTGATCATTCCAGCCGCTGCATTTAAATATTTCAGGCAAATTCTGTTTTGTCTCACTTTCTAGTAAGCAAGCAGTTCTGTTCAGAAATCTAAAATGATCTAGATTTTATCATTGTGGGGATTAGTAAGGGAAACAATTTGTTTTGAAAATTCATGGCAGAAACCTGAATTTATTAGCATTTCTGTCTGTGGCTAGAGAGAATCTGCATTGCAACCATATACATCCTTATCACCATCTGGCCTACAACTCAACATATTGCAACTTGGGCTTAGCACTTTGGCATCACCTACTATTTGTTGCTCCACCTGTCCTTCCGTCATTTGAGCAAGGCGTAGAAATATTCCCAGGATGCCTGGCATCCAAACAAAAGACTTGAGAAAGTCTCCTTTCCCAGGAACCCTGCATTCCAACAGGTGCCAGCTAAGGAGGCCTCCAACAAAATCTCATTTCATTATTACTGCCATAACCACTTTTCTGGAAAGGAGACAGAAGGCCCATAAACATATATGAGGCAGAGGAAGCAATTGAGCAACATTTTGGAGAACATTTTGTTCAGAACTTGTCATTCTCTCAATCATATAACTAGACATTCCATATTTGGCTTAAGAAAAACACACCTGTTTTCCTAGCCAAGTCAATGTAGGGCAGAAAGTATGTTCAGTCAAATTCAGTCAGGGTGCCAACCACTAGACACAGCTGTATTCATGATACCAAATGCAGTGATTTGGTAGCACCATAACTGTCATTGCTCCATTCTGTGAAATCCTGGGATTTGTAGTTTGGTCAGTAAAACACATAATAAACTCAGTTATCAGTTATCCTTTCATTGGCGCTAGTTCCTGAACCATTGGGCTGCTGATCCCTGACAAGTGTTTAGGAAAGAAACAATTATAGCTAGCAGAACAAATATGATACTGGTCCTTGGCACTCTGCATCAGATAGCTTGAGAAGCATCACTCTAATGCACTAAAAGTACTTAGAGATATATGGCTGATCAGAGTACCTTGAGATCTGTCGTTCAGAGAGGACACAGTAAAATATTCTAGCAGAGAACGCTAAGTACTTCATCAGACTACAACTTCCAGAATTGCATAGGCTGGAATCATGACGGTTAAAGTGCTGTAATTGTGTAGCATACATTCATAAATTCCTCAGTCATGGCAGGTGATTTTATGCCTGTTGTATCCCAGAGGTACACCTCTCTGACCATAAAGACACCACACCAACTGAATATATCACCAAGCCGTTTAATTAAGATTAATTAAGTCGTGTTCAACTCTGGGGGTTGGTGCTCATCTCCATTTGTAAGCCAAAGAGCCAGCATTGTCCGTAGATACCTCCAAAGTTATGTGGCCAGCATGACTGCATGGAGCGCCGTTACCTTCCCACCAGAGCGGCATCTATTGATCTACTCATATTTCCATGTTTTAGAACTGTTAGCTGGGGCTAACGGCGGGCACTCATTCCACTCCTTGGATTCAAACCTGCAACCTTTTGGTTCGCAAGTTCAACAGCTAAGCGCTTTAACACACTGTGCCACCAGGGGGTCCCCTAATTAAAATATTAGGAAGGATTAAAATACAATTAAAAACTAATCGATCAAAGGAAAATGGGACTGCCCAGCTAGTATCAATCTCACTGAGCAACAATCCATCTTAAAATGCAAACTTGTGCCTGACTAAAAGGTCTTCTCTCCAGACAGAAGGCCAACAGACCCAAGCCACCATTTGTAATGATTTACAGACCCAGTATCTGATAGCAGCCACCACAGAAGACTTGTCTTACAAACTGTGTATCCAAAGAAATCAGAACCAAGATAAAAGCTCTCAGTAGGCTCATAAGAGAAAACAGGAGAAAACATAAGAGAAAATATGGATCTAAGTCACACATTGGCAGATGATGGTCATGAATATGAATCCTATGGCATTGAGAGGCCTGATGTAGTGAACCTTACCTATTAGGCCGGGAATGAAGCCTTGGAAACAGTGAGTGAGGCAGGCATCCATTTTGTTAAGGAATGCCAGGCAGCCATCTTGAGTGTGGTTAGAAAGGGGGAGGAGCTTAGAGAGAGACTCCTAAGATTGGCCAACCAGAGCAGATGGGAGGAGCCAAGTCTTAGAGTGCAGAGAGAAATAAAAGAGCTCCAAGCAGTTCTGGCTTGAGGTTTGAAGAAGAGAGTTCTGTTTGAGGGTTTGAAGAGAGCAGTTTGGTTTTGAAGTTGGGAGAGTGTGTGTGTGAGAGAACTGAAAGCTGTGGAAACTGACAGGCTAAGTCAGGCAGTTTGGATCTCTTGGGGGGAAAGATAACTCAAGGGATTGTCTCTCACTACTTGGCTGGTTAATAGAAGGACTCTAGGTTAGAGTTAATTAACAACCCAGGGGAACTCGTGTCTATTCTCAGCAAATAGAGTGAGGGTTTTTTGTGACCACTAGATAGATTGGTTGGTTGGAACTGTTTGAAAGTAAGTGAAGTAATCTGAAACATACAACTAAGTTAAGCTGAAGAATGCCTGTAATCGTTTACGCTAATGTACCTCTCTGAAGTAATCATTTGCCTGTTTTTAATAAAATAAATTTTTATTCTATTTTCAACTTTCAAGAGCCTCCACAGTGTATAGTTTCCATCAAGAAGCCTTAATAAAAGTTCCAGCAATACAACAATAAAATACCACAGAAAAGCCTCATAGTGAACATCACTTTGGGAGCCAAGGGTGGGAAACAGTGTGGGCAGTGAATGGGAGAAACTTATCTCAGACACATTTAACAACAAAAATCCTAAAGACATTTTAGGTTGGTGGCAGCTACCATTTTAAAAGAAAATCTGTTATAATTAGCCTCCCCGCTTTGCTCATTTTTTTATACCTGACACTGTTCAATACATTGGCCAGACTGCTAAGCCCCATGGATGCACACAGATTTGTCAAGTTCTGTTCAACTTGATCACACTTCATATAAATGCAGGGAACTGAATCACACCTGTGAGTCAGATGAAGGTGAAAGGCATTGGGATATATTAATTCTCTCAGAGATGATAAAGTATTGGTGATCATGCTACCTGTCCTGAGATTCTGCTTGGTTCTGGTATCCCTCTTATAAGTATGAATAAGTGTATAACACTGGTTTGAATGCTGGACTATGACTTTCGAGACAAAAACTCAAATCCTCAGTCAGCCATGAATACCCATTGGGTTACCCTAGGCAAGTCATATATATGCCATACTGTCAGGTCCAGAAAAACCATGGATAGGTTCACCTTAGGCTTGCCAAAAATTGGAAATGACTTGAAGGCACACAACAACAACAAGATATTACAAAGAAACATACAGTGTCAATGTCCTCTCACCTAAAGGGAATGACAGCCTCTAGCACTGTCACTGAACTTCTTAGAAAAGGATGGGGGTGACAAATATTTTGTACATCTCCGGAGGCAAGAATAGGTAGCATGAAGTATAAAGTTACTGCCTTAAGACAATATGAAGCTTCAGGAATTTGTGATTATACATTCCACCACTGACACTCCCTGTGGCCTATGGGGTATCATTAATCTACTCTGGTTCTGTTTCCTCATCCATGAACAAGATAACTTTATGCTTGCCTTAACTTACAGGTGATGTGAAAATTCATTAAAATAGAGAGGGTAAGAGAAAGAAAAGATGTCTCTTTTGTTTGGTCCTCCACTCTTAATTTCTAATGCTATTTTATTCCTATTATAAAACTAAAAACTAAGAAACAAGATTGCTTTAAAACCAGTCTAGCAGAGGATATGATCAATCTTTAGAATCGTATTTTCAAGTACTATATATACTCGAGTATAAGCCTAGTTTTTCAGCCCTCTTTTTAAGACTGAAAAAGTCCCCCTCGGCTTATACTCGGGTGAGGGTCTTGGTTGGCTTATATTTGGGTCAGCTTATACTCGAGAATATATTATTATTATTATTGGTATTATTACATTTATTATTTTTCTCCATTGTTGCTACTATTACATTTATTTTACTCTATTTTATTATTAGTAGTAGTATTAATACATTTATTATTTCACTCTGATCTTATTATTATTATTATTATTGCATTTATTATTTTACTCTATTTATTATTACATGTATCATTTTCCTGTATTTATTATTATTAGTACAGTATTACATGTATTATTTTACTCTATTATTATTATTATTATTATTATTATTATTATTATTATTATTATTAAAAGGATACATGAGCACATTTACATTGAAGAAGATGAGAATAATGATTTGATCAGAGTTGGACAGTCTTATCTTAAATTTGAGCTTTATGTAAATATTCAAAAACATTTAACCTACTGATGCCTCAATTAATGTAATTTTATTGGTATCTATTTTTATTTCTGAAATTTACCACCCTCGGCTTATACTGGAGTCAATGTTTTCCCAGTTTTTTTGTGGTAAAATTAGGTGCCTCGGCTTATATTCGGGTCGGCTTATACTCGAGTATATACGGTATTTGTTTTAGTGGTACAAGTATCTTTTACTTAACTGGTTAGTTTTGAAACACTTTACAGACTAGTCCCTTAACATAACCTATATCTGATCTTGGAAACAAGAGTCAGCACTTAATATGTGAATGGATGGCCACTAATGAATATCAGGGTGGTAGGCTATATTCCAGAGGAAGGAACTAGCAAAAGCATCAGAGTATGCCAAGCCTAAGAAAGGTAAAGGTAAACGTTTTCCCCTGACATTAAGTCTAGTCGTGTCCAACTCTGGGGGTTGGTGCTCATCTCCATTTCTAAACCAAAGAGCCGGCGTTGTCCATAGACACCTCCAAGGTCATGTGGCTGGCATGACTGCATGGAGTGCCGTTACCTTCCCGCCAGAGCAATAATAATAATAATAATAATAAACTTTATTTATACCCCGCCACTATCTCCCCAATGGGGACTCGGGGTGGCTTACATGGGGCCATGCCCAGAACAATACAATATAACAAAATATAATAGAACAACAAATCATAGCACATTAAACAACACAGTACCTATTGATCTACTCACATTTGCATGTTTTCAAACTGCTAGGTTGGCAGAAGCTGGGGCTAACAGCAGAAGCTCACCCCGCTACTCGGATTCGAACTACCGACCTTTCGGTCAGCAAGGTCAGCAGCTCAGCGGTTTAACCCACTGCACCACCAGGAGCTCCTAAGAAAACTCTATAAAATTAATATGGCTGCCAAAATTTCACTGGTAACTTGAAGGCAGAGACATGTTTTAGCAAGATTTAACAAAATGAATATTTTATAAGCTGGTTGAGTCTACTGCAAGTCCTATATCTACAGGACTTGTACTCACACGTGACAAAATATGGTACTCCAGTGCAATTCAATGGCAACTCCCGGCAGAAGTAGATCATTTCTATAGAATTCACGAATCTCCCGTTTCCTGTTTCCACAAGAAGTTCAAGAATGTTTCCCCATCAATTCAGAGCTTGTACTATGTAAATATTTATTATCTTTCAATCACATTGATCCTCTGTAGGCCACCCAGATTTGCCTTGCTTTTCTTCCTGCGTCTTCCCACATTAATAATCCTTCCTTAATCCCTTTCCCTAATATAGTCTACATGGTTTAACCAGAGCAGAAAATTTTACTTTTTCACGCTTGCCAGCCACACTGGTTGGGGATTTCTAAGATTTTGTAGTCCAAAGAAGCAATGTTTCTAGTACTGGGCATAACAGAAAAATAAAATTAAAAATAAAAAAGGTTTTTCCTTTCCTTCACAACCTACCTATAAGCCTCCCATTGAGATCTGCATAGCAATTGAGGAAAATGGGAGAGATGATTTGATGGATCCTCATCCTGATCTATCAGGTTTATTTGTATTAGAGTCACAAGGCTGAGGCCAACATTTCAAGATGTCCTGTTTCTAATAAACAAATAATGTCACTGTAGCATGGAACCTGCCTGGCAGGGATCAAGGTGTCCTTGGATCATTATCAGACAATACAGCTTTCCATGATCAGTTAGATCAGTTAACAAGTACAATGTTACTTCATAAACTAAGATAAGCTGGCAATCACAACACTATATAACATACAAAATGTACTCTTACAGAAAGCATTTGACCCAATCCATACTGTGCCCATAAACAAAGAGTGTGGAGTAGGTGCCTCGTTACATTTACAATAACCTTGGACATGGAAGGAGTGGGTGAGAGTCACAAGTATCTTTTCTTTTGGAAAAAAAAACTGTGTGACACACCTAAGATCACTGCTAATTCTGTAAACATCCTCGATATGCCTTTTGCACAACCAAAAAAAGAATGTATTCAGGATGTTTAAAGACTAAACAATTTGCGTGGGGCTTTCTATGTTTGGTAAAGAAGCAATTTTAAAAGCCACTGCTAGTAAGGAAGGATGTTTATCTCACTACATTGAATTGTAAGCTATGCAGGATCCTGCTCTGCAAGCTCAGCCGACATCTACAATTCGATTTGCAGCTTTGCCTCGAAGCTCATTTACTTCTGGAAATCAGTCAGGAGGAACTGCACTTGAATGGTTATCGTCTCATGAATAAACCCACTGGTTTAGAAGTAGAGTGCCATAGTGGTGCGAAATGCTTTTCACATATTACATAGCTAGTATTATCTCCATTAAAAAGGAGTGACTGCTCTAAGTGTACAAATCTAGTTTATAGGAAGAAGTGGGGATCAGGAATGGACAGTCAAAGCCAACTGCTCTTTGAAAAAAGTTGATGGAATAAGTACCATGGATTATTATGTCATCAATTTGGAATTTGTGTTTGAATTCTGTAAATGACAAAAGAGTAGTACAGTAGAGTCTCACTTATCCAAGCCCCGCTTATCCAAGCCTCTGGATAATCCAACCCATTTTTATCATCAATATTTTCAATATATCGTGATATTTTGGTGCTAAATTCATAAATACAGTAATTACAACATAACATTACTGCGTATTGAACTACCTCTTCTGTCCAATTTGTTGTATAACATGAAGTTTTGGTGCTTAATTTGTAAAATCATAACCTAATTTGATGTTTAATAGGCTTTTCCTTAATCCCTCCTTATTATCCAAGATATTCGCTTATCCAAGCTTCTGCCATCCCGTTTAGCTTGGATAAGTGAGACTCTACTGTACTAAATCACCTATACTTGTGAGAATCTTGTCACATTTTTGTTCTTCCGAAACAATATAGACCTTTCTTTAAAAAAACAAACAAACATGAAAATACAAGGTGACCAAGACTGGGTGCTGAAAAAGTTTTGTAAAATATGTTACAAATGAGTTTCATATTATTAGCACTTTTTCAGTAATCAAAGCATAGCTAATATATATTTTAAACTTAATGAAGGATAATGTTCCTCCTTTTGTTGTGTAAATATAATTGGTTTTAATCACTTTTCTACTTATAGAAGGTGTATGGCATTACTTATTAAAAGTGTATGGGGCCGTGATGGCACAGTGGGTTAAACCACTAATCTGCAGAACTTGCTGACCGAAAGTCGGAGGTTTGAATCTGTGGACGGGGTGAGCTCCCATTGTTAGCCCCAACTTCTGCCAACCTAGCAGTTTGAAAACATGCAAATGTGAATAGATCAATAGGTACCGCTTTGGAGCTCCATGCAGTCATGCCAGCCATGTGATCTAGGAGGTGTCTACAGACAACACCGGTTCTTTGGCTTAGAAATGGAGATGAGCACCAACCCCCAAAGTCGGACATGACTAGACTTAATGTCAAGGGGAAACCTTTACTTTTATGACATTACTGCTAAGGATGTTTGTTTTGTACCACAGGCCAACAGCATAGGAATATGATCATGTGTCTTTTAAAGCAAGCATTTTAATAGAAACAATGGTAATGCAGTACAAACCCCCTATCCACTGGAGACACCGCAGTTCCCTAAGTAAATAAGTAAGTAAGTAACTTTTTTTTTCTATCCTGCCATCATCTCCCGGCTGGGACTCGGGACGGCTAACACGGGACAAAAGCCCAAAAATACAAACAGGTAAAACAGTTAAAACATGTTACGATAAAATACAGTAAAATTGACAATTATACAAACAGTTACCTTAAGCAAACAATGCAATAGACTATCAAAACTCAATTAACAATTAAAATCAAATTAAAATAAAATAGAATAATGGATCAGCCAGGTTGGTGGAGGGGATAGCATGGAGGGGCCACTTGACTAAAGTGCAAAAATATAGTTCTAGAGTGCTTTGGGGTCAAAGACAAAGTGCAAATGTTTCTAGATTGATTGAGTGGTAGACGGTAAACTCATGACATTTAGCAAAAATCACGGAAAATAGAAACCCTGTGGAACAAATGACTTCCAGCAGAAACATACATAGAGTTGCATTGGAGAATCTAGGAACTGCCTAGCGAAGACACCTCTCTAGCACATGTGTGAGCTTACATTGGGATATTCAATTATAGCTGGTCCCATAGAATGCAGAAGAGGGACAGTTTGGCATGTCACACACTCTCAGCCCAAGAGGGAGGAAATACAAACCTTCTCTTGCCAAGAAATCCCTAAGGCCACCATGACTCAACTTGAAAGCACATAACCAAAACAAGTTACTTTGGGTGGAGACTTTGAATTGTCACCTTTTGTTATCAGAAGTACATTTCTAGTGAAATATGAACCCAGCATGGCAATTTCACACCAGTTGTCTAATCTACAAATGCCCTAGGTTTCAAATCACGCAGTAGCAACCAATCTAGTGATCTGTTACATCCCAAGGATACGTGGACACCTTGAAAACCACACTGGAGCCTGGATCATAAGAAACAAGCGGTTTATTGAATGCAAATAGCGTTTAAAGTCAGCAGAATATAAGGTCCATAAAACACTGTCCTTAACTGTTCGACTGTAAGTCCGATAAAGTCTTCCAAAGTTGTAATCCACAGTCAGAGCTAGTCCACAACACTGTCCAAGCAGGAGCAGCTGAAAGACACAGGGAACAAGAGCAAAACATCAGTAATCCACAAACAGTATTCCACAGGAACAAGAAGTAACAAGGGATCACTGAAGCCGGAGTCAACAAGGCAAGAAGAACTCGGAAGATGCAAGGCACAGTTTCGGCAAGGAAGTCACGAAGCAAGGCACTGGAACAAGGCGAACTTGGAGCAAGGTACTGGAACAAGGCAATCAAGGAGCAAGGTACTGGAACAAGGATTCTTCTCCCAAAGATAGCAAAGTTGACACCGCAACAAGAACAAAGAGTGGGGCATCTTTAAAGAGTTTCCAAGGTTAAGGCGCAATGAGAGTCAGAACGGGCAGAACTTCACATGGGAAACTTACTCATTATTTATTTATTTATTTATTTACAGCATTTATACTCCGCCCTTCTCACTCCGAAGGGGACTCAAGGCGGATCACATTATACATTACTCATTAGTGCGCCTGAGAGCCAAATGCCGACTTCTTCTCACATCCTCCCTCTCTCCGATCAAAAACAGCAGTCTCCTCTGCAACAACAACATCTGGCGAACCTGACATTTACTGGTCCTTGGAATGTTCCCCAATAACCGAATCCTCTGTAAGCACATCCTCGGGCTTCGATCCAAGTCTTGAGCAGGCCCGAAATCCGAATCGAACTCTATTTTCTGCTGAAGAGCAGGCTGTGACAGCTGAGCTACAACATGATCCGCCACCTTTCACACCGGGCATTTTTGCCTTGTTTTGCCACTTTGTTGTTTGGCAAAGACAGGGCCTGCCATGCGCCATCACATGACGCACGGCAGGCCCCGACCATATTCCTCCCAAAGTGGGTAGAAATGCAGAAAGGCGCTTCCTCCTCTACTATGGGGACGAAAGTGTAGTTTGGAGCTACCCACACTTTCCTCGCCTTTTACCCGTATAATGGGGGAAAGGGTATCAGGGCAATGCACATTGTTGTGTGTTGCTGTCCTTTCTCCCATCTGATGGGGACAGGACAAGGATGTAAACACACACTGTCCCGTCCCCACAATATGATGGGAGAAGGAAAGCACAGGCTGGCACAACAGCAAGGCCCAAAGTCCTTAGTCTCTAACATCTTCTTAAGAAGAAAGCCGAGGAGTATACTCCTCCCCGTCTATGCTGTCATTTTATATTACTTAAACCAAATTATCCTATATTAATTAGAGTCAGGGATGGACATTCGGGCATCAAACTTTCCTAACCCCCCTGTCTACACAAATTTTACTTCACCGGTATTCCACTGTTTTTCAGGGGCTTGTAAGCACATTCTACCTAGGCATCATCTCATAAACAAATGTTATAGCTGGCAGTCTTGCTATGACTTCACAGGTTGCCAGGACACCTCATAACTCCATGCTTCATCTCCTTATCAGTTCTTTCCTTTCTATCAGCCAATATGTCCTCTCTCATCCTTCTATCACATAAGACTCATAAACACAACTTCTGTGGCTTAACAATCTCAACAAATCACACTGACCTGTTACAGCTTCTCAACAGATAAACAGGCAAACCCTTCCACTGTTGTCAGACATTTTCATTCATCATGGCAACTGTGGAATCTTAATAAATCTAGAGGTTCTTAGGACATGGCCAATACTGTAGGAATTTAACGTCTTAGGAATGTGCGAGCCTCTAGATGTTCTTTGACCACACCTTTCACCAACCCTAGCCAACATAAAGGCCTATATGAGTTGTGGTGAAGCAACCACTTGAGCAATAGTTCCTGACCTTGAGTTCCCAAATGTTGCAATTCAAATTCCAGAAGCCCTAGGCTTCATGACTGATGGGTTGTAGAAAATCAAATTAGGGGACTGAAATGTGACAACCACTGCTTCAGAGAGCCATATATTCCTGGTCCCTGCATTAAATAAGTCCTATGGGAGAAACCAGTCAGACTGAAGTTATTTAATAATAATTCACTGTGAAATCTTGGATAAAAAGAGGCATGCACACACACGCACACACATGAATATATATAATATTAATATTAATAATAATATTATGTTGTAATACAATGTAATAATAATTATAATTCACTATTATAATTGTATATTTATATTACATGCAATATTACTAATAATATTGCAATATAGTTGTATAATATAATATATTGTATGTATATATACTTGTAAACCGCCCTGAGTCCCCTTCGGAGTGAGAAGGGCGGTATATAAATGTCGCAAATAAATAAATAAATAAATAAATAAATAAATGTGTTTTGATTGAGTGTTTGATTGAACGAATGGCTACTCCAAATAGTAAACAAACTCTTTACCATAACACACAGCACCTGTTTCTTAAATTTTCTAGGATTAGAATTCTAAAACCCGACTGAATATATATTTTATTGAATCAATTGAACTTATCCTGTGTTGTCATGCTCAGACTTGCACTGCAGGTCACTCGGAATTCTGTCTGAGCTTTGAAAAGCTGTGTAGTGTTTTTTGCACCCACTTATTATGATGATCTAGATCACCTATCTGAGTTTTGTGAAATGGTCCATACAGGGATTCCTGCAATTTTTGCATCTGAAGACACCTAATACAGTAGAGTCTCACTTATCCAAGCTAAACGGGCCGGCAGAAGCTTGGATAATAAGGAGGGATTAAGGAAAAGCCTATTAAACATCAAATTAGGTTATAATTTTACAAATTAAGCACCAAAACATCATGTTATATAACAAATTTGACAGAAAAAGTAGTTCAATGCGCAGTAATGTTATGTTGTAATTACTGTATTTATGAATTTAGCACCAAAATATCACCATATATTGAAAACATTGACTACAAAAATGGCTTGGATAATCCAGAAGCTTGGATAAGCGAGGCTTGGATAAGTGAGACTCTACTGTACAACCATGAGCTGGGAAATCCTAATCTGAAACGAGTGCTTGTCACTCTATATTTTCAAGAATATGGCTATGTCATCTAAATTGGCCTCACACCTTTTTACCGGTGACATCTTTTATCTCTAGAGCAGGCAACATGAGATCTTCTCTAGATGATCACTGAACTTTTCCAAAACAGAAACTTTTTGGCTTCACTTGACAGGGTCAAGAAAAGAACTTCATTTTATTGCCTTTTTGCAGCCTTTGAGCCTTTTATCTTTCCATTTTGCTTGCATGAAAACACTTTTGTTGTTACATTCAAAACCAAATGTGGACATGGATAAAAGTATACTGATTCCAACAGTATACATTTGTTTTGCTTGCATTGCTATTTTTTAAAACCATCTTTGTCTATTGAAGACACCACTCAGCTTTGAAAAGAGGCATAATAGATTTGTGCCATCTAGCTGGCCTAGTGAAGCTATGACCAATGCAGATTTTGGATTTTGCTTAATAAGAAGTCTTGGCTCTGCCTTTCCTCTCCTTTGCTTCAGTTCCCTCTGTTTAGGTTCCCCAATAGTGTAGATGCCTCCATTTATATTAATTTTTGGGTAGAGCTTTAAAAAAACCCCTAGAGGCCAGCCTTAGTTGGTTTAGTCCATTTGCCTGCACAGAGCTTTCTTGCTAGGCTCTCTTTTCTTTCTGCAATAGAGCTACAGAGTTTAGACGTCTGGATATTGTCTGGAAATCCTAAACCCTAGCAATCCAAACAGGCATCCTTACTAATAAACTCCTCATATACTATCAGTCCCAGTGACAACAGATGCTTGTGGTCAGCTCAAGTTTTACAAAGTAGAAGACCAAGCCCATCCCTTTACATCAGAGGCAAAAGATTTCAAGGATCCCAGAGAGATGACTGCGATCAGCAAAATCTCCTTTTGTAATGTATTGTTTTAAGCTATTTTACAGTAGTCCCGGGTGGAGTTAGCCCTTTGTTCTTCCTGTTTTCAGTAAACTCGTTTTGGTTAACTTTCATCTTGCCTAAAGTGCCTCTGTATGTTAAGGGTCTTGATTTTAATAGAAGGTATACAGAGCCCCTAGAGCCCCGGTGGCGAAGTGCGTTAAAGCACTGAGCTGGAGACCGAAATGTCCCAGGTTCAAACCCCGGGAGCGGCAGGAGCGGCTGCTGTTAGCTCCAGCTCCTGCCAACCTAGCAATTCGAAAACATGCAAATGTGAGTAGATCAATAGGTACCGCTCCGGCGGGAAGGTAACGGCGCTCCATGCAGTCATGCCGGCCACATGACCTTGGAGGTGTCTACGGACAACGCCAGCTCTTCGGCTTAGAAATGGAGATGAGCACCAACCCCCAGAGTCAGACATGACTGGACTTAACGTCAGGGGAAACCTTTACCTTTACCTTATACAGAGCCCCTGAGTAAAGCCAGACACCATAGTTTTCCCAAAGGCCCGAGCGTGCCATCACACTTAATGGAAAGTGGAATTAGAGTAATGAGGCCAGTGATAATTAAACAAGTGAAATAATGGCCTTCAAAACATCATGATGTGAACTCATGACATAGCTTGGCAAGGTTCCTTTTTTTTACTTCTCCTTCCAGAATCTGGGAGTCCAGAAAAGGAACTCTGAGCCATTACTTTTTACGGATTCTTTTCAGCAGCTATACCTCCAAATCTTGCATCCTGCCATACATATACTAGAGCCATCTGGGGTTTGAAGAAAACAGCAGGTAGCATGATATTCATCTTCACTTGTGACCTGCAACTGAGCACAAGCCTGCAGAGATGACAGACCGCTGCAATTAAGACCTTCTATCTTTTTCTCCATGTTTAAAGCAGCTACTTTCAAAGGACAATGCTGCCGACTCCCCGAGTGCAGCTGCAGCTCCAAATTATTCCCTTCTTGCCATTAGTCCCTGATTAATTTCTAACATTTGTTATGAATGCATCAGTAAGCACTGGCTGGCGCAGAGGGGATGAGAGCATCACAATAAGAAAAGCTGCCTTGTCTGAGAAGATGTCACGCATTTGAAATGTCCTGTCGCAAAGAACAAAAGATGGGTTCCATCTCACCTCTGGCAAAGGAAAAAGAGCATCTGTTCCATAGTCTGCCTCAGTGATTTCAATCACCCTTCCCTACACCCAGTGTACTAGTTTGCTTGCCTTGGAGGGATCTGAAGCCAAGTGCGGGTGGAGAGCTATGAAAAATAAGACACCCCCCCCCCCCCGCCATTCTCTGAGAATTTAGGGTTGTGTGGGGAGATAATTTTAAGGCACCACTTTGCAGATTCGGTTTCCTTGGGAGGAAGAGAGCATACATTCATGGACTGCTTGTGTGTGAGAGAGATTTGCTTTATTTACAAATACACTAACAGAAGCAAAAAGGTGTTAGAATTATTATGCAAATGCTTAATATACGGGAGACCTCAGCCGCTTAGCTGAGCAGGACCAAGCCATTTGACTTAGACAATTTCCCTTTAAAAGGCACTGCATAAAGCAGAGTGCTTAAGAAAACAAAAGTCACGCACAGCTGGAAACTAGAGCAAGGCATACTAGAAAGCAACACCAACAGAGTTTAAAAGCTATGCCTGAACTATTGATCTAACAGCCGCCCCCCATCTAGAAGCATGCATGAAATGATACCCAGAAACACCAATAATAACATAATAAGATACAATTTACTCACGAAGACTTGCATGAGAGAAAATCATACAGGTAAGATATTTCACTAATCCAAGGCTGGAGTTAAAATTGCTGGAAGAAATATTAACAATCTTAGATATACAGATTTTTTTGTGTGTCAGGAGCAACCAGAGTTGCTTATGGGGTAAGTGAATTGGCCGTCTGCAAGGACGTTGCCCAGGGGACGCCCGAATGTTTTTGATGTTTTACCATCCTTGTGGGAGGCTTCTCTCATGTCCCCGTATGGAGCTGGAGCTGATAGAGGGAGCTCATCCGCGCTCTCCCCGGGTGGGATTCGAACCTGGCAGCTTTCAGGTCAGCAACCCAACCTTCAAGTCACTAGGCTTTTATCCCCTAGGCCACTGGAGGCTCCAGATGATATACAGATGATACCACTCTGATGGCTGAAAGCAAGGAGGAGCTGAGGAGCCTTATCACCAAGGTGAAAGAAGAAAGTGCAAAAGCAGTTAAACATCAAGAAAACCAAGATTATGGCAGCCAGACTGATTGATAACTGGCAAATAGAGGGAGAAAACGTGGAGGCAGTGACAGACTTTATATTTCTAGGCGTGAAGATTATTGCAGATGCAGACTGCAGCCAGGAAATCAGAAGACGTTTACTTCTTGGGAGGAGAGCAATGACCAACCTCGATAAAATAATAAAGAGTAGAGACATCACTCTGGCAATGAAGGTCCACATAGTTAAAGCAATGGTATTCCCCGTAGTAACCTATGGATTCAAGAGCTGGACCATAAGGAAGGCTGAGTGAAGGAAGATAGACACTTTTGAACTTCCTTGGAGGAAAATTCTGAGAGTGCCTTGGACCGCAAGAAGATCCAACCAGTCCATACTCCAGGAAATAATGTCCGACTGCTCACTAGAGGGAAGGATATTAGAGGCAAAGATAAAGTACTTTGGCCACATAATGAGAAGACAGGAAAGCTTGGAGAAGATAATGATTCTGGGGAAAATGGAAGGAAAAAGGAAGAGAGGCCGACCAAGGGCAAGATGGATGGTATCCTTGAAGTGACTGGCTTGATCTTGAAGGAACTGGGGGTTGCGACGGCCGACAGGAAGCTCTGGTGTGGACTGGTCCATGAGGTCACGAAGAGTTGGAAGCAACTGAATGAATAAACAACAACAAAAAGGATCTTTGGTTGCAGGTATATCCAAGGTACAGCCAACATGAGGCCCCAAAAGAAAAAAATGCAGATCCCATAGCATGCATACTACATTGTCCAAAATGGTGCTCAAATGGAGCTAGGCAATGCCAGATTGACAGCAAAAAGGAAAAAACAAGGCGAGAGAGAGAGAGAGAGAAACGATTGTCTCCCCCTTTTATGCCTTCTTTAGGATCAAAGAACTGGCCTACGTGCTTTGCTATCATGTTCTCAATGGTGACTATGGTCCCTCTAACCCACATGCAAAGGTTTATGAAGGCCATAAACCTGACAAGCACTCTAGTGATCTTAGACAGGCAACATGCAAGGGACTTGAACCATTCTAACATGCATGACAAGATTGTTAGTTTATCCAACAGCCCTCCTTAATCTCCCATGTATTTAAATAGTTAGTCCCATCTTGACACAAAGATTCTGGAAACCATCTCTTGGTAGTGGTTTTGTCAAAATATTCACCACCATCTCTTTCATTGGATAGTATGCCATCTTGATCGTTCCATCTTGTGCGAGCCTCCGCACACTGTGATATCGGATTCGATTATGCTTAGTTCTCATAAAGACACCACTTTGCAGATTCAGTTTCCTTGGGAGGAAGACAGCATACATTCATGGACTGCTTGTGTGTGAGAGAGATTTGCTTTATTTACAAATACACTAACAGTAGCCAAAAGGAACAGTGTGTGCATTCCTGCCAGGTAACAGCCACATCCACTACTACATATCAGATCTTTTGAAAAGAGGAACCTTGAACTCTCAAGATGTTTCCTCCAGCTTCGGCTCTCTCCATTCACTCATTCTGCCTTTATTACAAATCACTCTGTTTCTTAGCATTCTCTCTCCCACACACCCGCAACCACGAGTTTTGCCAAATTCTGTAATCCTCTGATCAGGTATTGTTTTAAGGCAAGTCAACAGAGATAAGTCTGTTTATAATAAACACATAGGAACTACAACACAAGACATTCTTAGGTTTGGGTTGCCATGAGTTTTCTGGGCTGTATGGCCAGCCTCATTATAATTCTATTCTGAATTTTACTAGGTCCCTCTTATCTGGGTATTTTAATCTAATGATTCTATCTTTATATTGCTGCTGCAGTCCCCCCCACCTCTGAAGTTTGACTGAATTGTATTGGTAGTTGTTTGATATTATTACTGTAGTATTAACTTTTGTTTTAACTTTTGTTTTATTACCTTATTGTGTTTTAACCTGTGTATATTGTGCTAATGTATTTGTGCTGTTGCTTTTGTAACAATGTGAGCCGCCCCGAGTCCCCGCGGGGAGATGGCGGCGGGGTATAAATACATTATTATTATTATTATTATTATTATTATTATTATTATTATTATTATTATTATTATTTGCATTGTGATCCGCCCCGAGTCCCCTTTGGCATGAAAAGGGCGGAATATAAATACTGTAAATAAATACATACATACATACATCTGACAAGGTCCTATGTAGTCTTCCCATCTATCTATATAAATGCCATAAAGCCCACCTTAAAAGCCAGCAGCCACATTGGGCAAACTAAGTCAATTCAGCACCCAGTTGAATAGAAGAAGGATTATGTTTCTGTCCCCTCCTGCTGGTGAATGAGACAATCAGAAGCAGGACCTCCCATTGCAAATCCTTATCACAACTTTATTCACTGACAGGGAAGGTGGTGGAAAGTCTTCTTCCTTGTATCCTGATATGCAGCTGAACAAACTTTGGCAATCCAGATCCTTTGTAGATTTAACTAAGTAACTTTGTAGAATATTGGCAATAGTATTTTTAAATCCTGTTTTGGCAGAGTGGACAATATGCACAGCTATTACTTTGCTAAAATTACCAAAAACACATTTCCCCATAATATACTTTACATCCTGCCCTTTCTAGTGTGTGAGCTCAATGTGTTATCCATTGTCTCCTGATCTCTGGTTTTAATTCACAATAATTCTACAAGGTAGATTAAGCAAAAAGAGAGTAACTACCACTAGGCCATTCCTCTGTAGAAACTAGAACGCGCATCTTCCATGCCCTGGGGTCTAATGCTTTCCTAAATTGTAGAGCTATTAATGATAGCAGTCTGTATGAATGACGTTAATGAAAAAGAGGCCGGACAGAGCCAATAGGTTCTTTATTTATTTTGCACTAAATAAGCACATTTGAAAATCTAATTTCTAACACATTTCAGTTTTTCAGCTCATAACCATCTGTATTGTGATTTAATAAATCCAACTTCTGTTGACTCTTCATTTTTCAGCACAGTTTTGCAAATGCAATTCTGAATGACAATTCAAATTAAACACACGGTAATATGATCACCAGTCCAGTTAATATCTATCTCAACTTCGGTAAAATCTAGACCGTTCTTGTATTTGTAGAAAATGAATTTTGATAATTTGTAATGTTTGGATAAATATTTCTGGGTGACAAAAATGTTTGGTAAAGTAGGAGAAACATGGAATGAAATAAGATTGTTAGGGTATTGTCGTCTTCTCTTTTTGGTCTTAACATGGATTTCAAGGGCTCCTACAACTTTACAAAGCAGCACAGTGGCCCCTTAGTATCCAGTGGAGTTTGATTCCAGGACTCCCTGTGGGTACCAAAATAACAACAACAACAACAACAACTTTGTTTTCATATCCTGCTTCCATCTCCCTGAAAGGATTTGGGATGGCTAACACAGGGATAAACAACATAAATTAAAACATAAATCAGTAAAATTAAAATGTTATAACCACATAAAACAACATCAGCAGCAATTTAAAACCTGGACAATAACGGTCCAGTCCCAGGGTGCACCTACACTGTAAAACTGCCATGGCTCAATACTATGGAATCATATGAGTTATAGTTTTATAAGCTTTCTCTGCCAAAGAGTGTTGATGCCTCACCAAGGATTCCATATAAATGACCCAGAACAGTTAAACTAATGTCAAACTGCATTAATTCTACAGTGTAGATCCACCCCAATTATATATGATAATGTAGCAAAGTTATAAAGTGTCTGCTATATAAAATGGCAAAATCAAGGTGTGCTTTTTAGAATTGTCTTTCTTTTTCTATTTTACAAGCTTTAGGTAATTCTGAATCCACGTATACTAAATCTGTGGACATAGAGGCCGGCCTGTATGAAGAAATGCCTGATTCCAGCAAAATTGATCTTTTATTATTTTTAGAAGTGTGATGGACAGTGGGGAATGATTATTAACTGAGTGTGCTAACACTGAGAGCCCTATAATTTAATGCCTCCCATCTCAACTTTTCCTATGTAAGTGATTTGAGTCTTGATACTTGACATTTGTTAAGTCCCCAATGCTGAGTAACTAACAAAAAGCAAGAAATGATTTATCAAAAAAATCCAAGAGAACTAAGCCTTCTTAAAGAACCAGCTGGGAAATAGAAAAATGATTGGCTCTTTAGAACTGTGGTTTATATAATTAATGTGATTAACAATTTAATCCTAGAGAAATATTTCTGCCAAAATTCCAACTTAAGTCAATCACTTCGGTTTAAAAAGAAATTTAATTAAGTTGTCCTTTTTTGTTAGCAAATTTCCAAATTAATTAATAAGGTAATTGATTTTAATTAGTTGGTTCCTATCATTGCCCCCAAGCAAGCCAAGTTATTTTGGCACAGGAGGCCAAGAATCCCTCAAGCACCTCTCTCCGTCTCAAACAGGAAAAAATACAATAATAACAAATCAAATAACTAACAATTTTCTGCCACTTCATGATACTGTGAATCAGCTGAGACAGCCAAATAAGCACTTGCCTACACTGATGTTTGGCACCACATTTCCCTGGTTCACATTGGCCCCATTAAGGTCACTCACATCATGGTGAGATCACCATAAGTGGCTACAACATTTCCCACAGCTGAACTCACTTCTCTGTTAAAAGGCAGCCTGCATTTCCAATTCTTTGCATATTTTTGGCCACATAGCCATGGACCCTGGTTATTTTCTTCTCATGCATGTGAATAAACATATTTTCTGTTAAACAGAACTGCACTAATACTAATATATTGCCATGCATGTAGATTTGAAAAGAAACATTTGCTAGTAGGAATGTAGATCTTCCACCATAAGCTCATCATAACTAATTCCTCTCCTGAACAACACAAGGAAGAACCACAAGTCAAACAGTCATGATAAACTCATGGGAAAAGCTGAGGTTTTTTTAAACAGTTAAGAAGCCCAAAAAATAATTGGAAACAGAGGACTTCATCACATTAAGGCAATGAAATGGATGAAAATGTTTTGTTCAGTAGAGCTCAGTAGAGTTCCATTTTTTGATTAAATGGATGAATTTCTTACCTTCACCACACTTCCATGCAACTTACCGTGTTTCCCCAAAAATAAGACAGTGTCTTATATTAATTTTTGCTCCCAAAGATGCGCTAGGTCTTATTTTCAGGGGATGTTTTATTTTTCCATGAAGAAGAATTCACATTTATTGTTGAACAAAAAATGAACATTTATTATATACTGTATGGTAGTTGTCATCACAAACCAGCATAACCATACAAACTGAATCCTATCAATAATTTTGTGTTATTACAATTATTTCCATGTACAACACTCTATGGTATATCTTGCATGCTCTGGTGTTCTGTTTGGCAGGCATGCTTCTTACTTTCGGGGGAGGCTTTATATTTAGCAATTCAGCAAAACCTCTGCTAGGTCTTATTTTTTGGGAATGTCCTATTTTAGGGGAAACGGGGTAGTATGTTCTCCACATTCTTTGAGTAAATTTTCACTACATTACAGATCTAAGGCCCTGCCCAGCATCCCTTCTCCTGCATTATTTGTTGGAAGAAATCCTCCTCTCCTTGAAATCTCAGCCTCGCTCTGTATTAACATGAGAGCTGAGAAGTTTCTGAACAAACTCAGTTTGTCCCTTTGGGATGCTGCCTAAAAGAGAGGAGGAAGTAAGAAAGAAAGAAAGATAAGAACAAGATGAATTACTGTATATAATCGAGTATAAGCCTAGTTTTTCAGCCCTTTTTTTAGGGCTGAAAAAGCTCCCTTCGGCTTATACTCGAGTGAGGATCCTGGTTGGCTTATACTCAAGTATATAGGTAATCAGACTTAGACAGTCTTATCTTATTAAAGTCTTATTATTATTATTATTATTATTATTATTATTATTATTATTATCATAAATTACAATTTTATGTAAACATTCAAAAACATTTAACCTATTGATGCCTCAAATAATGTAATTTTATTAGTATCTATTTTTATTTTTATTTTTGAAATTTGCCAGTAGCTGCTGCATTTCCCACCCTCGTCTTATACTCGAGTCAATAGGTTTTCCCAGTTTTGTGATAAAATTAGGTGCCTCGGCTTACATTCAGGTCAGCTTATACTCTATATACGGTAGGTATTACAGTGTTATTTCTGACATGGGGGAAGGGGGAAAAACTCTGCAACTTAGTTGAATGTGATCTGGGAACAAAGTATTATACACTGTATACAGTAATACTTTCAAAATCATATACAAACAGATTACTAGGGGATACTTGCATCATAGCGTAATTGCAGCCAGGCTTTGAAGCTGCAAGGCTATTCGATGTCAGTCAAGGTGGCCAGTTGCAACATTCCCTCTTGCCTCTGATAATAATGAGATAATGCTTCTGGAACACTGCCTAGACAGATCTGAAAGGCTCTAGAGTTTAATTCAACTCAGTGGGCTTTATTTCTGAAGGTACCATAAGCCAGAAAATAGTAAACTTTTGCCTATGTAGCTTTGCCTCTGCATATGCCCCTCCCTTCCTCTGAGCTGGTGCCTTTCTCCAGAAAGTTCCAAGACCAAAAGTTAGCTTGAAATCAACAAGTGAGGTTACAGGTATCACTTATGCCAAATGGGTGTGGAAGGTGAGGAAGACCCTCAGCCATTGGTTAATTTTAGATAAGCAAAAGGTATAAATTCTTAGTTTGCTGCGACATGCTTTTGCGACGGCCATTTTCATGGTACAGCCCTCTGGGGTATGTACAGCTGTCGCCTTCTCACAGCTGTGGTGAAAATAAACTTTGCTTTTTGCATCTCTCACGAGACTGGGTTTTCTGCCTGATTTCCCTCCTGAGCCAGGGCCCTTTGAAGATAATTGTCTTACATTTCCAAGGAATTTTATCTTGAAGTGACATTATCTAGGGCCCCATCAGCACTGCCATATAATCCAGCTTCTGAATCCCAAAAATCTGAATACTTGGATCATTGCAGAATTGCAGCCAGGCTTTGGAGCTGCAAGGCTATTCAATGCTAACCAAGGTGGCCAGTTGCTAAATTCCCACTTGCCTCTGATAATAATGATGAGATAATGCTTCTGGAATGTGGCCAGACAGTCCTGAAAGGTGCTAGAGTTTAATTGAACTCAGTGGGCCTTCTTTCCAAGGAATTTTATCTTGATGTGACATTTGCAACAATCCCACTTGCCTCTGAGGATGCCTGCCACAGATGTGGGCAAAATGAAATCCAGCTTCTGAATAATGCTTGGTAGCATTATTGTAGCCAGGCTTTGAAGCAGCAGGGGTACTCCCCCCTCCTCTCTCTCTTGCTTTTTCTCTTTCTCTGTTGTGCAAAATTAGCCCCCCCCCAAAAAAAAACCATAACAAACAAAAAAGATAGCAATGTTCTGTCACGCGCTGGGCCTGTAGCTATTGTCTTTGTATAGGACGTATACTTTATGCCCAGCGGGAAGCCAGGGCGCCTCAAAGAGAGTTTCTTGAGGATTTTCCTGAAAAGGATAGTCCTTTGAGTCTTTAATGAGATAACAAAGTCTTTATTATTGAACAAATAATATATCTTCAAGGAGTCAAATAACACTTCAAGGTTTCCTTAATAAACTGTTGGTATTTTTCAGTCTTGTCCCCAGGGGACAGGCAATTGGCTTTGGATAACTGTGCTTTCTCTATAAAAAGAAAACCCCCTTATAACCTCTCCCAGGCTGTCTATTATATGGGCCTAGCTGATGTGGGACCCACTACTGATTCCAAATGCATCTGGGTATCGAGTGGACCTGCCAACCAAGGCTTGCAAATGTTTCAGCTGGGGTTCCATGGATCTGTGGTGCTGTTCCCTCTCCAAGGTTTCTTTGGAAACTTTAGGGCTGTTTCCCTCAGGAGCTGTGAGGCTGAGAGGCTGTGAGCTCTTAGCCAGAACCTTTGGGACCTTTCCCCTGGAATTTCTGTTTCTGATTTCTCAGATGTTCTATATCCCTGGATGTTCTTGAGATATGAAGCTTTTCTACAGGAAGAGCTGGTCTACGTCCTATAGCTTAGGTTCCTTAAGTGAGACTGAATTAAAAATTGCTCCTTCCCTCCCAGAGCCCTGAACAAGCGGCGGAACCAAACTTAATGATGATGGACAGGTGGCCTGCCCTATGACTGCAAACATTAGCAGAAAGAAAATAAAGTTGGAGCTTCTGGTACAGCCGTACAAGCACAGGCAACAACATCTGAATAATTTGGAGGAGTCTGAATAATCTGAATAATTTGGAGGAGTCATTCCTCACCTATATGATAGGTCTCGATGTGCATTATTTCATTAGAATGAGCCTTTTTTTTTTTGCTTTCTTCATTTTTCTCACACTGTTCATGTACACTCAGAGGATGCTGCTTTTTATTTTGCCTCTTGTAGGCAGGAACACAAGCTCCAGTACAGAATCATATTCAGCCCTCATATAAACTTTATCGCAGCCAACAATTTAAGTTCAGTCCTCCTTTGACATCTTCCCAATACCGTTGTTGCTAAGAGGAAAGGCCAAGAACAAGACGGGAAAGAGGAACTGCATAGATGTGAAAAGCCTGTGTAAAAAGCTTCTTTGTAAGAGCATTCTTGCCTGAGATATACCAGTAACTAAAATATTAAAACGTAGAGCAACATGTACCTGCTAGCTCTGGCTAGAATAGACTCACTGAATCAATGGATTTTAGATAACTCGCATCACCAGGTGCACTTTGATTCATTGGCCCTGAGCTAGTTGGAACTAGCAAATGGATTCAGGCTTTTCACTTTACTGCTTCTGGAACTCCATTCAGGGTTAGAAGAGACAGAAAACCTAATTTGGTCTACAAAAGCCCTGAGATGTATTTTTCATGCTCATTCAGGTGTGCTGGCAGTCATGGTAGAGACCTATATCTGGCTGCTTCTCCTTGGTGACATATGTGGACATAATGAGAAAGGTGGGGTTTTTTGGATAAGAATAATAGTTGTACACAACTGTACACAACAGTGGAAGCAGAGTTCTGTTAGTGAACCATTTCACATGCTGCTACAACTTGACATTCAGAGGGAAATGTACTTTGTGCCCGTCATTGCACATTGCACACATGGGAGTCCATTGCCCCATGTCTCGCACATTGTACTACATGATCACAGCCATGCATCTTGGCTTCCATTGTGCAATTATTGTGTTACACTACTAGCCAGTGTAAGGACTGTGAAATGAAAGCAAACCACAATTCAACTGGTGGTGTTTTTTTTTACGCAATACGGCACCAGTGTAGTATCTTGGCTCATGTCCATTGAGATTAAGTAAAGGTAAAGGCTTAAGTCCAGTTGTGTCCAACTCTGGGGATTGGTGCTCATCTCCGTTTCTAAGTCGAAGAGATGACGTTGTCAATAGACGTCTCCAAGGTCATGTGGCCGGCATGACTGCATAGAGCGCTGTTATCTTCCCGCCAGAGCAGTACCTATATATATATATATATATATATATATATATATATATAATTTTATTGATACATTAAAAGTGGGGGAACAATTTGGGAAAGATAGAGAAAAGACTGAATATAGAGGATCAGTAAGGTTAAAAAAAAGGTATCCCAAAACAAACACATAACAAAACATAGTATGTAACCTTACTTAGTTTATCCATACCTCACAACCTCTGAGGATGCCTGCCATAGATGTGGGCAAAACGTCAGGAGAGAATACTTCTGGAACATGGCCACACAGCCCGAAAGACATACAACAACCCTGTGATCCCGGCCATGAAAGCCTTCGACAACACATAAAACATAGTATATTGCATCTTCCAGATCTTCTGCATTGCGGATCATGTTTTCTTCGTGCCTATACATTGACCAGCATTGGTATTTTTACTTCTACGGGTCTTGGGTTGTTGTTTAACCTGTTTCAATGAAGGGTTTTTTTTTTGTTAGATATAGTCCCAATTTGCTCCAGTCTGTCTTTTGCCTTTGTGAGTTATTCTCTGATAATATTTGTGTCAGTAAGTCCATGTTCCTAATGTCTAGGATTCTCAAGATCTATTTTTCCGTGGAAGGAATTTCTTGGGTTTTCCACAATTGTGCTAGGCATATCCTGGCGGCCGTTACAAAATATACAAACCACTTGTTCGTATTAGGGTCCATCTGAAAATCTGTAATTCCTAAGAGAAAATACTCTGGTTTTAAATCAAAATTTATTTGAAGTATTTTCTCCATCTCTTTGTGGACTTCACGCCAGAACTTTTTTACTTTTTTACACCTCCACCACATATGTATGAAGTCTCCCTTGTGTTTCTCACATTCCCAACATTTCCCATTACCTTTTCCTTTACTGAATCTATTGATCTACTCAGATTTGCATGTTTTCGAACTGCTAGGTTGGAAGAAGCTGGGGCTAACAGCAGGAGCTCACACGCTCCTCGGATTCGAACCACCAACCTTTCGGTCAGCAAGTTCAGCAGCTCAGCGGTTTTACTCACTATGCCACCGGGATCTCCATGGAAAAAGGGATATCAGATCATAAATTATCCTAATAGTCATAATTGGGCAGCAAACAAGACCCCTGGGCCATATTTACACGGAAGGCTATATTAGTCCTTTTCAAAAGCCACCTGGGACAACTTTTCCTTCTGACTGCTTTTGACAACCCATCTGATGAACTGCTAGGTTGGCAGAAGCTGATGCTAACAGCGGGAGCTCACCCCACTCCCTGGATTTGAACCGCCGACCTATTGGTCAGCAGATTCAGCAGCTCAGTGGTTTAATCCGCTGTGCCACCGCAGGCTCCCAATTGAGATTAGCATGCCTTTTTAAATAAAAGTATACATTTCAAAAAACCCAGAATTTGAAGAAATCCTATCCCATTTGATAGAATAATGGGGCTTCAGTAGGAGTACAAAGCAGAGTTAAGGTTCTGCAGGGCATAGCCCCATGCAAACACAGCCTATCCTACCTTCTATGTGACACAGTAAGTAGATTGATGCTTTCTCATTGCACAGAGTATGAAGTTATTTCTCGGATCAGCTATAACCAGCGATGTGGCGGATCTGAGCTTCACAATATTAAAGCACCAGGACATTTTGATAACCAGGATCTATGACATAGTAGGTAAGGATTGCCTTGGCACAGTGCTTTGCAGCCCACAAAGCTTCCAAGTCCTTAATTTAAAAAAGAAATCAGCCAGGTTTTCTACCAGTAATATCCCCAAATCATCATAACAGCTACAAAAAAGGTAGTTAGGCACTCCATAAGCATAATACACACTTCCAAAAATCAACAGTTTTTTCAGCCAGATTTAGAACTGCATTCTGAATATTTTGGCACTCCATTGAGTCATTGTGTCAAATGTGACATGGTGATTTTAGTGTTGGACTATAACTTTGGAGACCATGGCTCGAATCCTTCCCACCATGGAAATCTACTGTATGACCTTGGGCAAATCACACTCACTCAACTACAGAGTAAGGCAAACACAAATCACCTTTGAACAAATCTTGCCAAGAAACCCCTAGGATTGATTTGCCTTATTTTCATGATAAGCGAATATGTTGGATAATAAGGAGGGATTAAGGAAAAGCCTATTAAACATCAAATTAGGTTATGATTTTACAAATTAAGCACCAAAACATCATGTTATACAACAAATTTTGCAGAAAAAGTAGTTCAATACACAGTAATGCTATGTTGTAATTACTGTATTTACAAATTTAGCACCAAAATATCATGATGTATTGAAAACATTGACTACAAAAATGCGTTGGATAATCCAGAACGTTGGATAAGCGAGTGTTGGATAAGTGAGACTCTACTGTAACACTGAAATCCTAGAGTAGAAATACAAATTTCTTAAGTGCTTCTTCTGAGCAACTTTTATATATTTCCTACTGAAAAACAGTTGCCAGTCTTTCTATTCTCCTTTTCACTGTGCTTCTAAGTGAAACAACAATAGCATTGCTGGCATCTGTGCAAAGGCTTCCTGAACTGCATTAAGAGATACAAATCACTCTCTCAGGCAATCCATCTTCTGCAAGGGATGAAGATTAAAATTAAATTCCTAGAAATTCAAACAATTCTGTATGAGATGGTAGGAATGGAGAAATATCCTGAGGCAGAACAAGAACACGGCTAGTTTCCTCTACCTTTTTATTCAAACATATGCAGTGAAAAAGAGCACAAGCTTGCGTGCTTTCAAACTGCCTTTACCTGAGGCAAATGAAAAATATATTTTTCAGTTGCATTATGTCTCTTGAATTTATTTACCTGAAAGTCTACTGAGGGGTGTTTTTGCAGCCTGCAATGAATGCTGTTGGCAATCAGGCAGTTTCTAAAAGGTAAACAGCATTAAAGTGGATGGACCTATCTTGATCTTCCCTTTAAACATATGCGATGCCCCAGGCAAAATGGGTGGCAGTAGTTTCCTATGTTAAGCAGTAAACACAGTTGGTTCATTATCTGGAGATAAATGTTGTAGGAGAGTCACCGACCTCCTAGTGATATCCAGGAAATGGAATCTCCTCGGGACACTGATGCAATTACTACTTACATTAATGGTGTCAAGTTTTGTTTGGACCTAAGATAGCTGTGTCTGCAATGACCAAACCCCCCGAGGCTTCAAGAATCCACAAATATGAGCGTTTGCCAAGTGACAACATGACATAGAGGTAACCGTTTGATAACCCACATTTCTTTTTGAGTAGAAAATAAAGTCTTATCTCTCTTCTCCACCTGTTCAGGGAAACAGAAGTTAGTTTGAGACATTGGCAGGGAAACATGATACAGGTTCAAGGTATTAAACATTGTTTATTTGGGGATTGGAAAGCTAGTCTGCTGGGTAGACTTGAGAGCTGCTTTGAGTCCCAATATTGAGTGAAAGGCAGGAGAAAAATTAAATAAATATTTTTTTTTTGTGTCAGGAGTAACTTCAGAAACTGCAAGTCGCTTCTGGTGTGAGAGAATTGGCTGTCTGCTAGGACGTTGCCCAGGGGACGCCTGGATGTTTTGATGTTTTTACCACTTTATGTTTTGCTGAAGTAAAGCAGTTTTCATTTACTTACCAAGGCTGTTCTTGAAAGACAAAACAGGACAGCTTTCATGACCAGGATCACAAGGTTGTTGTATGTTTTCCAGACTGTGTGGCCATACTTTTGGAACATGGCCATACAGCCCGGAAAACACAGCCTTAGAGATTTTTTTTTTCGTGTCAGGAGTGACTTGACAAACTTCAAGTTGCTTCTGGTGTGAGAGAATTGGCCGTCTGCTAGGACGTTGCCCAGGGGACGCCTGGATGTTTTGATGTTTTTACCATCCTTGTGGGAGACTTCTCTCATGTCCTCACATGGAGCTGGAGCTGACAGAGGGAGCTCTTCTGCGCTCTCCCCGTGTTGGATTCGAACCAGCAACCTTCAGGTCAGCAACCCAACCTTCAAGTCATCAGTCCTAATGGCACAAGGGTTTAACCCACTGCGCCATCGGGGGCTTCACCTATTAAATACAGTAGAATCTTGTTTAGCCGACCTTCACTCATCCGACATTCTGTATTATCCGATGCCTGCCCGGGTCAACAGCTATTTCTCACGCAGCAGAAACGCCGGACGCTCGCTGGGATGGGCGAGATGCATCTGGCGCAGACTTTTCCCATCGGGCACAACGTCTGGCCTGCACCAGCCACGTCTCACTCTTTCCAGCAGTGTACATTGCAGTGTAAATTGGTGGAAAGTTGGTAACCACCATTCCTAACAGCCTCAGGACCTCTCCTTTCCCCTTTCAGCCACTTAAATCAAGGAATATGCACAAGGTTTTTTGGATGAATGGATTTAAGCACTTTATATATTTTAACTTTTGTATACTGTACTGTTTTATTTGTCTAACACCTAATTGTTTTAATTGCTCCATGTTTTATTCTTTTGTATTGTTGTTTATTGGCACTGAATCTTGCCAGATTAAAGCCCCCGATGTCGTAGTGGACTAAAGCCTCATGACTTGAAGGTTGGGTTGCTGACCTGAAAGCTGCCAGGTTCGAATCCCACCCGGGGAGAGTGCGGATGAGCTCCCTCTATCAGCTCCAGCTCCATGCGGGGACATGAGAGAAGGATGGTAAAAACATCAAAAAACATCCGGGTGTCCCCTGGGCAACGTCCTTGCAGACAGCCAATTCTCTCACTCCAGAAGCGACTCAAGTTGCTCCTGACATGGAAAAAAATATCTTGCCAGATTTGTAAGCTGCCTTGAGTCCTCTCGGGTGAGAAAGGCGGGATAGAAATGACGTAAATAAATAAAATAAATAATAAATATACCTGTAAAGATGTCATGATCATTGTGTTTTATTCATGATTGCTATGTTTAGGTTGACTGTTTAAGGTTATATATATTTCAGCTATTCTTATACAGAAGTTGGGAGCCTCTAAGGCATGGCCAGGAAAAGGGGTGTGGCTTCACCTTGCTGGTGGAAGCCTTAGAATTCAAATTTAGCAGTTGGAATTGGGCAGTTGGAGTTTGACGGTTGACCAGAGCAGTTGGTTTTGTTCAGTGGGAAAGGAGTGAGCTCGAGAGAAGGGATTGTGGGAGGAAGTTGAGCAGCTAGAGAGTTTTAGCGGAGAAGGGCTAAAATTAAAGTTGCTGAGCCTTTAGTAGGGATAACTAAAGAGCTGAGGCTACATCCCTAAGTCAAGGAGGACTAGGGTTAACCAGTTAAACTCCCCAGTCCAAGTTTGATCGGGTACAGATCAACTAAGTTCAAGAAGGACAGTATTCCTAACTGAAAGAAACAAGTCATATAAAGCTGATACCATACTAAGCTCAGAGAAACTATTGAGAAATCTTGCAACACTTACTGTGCAGAAGTAACATCGTTCAACTCAAGATATAACATTCTTGCGACTATCAAGCTTTGTGCTATAAATAAACAAGTTACTGTTTCTTCAATTGTTGCTTATTATTTGAGCAAAGCATCTTTCAAAGGTGGTGGCAGCGACAACATTGAAAAGTGGGATACATAGAGGTAGAAGTTGAATCCTTCGCAATTTGGTGGCAGCGGTGGGATCCAAAAAGATTCCATTCCTGTCATCATACTTCTTTACAATACCAAATATAGTATTATTAGAGTTGTGTGCAGATCTGTTTTCCTTCGTTACATTCATTCTTTCGTTACTTTCGTTACCTCTGGGAGCACGTAACAGGAAGCCCTCTCCCGGTATGAAAATCAGCTCAACACGAAAGCAAGCAGGAGGTGATCCTGGCTCCTCATCTGCTTTTTGTGATAAGCCTCCTTGCTTTGGAAAATATGTCTGTGTGGCATGCATGCATGCCTGCAGTCACGTACCTTTCCTCTAGAATACAGAAACAGGTAGGAAAGAAGCCTGCTGTTTTGACTCAGCTGGAGTCTCAGAGTGACTCTGATGGGGATTGTGGGATTCAGGTTCAAGATGACTTAGATTTTCAAGATGTTCACAATGATGGGATTCAGGTTCAAGATGACTCTGATGGGAATTATGGGATTCAGGCTCAGAGTGTCCCTGCTGTGAGAGATGAGGAGCTGGGAGGCATTCCCACAGCAGGAAATGATACGGGAGATGATACTGAAGCTAGCCAGGTGCCAAGGGAGGACAGCTTCCAGTTAGATAGCAAGCAGACAGGCTGCTGCTAATGAGCTATCTGGCCTTGATGAAACGGCATCTCTGGATCGAGCTGGCCGTTTGGAATTTCGGGTTCGCAGGAGTGTCAGAATAGCAAACAAAAAAGAGAAAGAGGTCAGAGGGCAAAGGAATGCATTCATGCTGTACAGAGAATATTAAAGGGTGTGCTGAGAGTGAAACCTTTGTCAAAAGCAACGTCTCATTTGAGTTAGAAGCAGCTCTTGCTTTCTTGGATTATCTTGCAGCTTTGTATAATCAAGTTCATGGGACTATATCATGTATTAATAGAACTTTGTTTTATGCCCAAGATTTTCTTGGATTATTCTGTATAGCCTTGGGTTTGCAACAACCTTTTACATCTTTACTTTTGCTTTTTAAGAACTATTTATTACCTATTTCCTAATAAACTACAAAAGACTTCAACCTGTGTACAGCCTGGTGTGTTCAGCAAGGTGAAGCTATCCTAAGGTGCGACACCTGCAGCTGAGTGCCTCCTCTAGAGTAAGAAAGAGAACTTGCCTGTTGCCTCCTTTCCTTGGAGAGTGCGTGTGTAGCATGCAGGCCCAGAAAGTGCACGTGCCTGCCTGCAAGCGAGTGCCTTTCCTCTAGAGGAGAGAAACAGGTAAGAAGCCTCCTTACAGTGCCTGTCTGCCTGCAGCTGAGCACCTCTCCTCTAGAGTAGAAGCATCTGAAATGCCTATGTTAGGAAGGGGAGCCTGGAAAGCTAATGGGCTAATAGAAAATTGATCTTTCAGCACCCCAGAGGGAAAACAGATATCTGCACTCCTGATTTCGGGAGGCTCCAAAAAATGGATTGGGGCCCCCACCAAAAGCCAGGACACAAAAAAGTACAAGGTTTACACGGATTGCACAACCCTAGTATGTATGTGTGTATATATACGAGGGTTATCCAGAAAGTACATTACGTTTTGGAATTAAAAATAAACAAAGTATAGGAGAAAACATTTACCATATGCAGTTGAAAGCCAGACCCAAATACCACATCTCACATAGTCGCCATTCAAATCTAGGCACTTATCATAGCGATAAATGAGCTTGGAAACTCCTTCCCCACTCAATTCTGCCACCTCCATTGTCAACCCTTCCCCCTTACCGCAGCTGTGCTGCGTTGCCAAAACGCTGTGTTGCCAGCCATACTCCCATTGTTGGAAACAAGAGGTTGACAACAGAGGCAGCAGAATTTAGTGGGGAAGGAGTTTCCAAGCTCATTTATTGCTATGGTAAGTGCCTAGATTTGAATGGCAACTACTTGAGATGTGGTATTTCGGTGTGGCTTTCAACTGCATATGATAAATATTTTCTCCTATACTTTGTTCATTTTTTATTCCAAAATGTAATGTACTTTCTGGATGGCCCTCGTACACGTACACACACACACACACACACACACACACACACACACAAATATATATACATACAAGTGCAACTAAAGTCCCAGGTTCAAACCCCGGGAGCGGCATGAGTGGCCGCTGTTAGCTCCAGCTCCTGCCAACCTAGCCGTTGGAAAACATGCCAATGTGAGTAGATCAATAGGTACTGCTCCAGCGGGAAGGTAACAGCGTTCCATGCAGTCATGCCAGCCACATGACCTTGGAGGTGTCTACGGACAACGCCGGCTCTTCGGCTTAGAAATGGAGATGAGCACCAACCCCCAGAGTCAGACATGACTGGACTTAACGTCAGGGGAAACCTTTACCTTTACCTTTTTTTACAAGTGCAACTTAAGAACAAACCTACAGAACCTATCTTGTTTGTAACTTGGGACTGCCTGCACTGGACTAGAGTCATCTCAAGGAGCCTGACACACAACAGCCACTGAGCTATTTAGTGCAGGCCAGACTGTTTAGCTTTAAACATCTAGTCAACCTTTTGGACCTTCCTGGTTTCCTCTCCCAGCCCCTCTGATAAAGAGTTCTGTAACATGTGCTCATTTTGGTTGGTTGTCCTAATAAATGCATTTGCCCAACTTGTGGACATAAATGCATGATTTTTTTCATATGGTGTCTAATAGCAGTTGATAGGGTGAATGCCCCAAGATTTAGTATCTGGTACAGCAGGATGCCCAGTTAATAATTTTGCTTCAGTGAAATGTATTTTAGCTATTATAGATTTTCGTAACTCATTAAAGAACACTAGTGTGTCCCCTTTAACCTTCCCTTGTGTACACACATAGTTTGAGTTTTTCCCTTGCATATTTTCACAGTAGATTATCCACTGTAACATGGCCAAGCCAGTACGCCTGAACATCATGGGGAAAAACAAATCAGATTTGCCTTTGCTGAGCCGTAGAGCATCAAAAGACAAGATTGCAAGCAATCAGGCTCTTGGACGGGAAATCCTGGGAAAATGGCAACATCAAAGGCTGGAAATGCTATAAGCAGAGAGAAATTTCTGCCGCCAGTTCCCATGATTACTTTTAACTCAAGGGACTTCTTTTGCTGCTAACTCATTGGCCCTGATCCAGGAACACAGGGCACTTGGTTTGGAGACAGTGGAGCTTTTAAAAACACAATCAGTATGCATTCCTTTATATTCCTGTATTTGGAGTAATTTACTCTTATCAAACATGTAAGTACATTTATAAATAACTAAGAAGCAACAATACAACCCCAGATTCAAAATGGAAAGGGGTATATAACAGGATTATAAGCTGGATCCAAGCTTTGCCATATCTAGAGTAAATTCAATAAAGTGTGTGTGTGTGTGTGTGTGTGTGTGTGTGTGTGTGTGTGTAGGGTTAGGGGATCAAATTCATTTTGAAGTCCCACTTATTTCAGTGGGTCTGTCCTAATTATGACTGAGTCTAAATGCATCCTATGTAATAAATTAGTGACTAAAATATGTAGGAGTTTCTTTTCAATCTGAAATAATTAGACAGGTTCTGTATTTGAGAAGAAAAAGTAAACACTAGCTTCCATCATGAAAGTGGGAAACTTCCCAGTAGCTTCACGTTGGTTCTGCAATCTAAAAGAAAGCCATCACAGAATCTATATAAATAGAAAAGCAAAATATCAATAAAATAAATAAATATAAAGCATAGCAACTGTCACCACTTCTCCTCCTCTGGATATAAAGATTGGGTCTCTGCCTTTAGCTATTAATAGTAGCCCAGATTTCTATCTGGATTAGTTTCTAATATTGTCTTGAAAAACCATGGTGACAGTGTTGGCTAGATGGAGTCAAACAAGTTTGTCACTGTTGTTCTCTGTGGTCATGTCTGACTTGAATGATACCCTTTCCACACAGCCCTATATCCCAGAATATCAAGGCAGAAAATCCCACATTTTCTGCTTTAAACTGGAATATACGGCAGTGTGGACTTAGATAACCCAGTTCAAAGCAGATATTGTGGGATTTTCTGCCATGATATTCTGGGATATAGTGCTGTGTGGAAGGGCCCCTACTGATGTTCTCCAATATGCAGAGACAAGTCAATACAAATGCATTAGGACCACCACTAAATTAAGAATTAACACTCTTCTCCAAACATATCATGGTCCTTTTTCTGATCACTCCCAACTTTTCTTTTCTTCCTCTTCCCACTTCTCCCTTTCTTTCCTGTCAACTTAATTCAGTTACTGGAAACTAAATTCTAAATACAAAAGCAGTTTGCACTCAGGTAACTCAGGGGAGAGAAGAAGACAAAAATCCTTCCTGTAAGCAGAGGCCAAAGCAAACTTTGTCAGCCTCTTCTGGCATCTCTGTTCTACTTCATTAATAACTATTACCATCTTGACTAAACTTTGATTTTGCTTCGCCACACATGTCCTCATTTTCATCTGAGAAATGTTGGTGACTATGCCTCTGAGGTTTGTATATAGCTTGCAGAAAATAACACAGAGCTAGAGGAAACCGTATCATTATGCAGAATGAGGGACCAACCTGGAGTATACTAAGGATATACAGGAGCAATTATCTAGCTATTCCTGATGAGTTTCTCACTCACTGCATCTTCTTGATCAGTGGTTCCCAACCTTTTTTTGACCAGGGACCAGGGAAAGCCTATCATTATGTAGAATGAGGGGCCAACCTGGAGCATACTAAAGATCTACAGTAGCAATTCTCTAGCTGTTCCTGATGAGTTTCTCACACATAGCATCCTATTGATCAGTGGTTCCCAACCGGTTTTTGGGTTTTTTTTGACCAGGGACCACTTTGACCAGGGACCACTCTCCAACATTAGTACCAAAAGGGTTACAAATCAGTTTTTGGTCAACTTTAGATTCGGTTTGTTATTTGGGGTGCTAATTCAGAACATTGCATTGGATAGACCACATCAGCTCTAGTTTCTGATACAGGTACATCCAGTAATCCCCATCTGCTCGCACACAGAAAACCATATTTAATAATCTAGAGCTGATGTGGTCTATCCAATGCAATTTTCTGAATCATCACCCCAAATAACCCCAGGAACAGGCCTAAAAATTATGACACCAAGGCGTCCCCACTTCCAGGCACCACATGGAATGGCTCCGCTCAGTGAGTGGGAGGAGGAGGAGAAGCAACAGTCAGGAGGCTTGTTGTCACGCCTCTCCCCTCCTGAAATCCCCCCTGCCTCGTCACTATAAGAGGGTTTTGAGAGACCAGTTGCTCTCGTTGCAACCGCATAGTAACGGTGAGGCTGCAGACCATATTTTAGTTCTTGAAGACCAACGGTGGTCCACAGACCACAGGCTGGGAATCACTGCTCTTGATGAATAGAGCTATGTCACACTGACCTGCAGCCTTTCAGGGATGGAAGAGGACAATGCTCCTAGTCAATATTGAAGTAAGGTTCAGCTGTCAATCCAGACAGTTTCTGTATGAGAAGTGGGGAACGTGGCACTATCCTGCAATTTGTTTGAGGCACCTCTTGAGATGGTCCTACTATAGAATAAGCCGGGGGTCCCCAAACTAAGGCCCGGGGGCCACATGCGGCCCTCCAAGGTCATTTATCCGGCCCCCGCCCTCGGTTTCAGACTTAGCCTCGCCCTAAGTCTGAAATGACTTGAAGGCACACAACAACAACAACAACAACAACCATCCTAATTAACCTGACTATCTCATCAGCAAGAAGCAGGCCCACACTTCCCATTGAAATCCTGGTAGGTTTATGTGGGTTAAAATTGTTCTTATTTTTAAATATTGTATTGTTATTTCGTGTTGTGCATTGTAGATGGTAAACGGAAGCTCTTTCGTGTGCCCATGAGCCCAGAGTCACCCTGCAGAACAATGACGCACCAAAATTTGTTCTGAGTCCTAATCTCCAGGGCAGCAAAAACAAGCTTGCTCCCCATCCCTATGACTTCCCCTCACATATTTACACATGGCTCTCTTCTGCAGACTAAACATGTCCAGCTCTTTAATCCACTACTCATAGGGCTTGTTCTCCAGACCCTTGACCATTTCAGTCACCCTCCTCTGGACACATTCCAGCTTGCCAACATCTCCCTTCAATTGTGGTGCCAGGAACTAGACATAGTCTGCCAGGTGTGGTGTGACCAAAGCAGAATAGAGGGGTAGCATAACTTCCCTGGATCTAGACACTAGACTTCTATTTGTGCAGGCCAAAATCCCATTGGCTTTTTTAGCTGTCACATCACATTGTTGGCTCATGTTTAACTTGTTGTCCACGAGGACTCCAAGATCTTTTTCACACGTACTGTTGTCGAGCCAGGCATCCCCCATTCTGTATGTTTGCATTTCATTTTTTTCTGCCTAAGTGGAGTATCTTGCATTTGTCCCTGTTGTACTTCATTGTGTTAGTTTTGGCCAATCATCTTTCTAATCTGTTAAGATCGTTTTGAATTCTACTCCTGTCTTTCCTTCCAATTTGTTGTCATCTGCAAACTTGATGATCATTCCTTCTAACCCTTCATCTAAGTCATTAATAAAGAAGTTGAACAGAACATCTTTATTAATGACTCTGCAGACAGCCAATTCTCTCACACCAGAAGCGACTTGCAGTATGTTCTCACGTCTCTTCTGACACAAGAAAAATTATGTTTTGCAATAAAACTTATAAAGGGGGGGACCACAAAAAGAAGATCAAAAACAAAAACAAGATACTATAATGGGAAAAACATCTGTTAAACTTCTTATTGTGAACCTGCTAAATATCTGATGAAAGCTGTGCCATATGGAACTTGGCATCTTGTGGCATTACAGACAACTGATGTAGACTGGGGCTGGTATTCCTTGTATGCGTGGGACCAAAGGAGTTTATTGATTAACACAGCCATCCACCTCAACCAAGCAACACACAAAACAGTCTGGAAAGAGCCAAGAAGGAATTTATACTTGTTCTCACAACAGGTTTTCCATCATTTTTACTGGCCATGCTCTAATGTGTATAGAAATATAATGGAGTGAAATAGAAGATTCCTTCATCGGAATAACATAGCTTGCCTTTCTCTCTGATGATTTTTGCTTTTAAGCACAGAGCAAATAAATACAGATTTTTGGAGATGCACCTTGGTATCTGCCAGACTCTATCATACCAAAAAGGCCTTAGGCATCTGAAAAATGCTGCAGCCTCACAATGTATAAATTACTGAACCATTTCAAAAGAACTTTTATCACTCCATTTTTTTCCCAGTCAGTTCTTTTATACCTGCTCTGTTCAGTTCATGCCCCAACAGTTCAGTTCACAGGTTCAGCAAATTAATTACTTATGAGACTTCAGTTCCCTGAGAGAATCCTAACTAAAATTTTGTCGTGGAGATTAATTAAGTGGAAGACGCTGCAAGGATTTCCTTTATTCTCCTTCAACAGAATGTCTCTATTAGGAGTGAGAATCATGTAGTATTCTCTGTGTTTCTGGACTGCAGCTCCCAGCATTCCTTACATTGCCTATGCTTGATATAGCTGTGAAATATTGCATGCTTCCCACCTCTCATCACTGTGCTACTGAAGGAACCCTAAGCCAGAAAATAATAAACTTTTGCCTATGTAGCATTGCCTCTGCATATGCCCCTCCTTTCCTGTGAGCTGGTGCCTTTCTCCAGAATGTTCCAAGACCAAAAGTTAGCTTGAAATCAACAAGTGAGGTCACAGGTATCACTTATGCCATGTGGGTGTGGAAGGTGAGGAAGACCCTCAGCCATTGGTCAATTTTAGATAAGTAAAAGATATAAATTCTTTGTTTGCCGCGACATGCTTTTGCGACGGCCATTTTCATGGTACAGCCCTCTGGGGTATGTACGGCCTTCTACAGCTGTGGTGAAAATAAATTTTGCTTTTTGCATCTCTCACGAGACTGGGTTTTCTGCCTGATTTCCCTCCTGAGCCAGGACCCTTTGAAGATAATTGTCTTATACTACTACATAATATATCATAACTGATGTAGATATTTGGGGGATGAATAGAATTTGTCCAAGCAACAACTTTTGCTCCCTAATAAAGATCCCCAATGATACTTGTGCTGCCATCTCCAATAAAAGGGGGTGAGCAGCTTCAAGGGGACCTGGAGGACTCATACTCTGCCCTTAGGTACACATAAAGCCATTCGTTCCTCCAAAACAAAAGGCTATCCAAAAATTAGGTGCTGTATATCTTGTGCAGTGGTTCTCAACCTGTGGGTCCCCAGATGTATTGGCCTTCAGTTCCCAGAAATCCTAATAGTTGGTACACTGGCTGGTATTTCTGGGAGTTGTAGGCCAAAATACCTGGGGACCAACAGGTTGAGAACCACTATACTTGTGTATAAGTTGACTTCATTGATAAATTGAGAGCAGGTTTTGGGATCAAAATTATGGAAGTTGATATGAGCCATAGATAAGCCAAGGGCCAACTTGTCAAGAAGGGACAATACCAGCACTGATTGTAAACAAACAACAGATTGGACACCAATTAAAGACTATATGAAACAAGAAAAAATGAAAATTATAATTAAATAACTAGGAAGATACATGGGGAATTGGATCTGCATGTGGAGAATGGACAAAAGGGAAGTGCTTGAAAAAGAAGAGCAAAGTATTAACAAATATGAAAATCCTGATGAAAGAGAATGGAAGTCAACAAACTATCCTAACCCTTTCCTTACATCCCTTGACTTCCACTACCCTTCCTTTTCACATTTCCCTACCCACCCTTACCCATTTCTCCCTATTTTTTTTAAGCTTTATCTTTGAGAAAATATCAATAAAAATTATTTTTTAAAAATAAGGGACAATACCAGCACTGCATTAGGGGGCCAGCCACTCTGGCCACCACCACCACCACCACCACCACCACCACCATTTTTCTGCCCAGGCATTGAAACAAACCTTTCACCACTCTATTCAGAGAAGGTGATATATCCTTTTTTATGAATATCAAGGTACATTGTTAACATTTATATCAAAAGGGGAACCATCCTCTTCTCTGAATATAGTCGCAAAAGGTGAGAACTTTGTCTATTCCAGGAGAACCTAAAGGAATCACTGACCTCCACTCTCAGTGCTCCTTTGAGGGGAAACACCAAAGAGTTGCCACTACTATCACCATTTTCCCATCCCGGCATTCAAAAAGACAGAATTGGAATTTTAGTGGAGTGAGTAGAGCGTGCTGTTACACCTTTAAGGTTCTCCCTGGATGCATTAAGCTCTCTCCATCCACCACATTGTAAAATTCTTTGAGGCTTTGATAACATCTGAATTATTCAGATGTCACTGTCTGCTATCCATTACTGGAAAACATCTGTATTTCCATCAAATTATCCTAAGGGCAAACCATAAGCTGAGGATGCTATCTCTGTTTCTGCTGAACAAAGCCCGTGTTGGTGTGTGCGAGAGAAAGCTGAAGGTCATGGATGAAAGATGCAATATTTGGGCTTTTTGTCTGAGTTCTGCAAAAGTTCACGGACTCGTCTAACCCAGAGCCCACAGCTATGATGTTCAAGTGAGTTGAGAACCGAGTGAAATATTGCTGATACACAATTGCAACATTGGTTTTGTTCCTCATCGAAATATAATTGGTTTCATGGTCTACTAACTTCAGATTTGGACCATCAAAGGTTCCGATTTTATCTAACAATCTAAAAGAATCAAAGAGGTATCTCACTGAGTAACGTGGCATGTACTGTAATTGTGCTGTTGTCATCCTATGTATGACCTATTGCACTCAGATTGTTGATTTGTTGTTTTGTACCTTCAAGTCATTTATCATGGATTTTCTTTGGCAGGATTTGTTAGAGGAGGGTTGCCCTCACTTCCTCTGAAAAATCATGAATTGCTGAAAGTCATCCAGTGGGTTTCCATGGCAGGTGGGGAATTCAAACTTCGGTCTCTAGATTTCAAGACCAATCTCAAACCACTACAGAATACTGTTTCTGATGATGACGATGACGACGATGACGACGATGAAAACGATGATGATGATAATGATAATAATGGTCATCATCACCATGAGAAATGAACGAAAATAGCAGAGAGGAAGAGAAGGAAGGTCATCAGAGAGCTCCTGGCCCGCTATCCTCCCTTCTGCTGTATGCAAGCAATCATCCAAAACATTTCTTCATACAAAAAATGACAATGTACACATTTGGGGTGTTGAATCAACTGCCAATTATTTTGAATAATACCATTGAGTATATCAAAGGGCACATCGTGCTTTTCTGTCTAATTGAGTTGGTTTTTGCTCTCAAGAGAATCAGAAACAGAACATACAACTCTTTTGCTAGCTGCTAAATTTCACTGCCACTCCCAGGGAGTCTGTTCATTATTCTGAACACTTAGTTTATGGTGGTATATAATGACCCTTCTCCTGTATGCGTTGTCTTGTTTATGACAGCACAGAACAAGGAGAAGTTAGGAAAAGGATGCCATTTAAATCTAAACTCTCCCAATGCTTGTCTTAATTGATAACACTATGTAACACAGTTTTTGTTCCTGGGTCATAAATGTCATTTCCTAATTGGTTCTATCATAAAAACATGGGAAAAGTTTATTAAACTGCAAAAACTTTGTTTTTGTGGGACATCCTGCAGCACATTTTACTATAGTTTCTCAATGAATATCTCATAGAGTCTCAACTACAAAAAATGAAGTTTCTGGAGTATAACAACTACTTTCAAAGTAAGTACTGCACAATTCAACAGGAAATAACACTTTCAAACCAGGAACAGTTTTTTTTTTCAATTTTTGTTACATAGTGTAATTGCTCCGTCATGCCAGCTACTGGGAGATTCTGGGAGCTATAGTCCAAAATACAGTGTTCCCTCACTACTTCGCGGTTCACTTTTCGCGGATTCACTGTTTTGCGGTTTTTTAATAAACTCTAAAAGACTATTATAAATCATAAAAAATTACAATTTGCAGTCTAAGGAACGGAAAAAGGAGAAGCCAAAGGGGGAGAAAAGGCGCCCAAGCGGCAATGGGAGGAGAAGGAGGCGATTTATCAACACACTATTGGCTGATAAAGAATTAAAATAGTGTATAACTACTAAAATAATGTATAAATATTAAAATAAATATAGTGTCTCTACTTCGTGGATTTTCACTTATTATGGGTGGTCCTGGAACCTAACCCCAGCAATAAGTGAGGGAACACTGTAGTAATTTCTCCAAAATCTTAAAAATCCTTTCTTAAAATCCATTACAGTAGAGTCTCACTTATCCAACATTCACTTATCCAACGTTCTGGATTATCCAACGCAGTTTGTCTCCCACCCTGATCCACAGCTGTTTCTCCAGACAGCAAGGATTGGACTTTTGATGGATTTAATTTCCAACAATGTTGCTACTGTAAGTTCATTTCACGTAATTCTATCTTTATTTATAGTCAATTTGTTAGCAGTCAGTATTTGTTGAGACAATGTTTTCAATATATTGCGATGTTTTGGTGCTAAATTCATAAATACAGTAACGTTACTGTCTTTTGGACTGCTTTTTCTGTCAATTTGTTGTAAAATGTGGTGTTTTTGGTGCTTAATTTGTAAAATCATAATGTAATTTGATATTTAATAGGCTTTTCCTTAGTCCCTCCTTATTATCCAACATTTTCGCTTATCCAACGTTCTGCCCACCCGTTTATGTTGGGTAAGTGAGACTCTACTGTATATCCAAAGTGTCCCCATAATAATAAAAATTAAAGTGCCAGAGCTAAGTGTGACATTTCCAGAGAACATAGTTATCTTAAACATTTTCAACCCTGAGTACAAGAAGAGAAGAATATGAATGGAATATAAATTCTATGCATAGTGCTGTTAATTAGAAATCCCTCCAACATTTACCGTATATACTCGAAGATAAGCCGAGTTTTTCAGCACTTATTTATGACGTGAAAAAGCCTCCCCCGGCTTATAATCGGGTCAAGGTCAAGGCCAGCAACAGAGCCTGCAGGCTATTGGTTGCAATATGTGATCTATTTCTCTCTTCTCCTCCCTTATCAGTGTGTTGGTTTTTTTGCAAAGCCTCCCTTGCTCTTAATCAAGGGAATGTTTTGAAAAGAGAAAGACGCCCTTGCAAGTCAGGAAGAAGAAAAATATATATTCATTAATCTTATGAAAGCATTTTCCCCTGAAATATTTGTTAAACTCTCCAACAGATATATAGGCATTAACCCCTTGCAAGCTTTTGCAATCTCTATGTACCTTTATATGTGTATCTATCTATATGCATTAATTTTATACATGAATTTCCCCTCATATGTTTGCAGGTCTTTGCAAATCCTTTATACATATAGATCCATGTACTTGTGTATCTGTAGCCATACATATACAGTATTTTTATATATGAATTGACCCTCATATGTTTGCAAGTCTCTGCAAATATCTATATAAGAGAGATGTCTGGATAGATATGAATATATTCTTACCTACCTATATATAGGGCTTGCAAATATTGCAGAGGGGAAATGAACACACAAATATATATAGACATGTCTAGATAAATATGAATATATGTGTGTGTGTGTGTGTGTGTGTGTGTCTTGCAAATATTGTAGGGGAAATGCACACATACACACACAGAGAGGATTTGCAAACGTTTCGGGGGAAATGCATATGTGAAATTAGTATCTATAATTATAGATCTATATCTAGCTCTGCATTGTTTATATAAGCATTGAATGTTTGCCTGTTACTATGTTGGAAGCCGGCCTGAATCCCCATGGGGAGATAGGGTGGGATCCAAATGAAGTTGTTTATTATTATTATTATTATTATTATTATTATTATTATTATTATTATTAGGTTATTGTTGATATCATATTGTTTTTGTTGCCCCTACTTTTCCACTTATAGAGCTAGTTTATTGTTTTTCTTTGAAATATGGTAAATCTTCAAAAACATTTAACCTACTGAAGCCTCGATTAATGAAATGTTATTGGTATCTATTTTTATTTTGAAATTTACCCATAGCTACTGCATTTCCCACCCTCGGCTTATACTCGAGTCAATAAGTTATCCCAGTTTTTTGTGGTAAAATTAGGTGCCTCGGCTAATATTCGGGTCGGCTTATACTCGAGTATATACAGTAAAAGTTGTAATGCCTTGCTGACAGTCAGCATGGGATAGTGGCTTGAGCAGTGGGCTACAGCTCTGGAGACTAGGTTTCAGATTCCAGCTCAGCCATATAAACCCATTTTGGGCAAGTCACACTCTCTCAACCTTAGAGGATATCTGAACACACCTTGCAAAGAAAACTCTATGTCTTTGGGTTGCCATAAATTAGAAACAACTTGAGGGCACACAACAACAATGTTTTTCTACTGGTAGGGTCAGCCCTGACAAGGATCTTGTAGAATATCGGAAACATGGGAGAAGAATTTGCTTCACAATAGCTGCCTTGCCTTTTTGGAGACACATTCCTGCAACCCACAATAGCCCTTGGAAATAACTATTTCTGGAATTCCTTTAGACTCTTTGCCCTCTTGAACACTTCATTGACCTCCACCACTTTCTTAGCCTCAACCATTTTCCTTTTATGACAGTTCCCATCTAAGCCCCCTTCTGAGATGCGATCAGACACTTTCTCTGTGTAGAACTTATTAACACAACACAACAAGCTGTTGAGCCACAATGCTGAGAAAAGGAGGGGGAAGCATTGTGTGCTTTTTATTTGACTTTTTGGAAGGGACTGAATACTCGTAAGGGAGGAAGACATGCCAGCTGCCCTGTGGCGTCTCCATGTGTCTATCAAGATGGGATGATATGAACCTTTGGCTGTGGCGCAGTCTTAAATGTGACAGTAAATTTGGTCTTCTTATCACTTGTGCCTCCGCTATAAAACCAATCTTGGAATCCAATTCCGGCAGCTTCACTGTATCCATTTTACTCAATTGTGAGCCTGCTTTCTTTTTCCTCTGTATTATTTTCCTTCCTTTGTATTATGACTTTTTCAAGTGACTCTTATTCTTCCTCACACAAATTCAGAGTGGCTGGGGGAGAAGACATACAGTTTATTTATTCATTTTATTCTAGAAATATATATCCCACCATTATACGCCCCGGTGGCGAAGTGTGTTAAAGCACTGAGCTGCTGAACTTGCAGACCAAAAGGTCCCAGGTTCAAATCCCGGGAGTGGATTGAGCACCCGCTGTTAGCTCCAGCTACCGCCAACCTAGCAGTTCGAAAACATGCCAAATGTGAGTAGTGTCAGAGTAATTAATGCAGCGCAGCAGCAGTTGGATGGAGTCAGAGGAACGTAGAACGAAGAGACACCAGAGACGATAGTAAAACTATATACAAGTTTTACTGAAAGCAGTAATAAAGACAAACAGACTTGCAGACAAACACAGGACTTGACTCAACTCAGCAGACAGCAGAACAGAACTGATGCAATCAGTAATGCATCCACACTTGTGACTGGACACTCCCCAGTTCCAGCCACACATCAAGGTCATCACAGCTTCTCAGTAATTAACTCTTTACAAACTATAGTACACTCTGGATGATGCAATCAGTATGCAATACAAACCAAGACACAAATTTCATTTAAACACTATCTATACACAAATCCCACATTAACAAGTAGATCAAGAGGTACCGCTCCGGCGGGAAGGTAACGGCGCTCCATGCAGTCATGCCGGCCACATGACCTTGGAGGTGTCTACAGACAACGCCGGCTCTTCGGCTTAGAAATGGAGATGAGCACCAATCCCCAGAGTCAGACATGACCGGACTTAACGTCAGGGGAAACCTTTACCTTTTATCTCTGAAATTTCTAAAAGGCACAATCAGTAATATTTCATCTTTAAGATCCAGGTTAATATGCAGCCATAATGAAAAGCAGTATGTGAGTAATGTTTCTTCATTCCTGGAGTCAAACCAGTGCCTTCATACACAGGGATGGATCAGCTAAAGATTAGCATATTATTATGAATATGATTATGATTATTACCCCACTTTGCTCTCAGGATTGAGTCCCAAACTGGCTCACAACCTTAAAAACTATACAGTTTAAAATCCTATAAAATTTAAATGTTAAAAAAGCAGGCCACTGAGATGAAAAAGTATCAAAACTAAACTCTATTGTCTTCTTCACTGCACATTTATAAGACTTTCATACCATTTTGATTACTGTGACTGTAAAAAGTAGGATTTTCTAATTGTGCAAGACATTTAGACTTTCCTAGAACCAGAGAGCTCTAATGCTTTATGAAAGTACAGATTCTAGGATTTCATAAGGTGCCTCCATGGCAGCTGAAATGCCATCGAAGTGCTTTAATTGCAAAGTGTAAAAGAGACATACTGTCTTTAGAGAATGTACTGTCAGGATTGTCGGACTGAAAACTGGAGAGGGCTCCTATATCATTAATAATTGTGTAGAAAGGGGCCGGGCTGTGGCACAGCTGGTTAGTAGCCAACTGCAATAAATCACTATTGGCCAAGAGGTCATGAGTTCGAAACCAGCCCGGGTTGGATTGAGCGCCCGACCATTAAATAGTCTAGCTTGTTGTTGACCTAAGCAACCCAAAAGACAGTGGCATCTGTCGAGTAGGAAATTTAGGTACCTCTTTATACGGGTAGGCTAATTTAACTAATTTACGACATCATAAAAATGTCCAGCAGTATGCGAAAAGGAATGAGGAAGTACTCCATCTAGGAATCGATGTCACAGTGGATGATGAAGCAGCAACTCCCCTTGTGGCTGGAATCAAGCATACTCTCATGAAGCCGAAAGCTGGAAAATGTTAAATTGCCTTTGTGTCTCTGTCTGTATGTCATATGTCTAATGACATTGAATGTTTGCCATGTATATGTACATTGTGATCCGCTCTGAGTCCCCTTCGGGGTGAGAAGGGCAGAATATAAATACTGTAAATAAATAAATAAATTTCAATGTATGCTTTTAGGTCCCCCTTCCCCAATATTAGGGCCTCCGGTAGCAAAGTGTGTTAAAGCACTGAGCTGCTGAACTTGCAGACCGAAAGGTCCCAGGTTCAAATCCCGGGAGCGGATTGAGCGCCCGCTGTTAGCTCCAGCTACTGCCAACCTAGCGGTTCGAAAACATGCCAAATGTGAGTAGATCAATAGGTACCGCTCCGGCGGGAAGGTAACGGCGCTCCATGCAGTCATGTCGGCCACATGACCTTGGAGGTGTCTACGGCCAACGCCGGCTCTTTGGCTTAGAAATGGAGATGAGCACCAACCCCCAGAGTCAGACATGACTGGACTTAACGTCAGGGGAAACCTTTACTTTTTACCTCTGAAATTTCTAAAAGGCACAATCAGTAATATTTCATCTTTAAGATCCAGGTTAATATGCAGCCATAATGAAAAGCAGTATGTGAGTAATGTTTCTTCATTACTGTAGTCAAACCAGTGCCTTGATACACAGGGATGGATCAGCTAAAGATTAGCATATTATTATGATTATGATTATGATTATTACCCCACTTTGCTCCCAAAATGGCTCACAACCTTAAAAACTATACAGTTTAAAATCCTATAAAATTTAAATGTTAAAAAAGCAGGCCACTGAGATGAAAAAGGATCAAAACTAAACTATTCTCTTCTACACTGCACAGTTATAAGACTTTCATACCATTTTGATTGCTGTGACTGTAAAAAGCAGGATTCTCTAATTCTGCAAGACATTTAGACTTTCCTAGAACCAGAGAGCTCTAATGCTTTATGAAAGTACAGATTCTAGGATTACATAAGGTGCCTCCATGGCAGCTGAAATGCTATCAAGGTGCTTTAATTGCATAGTGTAAAAGAGACATACTGACTTTGGAGAATGTACTGTCAGGATTGTCGGAGTGAAAACTGGGCTCCTGTACCATTAATAATTGTGTAGAAAGGGGCCAGGCTGTGGCGCAGCTGGTTAGTAGCCAACTGCAATAAATCACTACTGACCGAGAGGTCATGAGTTTGAAACCAACCCGGGTTGGATTGGGCGCTCGACCATTAAATAGCCTAGCTCGTTGTTGACCTGAGCAACCCAAAAGACAGTTGTATCTGTTGAGTAGGAAATTTAGGTACCGCTTTATGCGGGTAGGCTTATTTAACTAATTTACGACATCATAAAAATGTCCAGCAGTATGCGAAAAGGAATGAGGAAGTACTCCATCTAGGAATCGATGTCACAGTGGATGATGAAGCAGCAGCTCCCCTTGTCACTTGAATCAAGCATACCCTCATGAAGCCAAAAGCTGGAAAATGTTAAATTTCCTCTGTGTCTCTGTCTGTATGTCGTATGTCTAATGACATTGAATGTTTGCCATGTATATGTACATTGTGATCCGCTCTAAGTCCCCTTCGGGGTGAGAAGGGCAGAATATAAATACTGTAAATAAATTTATTTACTGTCTGATCTTGACAGAAAGGTAACGAAGCAGGTGGCCAAATTTCTCTTTGCAACGGCAAAAAGTGCTTCACGAAAAATCTGTAAGTGCCAAGAGTGTTACAAAGAGTACTCAAGAGATTTATTACTAATCAGTAATCAGTTCTTGCTTTAGATTACAAAGATAGTCGTCCAACCAATAGCGAACAGAGATCCTTGTTATCATTAACTATAAGTTATATGTGATGTTATAATTTATTCAAATGTTGTATTCCATCATTTTACTTTCACTTGACTTCAGCCAATGGTTTGTTGACTGAAATAAAGGCTCCTGAACTGAAATACTGTAAATAAATAAAATAAATTAATAAATTTTAATGTGTGCTTTTAGGTCCCCCTTCCCCAATATTAAGTCTTACAGCTTCAGGGTTGTTGTATGTTTTCCGGGCTGTATGGCCATGTTCCAGAAGTATTCTCTCCTGACGTTTCGCCCACATCTATGGCAGGCATCCTCAGAAGTTGTGGGCGAAACGTCAGGAAAGAATACTTCTGGAACATGGCCATACAGCCCGGAAAACATACAACAACCCTGTGATCCCGGCCATGAAAGCCTTCGACAACACATCTTACAATTTCATTGGATACTAAAGGAGGATCCACCACTTAACTCTGAAGTGTTAGAGATACTGGGACATTCTGTGTAGTTTTTCGGACTGGGAGTATAGAAATCCTTCATCTATCTGTCTGTCATCATTTCTCAGATGAGAAAAAAAATCAGTCTGTTAAAAATCTATATTCTGGTAGCTAATTGGAGTTTGTGTGTGAGTTTTACAATTCTTATTGAGCTCGAATTATACAGACAATATTCTTCTTCTGTTTTTCATTTATGATAAAACCATCTCCTGGTTAACATTTATGGCACCTATATCCCATTTTTTTCAAAAGCTTTCAAGAAATCTACTACCATACACTGACCAAGCCAACACCTATTTAGCTTTTACAGCTTGATAGCACTATCAGCATCTCAGACCATTTTCTCCCAAGAACTATATATCTCACAATCCATCTTGGCACACTGGTTTGAGTGTTGGAGGGCTCGAATCCCTGCTCAGCCATGAAAACTCAATGGGCTAGTCACGCAAAAGTCTCAACTCCAGAAAACCTTATGATAGTTTTGCCTTAGGGTTGCCATGGTCGGAAACTGCTTGCAGGCACACAACAACAACAATAACAGCAACAGCAGCAGCAGCAGCAGCAGCAGCAATTGATGTCTTGGTTTTAATCATTGTTATGTTATGCTCTTTCATAACTATGTCATTATATTGTGTTGCATATTTATGGATTATTTGTTAATTTATGGTGTGGTTGCGTTGTTTTCTTATGTAGGCGGGGTACAAGTTATTATTGTGTTTCTCCTCTACAGTAGGAAACAACCTGCCCACTGTTATGCATGTTTTAAACCCCACTGTCTTCACTGGATGAGATTTAAATACAGTAGAGTCATCCAACATAAACGGGCCAGCAGAACATTGGATAAGCAAATATGTTGGATAATAAGGAGGAATTAAGGAAAAGCCTATTAAACATAAAATTAGATTATGATTTTACAAATTAAGCACCAAAACATCATGTTTTACAACAAATTTGACAGAAAAAAATAGTTCAATACACAGTAATGCTATGTAGTAATTACTGTATTTATGAATTTAGCACCAAAACATCACAATGTATTAAAAACATTGACTACTAAAAGGCAGCCTGAGTTGGATAACCCAGAACGTTGGATAAGCGAATGTTGGATAAATGAGACTCTACTGTACTTTCTTCAGCCCATGTAACATTTGGGGATCTTTTTCCTTACATACTATTGTCTAGAAAAAAAATCCATCATGTGCCAGAGTACATCGTAGTGGAAGTTATAGATTATACGTCTATACATCTGAGGCCTGTTTTGCTTCCATGGAATATTTTAGAAGGAATATCTTTATAAAAACAGAAATGCTTTTAAGGAAATGTGGAATTATAGCCAATGTGTTGGCTATGTTTTATTATAAAATATTTACACTGAACATTATAAGCCTTTAAATATCCCCGCACCCCACACATCACTGAAATAGTATTGTGGTTATTTAGGGCATATTTTAAGTACTCATATGATGTAGCTAAAGTACATCTCAGGCATATTATTAACATTTAATTGCCATACTCCATCCTCTTGTCATGCCTTAACATCATAGACTATGAAAGGAAAAAGAGAGAGAAAGAAAGAGAGAGGGGAAAAAACAGGTATTGTTAGAACTGGGACAGTCTGTGAAAATAAATCATTCAGAAGCAAAGGAAATCTTAGCCTGAAAACAGCAATAATGGTGACTAAGTGAGCGCATTCCACTTACCTGTCATGCCATTTCCAAAATATATGCAATTGAGAAGAAGGAAATGAAAAGTTAAGTCCGTCATAAATCATAGGCTGCCAAGATAGTTTAAAAAGCACTTTTTAATGTTCATGTTCATTGCAACATATATTAAGTCATACCAACCAGGCTTAAATGAGATGCAGTGCTTATTTTTTAACTTTATAAATGATATTTGGTTGGAGATATTCATACACACATCCACTGAGTCTGTATACTATATAGCAGGGGTCCCCAAACTAAGGCCCGGGAGCCGGATGCGGCCCTCCAAGGTCATTTACCTGGCCCCTGCCCTCAGTTTTATAACATAATATTTTTATATCATTTTTAATAATATAATATATGGTATATACATATAATATTGATAATAATATAATGTTATACAATATAATACTAATAATAATGCCATATAATAATATTAATTATACGTTATATATTACATATAATATTATATTATAGTGGTATAGTTTAATATAGTAATATATATTGCTAATATTGTGCTATGCTAATAATATAATATATTGTATGTACATACAGCTGCTCTGAGTCCCCTTCGGGTTGAGAAGGGCAGGATATAAATGTAATAAATAAATGTAGTAAATGAATAAATAAATAATTTTAGACTTAGGCTCGCCCAAAGTCTGAAATGACTTGAAGGCACAACAACAACAATTCTAATTAACTTGACTATCTCATTGGCCAGAAGCAGGCCCACAGTTCCCATTGAAATCCTGATAGGTTTATGTTGGTTACAATTGTTTTCATTTTTAAATATTGTATTGTTCTTTCATTGTTGTTGTTGTTTTGCACTACAAATAAGACATGTGCAGTGTGCACAGGAATTTGTTCGTATTTTTTCCCCAAATGATAATTCGGCCCCTCCACAGTCTGAAGGATTGTGGACCGGCCCTCTGCTTTAAAAGTTTGAGGACCCCTGCTATATAGTATTGCAGTGATTTAGCTAGGACCGCAGTTAGAGAGTCTGTGCCTGGCAGGCGTGTGCTAAAACAGATAGGCCAGGATAGAGAAACCAACTCACCAGGTTGTAGACAAGCCACAGACGTTTATTACCCTGTTTTCCCCAAAGCAAGACCTACCCCAAAAATAAGACCTATCATTATTTTTCAGCATTTCTAATGATGTTTGAAATATAAGACCTATTTTTTTTTTAAAAAAAGCCCAATAATAATAATAATAATTGTGTGGTTTTCTGGCATTAAATATTTCTGCCACTTCTGTGACTGTTCATTTGTATTTTGATTCCGTAGCCCACTTGTCGATGGATGTCCAGAATCAGCAGCATCCACTATGGTCCTTTTTATCCTGGGCGACGACCGAGCCAGTATAGACTTCGTTTTAGTTTGATTCTCCATAATGCTAATCGGTTAGGTGCTCTTGGTTCCATTACTCAGCTGAGACCTCTCTGGCTTGGTTGGACCTGCCAGTAGTTACACTACCGCCAGCACAGCTCTCAGCGTCATTGGAATGGTTAAGCCGCCCCACCACAGCAAGGTAGCACCTACGGGAGGGGGGGGGGTGGAGGTTCAAAAGACACAAAAGACCAGTTATTAATTGACAAAATTATTCTGGAGAACTGTAAAAGCCGAAAAGCTAATCTTCACATGACGTGGATTGACTACAAAAAGGCCTTTGACTCACTCCCACACAGCTGGATCATCAAGTGCCTGGACGCCATCGGGATTAGTAAAAACATTGGCACCTTTATTGAAAACATGATGGAGCACTGGAAAACTGAACTGTTTGTTGGAAATGAAAGCTATGGACTTGTCAACATCAGGAGAGGAATTTTCCAGGGAGACTCATTGTCCCCTCTGCTTTTCATTATTGCCATGATCCCTCTGACAACAATCTTACAAAAAACAAACCTCGGCTATCAAACATCTAAGAAATCTCACAAAATTTCTCATCTGATGTACATGGATGACCTGAAGCTGTATGGGAAAACAGAAACTGAAATCCAGTCTCTGACTAACACTGTCCGAATTTTTAGCACTGATATCAGCATGGAGTTTGGTTTGGACAAATGTTTGACAGTGGCACTGAAGAAGGGAAAAAACATTGAAAATGAGGGCATAAATATGCCTTAATGGCAAAACAATAAAGTGTCACCAGCCAGAGGCCTATAAATATCTGGGCATATTATAGCTGGACAACATCAAGCATGAACATGTGAAAGCTGTGGTCAGAAAAGAATACACACAAAGGGTCAGAAACATTCTCAAAAGCAAGCTCAATGGAAGCAACACCATCAAGGCCATAAACACCTGGGCCATACCTGTCATAAGATACACTGCTGGCATCATAAACTGGACACAGGTGGAACTGGACAATTTGGACAGAAAAACAAGAAAACTCATGACCATTCGTCATTCACTGCACCCTCACAGTGATGTTGACCGGCTATATCTGCCTAGAAGATCAGGGGGCAAAGGACTCTTACAAGTAAAACAAGCAGTCAAAGAAGAACATGCCCTGGCAGAATATGTAAAGCAAAGTGAAGAACCTGCTTTGATTGAAGGCAAAAACCAGGAACTCCTCAAAGCACAGCAGACAAAGAATCAGTACAAGAAAACTGCACTGCAAACTAGAGCTGACAGCTGGCACAACAAAACATTGCATGGAAAGTTCCTTGACAAAATTGAAGGAAAAGCTGATAAGGAGAAGACCTGGCTATGGTTCACAAATGGGACCCTGAAGAAGGAGACAGAAGGCCTGATCCTTGCAGCCCAGGAGCAAGCCATCAGAACAAATGCAATTAAGGCCAAGATCGAAAAATCAGCTGATGACCCAAAATGCAGATTGTGCAAGGAAGCTGACAAAACCATTAATCATATCCTCAGCTGCTGTAAGAAAATTGCACAGACAGACTACAAACAGAGGCACAACTATGTGGCCCAAATGATTCATTGGAACTTATGCCTCAAGTACCACCTGCCAGCAGTAAAGAACTGGTGGGATCACAAACCTGCAAAAGTATTGGAAAATGAACACGCAAAAATACTGTGGGACTTCCGAATCCAGACTGACAAAGTTCTGGAACACAACACACCAGACATCACAGCTGTGGGGGAAAAAAGGTTTGGATCATTGATGTTGCCATCCCAGGTGACAGTTGCATTGATGAAAAACAACAGGAAAAACTCAGCCGCTATCAGGACCTCAAGATTGAACTTCAAAGACTCTGGCAGAAACCAGTGAAGGTGGTCCCGGTGGTGATTGGCACATTGGGTGCCGTGTCAAAAGATCTTAGCCGGCATTTGGAAACAATAGACATAGACAAAATTACGATCTGCCAAATGCAAAAGGCCACCCTGCTGGGATCTGCGCGCATCATCCGAAAATACATCACACAGTCCTAGACACTTGGGAAATGTTCGACTTGTGATTTTGTGATACGAAATCTAGCATATCTATCTTGTTTGCTGTGTCATAAAATAATAATAATAATAACAACAACAACAACAATTTATTATTATTATTATTATTATTATTATTATTATTATTATTATTGTATATTATAGTTATCATAATGTTGTGACGGAGGACCAAGAAAATTCTTAAAAAGAACATGTTTTGTTGGCAGGTAAAACTGAGGCTCGGTCTCATAAATGCTGGGTTGTATTGTATAATTCAAATTTATTCCTTTTACTAAGAGTGTATCGGCAATGTTTGACACTACCTTAACTGCCATGACTCAATGCTGTGAAATCCTGAGATTTGCAGTTTGGTGAGGCATCAGCACTCTTTGGCAGAGAAGAGTAAAGGCCTTGTAAACCTGCAACTCCCATGTTGCAATAGTATTGAGCCATAGCAGATAAAGTGGTGTCAAACTGAAATAATTCTACTGTTTGGATGTATCCCAAAAAAGATTGTAAACAGGATTGGAGGTCTCTTTAACTTTAGCACTGTGTATAGCACTTCACGCTTTCTAAGTAATTTCTAAGAAAGACGTGTGCAGTCCTTGTAATGAATCTTAAAAGAACTATAAATGATGGCGAGGGTGTTCATGATGATGGTTATGCATTTTGAATTTCTCTTTAAAATAAAGAATCAGTCAAATCCCGAGACTAATTTTTGAGAAATTGATCAAACTTGGGCATTGCCATCTCTCCAAATCACAGAATCAAAGCTCCAATAAAACCATCACCTACTCCATTTGCAACGGACTATGGAAGTGCTTACCGGCAAGTGAAAAAAATGTTGATCCCAGAGTAAGGAACAGCAAAGAGAGAGGAGGCAGAAAGGCAGTATTTCTAAACCCTACGAAATTAAAATGTCAAACAGCAGTGAGACTGAAGGAGTATTAGTAATCCCTTTAAGAAACTTGGATAATATTATGTAAAGCTTGATGCCTGCTATTACCTCAGCGTTTGCCCCCCGGGTTGTCCTTATGCTGATCATCCTAACAGCTTTCATCGCTCTGGGTCAAGAACTGCCACTCCTGTCAAAAGGCATTTTCTAATGAACCCGCTGTGGGCAGCTGACTGATGTGTCAGAAGCGCCCGGAGAGGAGAGAGGGAGGTGACAGTTTTGCCATTACAGGACAAAGAAGGTGGGGGAAAATTAATATTGCAAATTAATATTGCAAAAATATTGCAAATGTGTAAACATAGCTGCTGGGGAAGCACACTTTCCTTTCGTGTGGTTAAAGGGTTTAAAACATCCACCCACAAACATGGATGAGAACAGCTGTATGTACGAACATGAGACGTCTTGTCAAATATTTATCTTTTTTCTAATACATCCAGTTGCATTGGTTAAGAAGTGACCTGGATGCTCAGTGGATGCATGCAGGGCTATGCATCTGTTATTCCTAGACTTTAACATTTCAGAGTGTGAGAAGAGCTGATCCCTTGGATTTGACCTGGAAAAAAACACACACACACAAATAAATGGGTCCTAGCTGAGATCAAGCCTGAATTCTTCCAAGAAGCCAAAATGACTAAATAGAGACTATTATATTTTGATCAAATCTTGAAAGGTATGATTCATTAGAAAACCAAGAAAATAATGTTAACATCATGGCTTTAACATCATGGAATACCGCGTCCAATTCTGGGCACTGCAGTTGAAGGGAGATGTTGACAAGATGGAAAGTGTCCAGAGGAGGGCAACTAAAGTGATCAAAGGTCTGGAGAACAAGCCCTATGAGGAGCGGCTTAAAGAACTGGGCATGTTTAGCCTGCAGAAGAGAAGGCTAAGAGGAGACTTGATAGCCATGTATAAATATGTGAGGGGAAGTCATAGGGAGGAGGGAGCAAGCTTATTTTCTGCTGCCCTGCAGACTAGGACACAGAACAATGGCTTCAAACTACAGGAAAGGAGATTCCACCTGAACATCAGGAAGAACTTCCTCACTGTGAGAGCTGTTCGGCAGTGGAACTCTCTGCCCCAGACTGTGGTGGAGGCTCCTCCTTTGGAGGCTTTTAAGCAGAGGCTGGATGGCCATCTGTCGGGGGTGCTTTGAATGCGATTTCCTGCTTCTTGGCAGGGGGTTGGACTGGGTGGCCCATGAGGTCTCTTCCAACTCTACTATTCTATGATTCTATGATTCTAGAAGGCATGATCATCAAGTTTGTGACGTAATGAAAAAATCAAAATGTATAGTCCACGCACTGCTTTGTGTCATGGTTTGCAAAGGCACTGTGCTGTGTGTTAACTGGAAAATGAAATGCATGAAGCTGATTGGCTGAGCCTGCAAAGACCTGGGGATTGATTTGATACTGTTTCTGTTCTGCTGCTGCAGAATCAGTTTGGACAAGTTTTTCAGTGCTGACTGAGTACTGCAGGGAAGAGAGCAGTGTACTCAGAGAGGCCTTGCTAGTTTGAGGCCTGTGTTGCTGCTGAGAAAAGAGGGTGAAGAACCAGGACTGTATTCTTCTCTGAAGCAGATTTGTGGGCCAAGAAATGACTGTTTATGACTGCGGACTTCTGTAAGTGATCAGAGGGACGATTGTAAATACTACTGTTATTTTTTATCTCTTGGAATTAGTAAAGTTCCTGTATTTTTGTTCTGCAAACCTGGGTGGCATGTTATTGTTTTTTGGATGACTCTGAATCATGGGCACATGTAAGAGCTTCCATTTATCATCATCAATCCATAATACTTTGTCGGAGAAAGAAAATATGTGCTACATAGGTGAACAATAAAGAACAAATGTTTTATTCTTCTTAAATCCAGAGCAACATATGTAAAATGTGATCAGGTGCATCAACTCACTCCTTTCATGAGAGTTCTAAAATAGTCTTTCCTTTGCCCATGTGGATAAGTTCCTTCCAGCAGCTCATGAAGAGCACACTTCAAACTCTGTCTCTCTCTCTCTGCTTCTTGCTTCCAACTGTCTCTGTACCTGTTTAGCTCAAGCCTGTACAAAATTGCAACAGTATCAAAAACTCCCAGGCTTAACAGCTCTCCAGACATGGCTCAACCAATCAATCAGCTTCATGCATCTTATTTTACAGTTGACACACACACATTAACTGATTTCTTACATAATGTAACAAAGTTAGCAGGTGACACCGAATTGGGAAAGATAGCCAATACTCCAGAAGACAGGAGCAGAATTCAAAATGATCTTAACAGAGTAGAGAGATGGGCCGAAACTAACAAAATGAAGTTTAACCGGGACAAATGCAAGATACTCCACTTAGGCAGAAAAAAATGAAATGCAAAGATACAGAATGGGGGACACCTGACTTGACAGAAGTATGTGTGAAAAAGATCTTGGTGTCCTCGTGGACACCAAGTTAAATATATGAGCCAACAATGTGATGCGGTGGCTAAAAAAGCCAATTAGATTTTGGCCTACATAAATAGGGGTATAATGTCTAGATCTGGATCATGCTACTCCTCTATTCGCCTTGGTCAGACCACACCTGGAATACTGTGTCCAATTCTGGGCACTGCAATTTGAGGGAGATGTTGGCAAGCTGGAATGTGTCCAAAGGAGGGCGACAAAAATGATCAAGGGTCTTGAGAACAAGCCCTATGAGGAGCAGCTTAAAGAGTTGGATAGTTTAGCCTGCAGAAGAGAAGGCTGAGAAGAGACATTATAGCCATGTATAAATATGTGAGGGGAAGTCATAGAGAGGAGGGAGCAAGCTTGTTTTCTGCTGCTGTGGAGACTAGGATGCGGAACAATGACTTCAAACTACAGAAAAGGAGATTCCACCTGAACATTAGGAAGAGCTTCCTAACTGTGAGAGCTGTTCAGCAGTGGAACTCTCTGCCCCAGAGTGAGGTGGAGGCTCCTTCTTTGGAGGCTTTGGAACAGAGGCTGGAAGGCCATCTGTTGGAGGTGCTTTGAATGCGATTTTCCTGCTTTTTAGAAGGGAGTTGGATTGGATGGCCCATGAGGTCTCTTCCAACTCTATGATTCTATGATTCTATGGCAAGCAACAGGAAACAGGCAAGTGCTGTGTGGAGGCCAGAGCCTACCTCATCATGGGAAGGGGGGGGCATTTAGAAGAACCTAACTGTATTCAGTGTATCTGAATGGTGGAGACTGCTTACTACCTCCACAGCAGCTGGGGCAGACCCAGAGCACCAGACTGGGCCTTTTTTAAAAACCTCATCACAAGCAGGGAAAAGCAGAAGGAATTGTCTTCTTTGCATGCCCTACTATGGCATCCATCCCACGTCCTTTCCCCGCCTTTCCCCACCTCTCTCCAGTTTCTCTCCATCTTCTGTCATTGGAAGTTGGGTAGCACACGACTCCTAAAAACTCAGTCTTCCCTTCCTTTCCCTGTGTTATTTAAAATATTTATATTCCACCCTTCTCACCCCGAAGAGGAATCAGGACGAAGCACAACATACGAGTATATACGGCAAGCACTCCATGCCGGGACACAAAACAATTATAAATATACACAAACATTAAAATCAGTTACATCTACTTTAAAATCAGCTATTTAAACCAACTCAGGACACCATACTGGCACCGATCAGCGGAGTAGGTTTCCTATTATTCCCTCATAGCACTGCCCCAGACGAAGACAGAGAGAAGACCGTATGGGATGAAGTCCTTAGTGTTTGTGTGGATTTGCCACATGTCTATGGTCCTCATCATACAGTGGAAATTTAGTGTCCTAGGACACTTCTGCCCCAGTTGACTCATGAAGCTCCATGTTGCCCATCACATGACGTAGCCTCACTTCCGTCAAAGCTCCATGGGTCAAATGGGGCAGCAGCATTGTAGAATGCTGCACTAACAACACAATGCCCCGTGTTGCATTTGGAACAATGGGGCTAGCGTGAAAGGAAGCCATTTGGTAACACTTGCTCACATGTGAAATGAAAGCATCAAATGGTGGTGGGGCAGGGCACCAAGATTGCCCCGCTGTCCCCCAATTTGCCACAGAGACTGGCAAATCGGAATGCTGGACTTCATCCATGTGATGAGGTCCTATGAAAGCTTAAACTATAACTTCTTTTTCCTGGTTGAAGATGCTATAAGCTTCCCTTTGTATCCACATACCAGTAAGTCAGGGCTAGACAAGCTGTGACTTTCTAAAACTATTGGCTCTAATACAGTGGTTCTTAATCTGTGGGTCCCCAGATGTTTTGGCCTACAACTCCCAGAAATCCTAGCAGCTGGTAAACTGGTTGGGATTTCTGGGAGTTGTAGGCCAAAACACCTGGGGACCCACAGGTTGAGAACCACTGCTTTAACGGTTGAGGCTGATGTCATTTTTGAAGAGCATTAAGTTGCCCACTCTTACAACATTGACTGGCTCTTCCTATACAGGTACTGAAGCCAAAGAACAGATTGTCCAGCAACAGTTTCACTCTCTGTTGGAGTTGACAAAATGAATCATTCATGTCCTTATTTATGTTTATTCTTTCGCCACCCAAGCAACCTTGCTTCCACTGCCGATCAAAGAAAATAGGACCGTTTCTCTTATGCTTTTTAACCATTTCTCCTACCCCCATTATTTTTCAGCTGAATGGAAGTGAAGGAGGGCAGAGATAAATATTTTATAGACAAGGAATTTTTGCCCACATTTGTGGAAACATGTTCTAGTGAAATTAGTGGGGTTGGCTATATATGCCAACGATCAAGGTACAAAAATTAGACATCATGTCAAAATATTATCAAGGATTACAGCTAGAATTAGTCACAAACTGCAGCTGGGAAAGTAGGTGCTAATCTTGCTGTGTAAATGAGGCTGAGAGGGATGATTCACTGAATTTTAATAATGCAAGAGAAGTCTGGCTGACAATATATGCTTTCAAGTCACCTGTTGATTTATGGTGACCCTATGAATTTCTCTGAGTCAAGGAAAACTCAAAGGCATTTCTGGCAAGGCTTTTATGGCCGGGATCACAGGGTTGTTGTATGTTTTCCGGGCTGTATGGCCTCTGAGGATGCCTGCCATAGATGTGGGCGAAACGTCAGGAGAGAATACTTCTAGAACATGGCCATAAAAGCCCGGAAAACATACAACAACAATTTCTGGCAGTTCCTTCCTCTGAAATGTATCCCTTGTATTTGACTTGGAAAAAACACACACACAAATATATAGGGTAAAGGCAAAGGTTTTCCATTGACATTAAGTCTAGTCGTGTCCAACTCTGGGGGGTTGGTGCTCATTTCCATTTGTAAGCCGAAGAGCTGGCGTTGTCCGCTGACAGCTCCAAGGTCATGCAGCCAGCATTACTGCATGGAGTGCTCTTACCTTCCCACCAGAGCAGTACTTATTGATCTACTCACATTTGCATGCTTTCAAACTACTAGGTTGGCAGAAGCTGGAGCTAACAGCAGGAGTTCACCCTGCTCCCCGGATTCAAACTGCAGACCTTTTGGTCAACAAGTTCAGCAGCTCAACAGTTTAACTCCTACACAAATGTATAGCATTTGGTATTCAATTCATTGATGATTTCCCATCCAAGTACAATCTGCATAAAAATCTCTTGTATTTCGAGGGGGCACTATGTTGGCTATAGTGAGAGTAGAGGGGCGGGATAGGTCTAATTTGGCAGGTTAGGCTCTGCTGTTTTCAGTACCCATCATGAGTTGGATCAGTGAACATCAGGCCTTTGTTGTTCCAACGTATTATGGGAACAACTGTTCTGTGATCATGACAAAGAGAGAGTTCTGTACGTGCTTCAACCCAAATCCACTGAGATGACTCAGAGAGTGATGGAGACATTCCAGGAACATATTCAACAATGCATTGTCAACGATGGCCACCATTTGTCTGATATGATTTTTAAAACCCATTAAAACAAAATTGTTTGGTATGTACTTTTCAGAAATATATACACTTTTTTTCTAGATAGCTTTGTTCATTTTTGATACCCCTTCAAAAGGTGGGAGATTTTCATGTTCCCCCCACCTCCTGTACTAACCACTGAAAAGGGACTGGTTTAGGCCCTGCATAGTACAGTTGGGTACATGACAATAGTCATGATAATATTTACATAGAGAACCAGCATAATGTAGTGGTTTGAACCTTGACCTATTACTCTCGAGACCAGAGTTTGAATTTCCATCAGCCATGGAAACCCACTGAGTAACCTTGGGTGAACCATATAATCTCAGCTTTAGAGGAAGGCAAAGAAGACTCTACCCTAAACAAATCTTAACCATAAAAAACCCTGTGATAGGTTTACCTTAGGCTATCCATGAGTCAAAAAGGACTTGAAAACACACAAGAACAAAATACTTACCATCAGGACAGTATGACATCCTTATCCACATATTCAAATAGGTTTCAATCACCCACTGTTCCAAAAAATATTCTGACCCAGAAGTATTTACAGAACAAGTATAGTCAAAATACAGGGTTCATTCATCGATTGAATTTTAATATGTAAGATCTATGTACCAATTATTTTATGTAGTATGTACTTCTATATTATTTTCCATTGTTGCATTTTTGTATCATATTTCTTTACTTTGTATGTGAAATCCCATGTTCTAAGCATTATTAAACTGTGAGCCATGGTTTCAAGTATCCACAGAGAGTCTTGGAACATAGCTCTCATGGAAACAGGGGCCATAATGTTAAATGTACAAATGTTTAAAGGTAAAGGTAAAGGTTTTCCCCTGACGTTAAGTCCAGTCATGACTCATGACCGACTCTGGGGGTTGGTGCTCATCTCCATTTCTAAGCCAAAGAGCCGGCATTGTCCGTAGACACCTCCAAGGTCATGTGGCCGGCATGACTGCATGGAGCGCCGTTACCTTCCCGCCGGAGCAGTACCTATTGATCTACTCACATTTGCATGGGCTTTTTTGAACTGCTAGGTTGGCAGGAGCTGGGCCTAACAGCAGGCGCTCATTCTGCTCCCAGGATTTGAACCTGGCACCTTTTGGTCCTCAAGTTCAGCAGCTCAGCGCTTTAACACACTGTGCAACCTAACATTTAAACACCTAACATTTCCTGAATGCTGTGCAGCTATTGAGTGGAAAGCTAGTCTGGATACAGGTTCATAATTTAATAGTTATAAACCCTAGCTCATAATGATAGAAGAACTCACTGAAGCTGAGTGGTATAAGACTCCAGACAGGTAAGGAGTACTTCTTCAAGCATCACATAGTCAAACTATGGAATTTGCTACTGCATGATACATTGTAATCTGTCACTTTGCACAGCTTTAAAGGCAAATGAGAGGAATTCAAGGGGAACAAGCTGACAATCGGTACTAGTCATGATGTATAGATACACAGCTAAACATGCTGTTTGAATTTTAAAAAGCATTAAAGACCTATCTCTTCTGGCAGGCCTATCCAGTTGATTTTAAATGATGAATTTGTAATTGATATTTTTATATGTATGGTTGGTTTTAAGGTGCAGTCGTATGTATTTTAATTGTAGGTGCATGTGTTTTTAAGCTCTATGTTTTAAATGTCTTTATGTCATTTTAGTTATATATTGTATTTTAATCTATATTATATCCCACCTTGGGTAGAGGTGGAGAGGATATAAAAATTGTATTGTAGCTGTCGTTGGTTGTTGTTGTTATTGTTCTTCTTCTTCTTCTTCTCCTCCTCCTCCTCTATAGTATCAGTATAGTATGTTCCTTTATATTAGTTGCTTAGGAGAATGAGACTGAGAATGTAATTGTATCAATGTCCTGTTAGTAGGCTTCCCAGACAGAATGCTGGACTATAGGCTTTGGTCAGATGCAACACAACTCTTCAAACATTTTCACAATACAAAAGAAATGAAAACGAGCATTTGGGACTTACCTAACTCAAACAAGCATTTGATCACACTTCTTGGAATTAATAAAGTTATAAAGTTGAGATAATATGGTTCTTGTTCTTCCCATTTTTGACTCTGTATCCTCAGTAGTCACTAGATTTGGTCATACATACTCTCTTTATTATTTATTTTTGCTTTATTATTATTATCTCTTTAGAACTCTTTATTATTGAAAACATACATGTCGAAATCAAGCAAAGTCAGAAAGTGGAGTCACTTGGACTGGTGTCATCCAGTGTGGTAACTCATCGTGTCACCCCATGGACCTCCTCCAGTACCAAAATTGGTGTCTATTTAAAACAAAGACGAAAACACCAGTGTGCAATTCAAAGTGCTGTTGTAAGTAGGTAATAACAACACCCCGGACTGGACTGCATGCTTATAAAAAGAACGTTTTTATTAAAAACAATTATGTTGAAACACTGCACAAAAATATAGATAGTCATATTAGTGTCAACCTTCTGATGGTGTCACCCGGTGTAGTTCGCACCCTCCACACCCCTAATGCAGTGGTTCTCAACCTTCCTAATGCCTTGACCCTTTAATACAGTTCCTCATATTGTGGTGACCCCCAACCATAAAATTATTTTTGTTGCTACTTCATAACTGTAATTTTGCTATTATTATGAATCGTAATGTAAATATCTGATATGAAATATGGATTTTCATTGTTACTTCTCTTTCTTCCTGGGATTCAGCCATGGAGGAGCCACTCCACCCCTCTCTAAGCCCTGCCTTCCCCCTCCCCCAGCCCTCCACTCCTAGACCAGTGATGGCCAACCTATGACACGCGTGTCAGCACTGACACGCCTAGCCATTTTTGCTGACACGCTGCCGCATGCAGATTGATTGGATGACTATGTATTTTGTGGCCAAATTTGGTGTGATTTGGTCCAGTGGTTTTGTTGTTTACTCCATGGGAATTATGCACATTACATTTATATATATACCCTGTTTCCCCTAAAATAAGACATCCCCAGAAAATAAGACGTAGCAGAGGTTTTGCTGAATTGCTAAATATAAGGCCTCCCCCGAAAGTAAGACCTAGTAAAGTTTTTGTTTGGAAGCATGCCTGCCAAACAGAACACCAGAGCACGCAGGATCGGTAAATGTACGTACCATAGAGTGTTGTACATGGAAATATTGGTAGTAACAAGAAATTCTTGATAGGATTCACAGTTTGTCTGGTTATGCTGGTTTATGATGACAACTACTGTACAGTATATAATAGATGTTCATTTTTTTGTTCAACAATAAATGTGAATTCTTCTTCATGGAAAAATAAGACATCCCCTGAAAATAAGACCTAGAGTATCTTTGGGAGCAAAAAATTAATATATGACACTGTCTTATTTTCGAGGAAACACGGTATATATATTATGTGTGTGTGTGTGTGTGTCATTCTATTCTTCTTCTTCTATTATTATTGTAGTATATTATCATATTATTACTAGTATATTATTATTATATTATGTATTATTCATGACTACATTTAAACTAGAATAGAGAGAGAAATCAACATGGAAACTGCACGAGGTACCATAGATTGTTGTACATGGAAATAATGGTAGTAAATAGTTTTTGATTTATTAAATACAGTTATATATTACAATGATATATTTTTGTTATTTAAACTATACATACTGCGAAATTATGTTTTTTTTTCCTCAAAGTGACACACCACCCAAATCATGCTAGGTTTTTTGTGAATTTTGACAAGACCAAGCTCAAAAGATTGCCCATCATTGCCCTAGACCCTCACTTTCTCCCTTCTCACCTCTACCGCCACTTCCATCTCCTAGAATCATAGAATCATAGAATAGTAGAGTTGGAAGAGACCTCATGGGCCATCCAGTCCAACCCCCTGCCAAGAAGCAGGAAATCGCATTCAAAGCACCCCCGACAGATGGCCATCCAGCCTCTGCTTAAAAGCCTCCAAAGAAGGAGCCTCCACCACAGCCTGGGGCAGAGAGTTCCACTGCCGAACAGCCCTCACAGTGAGGAAGTTCTTCCTGATGTTCAGGTGGAATCTCCTTTCCTGTAGTTTGAAGCCATTGTTCCGTGTCCTAGTCTGCAGGGCAGCAGAAAACAAGCTTGCTCCCTCCTCCCTATGACTTCCCCTCACATATTTGTACATGGCTATCATGTCTCCTCTCAGCCTTCTCTTCTGCAGGCTAAACATGCCCAGCTCTCTAAGCCGCTCCTCATAGGGCTTGTTCTCCAGACCTTTGATCATTTTAGTTGCCCTCCTCTGGATGCTTTCCAGCTTGTCAACATCTCCCTTCAACTGCAGTGCCCAAAATTGGACACAGTATTCCTCCTCCTCTTCCTTCTTGCCTCTTAGCTCCAAAGCAAATCTCACCTTCATTGCTTCCATCTCTTCCTCCTCAAATGGTGGAGCGGTCAGAGGGAGCGGTCAGGAGAAGAAGAGGCATTTGGGAAGTAAAGGGGGTGGGAAAAGTTAGCAATTCTTAAATTATCAGAAATATGTTTTCCAATGGACTTCGGCAACTCCCGTGAAAGGGTCATTTGCCCCCAAAGGGGTCGTGACCCACAGGTTGAGAACCGCTGCCCTAATGACGCCTCTGAAGTCAGTTATTAAATTCAATCTTTCAAAAATGATGCTGTGACGTGATTTTCATTAACAAGAACTTTCTTTTTTGTCTTAGTAAAAACACTTAGTAAGATCACTGCAGATGCAGACTGCAGCCAGGAAATCAGAAGACGTCTACTTCTTGGGAGGAGAGCAATGGCCAACCTCAATAAAATACTGAAAAGCAGAGACATCAAACTGGCAACGAAGGTCTACATAGTGAAAGCAATGGTATTCCCCATAATAACCTTTGACTGCAAGAGCTGGACCATAAGGAAGGCTGAGCGCAGGAAGATAGACGCTTTTGAACTCTGGTGCTGGAGGAAAATCCTGAGAGTGCCTTGGACCACAAGAAGATCCAACCAGTCCATACTCCAGGAAATAATGCCCGGCTGCTCACTGGAGGGAAGGATATTAGAGGCAAAGTTGAAGTATTTTGGCCACATCATGAGAAGACAGGAAAGCTTGGAGAAAATCATGATGCTGGGGAAAATGGAAGGAAAAAGGAAGAGAGGCCGACCAAGGGCAAGATGGATGGATGGTATCCTTGAAATGACTGGCTTGACCTTGAAGGAACTGGGGGCGGTGACGGCCAGGCCTGTAGCGAGGGGGGGGGTTTAGGGGTTCAACCCCCCCCCCGAAATTTTTCAAGTTATAAAAAAATCTCGTTTACTCATGAATTTTAACTGGTTAACCAAATCCCCATGCTAAGTCTATGAGATGCAAAACATTAAGAGTCCCTCCAGGCACTATCTCAAGCAGATATTGACAGGTTTGTAGCAGGGAGGGGTATGTGCTAGGGGTTCAACCCCCCCCCCCCCCCCCCCCCCGAATTTTCAAAACCCCTCCCGAATTTTTTTTCTGGCTACGGCCCTGGTGACGGCCGACAGGGAGCTCTGGCGTGGACTGATCCATGAGGTCACGAAGAGTCGAAAACGACTGAACAAGTGAGACGGCAAACAAAAACAAACCTTGATTATTCTTTAGTTTAAAGACAGTACAAGATACTCATAATAAATGATAAAGATAGGCCTGTTTTCCAAATCCAAACTACTATGGGAAGAATATACTCCCTGCTCTCCCAAATCCCAGGTCATTACTATAGAGATAATCATATTATTTCACACATATCCTATTTCTAAAGATAATCATATTAGTGATTTGAATCCAGTTCAGTTTCCAATCTGATCACTTCATATGATAGTAAAGTCATATATAAGTCTGACCTCAATTATTTTTATACTTCTTTAAGCCAATTTTCACATTTCAGCTCTATTACAATTCTCCATTTATTTATTTATTATTTATTTACAATATTTATATTCCGCCCTTCTCACCCCGAAGGGGACTCAGGGGGGATCACATTACACATACAGTAGAGCCTCACTTATCCAACTTTGGATAAGCGAATATCTTGGATAATAAGGAAGGATTAAGGAAAAGCCTATTAAACATCAAATTAGGTTATGATTTTACAAATTAAGCACCAAAACATCATGTTGTACAACAAATTTGACAGAAAATGTAGTTCAATACGCAGTAATGTTATGTTGTAATTACTGCGTTTATGAATTTAGCACCAAAATATCACGATATATTGAAAACATTGACTACAAAAATGGCTTGAATAATCCAGAGGCTTGGATAAGAGAGGCTTGGATAAGTGAGACTATACTGTATAAGGCAAACATTCAATGCCATAACATAGAACAGAGGCAGAGACAGACGCAGGCACGGGCGGGCCTCGAACTCATCACCTCTTGGTCAGAGTGATTTGTTGCAGCTGGCTGCTAACCAGCCTGTGCCACAGCCCGGCCATAATTCACTCAGTATTTTCTTAGTTAAGCAAATTGGTAATGATTGGAAAATTAGGATAAATTTTAGTCAGGACAATCATTTTAATTAATGATATTTGAGAGAGAATTGACAATCTCGATACTTTCCATTGGTAGATGTAGTTTAAATGATTCCTAAGTAATTACGTAGTTATTAATGATAGCTATCAGTAGTTACAAAAACGATCAATAAATGCCAATATTTAATGTCCCACTTTTCAACAGAACTGAACTTTATATTCCATTTCTCATACATATTTAATGTCTATATTCATTTCAAAGCATTTGATATGATTTTAAGTGATTCTGAAACATTCCTTAAATTTTAATTATGTTTTGAAATAGATGTCATAGACTTAGTCATGACCATCAAGGCAGACATGAACTGTCTGCATGCATTAATCAAGGTCGCATTCATTTTAGCCTATTAGCTTCTTCCTGTGTTATGTGACTTGGTCATAAAAACGGAATATTTTGAGTGCATACATATGAAGTTAGCTCTAAAATTAGCTGAAATGAATATTTCAGGCCAGAAGCAGTCACCTGCCCCCCACTAGTTCACATACTCAATTGTTAGAAGACAGAGCCATGTATGTATGCCACACAGCCTGCTTCCAAAATCAATATGTCTGCTGTTCCATGTGATGAGAAAGCCAATGTGATGCAATGGCTTGCGCATTGGACAATGACTCTGGAGGACAGGAGCCATGGAAACCCAGTAGGCGACTTTGTGCAAGTTATACTTTCTTTTTTTTTTAATTTAAATTTTTATTGATTTATAAGTGTTAATACAGCAAAAGCGAGGAAAACAAAAATTGGTGGGGATAGTGCAAAGAGGTGGGGAGGGGAACGTAGGTGAAGAGACATGAGGAGGGTACAGGAGAAAGAAAGGAAAATATAAGGGGAAACAGAAAAATATATATAGAATAATAAAAAAGAAGAACCCTTCCCTCCAAAAAAACCATATATATATATATATATATATATATATATATATATATATATATATAGGGTAATGAAATTTCGGCCTAGGACAAAACAATAAAACTACACATCCCAGAAACACTAAACTTGGCAGCACAACCTCTCATCCATGCCTCTACGTTCATACAACAAAAAGAAAAGAAAAATAAAGTCCTAATTAGAGGGAGAGGAATAATTGTTTTTATCCAATTGCTGACAGTTAGAAGGCTAAGCTAGGCCCACTTGGTCTCCTAGCAACCCACTCAGCCTAGGGGACAGGCAGAGTTAGGCCTCACTTAGGCCTCTTCCACACTGCCTATACAATACAGATTATCTGATTTTAACTGGATTATATGGCAGTGTAGACTCAAGGCCCTTCCACACAGCTATATAACCCATTTATAATGGACTTAATGTCACGGGAAAACATTTACCCTTTACCTTAACTACCACCAATTCCTCAATACTTTATTTCCCATACCACCATACTTCGCCACAGCAATGCATGGCCGGGCACAGCTAGTATGTATGTGTGTGTGTGTGTGTGTGTGTGTGTGTGTATATATATATATATATATACACAGTAGAGTCTCACTTATCCAACATAAACGGGCCGGCAGAACGTTGGATAAGCGAATATGTTGGATAATAAGGAGAGATTAAGGAGAAGCCTATTAAACATCAAATTAGGTTATGATTTTACAAATTAAGCACCAAAAACATCATGTTATACAACAAATTTGACAGAAAAAGCAGTTCAATATGCAGTAATGCTATGTAGCAATCACTGTATTTACAAATTTAGCACCAAAATATCACGATGTATTGAAAACATTTACTACAAAAATGCGTTGGATAATCCAGAACGTTGGATAAGTGAATGTTGGATAAGTGAGACTCTACTGTATATATATATACTTCCCATTGTCCTCTTGAGGAGTTTTGTTTGGTTTTTATTCATTTTCTTTTCCAGTTGACTCTCAAGAAGTTTTTGTCTTCATGTGTTAGATAGGTTTATTGTGAATGTATTTCCACTTTTTTGAATAAAATCTCTGAAGCCTATCCAGTCTGTCTTTTTTTTTCATCACTTAATTTCTGTGTCAGAATGTCCATTTGTATTAAATCCAGCAATTTTATAATCCATTCATCTGTAGTGGGTACATTTTTTTGTTTCCAAACTTTGGCTAGAACTAGTCTTGCAGCCTTACTCATTAAGAAAAACATTTTATCTTCATTTTCCTTCAATTTCCGGTTTGTTATACCTAATAAATATTTTGCGGTTTTAATTGGAACTTGATTTGTAGTATTTTTTGTGTTATCTGATGTATATTTTTCCAGTACCTATTAATATTTTTACACTTCCACCATTGGTGATAAAAAGTTCCTATTTCTTTATCACATTTCCAGCACTTATTGGATATCCGTCTGTTAAATTTGACTATTTTGACTGGGGTATAATACCACCTGAATTGCATTTTATACCAATTCTCTCATATCTCGATGGCTGCAGTAAATTTTAGCTTTTTGTTCCATATTTCTTCCCACTGATTTAAGTTTATATTATGCCCGAGATCTTTGACCCATTTAACTTGAAAATCTTTAATCTGCTCTTCTTCTGTCGTCCAAGTTACACTTTCTTGACCTGAGAGAAATTAATTTCCTACCAAACAAATCTTGCCAAGAAAACCCCATCATCGGAGATGACTTGAAGGAATGCAACAACAAATGCTCGTGTGATGGGCAACTCTATCCCATCACCAGTATTGAAGTAGGATTCAACTACAATTGTCCCTGGTTTCATATAAGGGGTGGGGATCTACCTCAACTTGGTTTGCTGCATTGTTATCAGCTTACTTATTTCAGAATCAAACAAAACTTTGCTCTGCAAACCCTATGTGGAGGAAGAGTTGCAAAATGAACTCTACTGGCACCAGTATCCTTTCGTCACAACAGTATACACAAGAGGATTACAGCCACAGACAATATTGATAGTAGTAACTAATGACCTCATCAGACAGGAGTGTTTTTTTTTTGGCGGCATATGCCAGTTCAGCTATAGTTCAGCCACTGAGCATGCCAACTCTCATCCCACAATCCCTCATAATACTACTTCTGGTAGGGCTCTGTGATTAAACTATAATGGAATTGGCGTATGCCGCCATAACAACAAAACAGGAGGCTCCCCATGTTGCACTAGCAATAATGGGGGGAAGCAGAGTGGCTGACGCTTACCCCGTGGGATGAAGTTATTGGTGAGTTGGGCGATGTGAGTTCCCCATGCCCCCCAACGGACACCACCGGATTCACTACGATCTGTGGCAGTTTTGGTGACCTGTATGATAATGTCTTGAGACCAATCTCAGCCAAACTTTTTAATGATTCTATTCTGCTGCTGCTACTCAATCGCATAGTTGTTTCCGACTCTTCGTGACCTCATGGACCAGTCCATGCCAGAGCTCCCTGTCGACCGTTGCCGCCCCCAGTTCCTTCAAGGTCAAGCCAGTCACTTCAAGGATACCATCCATCCATCTCGCCCTTGGTCGGCCTCTCTTCCTTTTTCCTTCCATTTTCCCCAGCATGGTGATCTTTTCAAAGCTTTCCTGTCTTCTCATGATGTGGTCAAAATACTTCAACTTCTCCCCTGGGGGAGAAGAGCGGTATATAAATTAAATAAATAAATAAATAAATAATATCCTCCCCTCCAGTGAGCAGCCGGGCATTATTTCCTGTATGGATCTTCTTGTGGTCGAAGGCACTCTCAGGATTTTCCTCCAACACCAAAGTTCAAAAACGTCTATCTTCCTTCGCTCAGCCTTCCTTATGGTCCAGCTCTCGCATCCATAGGTTACTATGGGGAATACCATTGCTTTGACTATGCGGACTGTCGTTGCCAGTGTGATGTCTCTGCTCTTCACTATTTTATCGAGGTTGGCCACAGCTCTCCTCCCAAGAAGTAAACATTTTCTGATTTCTTGGCTGCAGTCTGCATCTGCAGTGATCTTCACGCCTAGAAATATAAAGTCTGTCACTGCCTCCACGTTTTCTCCTTCTATTTGCCAATTATCAATAAGTGTAGTTGCCATGATTTTGGTTTTCTTGACGTTTAACTGCAACCCAGCTTTTGCACTTTCTTCTTTCACCTTGGTGATAAGGCTCCTCAGCTCTTCCTCACTTTCGGCCATCAGAGTGGTATCATCTGCATACCTAAGGTTGTTAATGTTTCTTCCAGAAATTTTAACTCCGGCCTTGGATTCGTGAAGCCTCACATGTCGCATGATGTGTTCTGCGTAGAAGTTGAATAGGGAGGGTGAGAGGATGCAGCCCTGGCGTACTCCTTTCCCAATCTTGAACCAGTCTGTTGTTCTGTGGTCTGTTCTTACTGTGGCTACTTGGTCTTTATACAGATTTCTCAGGAGACAGACAAGGTGACTTGGTATCCCCATACCACCAAGAACATGCCATAGTTTATTATGATCCATGCATTCTATTCTATTCTATTCTATTCTATTCTATTCTATTCTATTCTATTCTATTCTATTCTATTCTGCTTCTATTCATACCCCATTGTTTATCCTACAAATTATCCAAGGTGATTTATACAATACACCTATTTTATTTTCACAATAACTCTCTGAAATAGGTTACACTGAAGAATCGGAGACTTGTCCAAAGTCACCTGGTGAACCTAAAAACTGAATGGGATTTGGATTGGCCAAGTCCCATTTTAACACCACTGCTTTGCCATGCTGACCACAGGGAAGTGACCTAAAATGAACATTCTGATACCTTGGATCCTTAATAACTTTTTACACAAACTTGACTGCCATTCTAGTTGTCTTCTACTGACAATATGGGGAGAAGATGCCATCTTGTTCATTGCATCAAGCAGCAGTCTCTTGGCTCTGTTGTGTGTATGCATATATTTGTTTGTATGCATACATATGTGTGCATCTCATCAATCTATCAATCTTTCTTTCCAGACCTGTCAAAAACTCCAGCATCAAAACTAATTTGCTTTTCCTCTTCCTTTCCATTTTTTCCTCACTATGCCCTTTGCTGACTACTGTTTCCCAGCTTTGTTTTCCCTTACTCTTCACGTCCAGTTCATACATCTTGCCCTTTACCTTCAAGGTTCAATGCAGCACTGTTCTTCTTTCATCTCGGGCTGTCACTTCCTCCCACGCCTAGAGACCACAGTTCTTCCTGAATTTAATTCCCTTATCTATTTTTCACCACTGTCATCTTGTATGTTTTCAGACAGGTTTGGACTCTTCTTTTCTTCTCTCATTCATTCCTCTGGTTACAGGGGAGGGTAACCAGAGGCACTCCAAGTGGCCAGCTTCTGGTCGAAAGAAATCTAGTATAATGCCAAGTTTTAAACTTTGTTTGTATGTTTTAAAAATATATTATGACTGTATTTATATATATATATATATATTTCGTGTCAGGAGCAACCTGCGTTGCTTCTGGTGTGAGAGAATTGGCCGTCTGCAAGGACATTGCCCAGGGGACGCCCGGATGTTTTGATGTTTTACCATCCTTGTGGGAGGCTTCTCTCATGTCCTCGCATGGAGCTGGAGCTGATAGAGGGAGCTCATCCGCGCTCTCCCCGGGTTCAAACCTGGCAGCCTTCAGGTCAGCAACCCAACCTTCAAGTCACAAGGCTTTTATCCCCTAGGCTACAGGAGGCCTTGATATAAATACAATATAAATTGTATTTATATCAATTTGCTTCTGACATGATAAATCAGGGGTCCCCAAACTTTTTAAACAGGGGGCCAGTTCACAATCCTTCGGACCGTTGGAGGGCCGGACTATAGTTGGCCACCGAGCAATAATAATAAATAATAATGATAACAACAACAACAACAACAACAACAACAATAATAAAAAAGAGGGTTGGAAGAGACCCTTTGGGTCATTGAGTCCAGTCCCCTTTTGCTTTTGTGCACTGAAAGCACAAGCAAAGCACCCCTGACAGATGGCCACCCAGCCTCAATGATAATAATAATAATAATAATAATAATAATAATAATAATAATCTATATATATAAAATGATAAAGTTGTTTGCGCAGTGACTATAACAACAAAACTAAACATCCCAGAAATACGAAATTTGGCAACACAATGCAAAAGGCTTGCCTCCAGGTTACAACAACACAACCACACCACAAAACCACAATCCAGACCCACAAAACTCACAACAACGCATCATGCGATAACAACACAACTAAACGTCCCAGAAATACAAAACTTGGCAACACAATGCAAAAGCCTTGCCTCCCAGTTGTAACAACACAACCACACCACAAAACCACACAGGACCCACAAAACTCACAACAACGCATCATGACTATAACAACACAACTAAACGCCCCAGAAATACGAAACTTGGCAACACAACGCAAAAACCTTCCCTCCAGGTTGTAACAACACAACCACACCACAAAACCACAATCCGGACCCATAAAACTCACAACAACGCATCGTGACTATAACAACACAACTAAAAGCCCCAGAAATACAAAACTTGCCACACAACTAAACGCCCCAGAAATACAAAACTTGACAACACAACACAAAAGCCTTTTTCCCAGTTGTAACAACACAACTACACCACAAAACCACAATCCGGACCCACAAAACTCACAACAACGCATCGTGACTATAACAACACAACTAAACGCCCCAGAAATACAAAACTTGGCAAAACAATGCAAAAGCCTTGCCTCCCAGTTGTAACAACACAACCACACCACAAAACCACACTGGACCCACAAAACTCACAACAAGGCATCATGACTATAACAACACAACTAAACGCCCCAGAAATACGAAACTTGGCAACACAACACAAAAGCATTCCCTCCCGATTGTAACAACACAACCACACCACAAAACCACAATCCGGACCCACAAAACTCACAACAACGCATCGTGACTATAACAACACAACTAAACGCCCCAGAAATACAAAACTTGGCAAAACAATGCAAAAGCCTTGCCTCCCAGTTGTAACAACACAACCACACCACAAAACCACACTGGACCCACAAAACTCACAACAAGGCATCATGACTATAACAACACAACTAAACGCCCCAGAAATACGAAACTTGGCAACACAACACAAAAGCATTCCCTCCCGATTGTAACAACACAACCACACCACAAAACCACAATCCGGACCCACAAAACTCACAACTGTGCATCGTGACTATAACAACACAACTAAACGCCCCAGAAATACAAAACTTGGCACACAACTAAACGCCCCAGAAATACAAAACTTGGCAACACAACACAAAAGCCTTGCCTCTCAGTTGTAACAACACAACCACACCACAAAACCACAATCCAGACCCACAAAACTCACAACAATGCATTGTGACTATAACAAATACAAAATTTGACAACACAACTCATCCACCTCCCCAATCCCTACATTCACACTTGGCCTCCAAAAAAAACAATTACAATAATAACAATGACAACAACAACAACAACAACAACAACAACAACAACAACAAGAATCAACACCATCACAGGCAAGAAACAGCCAGGCACTGAGGCTGAGAGGCCAGTCAGTGCTACACTGGGCCTCCAAAAAACAATACAGGAGCATCTAACTTGTCCAACCTTCATGACCACTACAACAACAATAATAATAAACACCTACACAGGCAAAACAAAAAAAAGACTATTGTACCACAATAAAAATATAAACCGCACTCAGCAGAATCAGACATTACAACTAACAACAAACCAAAGACAACAGGGATCTCAAGCAATTATCAATCAACACAAAAATTGAAGAAGGTAACAGACTTCAAATACTACTACTAATGTGAGTATAAAGAAGGTGGAGGTCACAGCATAAATACAACCTAATGTAGACTGACCAACACCACCAGACTAAGCCACAGCAACGCGTGGCCGGGCACAGCTAGTAATAATAATAATAATAAAGAGGGTTGGAAGAGATCCCTTGGGCCATTGAGTCCAACCCTCTTCTGCCTTTGTGCACCAAAAGCACATGTAAAGCACCCCTGACAGATGGCCACCCAGCCTCAATGTTAATAATAATAATAATAATAATAATAATAATAATAATAATAATAATAATAATAATAATAATAATGGTTGTAAGAGAAGAAGAGACCCCTTGGGTTATTTAGCCCGACCCCCTTCTGCCCTGGTGCTGTGGGGGCCAGATAAATAGCTTCGATGGGCCGCATCCGGCCCCCGGGCCTTAGTTTGGGGACCCCTGCGATAAATAAATCGTTCATCCCTGGAGAGTTTAAAACAGGGCTCCTCAATTTTTTAAGCAGAGGGCTGGTTCACGGTCCGTCAGACTGGTGTGTGGCCAGACCATAGTTTGAAAAAAAATTGGGACATAATCTGGCAGTGACTAATGTTAAGTCCCATGGCCAATGTCTAAAATTAAAATCCACTGATTTCAGTAAATCCAAATATGTTTCTAGATCTGAATCCAATTCATGATATGGCTCTACTTAGAAATGAAACATATTCCCTTTTGGTTTCATCTCCATCTTAACCATAATTTAGTAACTTATGACATTGGTTTATGGCAAACATTTTTTGTCACATAGTTTGTTGCCCTAATTCCCTTTGCTACAAGTTCAAACAAGCTGCAAATGCCATCACTCACAGCATGTAATCAGTAGCAAAGCCAATGAATTAAAAATGCTTTGGATCCCGTCCTTTGCCCTTTTATGGGAAGAAAACTCACAGGCAAAGTATAATGTCATTCGAAGCATTTCAGGATTCTGTGCAGTGTTTGAAATTCAATAAAATGTACTAAGTTATTCAGAAAACATCAAATGAAGGGTCATCTGAGCTGATACATCTTTATGAAGAAAGAAACTAGAGAGCAAATCTTCTGTTATAATAGTGAAAACCTAAATGATTTCTATCCAATGCAACATAGTTTGGAGACTTAAAAAGGGAACACACAATTTAAAAGTCAAACTCTGTAAATTTTGATTTCTTGTTATTGTGTTTATTTATTTATTTATTTACAGTATTTATATTCCACCCTTCTCACCCCGAAGGGGACTCAGGGCGGATCACATTATACACATATAGGGCAAACATTCAATGCCCATAAACACATCAAACAGAGACAGAGACAGACAGACGCAGAGGCAATTTAACCTTCTCCTGAGGGGATGTTCGATTCTGGCCACAGGGGGGAGCAGATGCTTCATCATCCACTCTGACGGCACTTCCTCATTCCAGGTCGTAAATTAGTTAAACTTGCCTCCCCACTTTTATAAGTGGTACCTTATTTCCTACTTAATAGATGCAACTATCTTTCAGGTTGCTAGGTCAGCAACGAGCAGGGGCTATTTTTTATTTTTAATTGACGGGTGCTCACCCCGCCACAGGCTGGCCTCGAACTCATGACCTCATGGTCAGAGTGATTTATTGCAGCTGCTCAACAGCCTGCGCCACAGCCCGGCCTCTGACTTGAAGACACACAGTCCTTTCATAGGGTTTTCTTGGGTGAGTTTTAGTCACAGTTTGCCATTGCCTTCCTCTAACATCAAAAGACTGTGACTTACCCAGTCACTCACTGGGTTTACATGGCTGAGCATGAATTTGAACCCTGGCCTCCCATTGTCCTAGTTCAGCTCTCTGAACTGTACCATGTTGGCTGCCAGGTTGGTATTTATTGATATTGGTAACAATAATTTTTAATATTTTGCTAGTAAATCTTGATGCATCACAAACTTTGGGCTAACAACAAGATTGAAGAGTGAGAGTGTCAAGTGCTGATCTGGAATTGGGTGGTTCGAATCCACATTCACTGGTGAAACCTGCTAGGTGACTATGGGTCAGTGATTCCCCTTCCCACCACCCCAAGTCTGATCAGTCTCACCATGTTGCTTTGAGGATTGTGTGGGTGGAAAGAAAGCCACTGACACCACATTGAGTTTATTTTACAAAAAGCAGGATGTGAATGTAACATATGCATTATATTTATCTCAACAAGGTTTGTTGTAATCTGCCTTCAAGTTGACTTTGAGTCACCCTATCCTCAACAACTCTGCTCAGGTCTTGCAAACTTAAGCATTGTTTCCTCTATTGAGTCTATCCATCTGTAAGGTGGTCTTCCTCTTTTCCTACTGTTGTGACTCAGCATCAGCAGACTGAAGATGAGGAAGGGGATTCTGGGTTTCAGATGCAGAAGCCAGATGATGGGATGCAGGATGAATTTCAGGATGATGGCATGGGGATGGGAATTATACAGGCTGGTTCAGAAGAGCAAGAAACACAGCTTGTGGATGAACTCTTGAACCAGCCTGTCATAGATAACAACCAGGGAGATATTCCCATGGGAACTAATGAGCTGGATTCGTCTCAGGCCCCTGTTTAGGTGCAAGATAATGATTTAGTTGGCCTTGAGGAAGTGCCATTGCTATCTAGAGCAGATTGTTTGCAATGAAAAGGAATGCCTCAGCTTCGCCGCAGCCTGAGATTAGCTGGAAAGCGGGATGCCTCTGAAGGAAAGAGAAATGCATTTTTGGGTTGCTTTTAAAACTGCGTGTTGAGAGACATATCTTTGTCAAAGCAAATTCTCGCTTCATCAGAGTGGATGTCTATGTCTTCCTGCCTTGAACATTCTCCTGTTCCTGGATCCTTGTAACCTGTGGACCTTTGTTCCTTTGGGTAATGGACTCTTGTTTTTGCCTATAGACTATTGGATTTACTGACTCTTTTTACAACTACTTTGTGAACTTTATTCTGCCTGCTTTGATATATATTTGCTTTCGCTCAATAAAACTACAAAAGACTATCTTCTGTGTGTGACTTGGTGTCAACAGCAAGGTGAACTATTCTGAGGTGTGACACCTACTGCCTTTTACTTTAACAAGCATTATTGTCTTTTCTAGTGAGTCATGTCTTCTCATGATATGGCCAAAGATGACAATGTCAGTCATCTTGGCTTCTAGGAAAACTTCAAGCCTATTTACTCAAGTAGTTATTTGTCTTTTTTTAGCAATTCATGGCATTCTTAGGAAGTTTCTCTCAAGTGCCACATCTCAATTGAACTGATTTTTCCCCTATCAGCAACCATTTATTGCCTAGTCCATCACAACAATGAGCAATCATGATAGTTCAAAGACAGAAGTAAAGACCAGTGCTAGGAATTCTGGACAGGGCAGAATCCCCTTTTTGGAATGTGAATTGCTATCATGATGATGATGATAACAGCCATTTATTTATATAGCGTCATATTTATATATGGGGCGGGGAACCAAGAAAACAGTTACCTACTCTCTGGCTTACAATCTAAAGACAACACACAAGGAAAAGGGATGACACAAGTCTCCATATCCCTGCCAGCAAGATGCCAGAGCAAGAGATCATCCCTGCAAAGATAGCAAAGCTTATTTTCATCCAGTCGCTTCTTGCTAGGAAACTAGCCATTACAGAAAGCAGTCAGCCCTACTGTTAGAGTGTTCACCAAAGTGAAGTCAGTTGCAGATGCTGGGGAAAGAAGTAAGGCACGGGAAGGTAGAAGTATATGAGTCATGCGTCCTGCCCTGCATGCTCTATGCTAGCTTGCTGCAGTGGGGATTGTTGTCCTAGTGTTGAAATAAAAATCCGATGCCCGGCTGGCTGGGTTTGAAACATAGCAGAGGTGTTTTGTTTGACATAGCAAAATATCTTAGTTAGACCTAGATATTTTGGGGAGCACTGCCCATGAATTGTGTATGTGTGTGTTTCAGTTCTCATGATCTACAACTTCTGCAAGGATATAAAACTGAGGCGCACAGCCCTGCAAGAAGGCTATACTGTAGATATTATATTTAAATTTGCCATCTGCTTACATACAACTAGGAGCAGCTATGTCAGTAGGCAAAATTAATCAACTACCTCAAGCAGCAGATACTGGAGAGCAACACAATCAGTACCCCAGCCATTATTTTCTGTTGGAGGACAGAACTGTATACTTGTCTTGTAGTCTCTGAACTAACCTGTTGCCTTTAAGATAAGTGGGGCATCCTGTTTCCACTGGTATTAAAAGAGTCCCCATGGGGAGATGGTGGCGGGGTATAAATAAAGTTTTATTATTATTATTATTAAAATTCAGTTGCTAGTCAAATTCATTTCACTGCTTAGAACTCACCTTAAATGTATGGAAACACCATCTTTGTCCTTTGCCTCAGGTATCAAAATGTCTAGAGACAAATCTGCCTACAATGTAATGTAACACTTAAATGAAATTCAGGCACTTCTGCTTAATTAGTTTGTACACCTATTTTTTTTAAATTAAAAATGAAAAAGAAATTGCATGAAAAGGCTGTATTGCTAATACAGTAGAGTCTCACTTATCCAAGCCTCGCTTATCCAAGCCATTTTTGTAGTCAATGTTTTCAATATATCATGATATTTTTGTGCTAAATTCGTAAATACAGTAATTACAACATAACATTACTATGTATTGAACTACTTTTTCTGTCAAATTTGTTATATAACATGATGTTTTGGTGCTTAATTTGTAAAATCATACCTAATTTGATGTTTAATAGGCTTTTCCTTAATCCCTCCTTATTATCCAAGATATTTGCTTATCCAAGCTTCTGCTGGCCCGTTTAGCTTGGATAAGTGAGACTCTACTGTATGAACAAAGCAAAAACTATGAGCTAAACAGAAAGACTCGAAACAACATCATCATAGAATCATAGAATAGTAGAGTTGGAAGAGACCTCATGGGCCATCCAGTCCAACCCCCTGCCAAGAAGCAGGAAATTGCATTCAAAGCACCCCTGACAGATGGCCATCCAGCCTCTGCATAAAAGCCTCCAAAGAAGGAGCCTCCACCACAGTCCGGGGCAGAGAGTTCCACTGTCGAACAGCTCTCACAGTGAAGAAGTTCTTCCTGATGTTCAGGTGGAATCTCCTTTCCTATAGTTTGAAGCCATTGCTCCGCATCCTAGTCTGCAGGGCAGCAGAAAACAAGCTTGCTCCCTCCTCCCTATGACTTCCCCTCACATATTTATAAATGGCTATCATGTCTCCTCTCAGCCTTCTCTTCTGCAGGCTAAACATGCCCAGCTCTTTAAGCCTCTCCTCATAGGGCTTGTTCTCCAGACCCTTAATCATTTTAGTCGCCCTCCTCTGGACGCTTTCCAGCTTGTCAACATCTCCCTTCAACTGTGGTGCCCAGATTTGGACACAGTATTCCAGGTGTGGTCTGACCAAGGCGGAATAGAGGGGTAGCATGACTTTTCTGGATCTAGACGCTATACCCCTATTTATGTAGGCCAGAATCCCATTGGCTTTTTAGCAGCCGCATCACATTGTAGGCTCATGTTTAACTTGTTGTCCACAAGGATTCCATATTCGCTTATCCAATGTTCTGCTGGCCCATTTATGTTGGATAAGTGAGACTCTACTGCAACTGGTAGTAGTTTTCAGGGAATGAAGGTTTTATTTTTGTTTGCTGCGGGAATGCTAAAAAAGATTAAACTGTGTTGCCATAAACAGGCGAGGCGCCGAGATCAGCTCCCGCTAGCTTTCATGTCGAGCTGATTTTCATAGTGGGAGGCACCTTCCAGTTACATGTTCCTGAAAGAATGAAAGTAATGAAAGAACGGATGAAATGGAGGGAAATGGTTTCTGCGCACAACTCTAATCACCATTTCTCACTACTTTTAATTTCTGTTAAATGTGCATGCTTGTAACTCTGGGGATGTCAAATCTAGGACCACCTGCCATCTGCGAATAAAATCTGTGCTCTTATCTTCATTCTTACATGTCTTCATTGGGTCAATCTGAATTTGGCATGCCAGGGCAAACCCCAAGATTTTGGTCAATTTAATCATACTGTAAAACCTTTTTTTAAAAAAAAGTATACCATTAATGTATCAATTTCCCCAACTGGTTACGATCTAGCATATCAAAAAGGGAATTTTTAAAGTTACAATCCACTCTTTTGTAAATATGATCTTATTTTCTTAGGTGAGGCAGTTCTTCTCATGTCTTATAGGAGGAACACTGTTTTGTATGGTTAGAACTGGACTGTATGGAAGGAACGTTGCTTGTGCAACACTCCCTTGTTTTTCCCGTATGCTTATTTGCTATGTAAACATAACATCTCTACAGTACTGCTTCTAACAAAAACACAAAAGACCTGCTTGATAACTCCCAAGTATCGCTTGTATTTTATTTACTTAAAATTCAGCCTGCCAAGTTTGGCTTGGCTGTTACAGACTTACTTTTGTTTGGGAGCTTTTTAAGAAGACTCAGAGGCTCTGCTCCAACTAGAATGAGTAGTAACTAAATTCCACTCATATTAATGCACTGCATTACTCACAATTGACTTTTATCCAGCTACTGAGAGTGCCTCCAATCGGATGTCCTCATCACTAACCTTAGCCTAATCATGACCAGAGCTACCGCAAGATATTTTGCTGCTTTCTAGATTTCTTATTTTGGGTGGTGGTGAGGATGAATTTTTCTTGTCGTTTTTACCAAGCCTTTCTGATCTACTCCCAATCACTTGGAGATCTACCAGATGGAAACCTACTTGCTCGCATCTGTACTTGAAATCACATTGAATCTAGCTGAGCAAGGCTAAGAGTCATTTATTTATGGACTGTATAGTACAACCCCCACATCTGGGGGAATGTATTACAGGATTTGGTGTAGATACATGAAACCAGCTAACTTGTGAACTCTCTTGAACAAACCTCTGGTGGGAGCATACTATAGTTTTACTGGTGAACATAGGAAATGACTTGATTGGACACTTCTGTAAGCACTGTGACTCCATAGTCAGCCTTTGGTGGAAGTGTATAGCATAGAATTGCCCTGAGGACATAGAAAACACCTAGAGATGGCATATTTTCTCAAATGTGGGTAAATCAACTCTGCCCTATTCTATCTAGATTCTTTGTATACTTTTAGATGTGTCTCAGAATTATTTACAGCCTAATTTTGTGGTTAATGAATCAGTGCAGGAAAGGGTTTTCCATAGAGATGATAACACAGAAACACTTGCTAGAACAGAAATTCCTTTTCCAAATGTTGTTAAATACTAGTGTTGTGCATTTGTATGGAATCTCTGTTTGTGTTGTGTAGTTTCATTCGTTTTGTCTCATTTTTGTATTTGCTACTGTTTCCGAAAACAGGGCACCTATAAGAATAGAATTTTCATCTCACTTACAAAAAAAATAAAATTTTCATGCCATTGGGCCGGGCTGTGGCGCAGCTGGCTAGTAACCAGCTGCAATAAATCACTACTGACTGAGAGGTCATGAGTTCAAAGCCCAGGTAGGGTTAAGCCCCTGACCATTAAATAGCCCGGCTTGCTGTTGACCTATGCAGCCCCGAAAGACAGTTGCATCTGTCAAGTAGGGAAATTTAGGTACGCGGGAGGCTAATTTAACTAATTTACAACACCATAAAACTGCCAGCAAAACACGAGGAAAGGAATGAGGAAGTACAGCCACTAGTGGACGGTGAAGCAACAGCTCCCCCTGTGGCCAGAATCGTGAAGCTGGAAAAATGTTAAATGCCTCTGTGTCTCTCTATACTGTATGTTTTTTTGTCTGTTGGCATTGAATATTTGCCATATATGTGTTCATTGTAATCCGCCCTGAGTCCCCTTCAGGGTGAGAAGGGCGAAATATAAATACTGTAAATAAATAATAATAAATAAATTGGTGGTAATGGGGGGGCTTCTGGTGCTCACCCCCCACTCAGATTTTGGGCTAGAGGGGTGAAAATCGCCACACACAGAGGAAAGGAAAGGATTTTTAAAAAATAAAAAAGGCAAACAGCCAGGCAAACCCAAAATCCCAGTCCCAATGCCCTCACCAGAAAGGCGAGGCACAAAAGGAAATCAGAAAAAATACCAACAAAAGGCCTCTGGTTAGATAAGCTCGACAGAATTTATAACATGGACAGATTAACATATTTAATGAAAGAAAACAGAGGCAAACCAATAAAGAGTACAGATTGGAAAAAATACGAAGCATATAGAAATTTAGCAATGGATTAAAAGAAACAAAAAGAAGAAACCCGCGAACTCAAACTAAAATGGAGACCAACAAACAAGAATAGACAATTTAAACATTTGAATACAACCATGAAGAGTAGAAAACGGAAGACCAACTTTACCCTCATTACACCTTCTCACTTTCTCTCTTCTCCCCATCTAGCTTTTCACACATTTTTTTCTTTCCTCTTTTCTCTTCTCTTTCTTCCCCCTTTTTTTCTTCCCCATTCATATCCACCTACTCACTCATATATACAGTAGAGTCTCACTTATCCAACACTCGCTTATCCAACGTTCTGGATTATCCAACACATTTTTGTAGTCAATGTTTTCAATACATCATGATATTTTGGTGCTAAGTTCGTAAATACAGTAATTACTGCATAGCATTACTGCATATTGAACTACTTTTTCTGTCAAATTTATTGTCTAACATGATGTTTTGGTGTTTAATTTGTAAAATCATAACCTAATTTGATGTTTAATAGGCTTTTCCTTAATCCCTCCTTATTATTTATTTATTTTTATTTACAGTATTTATATTCCGCCCTTCTCACTCCGAAGGGGACTCAGGGCGGATCACATTACACATATAAGGCAAACATTCAATGCCTTAACATAGAACAAAGACAAGACAAACACGGGGCTCCGAGCTGGCCTTGAACTCATGACCTCCTGGTCAGAGTAATTCATTGCAGCTGGCTACAGCTGGTTACTCAACAGCCTGCGCCACAGCCTGCGCCAATATATAATGAATATATTATCCAACATATTCGCTTATCCAACATTCTGCCGGCCCATTTACGTTGGATAAGTGAGACTCTACTGTATCTTTTATGTAAAGCATTTAAAATCGGAATAAAAATAATAATAAAAAACATATATCACGCACTATTAAATACCCTGTGTTCTGTTACTCATATTGCTACTGTTGCACTATGAATTCACAAAGGAAGGGAAATCTACAGGACTGGGTTTTTGCAGGTTTTAAAAGTTCTCCATCTGCATGTTCGCAGACAAACAAAACTGACGAGTCTCTATTACAATTAAGGTAATGCATTCCCTTCCAGCAAAAGAGAATAAGGGGATTGGCGTCCCTTTTCTTACCACTAATTGTTTTAGCCTTAGAGTAAACTACACTGTTTATATGCAAAAAGAAGAGGTACGTGATTCCACAACACAATCACATAGACTGGGTAAGGATGTTTAACTGGCTGAATCCTTTCAGTTCTACTGCTGGAGAATTTCCAAAACAAGTCGGCCCAAAGGCTTTTGCTAATTCTCACCCTGAAGACATCAGGAATAACATAGCCAATCAGGACCTTCAGTAGGCAATACATAAAATAGCCCTGAAGAGTGTTTTCTAGTAATAGAGCTAATAAATTGGTCAGAAGGAGTCAATTGAGGTTGCTGGCATGTAACCCAGCTAAAACAAAGCAAATGGAATTAGCAAACTAATCTTAGGAAAGCATGTTATAGAACTAGAGAGAAGACAGAGTAGGAACCAAGCCCATTTTGCTAATCCATGTGCTGTTTACACAGTACGCACATTAGTAGGCAGAGAGATGGCAATGTCCTAAAGGTCATCTTATTTCTTTGTTCTAGTCTGCTTTATGTTTTGGAGGAAATATTTGGAAGCTTTGCACTACATAGTCATACTGTTTTCTTCTTATATCACTCTGACACCGCAGCTTGTATATTATTCAGAATTTAGGATTAAATGTACTCTGGTGCTGAATTTCCTTCCATACGCCTACAACCTTTGGAGCTACTTGAAAACCTCCTCCAGAAGGTTTCTCGTCATCTGGAGCTCTTAGCCAAAACAGTGTAGACCAGGGGTCCCCAAACTAAGGCCCGGGGGCCGGATGCGGCTCTCCAAGGTCATTTACCTGGCCCCCGCCCTCAGTTTTATAATATAATATTTTTATATCAGTTTTAATAATATAATATATTGTATATACATATAATATTGATAATAATCTTATGTTATACAATATAATACTAATAGAAATACCATATAATAATATTAATTATATGTTATATATTACATATTATATAATAGTATAGTGGTATAGTTCAATATAGTAATATATAATGCTAATATTGTGCTATGCTAATAATATAATATATTGTATGTACATACAGCTGCTCTGAGTCCCCTTCAGGGTGAGAAGGGTGGGATATAAATGTAGTAAATAAATGCAGTAAATAAATAATTAATTTTAGACTTCGCCTCGGCCAAAGTCTGACATGACTTGAAGGCACACAACAACAACAACAATCCTAATTAACTTGACTATCTCATTGGCCAGTAGCAGGCCCACACTTTCCATTGAATCCTAATAGGTTTATGTTGGTTAAAATTGTTTTCATTTTTAAGTATTGTATTGTTCTTTCGTTGTTGTTGTTGTTGTTGCACTACAAATAAGACATGTGCAGTATGCATAGAAATGTGTTCGTATTTTTTTTTCAAATGATAATTCGGTCCCTCAACAGTCTGAAGGATTGTGGACCGGCCCTCTTCTTAAAAAGTTTGGGGACCCCTGGTGAAGACTATCTCCTTCATGAGAAAGAGCTTTGTACTTTGCACTCACAAGGAGATAGGGGATTTTGTGGGGATTTGATGAAAAAGACAAAATAAGATAAGTTTGTATCCTTTTTGGTAAGGCTGCTTGCTTTATCTGAGCTGTCTGTAGTTTGCTTGTGTGCTTTTCACAGGAGCTGTGTGCTCTGCTTAAGAATACAGGTGAAAGGCTGCTGCTAGAAGTGATGTGCTGATCTGGTCAGGTGGATCTACCAGCCACTCAATCTATATTTGTTCCTAATCCATGCACATTTGTGAAAGGAGCTTACTAAAAGGGAGAATAAACAGGTGTATTTCATGTATTTCATATTTCAGGAGGTTGGACTGGATGGCCCATGAGGTCTCTTCCAACTCTATTATTCTATGATTCTATGAAACTGTCAAATGTGATGAGGTCCCTATTCAAAATGGGCCCCTCGTCTGCAATGCAAATAAAAATGACCCAGGATTGCATTTCACTGGGGCATATTTTACTAAATAGACTCCTGTTTATTAGCCTGCAGAAGAGAAGGCCGAGAGGAGACATAATAGCCATGTATAAAATATGTGAGGAGAAATCATAGGGAGGAGGGAGCAAGCTTGGTTTCTGCTGCCCTGGAGACTAGGACGTGAAACAATGGCTTCCTCACTGTGAGAGCTGTTCAGCAGTGGAACTCTCTGCCTCGGAGTGTGGTGGAGGCTCCTTCTTTCGAGACTTTTAAGCAGAAACTGGATGGCCATCTGTCGGGGTGCTTTGAATGCAATCCCTTGCGATTTTTCTGCTTCTTGGCGGGGGTTGGACTGGATGGCCCATGAGGTCTCTTCCAACTGTATGATTCTATGGTTCTATATATGCATTTAAAAAGGCCAGGAGGGCCGTGTTATTACAAATATAATTATAAACAATGAGATATGTATTTTGAGAAAGGTGCAAGATTTGAACTATGCTAATTTTTCTGCATGAGAAAACAGAAAACTATACACTCAACAATTGAATTATTGTTTGGAAAAGACAATATCATAGCCCAAAGCCCATCTGAAACACTTCAGCTATTCAGAAAAGCAGCAATGGCTCTTAATGAATAGGAACAGAGGAAGGATGCCTACAAGAAAATAAGAAAGATTATGAAATGCAAAAGTCAGAGCTTTGCCTCATGAAAGATTATGACAGGTGGACCACAAACCCCATCCAGACCACAAAGTACAAAAATGTGAGTGTGGAAACACATGTAGGAAGCAACACAACCAAATACTCCATTTGTTATAACAACAAACTTGGCTCAAAGTTTTTAAACATTATTTCTTGCCACATAGTTTGCCCACACAGGAAATGGCCTCTCACTTGCAATGATAGGCAGGAAGCAACTTATAGTATATCATCAGGCTCACTTTACTGCATAAAAAGTATTTAACCACTTAAGTATAGCATGCTATGCCACATTATTATCCATTATTAATTTGTTATCCTCTTGGAATTCTTCCTGCTCCTGTAGGAGACAATAATATTCCAGTATTTTCTTATACAGTACTAGCTTGGGGACCCAACGATGCCCGGGTCATTTGAGAATGGTATTATTTGTCTTTTAATGTTATGTATTCTGTTTGGAGTGGGTGAACTACAATTCCCAGAATTGTGTGGTGCAGTACTCTGTGGATGGGGTGAACTACTGCAATTTCCAGATTCCTGGGGTAATTGTCCCAAAATATCTATCAGTATTCACAGTAGGCAATATTCAGTCTGTGTGCCAAGTCTAGATTCGTCATTGGCTGGGTTCAGTGGTCTTTGGACGGAGGTGAACTACAACTCCCAAAATCAAAGCCCCTTCCCACAAATACCTGCAGTATGTTCTGTAGGTCATGAGGCTTCTCTGTGTGAAGTGTGGTCCTAGTGCATTGTCGGTGGGGGTCAGAGTTAATTTGGCTGCAGGTGAACTATAACTCCCTTTACCCCAAACTTGTCCAATATGTTGTATTGGTTATGGGGGCTCTGTGTGCCAAGTGTGATGCTCATTCATTGCAGGTGAACTATAAATCCTAGTACCTACTACTCCTGAACTTCCAGTTCAGTTCCGCTCCAAACCCACCAGTAGGTGAACTACAACTCCTGTATATTCCCCAGAAGGAGTGACAGTGCTCTGACTTGATGCAGTGTGAACTACAACTTCCACCATGTGGAGTCAATCCCTAAACTCCTCCAGTAAGTTTAGTTTTATTTTAATTTTTATTGTAATTTTTAATCTTGGATGACTTTTAATTTGATGTAAACTGTGTTTGTGATGTATATTGTAAGCCGCCCTGAGTCCCCTGATGGGTGAGAAGGGCGGGGTAGAAATGATGTAATAAATAAATAAATAAATAGTTGCAGCTCAGTTCTGCTCTGTTCGTTATGCAGAGAGATTGGAAAGGAAAGGATAGTGGGCGGGGCCATGCAAATTCCACAGCAATGGAGAACCCTGGGATGCCTGCCTGTGGTGGAAGAAAAAGCAAAATCTAGAAGGAAATTGTCCCTAAATGAAAGCATTCCTTGGGTGGTGGGCTGTAGACATTGGCAGGGTTTGGGCTGCATTTTCATGGCGCTCGCTGTAACCACAATGTCAGTGGAAAAGAGTGACTTCCTAGATTTTGAACCCTGGGAAGTATAGCTTGTTTGTGGAGGCCGGAGGCTGTCTGTGTGAGCAGACATCCGTGCCACATACAAACATACGGGTTTTCGCTTTTATTATGCATTTAGATTTGCTTAGATTGTCTGACAGATTTAAAAAGTTGTGTTTTCTATTATATTTAAAAGAAATGAAACCATGTGTATTTTATATAGTAAAGGTTTTCCCCTGACATTAAATCTAGTTTTGTCTGACTCTGGGGGTTGGTGGTCATCTCCATTTCTAAGACAAAGAGCCAGCATTGTCCACTGACACCTCCAAGGTCATGTGGCCGGCATGACTGCATGGAACGCCATTACCTTCCCGCTGGAGCGGTACCTATTGATCTACTCACATTTGCATGTTTTCAACCTGCTAGGTTGGCAGAAGCTGGGACTAACAGCAGGACCTCACCCTGCTCCCTGGATCCAAACCGCCGACCTTTCAGTCAGCAAGTTCAGCAGCTCAGTGGTTTATTCTGCTGCATCACTGGGGACTCCGTATTTTATATAAGTATGCTCTATATCAGTGTTTCTCAAACTGTGCCCCTCCAGATGTTTTGGACCTCAGTTCCTAGAAATCCCAGCCATCTTATCAGCTGTTAGGAATTGTGGGAACTGAATGAACATTTATCAAGTATACATTTCTAGCAAATACTGGAAGATTTACAATAACCAGTAATTACTATTAGAGACTCAGAGGCAGTAAAATATGTAAAATTGTCGCTAAATTGCTTTTTGCTTAACCATATTCTGTTCAGTTCTTTGTTGCTGCTCATTCACCATAGGCAGACCAATTATCAAATGTATTACAGCATTTAATATAGCAAGGACAGAAGCATTTAGTGGTAGGTTATGGTTGTAACTTCAGCTGGATGCACACTACACACTTTCACTTACTCTAGTCTAAATGTTGGTAATTTCCATTGGGCAGCCCCATGAAGTCGTCTAGGCAAGATATAAATATGGCAAACAATATCTTTTGATGTTGATGTTCAAGGTGCGTTTTTTAAAGTCTATTATATTAAAAATGACGCATTCAACAGCAGCACAAGGTAAAATTAACATGCAACATTTTCTTTCAAAACATGATTTATTTCCCAATAAGGCCAGAGGAAAGAACTTTCAAATAACTTTTTAGTTAGCACTAAATCAATACTGAGGCACCACTGCCCTAAACCCTTCAAGAGTCAAAATGAACAACAATGGCAACCCAATGGAAACATTCAGTGGATGACTGCAGACATTTTTGGTCAATATATTAACCATGTGAAGCCTCAAACTTTTAATATTATATGGGACCCATTTTGCAGCATTTCAGTGCTTCATTCCAAATCAAATCATTTAGATTGTTAAAAGATTTTAATGACCTATTTTTTTTTTTGCAAGGGTCAGTGTGTACCTTTTGTAATTCTGTACCTTAATTTATTGTTTCTGTTTTCTTTAATCAGATTATGTTTAGTCCATAATCATTGTCCTGAGGTGAAGAAATTATAAAGTGCCCAAGAAGTCGTGCTTGCTCTCTTTCACTCTACTAAACAGTAGAATTCCAGTTTTAGTCTTTGATCATTAAACACAAGTCATTAAGCTTGGTCTTCGCCTTGGAAGAGATAAACATTGCCTGTAGTAAATCTCAGAACACACAGATCTTTTTGCACATCAGTCCATTCATTATTTGGTCCAAAGGCAGGCACAGGTTTTGAGGGACAATAGCAGAATGTTCACTGGCTTTCCAGGTCTTGGCACTTTCAGGTAAAGTTATAGAGCCCATTGCCTTCCCTGTCACCCATCTCAATCTCAGCCAGAACTCATCTTTAACACTAAAATAGCTCATTAAAGTTATTCAGGCTTTGGCAGAAGGCTTATGGCTATGTTCCTTCCCCTTCTTCTTGAAAACCGACCAAACAAGATTCAATTCCAAAGAGAATGGGGGTCTGTAGCTCCAGGCTCTTTAGGAGTTTCTAGCTGCCAATCTCACAATTTTATGTGAAGGTTCCAAAATATGGACATCTCAGTCATCCGTCACAACAAATGATGCTTCATGTCTTCCCAATGGCTTAGTCTCTTCGTGGTTAGTAGCTGGGCCATCCCACTTAAGAGCATCAAGAAGATGGTGATGGACATCACAAGAACATAATGGCTAATGCTGCAACAAAGAGAAAGTATGGGTGAAATGGATGCATATTACAATGTGAACAAAGCTAAAAGAAAATACTTATTTACTTATTAAAGGAGTGATGCATAGTACAGTAGAGTCTCACTTATCCAACATAAACGGGCCAGCAGAATGTTGGATAAGCGAATATGTTGGATAATAAGGAGGCATTAAGGAAAAGCCTATCAAACATCAAATTAGGTTATGATTTTACAAATCAAGCACCAAAACATCATGTTAGACAACAAATTTGGCAGAAAAAGTAGTTCAATATGCAGTAATGCTATGAAATAATTACTGTATTTATGAATTTAGCACCAAAATATCACGATATATTGAAAACATTGACGACAAAAATGCGTTGGATAATCCAGAACGTTGGATAAGCGAGTGTTGGATAAGTGAGACTCTACTGTACTAATAATACAGCAATACAGACAGAATACACAGTAAGGTTTTCTTTCTGAATATGTAGATTTTAATGTCTCAGAGAAGTTGGTAAGCTTTAAGTGTCATGGTTACCTAAACCATCCTGTCATCCTGTCCTGGATTGCTACCAGACTACCACAGATACACTTTGAGCACATCAGTATAAATGCCCTTAAGCAGTCCATGTGTTGTCATCCTGTGTACTTAAAAACCTTTTAATAGTTGCTACATCCTCAGTTAGACTCTCAGAAGTGATTTCTTTATTTCTCAATTAGGCTTTAATCTGTGAACTACCAAACAAGGGAAAATGGCCATAATTACACATAAAGCTGAGTCAGGACTACAAAGAACGCGATTACATCCAAATAGGGTCAGAGATGCTACCATAACAACTGGACTGTTCATGTACATACATTACTCTCTGTAACAGGATTTTCGTTCCTGGGTTATAAATGTGATTTCCTAATTGGTTGTGTCATAAGCAATGTAAAAGTTTTATTAAATGGCAAAATACTTTGTTTTGTGAGACATCCTGCAACACATTTTGCTATAGCTTTTCAATGAATATCTCATAGAGTCACACCTAATACAACATAGTTTGTGGCAGCTACCAAAACAAAGTTTCTGGAGTAGAACAACTACTTTCAAAGTAAGTAACATACAATTAAACAGGAAATAGCACTTTCAAACCAGGAAGAGACATTTTTCCAAATTTTGTTACATAGTGTTATTTGAGAAGACCTAGCAAACAAAATAGCTAGGATTGTGGCCCCCAATATGCGGCTAATATTCCATTTGTAGCACAGCACAGTTCTCATTCTACTTAACCTGGTATCTCCGGCAAGCAAAGTCTAAATGAATTCTCCAACTTGAGGGTCCCATGAGACTGGAAAGTGCATGTGAGCCATCAGCAAATTAATTGTACACGAAGCAAAGGAAATACAAGATCTTACTAACAGGAGGAAAATCATTTTTTCCAGTTATGTTAAATAAGCCATTAACTTTTCTTGGAATAGCCATGGAGCTTGATGCCCAACATCAATATAACTATACAGAAATAGCAAATTGAAGTACAAGCTGCCACTGCCACCACCATTCCCTGACTTCAATAAAGAAGGTACAAGTTCAGAAGCTGATAATATTCAATCTGGCTTGTCAAAGTGCAAAAAGCATTGCTTCAACAGCCTGGTCAGCACCCCTTGGACTCTGCAGTTCGGAGGGTTGCTCACAATAAACTGATAATACAAGGCTCCTTGTGGGAGAAAAACCTAATCTTCCAACCCAGCTGTTCAGACTGAATTATTTTCCTGCAATTTCGGAGGGCTGAAATATGGAGCTTTTGACCAAGTTTTACACTCAAAGAGCTATATCCTCAGCCTCACTTGCCTCCCCGATGTACTAGCTGCCAGGAAAGGATAAAGCGCGACCTTCTGAATTCACAAAGCAAGTTTGTTTTTGTTGCCTTTCTTTTTTTAAAAAAAAGTAAAATCAAGCAGATCAGTTGATGAATATTCTAATTCCTCTTTTAATCCTTTGAGAACTTGGATGAAATTTTAATTACTTTGAATAATTAAAAAGAGTTCATGACTTTATCGTTGGTTCGTTCATACGGAGCCAAAAGTTCAAACTACACAGCCCCAGAGCATCTACTCAGTCCTGGGAAAATATCTGTTGTCTTCAGTAGAATACAACTAAATGCCAGGCACACAACTGAGATTGCAAATTCAATAGTCAATAACAATTTATACTTGACTGAGTTGATTCTTGGATGTTTAACCAAAACATTCTGCTTCCTGAAGCAGAGTTACAACAGTCTCTCCTCTCATCAGAAGAGGGGAATATAAAAACCAGGCAAGTTATTTCTGGCGGTATAAGCACAACCACCATGACAGTGAACCACTTCCTTCCTCTTCATGAAACTGATCAATCCTCTGATGTTCCACGCTTTAAGCTACTTTTCAAATGTCCTAAATTCTCTCTCCTCTTTTCACTCAATTTTATCCTCACCTTCCTTCAGGGAGGAGACAGGAGGGACACATTACTGGCTTCTTAGGTAAAGGTAAAGGTTTCCCCTGACGTTAAGTCCAGTCGTGTCTGACTCTGGGGGTTGGTGTTCATCTCCATTTCTAAGCCGAAGAGCTGGCGTTGTCCATAGACACCTCCAAGGTCATGTGGCCAGCATGACTGCATGGAATGCCGTTACCTTGCCGCCGGAGCGGTACCTATTGATCTACTCACATTGGCATGTTTTCGAACTGCTAGGTTGGCAGAAGCTGGAGCTAACAGCGGCTGCTCAATCAGCTCCCTGGGTTTGAACCTGGGACCTTTCGCTCTGCAAGTTCAGCAGCTCAGCGCTTTAACACACTGAGCCACCGGAGGCTCCCTTAGTAGTCTTAGGCAAACACAAACTGGTAACCTCTCTTAGCTTGTACCGTGTTTTCCCAAAAATAAGATGCTATCTTATATTTATTTTTCTTCAAGAAGACACACTATGGGTTATTTTCAGGGGATGTCTTATTTTTATATCCATGGCCAGTACTCAAGTGGTCAGACGGTGTGATGGCCAGATGCCTCCCTCCATCCGGAGGCGGCTGCTGCTCTTGCGAGAGACTGAACTTCAATATCTCCCAAACAAAGGCAGCACCCAAGCCCTGCAACAGAGGAAAAGGCAGCCCAGAGAGTAGTGCTCTGGCATCTTCCTCCGGTATCAAAGCACCGGGGAGGAGCCCTGTACTTGCGCTGTGGGCGGGGTGGGGGCCCGTGTAGGTCCCACCCCCTTCACCTTTTTGCAGTGTTTCCCCTTACCAGGCTTTGCACTGCTCCTGTTCCCTCCGCTTGGGAGACTTTGGAGATCCTTGTGCCCTTCCCTTGCTTGGGCAGGGAGGAAGGTGTGCTAGTGTGAGTTGGTAAGTCAACCACAGCCATGGCAGATGGAAGGGGTGGCTGCCTTCTTACTGCTCCGTGCCAGTATGCTGCATAGCCATGCCTATCACTATGTCTTATATTTCACAAATGCTTAGAAATCCTGCTACGGCTTATTTTTCGGGTATGTCTTATTTTTGGAGAAACGTCATATATTCTTTCTTTTTAACCATCTCAACCACATTCTGATGTTGAATGTCTCCGTTTTCATCCATGAAAGGAACATAACACCTCCTCCCCTACTACTAAAAATAAGCCTATATTTGTGTTTCTGAATTCTATATATAATACAGTAACTTTATTTTTATACGCCACCTCCATCTCCCTGAAGGGACTCAGGGCAACTTACATGGGACAGGGCCCAACAACACAGTTAAAATGTAACTACATAAATATGCAATTCAAAATGTAATTCCACACATGGTCCTCCCCAGTTACATTTTTCCATCCATCACAGAGACCATCCTCATATGGGAACAATAAAAAGTATTCATACATTGAATAGCCCCGGTGGCAAAGTGTGTTAAAGCACTGAGCTGCTGAACTTGCAGACCGAAAGGACAACGCTGGCTCTTCGGCTTAGAAATGGAGATGAGCACCAACCTCTAGAGTCAGACATGACTGGACTTAATGTCAGGGAAAACCTTTACCTTTATGGTATAGTTATAGGGGTTGCATAGGTGTTGTACACAGAAGCTGCCCAATCACTGTCTTCACGGCAAAATAAAGATTTCAAGGATTTCCTCTTCCCTATGGAAAATAGCAATGGGGCAACTCAGACTCCAAAGATAAAGGCTGAATCTATCATAAATTTTTTAAGTAGGGACAGCAAAGACTAGCAGTGGCCAACCTTTCACCTTGCTTTGAATTATGGTAGTGCCTGCCCCACTTTTTCCTCCTGTTCTCCACATTTAGAGCAGGCTGCAGCAAAATGCCCAACCCATTCTGATGTAATCCTGTTTGTTTTTTTAAAGATTATGTGACTTGCGGTTACATTGGCTAAAACTGAAGGCAAAACTGAACAGCATAGGAAATTCTCTAGCTACAACGAATGCCAGAGATAGTTCACAAGTTAAACTAAAAAGAAAACAAAAGAAAACACCAATTACTTTGAACATCTGCAGAATAGTTGCAGTTAGTGTGTGTGCACTGGGCTTTCATTTTGGAATTTAAAAAAATTATCTGATAACTTCTCTGAGATCAAGTATTAAGCAAAAACACTTTACAAAAGAAAAGGGAATAAAACTGTAGAGGACAAAGTACGGATCTGTAAGCTACAGAATTCTGGGAATTTTGGTCTTTCTAAAGCAAATTTTTCGCATTCATTGTGGTTTAGTTGTGTATGTTCAAGAGGTTTCTGATTTATGGAGATCATCCAAAGTTTTGGAGTTTGGTGCCATCTCTACGCAGATGACACCCAACTCTATTACTCGTTTCCACCAAAAGCCAAGGAAGCTGCTCAGACCCTGAACGGGTGCCTGGCAGCTGTAATGGACTGGAAGATGACAAACAAATTGAAATTAAATCCAGACAAGACAGAGGTCCTCCTGGTCAGTTGTAAGGCAGATTAGGGTATAGGGTGGCAAGGGGTGCTTTAAATGCGATTTCCTGCTTCTTAGCGGGGGGTTGGACTAGATGGCCCATGAGGTCTCTTCCAACTCTACTATTCCATGATTCTATGATTCTAAGCTGTGTTAGATGGGGTCACACTCCCCTTAAAGATGCAGGTCTGCACTATGGGTGTTCTCCTGGACTCATCGCTAAGTCTTGAAGCCCAGGTGTCGATGGTGGCCAGGAGGGCCTTTGCACAATTAAAACTTGTGCGCCAGCTGTGCCCGTACCTTGAGAAGCCAGATTTGGCCATGGTGGTCCATGCCTTGGTTACATCCCATTTAGACTACTGTAACGGGCTCTATGCGGGGCTGCCCCTGAGGAGTGTGCGGAAACTTCAATTAGTCGAAAAAGCTGCAGCCAGGTTACTTACAGGTGATGGACCCAGGAAGCACACAACTCCTCTGCTACAGCACCTTCACTGGCTGCCAATTTGTTTCGGAGCCTGATTAGAGGTGCTGGATTTGACCTTTAAAGCCCTAAACCGTCCAGGTCCAACTTACTTATCTTACCACATCTCATACCAACCTGCCCGCTCCTTAAGATCTTCAGGGGAGGCCCTGCTCTCACTTCCACCACCATCCCAAATGCAGATGACGGCGACGAGAGAAAGGGCTTTCTCGATGGCCGCCCCGAGTCTGTGGAATACCCTCCCCAAAGAAATCAAAACAGCCCAAGTGGCAACGGGAGGAGAAGGAGGCGATTTAGCAATACACAATTGGTTGATAAAGATTTAAAATAGTGTATAACTACTAAAATAATGTATAAATATTAAAATAAATATAGTGCCACTACTTCGCGGATTTTCACTTATTGCGGGTGGTCCTGGAACCTAACCCCAGCAATAAGTGAGGGAACACTGTACTGCCTTTGTTTCTGAAGTGTCTATTTTAAGATGTTTATACTTGTTTATACTTATTTATTGTCTTATTGGATTAGATTTATGTATTTGGATTGTTTGGATCTGTATTTGGATTGTTGTTTGTATGACTTTAATATAGTGTCAGCTGCTTTGGGTCCCGTGAGGGAGAAAAGCGGGATATAAATAGAGATTTATTATTATTACCATGGTTTCCATGCTAAGCTTGGAAACCATCCTGGCATGGAAAGTCTAAATCCATTGTGACAATTTATATGAATCCTTGATTTTGCCCAATAAATTGAAAGAAGGTCTATCCTTTTATGAGTTGCATATTTAAATTCTTTAAAACTATCTCTGCTGCCTGTCTTTTATCTGCAATAACAATTCTTCAACAAAAGAGGAAGAGAATAATTTAGAATTGCATACAACTGTATTATTGAACCAGGTTTGAATCTTACATCCATACACCACATATGTCTTACCATCAAGATACAGCTGCATAACAGAAACCTGGACAATGCACTCTTATTATGCTAATTAAGGCTTACAAATGGAGCTGAACCAGAACAAAGGACACAGCATGACTTGGAAGCTGCTCAGACTAAGTCAGGATTACAGCAAGAACATCAATGGAAAGAGACTGAGATCTGAGAGGACTGGTTAATGTATCATGAAAGCACCTTTCTTAAACGTTTATATGCCTTGTGAATTCTCAGTATGGATTCTTTCCACTGTTTCTCTTTTTGAACTGATCATGCTAAGATGCACATGAGAGAAAAGCCTGGATTTCATTTTTTAAAAAGACTTTAGCTTTTATATTTTTGTAGTTGAACTATGTAGCCAGTCAACTGATGCCATTCCTGAGAGTTATATTCTCACTTGATTTCACAATGTATGGTCCCCCTTCCAGCACGCTAGATGCTGGATGAAGTTGATAAATCTTTGGCTCTGGCTCTTACTGTGTGTATATTGGTTAAGGGATCTTTGCACAGAATCATCATCATCATCATCATCATTATCATCTTTATTTATATACCACCCTATCTCCTCAAGGAACTCAGGGCGGTTTCCAATACCACAGCAAACATGGACAATTTGGACAGAAAAACAAGAAAACTCATGACCATTCATCATTCACTGCACCCCCGTAGTGATGTTGACTGGCTATATCTGCCTAGAAGATCAGGGGGCAGAGGACTTTTACAAGTAAAACAAACAGTCAAAGAAGAAGAACATGCCCTGGCACAATATGTAAAGCAAAATGAAGAACCTGCTTTGATTGAAGTCAAAAATCAGAAACTCCTCAAAACATAGCAAAAAATCAGTACAAGAAAACCGCACTGCAAACTAGAGCTGACAGCTGGCACAACAAGACACTGCATGGAAAGTTCCTTGACAAAATTGAAGGAAAAGCTGATAAGGAGAAGACCTGGCTTTGGCTCACAAATGGGACCCTGAAGAAGGAGACAGAAGGCCTGATCCTTGTAGCCCAGGAGCAAGCCATCAGAACAAATGCAATTAAGGCCAAGATCGAAAAATCAGCTGATTACCCAAAATGCAGACTGTGCAAGGAAACTGACGAAACCATTGATCATATCCTCAGCTTCTGTAAGAAAATCGCACAGACAGACTACAAACGGAGGCACAACTATGTGGCCCAAATGATTCATTGGAACTTATGCCTCAAGTACCACCTCCCAGCAGCAAAGAACTGGTGGGATCACAAACCTGTAAACGTATTGGAGAATGGGCATGCAAAGATACTGTGGGACTTCCGAATCCAGACTGACAAAGTTCTGGAACACAACACACCAGAAATCACAGTTGTGGAAAGGAAAAAGGTTTGGATCATTGATGTTGCCATCCCAGGTGACAGTCGCATTGACAAAAAACAACAGGAAAAATTCAGCCGCTACCAGGACCTCAAGATTGAACTTCAAAGACTCTGGCAGAAACCAGTGCAGGTGGTCCTGGTGGTGATGGGTACACTGGGTGCCGTGCCAAAATATCTCAGACGGTATTTGGAAACAATAGACACTGACAAAATTACGATCTGTCAACTGCAAAAGGCCACCCTACTGCGATCTGCGCGCATCATCCGAAAATAGATCACACAGTCCTAGACACATGGGAAGTGTTCGACTTGTGATTTTGTGATATGAAATCCAGCATATCTATCTTGTTTGCTGTGTCATACAATAAAATAATAATAATAATAATAATAATAATAATAATAATAATAATAATAATAATAATAATGATGATGCCCAGGGGATGCCCAGACATTTTACCATCCTGTGGGAGGCTACTCTCATGTCCCCACATGGGGAGCTGGAGCTGACATAGGGAGCTCACCCGCTCTCCCCGGATTCAAACCTCTGACCTGTCAGTCATCAATCCTGCTGGCACAAGGGTTTAACCCATTGTGCCACCGGGGGATCCATTAAATTGGTTGAGACTCTATGAGATAGATATTCATTGAAAACCTATCTCAAAATGTGCTGCAGGATGACCCTCAAAAATAAAGTTTGGCAGTTAATAAACCTTTTCCATATTTTTATAACCCAGGAATAAACATCGTGTTACATAGTGTAATTTATTTTAAAAACAAAAGCAATATTTACCAGCCTCTAACCACACGGGCAAAACGAATCATTGGGTATATTTCAACAGGATAAACACATACAATTACCATTCCTACTACATTTGCATCACAACTTTCCTCCAGAGAATGGAAGGTAGCTTCCAACCCATTTTATTATCCAAACAGCCCTATGGAGTTTGAACCAACTGAAAAGAGTTATTGGTTCATGCTCACCCAATGAGTTTCGTGATCAAGTGGGATTTTAAACCCTCAATTTTAGGCCCCTTCTACACTGTCATATAATCCAGTACAAAGCAGATGATCTGAATTTTATATGGCAGTGTAGAAGGGGTCTGAGTCCAATTCTAACCACAATAACATATGAATTCATTGACAATTTCAAGCAAAATTACTCTAGTAAAAGCCACTTTATAGTAAGCCATATTTTAAAATGATGATTTAATAAAATCTTCAGGAGGAGGACTTTAGAAGTAATCCTCAAGCTGCATCCCATTTTAAAAATTATATTCCCAGTACAGTGAGGAACTTTAGAAAGTTATTTCTAGGACACTAGGGAAAGATGCTTTGGAACTGGAGCACTACTGCCAAATGGCAAGGATACAGTTCATGTAACATTTACATTTTTAAAATTAATAATAATATTTTAATATTTATACACTGGCTTATATGCAAAAGATGATTCACCAAAACAAACATCACTTCTGCTCAGGCGCCTCATTGTCCAAACCAACAGAAAAGGAACAGAAGCAAAGAGAGGAAGAATGAAAAGAAAAATGTAAGAAGCAATATACCAGTAAATAAAACAAATTAGATACAAAGTTGAAAGAGTATGAAACTTAATATGTATTGAAAATTGCCCAAAACGCATCTACTCAGACAGAACAATTTAGCTCAACAGTCTCATGTTTTCTAACAGACTTTATCACAACTTGATCTACGAGAGAAGTGTCACTGTAAGCATTGTAAACAGTGTCTCAGGACCATTTTTAGGACAAAAATACCCCACAATATTTTGCAGTTGAAACATGCTGCAGATAAGTTTCTTGTAGTCTCTTGGATGAGAAACAGTACTTACCCCCTGATGAAAAAGAGAGAAACCGGAAGAAAACTATAACCGTATATAACCATTGGCATGAACATATTACTAAAACAGCAAAGGACAGGCTCCTGCAGGAACACAAAGCTTGTGTATCAGAACACAAAGCAGGTGATTCTACTCTCTTCACTTGGAAAAGAAGATGGTGACAGCAATGAAAGAAGGAAGCTTCTGACTCCAAGCCACTTGTTCCTTAGAACTGCCTCGTCCATGGGACAAATGGCTGATGAACCCATCCTTCCCACATAGCTTTGGCTTCAAGACCCCCATCCACACTATCCATAGTCAGGGGTATGTACAATAGATCATATGGAAATGGCTGCCTCCTTCTCCCATCACCACTGGTGCCAGGTGTTCATAGAATCACAGAGTTGGAAGAGACCTCATGGGCCATTCAGTCCAACCCCCTGCCAAGAAGCAAAAATTGCATTCAAAGCACCCCTGACAGATGGCCATCCAGCCTCTGCTTAAAAGTCTCCAAAGAAGGAGCCTCCACCATACTCTGGGCAGAGAGTTCCACTGACGAAAAGTTTGCACAGTGAGGAAGTTCTTCCTAACGTTCAGGTGGAATCTCCTTTCCTGTGGTTTAAAGCCATTGTTCCACATCCTAGTCTCCAGGGCAGCAGAAAACAAGCTTACTCCCTCCTCCCTATGACTTCCCCTCACACATTTATACATGGCTATCATGTCTCCTCTCAGCCTTCTCTTCTGCAGGCTAAACATGCCCAGCAATTTAAGCTGCTCCTCATAGGGCTTGTTCTCCAGATCCTTAATCATTTTAGTTGCCCTCCTCTGGACGCTTTCCAGCTTGTCAACACCTCCCTTCAACTGTGGTGTCCAGAATTGGACACAGTATTCCAGGTGTGGTCTGACCAAGGCAGAATAGAGGGGTAGCATGACTTCCCTGGATCTAGACACTAGACTCCTATTTATGTAGGCCAAAATCCCATTGGCTTTTTTTGCAGCTGCATTACATTGTAGGCTCATGTTTAACTTGTTGTCCACAAAGACTCCAAGGACTTTTTCACACGTACTACTGTTGAGCCAGGCATCCCCCATTCTGTATCTTTCATTTCATTTTTTCTGCCTAAGTGGAGTATCTTGCAATTGTCCCAGTTGAACTTCATTTTGTTAGTTTCGGCCCATCTCTTTAATCTGTTAAGATTGTTCTGAATTCTGCTCCTGTCTTCTGGAGTATTGGCTATCCCTCCTAATTTGGTGTTGTCTGCAAACTTGATGATCATGCCTTCTAACCCTTCATCTAAGTCATTAATAAAGATATTGAACAGAACTGGGCCCAGGACAGAACCCTGCAGCACTCCACTTGTGACTTCTTTCCAGGATGAAGAAGGTGCATTGGGTTAATTTGCTTAACCAATTACAGATCCACCTAACCATAGTTTTGCCTAGTCCACATTTGACTAGCTTGTTTGCCAGAAGGCCATGGGGGACCTTGTCAAAGGCCTTACTGAAATACTGAAATCCTGCTCCTAGCCAACTTGTAACTCTATTGAAAAAAGAGATCAAATTAGTGTGGCATGATTTGATAAATCCATGTTGACCATTAGCAATGACCGCATTTGTTTCTGAATGTTTGAAGACCACTTCCTTAACAATCTTTTCCAGAATCTTGCCTGGTATCGACATGAGGCTGAATGGACGGTAACTGTTTAGGTCGTTCTTTTTCCCCTTCTTGAAGATAGAGACCACATTTGCCCTCTTCCAATCTGCTGGGACTTCTTCTGTTCTCCAAGAACTCTCAAAGATGATTGCCAGTGGTTCCGAAATAACTTCCGCTAGTTCCTTCAATACTCTTGGATGTAGCTGATCTGGCACTGGAGACTTGAATTCGTTTAGAGCGGCCAGGTGTTCCTGGACAACTTGTTTCACTATTTGGAGTTGGATTTCCCCATATCCTTTGTCCACTCAATGTTGCTGCGGTTGAGGATGGCTTTCTTTTTGTGAGAAGACTGAGGCACAGAAGGCATTAATTAGTTCTGCCTTTCCCCTCTCCCCTGTCAGCATTACCCCATCTTCTCCTCACAGAGGCCCTATCACCTCCTTGTTCTTCCTTTTCCTACCGACGTAAGCAAAGAAGCCCTTATTATTTTTAATGTCTCTGGCAAGCCTGAGCTCATTTTCAAGCCTTGTGAACCTTTTCCCTACAGGAGTTGGCTATTTGTTTGAATTCTTTGGCGATTTCTCCCCTTCTCCACTTCTTGTGCATGTCTCTTTTCAGCCTTAGCCTTAGTTCTTTGGACATGCATTCTGGCTTCTTTGAACTTGTCTTATTTTTATTCTTTGTTGGCACTGTTTGCATTTGCAACTTGAGTATTTCACTTTTGAAAAACTCCCATCCATCCTTAACTCCTTTGTCTTTCAGTATTGGCGTCCATGGAGTGGCAATACTCACAGAAAAGGTGAGACTAGGTGACTGAGGGATATTTTGACTGTGAAGTATTTTCAGTTTTCAGCAGCAAGCTGGCAGTGAGGAAAGACCTAACCACTGAAATATCTCCCTCGAAAAATGGTTTTAGCTTTTACATAAAAACCATATTATACAAAGCTCAGTATTTCCTTCATTTTTTGGAAGTCAGCATTCCTAAAGTCCAGAATGCATGCATGACTTATTTTAGTTTCGGCTTCCTTTGTATCGCAAACTGCAGGAGCACATGGTCGCTTGCCCCTAAGGATCCGATCACTTTGACTGCATTGATCAGGTTTTCCACGTTTGTTAGGATGAGATCGAGAGTGGCAGATCCCCTTGTTGTGTCTTCTATCTTCTGGACCATAAAATTGTCTGCAAGGCAAGCGAGGAACTCGTTGGAAATCGCCCATGACTACTATATCTCTTCGTTGTGCCTGTTTGGTCAACTGCTTCATCGAGTTTTTCATCCTGGCTTGGAGGTCGGTAGTAAACACCCACAATGAGATATTTTTGAGTCCCAGTTCCGTTGATTCTTATCCAGATGCTTTCAAGCTGGTTTCCGAGATTGCAGTCTGGCATCTCTTCTGCAACAAAAATGTTTTTGACATATATGGCTACTCCCCCTCCTCTCCCCTTTGTTCTGTTTCTATGAAAGAGGTTATAACCCTCAATGGCTACATTCCGGTGATGGGTGTCATCCCACCTGGTTTCAGTGATGCCTATGACATCTTATCTATGGTGTTGTGTTAAAAGTTGGAGTTCGTCTTATTTCCTTCCTTCCCTTCCTTCCCTTCTATGGCCTACTTCCAAAGGCAGTAATAGGCAATCAGTTGGTTTGTAGCCAAAACAATATTGATATTCAGAATTTCCTAGGCATTGAGAACTTCATTGCAGACTGAATCCAACAATACCCCCCCTAAAATAATTGTGTTTGTATATTAATATTGTTCAACATTATTGTTATCTTATAGTGGGCTGGATTCTCACTGATGCAAGCAGATATGCAAGCATCTCAGTACACCTGTCCAATGCTGGGGTTTTCTGAGGTTTGGAAGTACAATAAAATGTATTTCAGATGAGCCTCTGGAATAACTCTTTAAGAGTGACTCATAATGAAAACTATACACCCCAAAAGTAAGATATTGCTACTCATTGAAAGCTGCTCAGAACCTAAAGAAAATGCTCAGTGGGAGCATTGGTTAAATTCATACACAGGAAAGAAACAGCCACTGGAGATACCTCTAGAAACACATGTAAGAGATGATCTCATGACCATGGTGATCTGCTGCCATGTTACATAATAGCAGATCACTTACAGAAGGAGTAGAAATAGCATCTGGACTACCATATGATTCCTATCTGTAACCTAGATGTAGGAGGGAAGCAAGTGCATGCCTAACGAATCGAAGTGTACACACTAATGCCATGAGAGGTGATAATGGAAGGTTCTGGTCCTTACATGCATCAAAAGCAAAGTGTGGAAGCATACACTGGCCTACTGTTTCAGTAGACGATTGCAATATTATACCATTAATGTTAGATTTTTCAGTAAATAAATAATAGGCTCTTTCATTTAGGATTTATGTTCATTTTCCGTCAAGGGAGTTTAAACAAATATGTTTCTTTATTTGTTTTGAACTGGGAGATACAAAACTGGCATTTTAAAGACACAGGAATGCTAGTGATTCTATTTTACTCTTTAAAATATGAGACAATCTCTACTCAAAGCAATGTTCCACTTCATGCAAACATGTCTTCTATGGCTCTGGGTTTTGGGGTGTAGTAGAATAACCCTGCCCCTGCCCCAGCCCCACAGTAAGGCTGGATCTACACTGCCCTATATCCCAGGATCTGATTACCAGATTATCTGTTTTGAACTGAATTATATGAGTCTACACTGCCAGATAATGTGGGATCAGATCCTGGGATATAGGGCAATATAGAGGGCACCTTAAGAAAACATTTCAGATTGCCAAATGATCAAAATATCTTAACTAAATACCATAATAAGAAGCTGACAAACTTGTGTAGACAAAAAGCTGCTTGCATTTCTGCTGTAAGTTCTAACAGGAACAAGTGGATACAAACAATAATTCTGCCCAAAGTTATTTGAGGAACTAAAAAAAACAAAGTTCTCTGAATGGAACTTGCAAAGCATTTTAAACAATCCTTACAAAATTATTATATTTTTAATTTTGTATTTAATTTTAATAATTTTAATTTGTACTTAAATTTTGTGTTTAAAATATTTGAATGTATTAAATAATTTGAAAATCCAACAAATGTTGGTTTAAATACCTTTCAAGTACACGAAAAAGCCAAAGTAAAACTCTGGAGATTAAGGAAGAGAGAAATGTATTCAGAGCAAAGGGAGCACTCTATAATGCCGAAATTGCAAATAACATTTGAAAAAGGTACAGACTATATCCATTTTTTCAGAAGCATGCAGTGGAAGTTTTTAATGGGAAATAGGCATTAGGAAGCTATTAGGAGTGTAAATTAAAGGAACAGGGCTGTTAAAACACACACACTACATTAAAGTTTTAAATTAACACTAAAGGCTTAAGGTGTTCGGAAGAATAACTTCCAGTCTCATACATTACATTATGCCAAAATGAGAATTATCAGGCGCTAGTACAAAAAAAGAGAAAAACTTCTCTACAGCGCTACTTTGGAAATATGCCATGAAACAGTTCTGAAGGAGCTAGACTCACATACGTACAAGTTGAGTATTCCTTATCCAAAATGCATGGGACCAGAAGTGTTTTAGATTTTGTGAAAGTTTAAATAAAATTTTATTTATAGACCACCCTATCTCCCTGGGGGGGACTCCGGGCGGCTTGAGATATTTTGGAGGCGGGACCCAAGTCCAAACAATAAATTTGTCTATATTTCATATATACATATATACCTTACAGACATATCTTGAAAGTAATTTTCACAATATTTTAAATAAGTTTGGGGATGAAACAAAGTTTATGCACACTGAACCATCTGTAAGCAAAAGTGTCACTATCTCAGTCATCCATGTGAACAATTTTGGAGTATTTCAAATTTCAAAATTCCAGATAAGTAATGCTCAACTTGCACATCGTTTGATGACAATCTACAGTGAAATGAGTAAACCAACTCCTTTGAAAAACACTGCAGTGTGAAGAAGCATAAAGATTCAATAAGCAGTATCTAATCTGCAATGGCATTCACACATACGATTCAATATGAGATATCAGAGAGAGAGCAATGTTTGTGAACCATTTAAGAGGGAAGAAACGTGGACCGGGGCATAAAGGTACTGTGTTGAACTCAATAATTTCTTGTATCTTGGACCATGTGGAACAATGATCAGCATAAAAATCATGGAGAGAAAGAGAACATGCCTCAAAAAGAAGACAATTAAAAGCCATTCCTATTCCTTTTGTTATCACATAATGGCATCCTGCCAATATATCTGAGGCTATCAGAAACCAGTACGGCAATGCCTGCAGGCAACTCTGCCTCGAAAATTAGTTTTCATGCAGAAGTAGCACAGTAATTTTAAAAGGAAACAAGAAGTCGTGTTTCCTGAAGAAAAAGGAAGTATCTCGTTGTTATAATAACTTGGCAAGGTTTGATGCCCTTACTCCATTAAGTTGTACAGTTGACCAAGTTCAGTGTTACAATATCCAATATATCTTGGCTCAAGGTCAGTAAAAGTGTATGCATATCACTGGGAAAAGAACCAGGGGAAAGATATGGATACAGGCTGGACAGACATTGGATCCAAGAGGAGATTTGGAAAGCACTCATGTGTATACATACAAGGACACTTTGAACGTTCAGAGAATTCGTTTAGTAAAGCTAGCTGAAGCAAAATTTACACCAGCAAAATAATTCAGTTCCTATTTTCAGTATTCTGGCCTAGATTCACACCTACTTTAAATAAACCGGACTCAAATTGTACCAATAGCCATACATTTCCCTTGCCAAAATTGAAATTGGTACAAAAAGGAATTTCTTCCCATGTCTGGAGTATTTTGGAGGGAAAGCTTGGAGAGGGAGGGGGAGGAAGCACAGAGCCCTTCAGTTTGCTTCATGGAGCCCCAAGGGCTCTGCAGAGCACTGTAACAATCTAGGCTTGGAATGCCTTTTCACCCAGCACCATACAGAATCCAGTAGTTACTAACTATATAAGTTTATTTACAAAGCCTGTACACAAGGGGGAAAAGGGCATTTCCCAAAAAGCAGTAGAAAAGGTGCCAAGAAATAGCAGTAGTCCATATATACAAAAGATCAATAGTCCAAAATAGCAAGGTACATGAAATCCAGGAAGTCAAGAACATAGGCATAAATCCATAAGCATGAAGACAAGAATTTTTCCAAGGCAAAACTCCTTCAAGAACATAGGCAAACACAAGAGACTGGGTTTAGGAGCATGAGAGCTGAAACAGAAACTTGATTCTATGGCAACGTTTTCTTTTCTGGAGACAAAAGTAAACATCACTTAATTTAAGCTCAGGCCCGACCAAGAAGCCATGAGGTCATGCCTTTGAGACCTGGGTCTCAAGGACTTCCCACGAAGTCTTTCTGAATACCTAATGAATTTCTCCTTGACTCCCTCCATGCAGAGGCCTAATCTGCTATCACAGGAAAACTCCCCATCTGCACCTGCAGAAGGCCCAAGAGAAAAAGACTTTTCCCCAGTTGCTAAGGAACTGGGGAATCCCAAACATCTCCTGTCACCTCTGTAACTGCCAGCCCTTCTCTCTGATCTGAGGCTTGCAAATCACCCTCCCTGATCACACACAGACTCATCAATGGGAAACCCATAATCCCCCTCTTCCTCCAAGGAATCCCCAGCATCTTGCTGCTAAACCCCAACAAGCACACTTTGAGAACTGCTGACATAAACCTATCAGCCCATAGTCTTCCTTGTTTTCTCATCAACACTCACTGGATGGCTCCCCACATCCAACCCTTTGCAGTCCAGTGAGTAATCATGAGTAAGTGAAGGAACTTTAAATGTCTCACAACACACAGGGGACACAGAAGAAAACATAACATGTTTTTATCCTTTTTGGGGGCCCTGTTTCCTCTTAGCAGAGCCCAGCCATGAAATCAACCGTGAGGGGATAGATCAGACTACTCCTTCACCACTGATCTTGTGGTTGGACACCTCATTCTTCCTGATGCATTTTGGGCAAGAGCTGCTTGACTTTGAAGCAGCTTCACAAGCAGAATCCAGGAGATAGTGGCAGTACCCCCAATGAGAAGCAAAATGAATATATATATATATATATATATATATATATATATATATAATGTTTCATTCTCTTTAGGGCCACCTATTAACAGTGCTGGCACAGAAAACATATTGTAAATTATTTTCATAATTTCATCTGCCAAATATAGTGTGTTACAATAGAGTCTCACTTATCCAACGTAAACAGGCCAGCAGAACGTTGGATAAGTGAATATGTTGGATAATAAGGAGAGATTAAGGGAAAGCCTATTAAACATCAAATTAGGTTATGATTTTACAAATTAAACACCAAAACATCATGTTATACAACAAATTTGAGAGAAAAAGTAGTTCAATACACAGTAATGCTATGTAGTAATTACTGTATTTATGAATCTAGCACCAAAATATCATGATATATTGAAAACATTGACTACAAAAATGTGTTGGATAATCCAGAACGTTGGATAAGCGAGACTCTACTGTACTTGGATTGCATCTCTGTCTTTTTAAATGATGTTTACTGTCTTTTAAAGCTTTAAAACCACTCAAAATAAGATTCACATAAATACTCGAGAAACAAAAATTCTCAAATGTAGAAGGAAAGAAAAACAAAGTGTTAATTAATTTTCTCAACATGCCCATACATAGTTTATAATTAATTCCACTTTTCTTGAGGACAGAGGCAAAAAGCTATTCCTTGGAGTATGAATTGAGGTTGTTGGGAAGTTCTTCGTACATGCCATAGCTTTTATTCCAAGATCCTAAATCAACACAATTGGACAGGCAAGCACCAGCTCTTGACCTTTCCTATCAGCTGCTGCTTATCAAAAAGTGATGTAGTGCGTCATTTTCTGCCCTTTCCAGTCTCTGTTGTCACACTCTGTTGTCATGAGCCATCTCTTTTTTATTTAGGTTTTTATTGCATTTTGATAGAAGAAAAACTTGTTAATCATTGATCTTGAGCGATCCACATCTCTCCAGCATAGTCCTGTTTCCTTACTAGTAACCTTACATAGCTAGGTGCAATTAATTCTGCAAGACAATTTGCCACCCCACAAATTTCATAGGGTTTTCTTAGCCAAAGAAGACTCAAAATTGGTTTTGAAGGAGCAAAATTCCAACGAGAGCCAGTCCCATGTTTACTATAATATGCATTCTGTCCTTATAGCTAAAGGGGAAGATAAGGATTTATGGCTTAAGGGACTAGACCCCGAACTAGCCTTTCCACTGACTGAGCACCATGCCACTAGGACTGGCAAAAAGATCTTACTATCCTCATTAATGGTCTGTGAGAAGCAGAAAATGGCAGGCCAATTAAATGCTAAAATACAGTAGGATATAAATGCCACAAGAATACACCAAATAAAATATAGCAAGGAAGTAGTGAGATCATTAGCAGTTCTGGAAAATTCAACACTTGTACATGTAATTGCTAGACTTTCCCCCCACTCTATTAACAAACAATGATCTTTTCCCAGTCTCCAAATAAAAGACTTGTAGGTAAGTAGTTTTCCAAAATATTATCAGGATTAAGGACAGTTTTCTGAAATGTCTCAGTGGAAGAAAATAATGCTGCAGCACCTTCAGAAAAATGTGTAGAGAAAACGAGTCAAGTATTGAGTAACTGTTCAGCAGTTGCTAGGCAATTATAGGATCTGTGCCAAAATCATTGGATACTGGCAGGCAATTCAAAGGTGATCGGGTGAAACAGCAGATGAGGCTTCTGTCTAAATAATGACAATCAAATAAAATGATCTTCCAACTCATAGACTCATTTGAATGACCACTAATGATGCTAAGGCTGTGGACATCACCATCAAAGCAAAATAATGCTTGGGAAAAGAGCAGTAAAGCAAGAGTATGTGTATAATGAGGTTCAAGACACATAACCTGGGGTAATACATGATCAAATTGCATTTCAATCTATATTTCAAATGTAATGGAATGAATGCAAACAGGTTACATCTTGATTTAATATGTAATGTTTTCTAGTAGGCTTGTGCACAGATTTGTTTTAGCCATTTTCCTTCAGCCAATCTCGCTTGCTCAGATGGTTGTAACGGCAAGAGCCCAGCCATCACATTTTTTCGTCCGTTACGGAACCACATGGCAGCCGTGTCTGCTTCCTTAATCCCATTGCTAAAATCCAGGCTCCCTTGAAGGGAAAAAAGGAAAGGGTCCCAGGAAAGGTGCTTCCTTAACCTCACTGCTGAAACCCAGGCTCCCTTGAAAAGAAGAAAGGAAAGGATCCTAGGAAGGATGCTTCCTTAACCTTGTTGCTGAAACACAGGCTCCCTTAAAGGGAAAAAAGGAAAGGATCCCAGGAAGATCCCCTTGTAAGTTCCCCATTGCCACCAATGGGACAGATCTAGCCGTATTTTTTGGCTGCAAAACTAAAACAGCGATCCAGCTACCCTCCTGTTTTCTGAAGGCGCACGAAAACAGATATAGGTGTCTAGCGGAATCGGCCAGCAGAAATGGATTGAGGTTCAGTCAAAATACACAAATCTATTTTCTAGTTTCTCTTTTTAATATTTTAAGGTATCCTGGAAGAATTTTTCAGGACTCATGCAATTTTCTTCTTCATTCTAAGATTGCCCCTCCCCCCAAAAAAGAATGACATGTTTCAAAATGATGGACCCAATTTCAAAGCAGTATATTTCACAATGGAATTAGGTTACAATTACACAAAAAGTTATAAATAGTTTAATGAGCCATACAGTTAAGTTTTGCTAACTGTTTTGAGCCAGAAACAAATCTAACAAATAACTCCACAAATGGAGAATATTTTATTAGGATTTATGTTGGTGGGTCATCATCTTGCAAGTGACTAGGCTAAGGGTGTCCATGTGCTGGGAGAGGCATCTAGCAACAATCCTTTGAAACTCTGTGTCACATCCTTTCAAGTGGCAAGAGTTTCATTCATGAGTGGTTTGTAGTTGCAGAGATAAAGTAATTTCAAATTGGGTCTTTTTGAAACACCATGAATTAAATAACAATTTTACAGTACAACAAAACTTTCTCTTTCACTATAACAGGAATCACTGATCTTCTTGAAATGAGAGCTGGAGGTGAATTACTTTTCAAAAAGTAAGTTTTCAACCACCCTAGGCATCCCGTTGACTGAGCCGATGGGTTCCACTTGCTCTTTTGAAGAGCCCCCCCCCCCCCCCCCCCGCTTATCTCAATGTGCCACTACTAAGATCTGCTAATGAAGAAGCTAGGAATGAATGCAGGAGAAAAGGAGTGTTCAACATATTCAGAGGAAGAATTCCATTGGTACATCTTTTCTGTAGACATCAAACCTATCATGCAACCCTTTTCTGAACTTACTTTCTTTGGAAAACCAGCTCCCTGGAGCACAGCGCTCAACAAGGACAAAGTCAATGCCATAAGATACCAGACTGGCCTTCTGCAATGCCCTTTAACAATGTGGAAGCTTGAGACTTCTAAACAATTTTTAAGAATTAAAAAAATCAGAAGTCCCTCTATGTATGAAAATAGTGTTTATGACTGTAATATGACTAAAAAGGACTCATCAGTGGTAGATGCAGGGAGATGGTAAATATGGGTAGGGCTGAAAAGATAGCTGGGATAATATATCATAGCCATGACATCGAACCAATCACAAAACAACTTCACAAGGAAAGAAATAAAAATAACTGGACAAAATGGAACAGTTAAATTATGAACCTGGTCACCTAAAAGATATTGCTGATGTCACTGAAACATTGTCAGTTGGCAGCCCTTTGGCAATGATGACATTGTGAAATATTCAGGTTAACGTGGGAAGCCACACATATTTTATAGACTGCAAATGAGGAAGAAGAAAGAAGTCCATATAACAGTTGCCTTGTACCTTGTTCCGATGTCCAGCCAGCTTCCATAATCTTTAACCAGAAAGAAGAAGTGCTACAGAAAAGAGAGAGAAAATAAAGAACACAATTTGTTCAGTAAGCAAACATTGCACAAGGAGAACGACAAGGTTCAAATTCCTGCTTCAAGTTGCTCATTCATGGCACTGAACTCTTGAAGTAAAAGATGTCATGCAACAATATTGAACTGAACAACAAACAAATAAGGAAAGAGGTATTCAGGGAAGTGGACCTGAACAGGAGGGAAATCGGTTCAAATTCCTCTGAAACTATGAACTCTCTTGCACCCAGCTTGATTTTACAAGAGGATGTGTTTGCCAAAGCTTGGCAGAAGTAACCACACTTTGGACTACAATTCCCAGCATCTCTCAATCTGTATGGCCAGTGATCATGTTGCAAATTCTAGAATACATCTCTTTTAACGTCCATTAAAAATGACTGATAAATTCATTCGCATCATCTCTATGATGTAACTGTGTTGGCTACTGTTTGTAACCAAAATGTTATTACTGATATAAAGTCCTGTGTGTAGTAAAGGACTACATTGGGGTGCAAACAACGGCCTTCTAGATGTTGGTCCCCAGTTCTCACCAAACCCAGATGTTATGGCTACTGACAGCCCAATAAACATCAAGGGTGTGGGGCACAGTTTTCCATACTTTTGTGTTCCTTACTAAAATGTGTTTCGGTGTCCACTCCTACTTTTAATAGGATAGATGCTATCTTCTGAATTGGCAATATATACAGGAGAATTTACCTAGAATTTTTCAACATTTAGTTGTAATTATTTCCTCCTATGTTTGAATCTTCATCAAGTCAAACAACTGCTTTGCTATTTTAACAACTTCTTTATGTATTTTAACATTTTAATTGAATGAACAGACTTTATGGATCAGAATTTTTAAAATACATTTCTGGATTGGAATCTGAAAGAAAACACAAACTCCCTCCATTCCCACTCCCTTCCTTCATTTTACTGGTTAATTACTCTGCAATTAAAATTATTATAGCCTCTGATATTTGCCATTAGATATTAGGCCACATAATCCAACCCACACAACTCTGTTGAACTTCAGATGGCTTTTGTAAATTACTGTGAACGTTTATTTAGATTTTATGTCACTATATAATTCTTGTCCGATTCTGTCTGACTATATTGGTTTAGGTTATTGATGTTATACTCAATTCACTGATATTAGGTTTAATTTGATATTAGGTTTTTAACGCTGTTTTCATATGTGGGGTCTTGCTGGGATTTTATGCCAATATTTTTCTGGTTTTTTTGAAGGCATTTAATGTATGTTGTTGTTTGTTGGAATCCGCCCTGACTTCCTTAGGGGAGATAGGACAGAATAGAAACAAGGTTTTTATTATTATTATTATTATTATTATTATTATTATTATTATTATTATATTTCTCATATGTAACTTCACAATGTGATATAACAAAGGTGAAAGCTGTTGTCACTTCAACTAAATTCTCCAGGGAAATTACAGGATGTGAAAAGATAACATAACATCACTGAAAACATATCTCTTCAAGCCAAATCACAGCATAGAAATACACTGCTGTCAATGAACATGGTTTTGAGGAAAACACATACTTTTTCATTTAAAAATATGACATTTAATCATTCTTGATCCTGACTTTAAACAGTGGGTCTCCCTATCCTAGCTCAGACTGTGTGCATGAACAGCATCATTTATGCCTCCCTGGGTCTCCTTTCCCAACTTTTTACTTGGTTATTCTGACATTTCCTTTGAAAAATGAGGCCAGACCATGACATATTTTTTCTTTTGTTCTGAAGGCAGGGAAGAAAGGGATGAAAAATTAAACTAGGCACCCAGGTACATCTGGCATTCCCTTTCACTCAGCCTTGAACATTTGGTATGAAGTAGATGAAAACCTAGCATTGCTAACTTAAAAATAGCAGCCTGGAAGAACCGAAGTAATAAAGATTACGTCTCTTCAGATACATTCATTACATGATGTACAAAGGATTGTGAAGGGAGGGGGATTCCTATCTGCAATTTATGCAGGGTTTCAATTCAACTCCCTGTCCTAGTTCTAGAAACTTTGAAGTCTGAAACTAATTCAGATATCTCTTCACTGAATTAGCAGAGCTCCCTGGGTTTTGATCTTATTTGTACAGAAAGTCCAACAGTAGCTTACCAAAGCCATGATGTCTGAAATCACAAGAACAATGAGGAAAAGCCTGGGGAAAGAGAGTGAGAACAAGAACGCAGGTCAGAGGAGGAACATAACTCATAGTTCAACAGTGCAACAACAAAGCTTCGCAGAATTCCAAGAATATGACAAAATGTGTTTGAGAAACACACAGCTACTCTCCTTTGATCTGTTTCGCTTGTGTTCTTTGTCTTAGGATCATAAGTGTTAGCCATTCTATGCTTTAACCATCTCATTACCAAAACTCATTATGGGAAGCTGAATTTCATGACCTCTTTAAATTGTAACTATGGAGCCAACTTCCCTTTTTGTTGTTGTATGCTTTCAACTTGTTTCAGACTTAGGACAATCCTAAGGCAAACCTATGGTACTTGTATTTCATGTTCATATTTTTGACTCTGTTGTACCCCGCTTCAAGGAGAGGCAGGTGACAAAAATATATTATGATGATGATAGGGTTTTCTCATCAAGACTTGTTTAGAGAGGGTTGCTTTTGCCTTCCTTTGTGGTTGAGACAGTGTGTCTTGCTCAAAATCATCCTGTGGGTTTCCATGGCTAAGTGAGTCATATTGGTGGGGCATTGGTTATACACCATATTTGTACTTTCCTAAGCCCCTGAGCAACGGAAGATAAGATGCTTTTGAATTGTGGTGTTGGAGGAAAATTCTGAGAGTGACTTGGACCACAAGAAGATCCAACCAGTCCATCCTCCAGGAAATAATGCCCAACAGCTCACTGGAGGGAAGGTTATTAGAGGCAAAGCTGAACTGCTTTGGCCACATAAGAGAAGACAGGAAAGCTTGGAGAAGATCATGATGCTGGGGAAAATGGAAGGAAAGAGGGGCCAACTAAGGGCAAGGTGGATGGATGGTATCCTTGAAGTGACTGGCATGACCTTGAAGGAGTGGGGATGGTGATGGCTGACAGGGAGCTCTGGCATGGCTGGTCCATTAGGGTCACAAAGAATTAGAAGCGACTGAACAAATAAACAACAAAATAGCCCTTGAAAGAAGAAAAAATATAAATAAGTCAATATAATAGAAAGTGAAACATTACAAATCTTAAAACAGCTTTTCATTATTTTGCATTATTTTCATATTCATCTTACACAACACAAAATAGCTTTGGGGATTTTAACCTACACCAGGAGTCCAAAACCTGTGATTCTGCAGGTGTTGCTGGACTCCATCTTCCATCTTTCCTAAACATTGACTAAGCTATCTGGGGAAGATGGGAGCTGAGAACCTGTGGGTCCCCAGATGTTTTAGCCTTCAACTGCCAGAAATCTTAACAACTGAGAAATTGGCTGGGATTTCTGGGAGTTGTAGGCCAAAATATCTGGGGACCCACAGGTTGAGAACCACTGATATAGAATGCCACAGGTTGCTCCATTGACCTACAATTTTGGGCAAATTCCTACTAAGATCTCATATGGAGCTAAACTGCCATTCACAGCTCTAATATTCCTCAAGGGTAACTAGGTTGCACCCATTTTTATTTGTTCTGCACTGATAAGGCAGAAACTCTTTATTGAAAATCATTCAATTATAAGTCTCTATAGGGTTCATGAATGACTGAATACTGACTTCTACTTAGCCCTAAGACACAAGACTTAGGTATCCAAGTCTTTGGTAGCGAAGATCATTTCTGTTTGGAAATGCATATTTCCGTAAGTGCAATGGACTATGAGCAAGTGAAATAAAATACAACTAAAGACTGCTTCATTATCTTTATCTTTTCATTAAGTGATGGAAATATTAGGCTAAGTGAGCACTACTCTAAATTGCTAATGACTGGTTTTGTCAGGGACTTGAACTAAAATAATTCTGCAAACAGCTGACCTAGTAGCAGGAAGAAGAGATGGGTCATTAACTGTAATAATAATTTAATTCCTAAAAATTATAATTGGAATACTATCAGTTATGGTGTGAAATTTCATTAAAATGTGCTATATCATGGCACTAAGCAAAATCACAATCACTTCTAACAAATGATTTCCCCCTAAGAAAAAACAGACTCTGATCATATTATCAAGAATCAAGCATAGTAAACTAATAGTACCTTACAACAGTGCCTTACATAGGATCCCTTCCAAGTCTATGATTCTACAGTTACCAAAATGTGATAAATCTAGTTGCTGCTTATTCGTTTTTAAGTTTATTTACCTTAAACAAAGCAGATGTTCAACTGGATCCTATCATGTTGTTGAAAGTGTTGTCAAAACACTGAGGGATGATCTCACAGAGACATAACTCATCAACTAATAAGGCAGCAGGAAATTGCCCATAAGAACCTTCACTCTTTTATGGTTTATATCACATTCAGAATCATTAGCAGCAACCACAGGGGGAAAAAACTTCCATTAAACATGAGGCTATTCCTAACTTTAGCTTCCCCTTACTTAAATGTGATTATGCTGTGTTACAGAATACAGATGGTAGGGAACAACAAGAACAGACAGCACTAATGATAGCCTTGATTGGACTGAAACAATGATCAAACACCTATCCACTGAACGAAAATCCATTCAAAAGCATATGATGTGACTTCCCTATAAATGGAGGCCCTTATGCAATCTCTCCTGCTTAATACAATACGAAGAATGGATCCTGTGAACTGAAACGCCATGTGAGTGCTCCTCTTCCACCATGCTGTTTTGCACTCCGCCCCTAAAATGCATTAACCATGCCCAGATATAGTTCTAGTGATGGATAATATCAGATTCAAATAGTCAGATATTTCTATCCATGAATTCTGCATCCATTGATTCAATCATCCATGACTTGAAAATGTTATCCCCAACCCCCTTCCCCCCCAAAATCCAAAAAAGCAAGCCTCTATGTTGTCATTTTTATATTAGGGAGTGGGGAACCATTTTACTATGCTACCATATATAATGGGAATGAAGTATCCATGGATTTTATTATCCACAGGGGGGTTCTGGCACCATAGCGGATACCAAAGGCTCACCGAATGTGTATAGCTGGGATGTACCATTTGAGACTGCATTGGTGAGGGGGTTAAAATTTTGAAATTACCATCAGCACCATTTCAGAAAGAAAATTAACATGCCAACCAAAAACAATGGGAGTGGAAGTTGTTCTGCCTTCTATCACAGAATGACAACACCACACAGTCTAACTGGTAATTCAGAGGATAACTTATAAATGTTGTTGGATTGCAGTTATCACCAGCCCCTAGTCACCTTAGCTCAGTGGTTCTCAAGCTGGGGTCCCCAGATGTTTTTGGCCTACAATTCCCAGAAACCCCAGCCAGCTTACCAGTTGTTAGGATTTCTGGGAGTTGAAAGCCAAAAACATCTGGGGACCCCAGGTTGAAAACCACTGCTTAACTAATGATTAATGATAACGGGAGCTACACTTTAACAACATGTAATGGGATAGTTTCCATCCTTAGGTTAAAATCAAACATCATGACTAGATTCCTGTTAATTCCAACTACAGTAGATCCATTCAATCAATTGTTGAACAGCGAGTCCACTTCATTGATTCAATGGGTCTCCTCGAGTCAGAAGTACCAATAGGATTTAGGTAACATATTCAATACAGTACACTCGGAAAATATATGCTTACAAAAGCAGTCACAATTAGGTCACTGGAGAGTCTGGTATAAACAATCTTTTGTTTCATGATCACAGATCTGATAAGTTCCATTTTTTCTGAGAAGGACAATATAGATAATTGCACTCAACACAAAGCAGAGGGCTGCTTTACTCATAACCCATAATGAACCCTGAAAAAATTGCCGCTTCAGTAAAATCATTTATTGTACCTTTTAGACGATAATTGGGTAGTGACTTGCACAGCTTCAAACGCACATGACACGAGAACAAAGGGGATTGCAACCTGTTGAGGACACAAAATGATATCAAGCTAATGGCAATCTCTCAATAAACCGAAGTGCACAACTCACCAAGCGTTGCTGGTTTCCACAGAGACACTGAGCAAATCTAAAAGTTGAGTTTTCAAGAAACTTTTGAACCCAAAAACCAATTAACCAGCAATTCAAGCATTTTATCTACTTGACAGACACATTATCTTCAGTTACGGCAATGCTACACTTTAGGATATATTATCAACCCATTTTGTCTCATTAGATCTAACACTCATCAGTTCTAACATCAAAATGGGTTACGCCAATATTTGAGGACTTAAGCGATGTAGTTCTATTGTATCATGGGATTTGGAGAGATGGCTTGTGAAATATTTGGCAATCACTCCCCATTGCCCACTACTTTCTTATGTTATAGAATTAAAGAGCTTATATTCCTGAGTTGCATGTAGTGAGGAATGCTAAATGATCAACACAAAAATAAAATAGAACAGAAAGTCTGACAGTGGGAGACAGATACTCCATGCACTTCCAACTTTCTAGTCATGTCAGAATCACAAAATGGTACTAGAAAGCACATATTAGGATCCACAGGCAACAAAAAAGTTCTTTGGGCTTTAGCACAGCAGGTTAAACCACTAGCTGCAGTAAATCTTGTCATTCGAAAAGTTGACAATCCGACGCCCAGGTCAGGGTGAGCTCTTTGCCTTTAGCCCAGCTTCCGCCTACTTAGCGGTTTGAATGCAAAATGTGAGTAGATAAACAGGTACCACTTAAAAGCAGGGAGGTATTTTAAGGTACCCATAAGGGAATGCCAGAAAAATGCTGGCGATTTGATCAAAAGGAGGAAGTTACGAACAAAGCTCCTTGGCAGGGAGATGGAGCAACAGCACACACTCCGCCCCACCCCCGGTGGCCAGAACTGAACACAAGCCTCCAAGTAGGCGAAGATGGAAAAAGCCTATATACCTCTATGTTCAATTGTCTGTCTTGTCTATGTATAAAACGGCATTGACTGTTTGCTGCATATGCATGTTCTAGATACGTCCTGACTCCCCTTCATAATGAGAAGGGCAGAATATAAATACCGTAAATAAATATTTCATTCTTTAAACAGTTTTGTTGCTTATCCTATGTTATAAAAAGCCCAATGCTTTTTGGTCCTTATATGATTTATTGGCCTTTTCAGGGGCTACACATTTAATCTAACAATAGGAGAAATTTCTGGAGCTGCTGAAAACCTTTCTTCATATAATGGACTGTTATGCAATAAAAGGGGAACTAGGCTTTCAACTTTTATTTGTTTATATATTTCAGCAGATGGTCAGAAAAACGAGAAAGCCCACTTCCCTTTTTGTTGTGTAATAGTCTACTATGTAGAGATTTTTCAGTAACTCCAGAATTTTTTCCTGTTGTTAGATTAAATCCAGCCATCAATAAGCACATGAAGACCTTTTTCTTCTTCTGCCTGTACTTCCTGACCTTGTGCAGTCCAGTTTTTGCAATTTTGGCAGTGATGTCCAAACCACTTTCTTGCCATTTTATGGTAGGATCACTCAAAATAGGGGGATGGGGGTGGGCGTGCTGCAAAACCATGCTTCTCAACAAAATCATTGCTCTGCAACAGATAGTTATATTTATGTACAAGCATACACATGCGTACTATGACATTACAAGAATTATGGAAAGACCTACCTTCCACAACAGCAAGCCTCCCATTAAAAATGGACTAAAAACTGTCAAGAAGCAATACACCGAAGTTGGATCAAAGCTAGAAGCACAAATGAGAAGAAAATAAATACTCATATCTATTTCGGAAGTAGTTTTTGTTTACTACTAGGAAATCGAAGGAACCATTTCCTCCTTACTACAAAAATATGATGCATTATGTACAAGTCTCACAAAACACATGCTACTCTTTAATATGTTATGTATCCTTTTGCAGGTTGACTTTAAGCTCTTTCCGTTAGCAAGTGACAGTTCTTGCTTGCTATTTGTATCACCGTTGTTTTATAAAATGTTTCCCAATTTGTAGCACCTTTCGCAACTGTCAGATCAATACTTGAGTATACCCAAATGAAGTATTAGTGGAAGCCCCTGCAGAGCACAAGAGTTGGCACATTCTGTGACCTGTTAGTACTTGTGAACCAACTTTCAGCTTTTTGTTTTATTTCTATTTTGCAGATGGAGAATTCAGACAGATGCATCAAGTCTATGGATGTGTTGTTATGTGCCTTCAAGCTGATTCTGACTTATAGAAGCCTTACCATAGAATTTTCTTGGCAAGATTTATTCAGTCCCTTCTACAAAATATAGTAACTGTTATTCTTTTGTGATTTGCTGCAAATACTATCAGGCCTGATCTTATGTAGCTTCTAAGACCACATAAGATTTGGTGCCTTCAGCATACATAAGCAAGTAAGCAAGTAAGCAGATGGATATTTGTTGCTACCACAGTTTGGCAACTTATGGCAAACTCAAGGCAAACCAATCATGGTGCTTTCTGGAAAAGATTTGTTCAAAGGGTTTTGTTTTCCTCTGAGGCTGAAAGAGTGTGACTTGCCCGGGGTCATCCAATGGATTTCCATGGCTGAGTGGATATTCAAATTCTGGTCTCTGGAGTCATAGACCAATTTGCAAATCACTATGCCACATTAGCTCTCATGTATAGATACATGCATATATGACATTCATGTATTTAATTCAAGAGGATGTATTCATTTAGTGGGGGAAATGCCTGGTAAAAATTTGAAAACCAGAAGCAAAGAGTTCTGCCCCTTCTGCCCATTATATATCTTTGTGTCATGTTAAAAACAAAGCAACCTTAAACTAAAAAAAAAAGGAGTATGCAAAACAAAATATATTGTGAACTTCTAAGAGAAATGTACTCAATTCTTATGTTCCGGGGAGAATTTAGCTGAAAAAGTGAAAGGGCTGTGATGATCTTTTCCCCACTCGGCTCACACAGATAGAAAGAAAAATATTTACCTGTTAACAGAAGCTATGTTTCCAGTACCAAAAAAAGCTGTCACTATGAAGAAAAGCTGCACAGTGCTAAGGAAAACAAAAAATGGCACATTTGTTTAACCTATTTCTTATGTGAAAAAACAACATCTCTGATAAAAACCCATATATAGAATAAAGCTTCCTATCCAGAGATTCTGCATCCACAGATTCAACCAAGGAAAATATTGGGCAGAGGAAACTCTAGCACTAATGTGAGTTCTTCACCATTTATATAAGGGCTTTTAGATAAGGAGTGCTGAGGGAGGAATCAAACCCTACAAGATGCATTGGCCCCTTCTACACTACTTTATATCCCAGGATCTGATCCTAGATCATCATGCTTAAACTGGATTATATGAGATACCACTGCCAGATAATCTGGGATCAGATCCTGGGATATAGGGACAGTATGGAAGGGGCCAGTGGATTCCAAGCAAAACATGCATAGGACTACAAACTCAAATGAGTGCAACCTGTCAATATTGGCTATCGATAACTTGTTTTACACACATAGCAAACACATATTTACAAATTAGTCGTCGCCTTGTCTTATGCACTGAAACTACACTATTTCCTCAAATCAAATACATGGAGAGTTTCACAATTCAAGCAGCATTGGGAAAGGCATAGGAAAGGAGAAAATATGTCAACCTGCCACATCTGTAACAAAAGAATGGAGATGTGGGGAGACAGCTATTTGCAGAGGTCCTTAAGACATTATTTAAGTACATGGTCGCAAAAAAGGACATCTGAATGACAACTTTCTCAGAGCGCCTAAATTTTCCTTTGCATTCCATCTCAGGAACACAGTGTTTATTCCAAAACTGAGTAGTGAGAAAAGTGTAGCCTCCCAGATGTTGTTGGACTATAACTTCCATTAGCTCTCAGTAACATTGAGTAACCATGAAGGACAACACATTCCCCACCCTTGCCATAAATAATCAAATACATCAGCATCGATTCATTCCTTTTTGTATCCTATTGCTGCATTAGATCCACGTGGTTTTAATATTTGTCAACTGAAGCAATAAGAAATGTGTAGCTCAAAAATTCTGAATGCATAGTTATTGGGACCAACCAGTTTTTAATATCAAATAGAAAAAGGAAGGGAAGCAGGTATGCTATATGGTATACTGTATATTTTATTTGTCCTATGTTTTCCTTTACTGCTAGTCTAAATAATAAATAGCTTTTTAAAAAGAAAAGAAAGTAAGAGCAAGTCCCATTTGTCTGGTTAAACCAGGCCTCATTATCTTACTGCTGAGAGACAAGCCTAATGAAAGAAAATTCTACTTGTACAGTCCTTGCAGTCTGGCTGATTAAAGGAAGCAGGTGCCAGGGTGACTTTTCCTCTTCTTCTTCTAAATCCCCAGCCTCAGTCTTTTTCTCTGCAAACACGGGCACTAGTGGTTACTACCCACATAGTTGTTGAAATTATTTTGGGTCTGGTTTTCTTGTTTTTTGCAGACCTAATATATTGATGTAGCTCTCCACAATGTCAAGGAAGAATAGCTACAGTCGGCCTTTGGTATCCACTGGAGTTATGGTTTCAGGACCCCACACAGATACCAAAATGAATGGATGCTGCAGTCCCATTATATCAATGGCATAGCAAAATGGGGATCTCTTTAGATGATGTAGCAAATCAAGGTTTCCTTTTTGGATTAAAAAATATATTTTGAAGACTTTAATGGTTAAATCTGTCGATATGGAGAAGCCAACTGTCCAAAATAAATGTAGAGTTTGTATCTGTAAGGTATGGAGCCTCCAGTTGCGCAATGAGTTAAACCCTTGTACTAGCTGGACTGCTGACTTGAATCACAGGTACTCCCCTCAAGCCTGATGTCATGAGATCCTCAAACTAATTTGAATACAAAAACCCTCTGAAAATTCAGGACTCTGAAACAGTTGTTTCCCTAGTAGCCTGCTTGATAGCAAGGAAGGAGCAGAAACAGAGTGCTCACCAATTTTGCTCTTGCCCTGTTCACCACTAAATTCAGCCCCATCTATTGGGTCTTCTCAACCAACTACGGAGGCTTTTTTGGAAAATAATATTCATACTCATCAGTATAGGAAACTCATTCCATTATTGCATAAATATTTATGATATAAACAGAGGCTATCTCAACAACATCTTGGCTCCAAAGCACAAGGATACGAAGAAAAAAGATCGCCTGATGTCATCCACATGGAGTTGTCGAAACTGTGTTATATCAGTAGCATTTGAAAAGTTGAGCGCAGCAAGCTATAAAGAAAGCATAAGAGAAATCAATAAAGGAAACATCAGTTGGTATCAGATTGATATTAAAAGGTGTATTTTCCAGGGAGCAAATGAGAAATTAAAGAGTGATTCTTCAGAGAAGCCAGCCTGTATTGCAATGAAAGCCTCTTCTCCTACAGTTTTATTATACTTTAATGACTCTCTCAAGAAAGTTATCGTTCAAGGAGGATGATCAAGTGGAAACACTGCTGCTGCCTTAGGTAAGGAAATAACTCCCTGACCTCACCATTTGCTCTACTATTTCTTCTTCCCTTACCTGCACATACTAGAAAGAGACATATTCTCACAGTTCACAAAAGTTGATTCTGCAATTCTTTTCTAGTGTGGTACAGAGGAAAATAATTGAAATACCAGATCATAATTGCAAACAAACTTGTTTCCCTCCTGTGCAGCATTGGTTTATATGCTTACAACATTGCACCTGCCAGTATTTTCTCTCCTACCAGTAGGAAACACCTAATATTTAGCCAAAAACCTTGCAGTTTCTACCCATTAATGATAGGATCTAGTCCTACAAGCTGGAGCAACTGAGGACATGTCTGCTTCATCTTCAGTTCCCGTGTCTCTTTAACATTATCTATGCTGGGCTAAAAAACCCAAAGTCTTTCAACTGTTCCTCTTGGGACTTGGCTGTGCTTCTAGACATGTTCCAATCAGTCAATATTCTTGAAATATGATATCCAGCATCAGACACAGCTGTGACTTGACCAACGTAGAACAGAATGGCACATGTATTTATTCATTTATTTAGGAGCATGGATAAGTGAAACCATGCATATAGAATAGGTGGATAGAGGTGTGTACTGTATTTACTTTTTAAATTTGATTTTATTGTAAGCTGCTCTGAGATTTTCAGATATATGGCAGGATAAAAATATTTCAATAAATAATTCAATTTGCAAGTGATCTGGCTACGCTGTAATCACTGCTCTAGCCTCTCTCAGGCTATAGCTAAAGAAGCTTTTTTAAAACCTCTAGCTAGACAGCACCATATTAACCAGCAGCACACACACCAAATACGGTACACCCTGGGCAACGTCTTTGCAGACAGCCAATTCTCTCACACCAGAAGCGACTTGCAGTTTCTCAAGTTGCTCCTGACATGAAAAAATTATATTGATTACAGAATTATTGAGCAGTAATTGGAAGAAGGGGAGGCAGTGACCTCTGTAACTATACTGAAACATTACCTTTGGATTAAGTGAAACTCCATGAAGATGTACTGCTTCTTTCTCCACATTTATCCACACAAACATCAACAAAGCCAATGCCAGAGGGAAAAGGGCTTCATACCTACATAAATATATAATTTACAGCAATTTAACATAAGAAAGAAATCAAATCAATGATTTTTTTATTCACTGATCTCCTCTTATGTGAGGAAAGCTGGAGAGGGGAATTGTGGGGGACTACTACTGCCAAACTGAGGATGTAGTCTCTATAGTAACGCAAATATAAAAATATACAACTCAATGAAATATACAAGTCCTTTGTATATTGTTTTGTTGAACCCAATCATGCCAGAGAGCTGGCAAAACATTTTGGACTTATTTGAAAGTTTTCTAGACCTACACTGTTATATAATCCAGATTATCAAATCAGATAATCCAGATTATCCTTGAACTGGATTATGTGAGTCCACACTGCCATATAATGCAATTCAAAGCAGATAATCTGGATTTTATATGGCAGTGTAGATGGGGCCATAATTTCCCATTCTTAATTTCAATTGTGAATGTTATCTTGGAGATGCTAAAAATGAGTAACAAACATTTGCTTTTAACAAACATTGCTCTAATTTTCTGCACCTATTTTCATAGAATCATAGAGTTGGAAGAGACCACATATGCCATCCAGTCCAATCTGCTGCCATGCAGGAAAAGCACAATCAAAACACCCTCAGCAGATGGCCATCCAGCCTGTTTCAAAGACTCCAAGGATGGAGCTTCTACCACACTCCGAGGCAGAGAGTTCCATTACTGAACAGTGCTTATATTTTGCCAGTATTTCTGAAACAATGTTTGTGTTTTTGGACTACCAAAAAAGCCTGGGGTTTTAATACTGATTGCTTGTAAAATGCTTATGCATACTCCGCCTACCAGGGCCAATAGCAGTTTTTAAATTTCATATATTCCTCTCAACACATTGTTGGAACACAATGGCAGACTTACAAGAGCCCAATAAAATAAAATATATGACTTCAAATAGCATAAGCTATAGGAGAAAAACCCACTGGAATTTCATTTATAAAGAAGAGAATTACCCTGTGCTAAGCAGAAGGTATGTTGACATCAAGGAAAGAAGTATGCTCAGCAGCCGCAGGAAGAGAAATGTGGGGCTTAGCAGTGGTACTATCAAGGACGAAGCTGCAATAAAGAGAATATTGTTTGTCAAAGCAAAAATAGGTGAATAACTCTTCTGTGGTTCTCAAAGGGTAGGAAGAATGGTTTGTGTTCAGGTTCTTAGAAGCTAGGAATGCAGGAGAGAGGCCGTCACGAGGTTTCTTTCTTCCCTCCTTGATGAAAATTTGATTGTTCGATCATACAGCCAAACAGATGCATTTGTCTGAATGAGTTTCCTGGACAGATTTAAAACTGCTCTCTGTAGCCCACTTCTCAAGAAGACTCAGCTTACTTCTCCCAGTTACTGTAATGCGCCCACACCAGCTCACTCCCTTCTGTATTCTAACATTTTGTTAGATCCATATATATGGCTCTAAACATGCCAGGTGAACTAATAGTAGCGATACAAGTCAACGATTCTTAAAGTGTAACAGTTTGACTTTATGAGCACCCACTACTGAACAGGTGAAGACAAAGGAAGGTGGAGGAGAAATGAAGACTGATTAATGGCTAAAGCAGCTCCCTTTTCATCCTGTTAGCTGACCAGTTGAGGGGAGGGGCAATCTGTCCAACATACAATCAATTATATACTAGTAGTATTAGCTTTCCACAGAGAGACAAGAAGAAATTGGCAGTTTCCTTTGAAATTGATTGAGGACACTTGCTCTTAAAGCACATCTGGAATGTATATGTCATACACTAGCGATGGGAAACTACTATAGTAGGGTCCGAATCCTGTTTCATCTATTTTCTTTTGTGGTTTGTACTGTTCCATCCATTCGGCTTGCACAGAACGGCACAACCTCATGGGATCAAAAGAAACAGTGAAACTAATTTTTTTTAAAAAGAGTAGCTGTTTGGTCAGCTGATTTTCAGCGCTTGGCTGTAGGCCCTGGCTGGCAGGACCTACAGCCAAGCACCGGGCACTCAATAGCCTATAATTAAGCGTTCGACTGTAGTCCCTGCAAGCTGGGCCTATGAGCCATCGAGCACTCGATGGCTCATAGGCCTGGCTTACAGGGCCTGGAGCTTTGCTACCCAAGGCCCAACATTTTTTTGGTTTTTTTTCAGACCTTGAATGGAAAAGCCCATTTGTAAAGGCGCCCATTTCCATAAGCGACAGATGAAAATGGGGCCATACAAATGGAACGAATAGAAATGATAAGTAATTTTTTACAAATGCACAAGTCTAGAAGCTGCTAACAATTTCTGCTCCTTGGCATCCAATATAAGGTTGCATCAGGCCCAGAATGCTTGAAAAAAAGCAGAAGTTATAATGGGAAATCCCAATTTTTCTCACTTTTTTCTATTGTGTGCGGGGGTGGGAGTTTGAGACTTTGTTCTCTGTTTAAACTGGGGAGAACTGCAAAAGGATAGGCAATTTTCTCCTCTCTGCCTTCTGGGTTTGCATCTTTCCACCAATTGTGGTCTGAAATACTTCTGTCTTCATATGAGCCCAAAAACCAAACCAAACATAAAATTAAATAAAACTTTTCAGGGCCTTAGTTGATTGATGGACCAGGGACCAAGAATCCAAGGGGGACATAGTCTGGGATCACACTTTGCCCAACCCTGGTTTAAACCAAAAATGCCATTCTTCGAGATGTTCAGAAATAAAGCATTTTTTTGGAATTAAGACAGGAGAGTTGGCTGAGAGTCACAAGAAAAAACCTGAAGGAGGTCACATAGAGTGTACACAGGCTGCGCTTTCTTCACCTTATCCTAGACTGTGCCACATTAATGGCCTAGTTTCCATAACAAAGTCCAGAGTATCACTGATCAGGCATTTCTCAAGTTTCTGATAGAGGAGGCATTATTTCAGTCACAGCTTACCAACCACAAACCAGGCTTTATGACTGGCAAGTTGTGGCTCAAACGATGCATGCTACTGAATGTGGTTTCAATAATATAAATGAAATATTTACAAGAAATCCAGGCTTTTGAGATTGCGAAACTCATTTTTTCATCACTGATAAGTAATGACACCTGGCTCTTGTTTGCCTAAGGATACACAGCCACACCTTTCAGGTGAGAATATATAATCTCCTTAGGGGAAGGCATGATCTCCTCAGCAGAAACATACTTATTGGGCTTGTTATTTTTTAAAAAGCACTGCTAGTTTTTACACCATATGAGACAGTGTTACAGCACAAAAGAATATAAAACAAAACGTAGAATTAAACAACAAGTGCTACCTATATATTCTTGCTATCCTAAACTGCTTGCAGGAAACCATGTATGTATATAGACTGGTTTTGTTTTTAGTCATGTTTCAGCAAGTGCCGAAAGCTAGCAACATCTTTGAAAAACTAGAGCAGTGGTTCTCAATCTGTGGGTCCCCAGGTGTTTTGACCTACAACTCACAGAAATCCCAGCCAGTTTACCAGCTGTTAGGATTTCTGGGAATTGAAGGCCAAAACATCTGGGGACCCACTGGTTGCAAATCACTGAACTAGAGTGAGTATCTGTTCTTCCCCCTAAGGAAAAGTTATACTACCATTTCCCTCACCTCATCCCTGGCTGTAATTTAGGCCCCATCTACACTACCATATAAAATCTAGATTATCTGTTCTGAACTGGACTATATGGCAGTGTAGACTCAGGCCCGTTCTACACTGCCATATAATCCAGATGATCAAAAAAGATAATCTACAATATTTGCTTTGAAGTTGATTATATGAGTCTACACTGCCATATAATCCAGTTCAAAGTTGATCTGGATTTTATATGGCAGTGTAGAAGGATCCTGATATAATCCGATTCAAAGCAGATTAATGTTGATTATCTGCTTTGATCATCTGGATTATATGGCAGTGCTGAAGGGGCCTCAGAAGCAGAGTTACCAAGTATAATATGAGATGAAGGTAGAAGGAAAGCAAAGGAAAAGTTTGAGCAATCCATATCCACCTTGAGCACAAAGGACAATGAAAGTCCTAATTTTTCACATCAGAAAGCCTAATCAAAAATTTTATGGATGTCAGAGGGATATCATAAGACCCAGGGATATCTTCTGACAAAGTTCTACAGCGGAACATGCTATATTTCTATCTTTGATCTTGTGACAATGTCAGACCTAACTCCCATGGCACTGATGATGGAGCGGGAGGGCAAAAACAAAGGTGGTCAGTAGCCAGCCTAGGGCAGTGAGTTCCTAGATGCTCAATCAAAACAAGCAAGCTGACTACCCCACCCCTCCCATCTCCTGCAAAAGCTTTTATAGGGGTCAGTGAACACGTCCTTAACTGGCACCAGCTGGCAAAAGCAGAACTGCTATGCTCAGTGCTTACATATAAGCACACAAGTATCACTTAGCATTGTCTTTCAAAAAAAAAAAAAAAGGAAAATTGCATACTGAGAAGGATCCTGTTTTGGATTCATATACAAAGAACAAAAATGTTGACAGAAACAGTGTAGTATTTGGGGATAAATATTCAGTATTTCTCCAGTGGTTCTCAACCTGGGCTCCCCAGATGTTTTTGGCCTACAGCTCCCAGAAATCCCAGCCAGTTTACCAACTGTTAGGATGTCTTGGAGTTGAAGACCAAAAACATCTGGGGACCCCTTCCTAAGGCTAGATTTCTTCTCACTTCCTGTTATCTCACACACACACCCTTCTTAACTATGAGTCATATGTAAGTCGTATGTTTGTAACTCAGGGACTGTTTGTATGCAGCTCTGTCTTGATCAGCACTGTGGCCCCCTCCACACTGCCATACTATCCAGATTATCATAGCAGATAATTGACATTATCTACTTTGAAAATATTATATGAGTCTACTCATAAACTGTGGCATAGACACTGAGAACTGGGAAGCCCTGGCCCTTGAGCGCTCTAATTGGAGGTCAGCTGTGACCAGCAGTGCTGCGGAGTTTGAAGAGGCACGAATGGAGGGCTTAAGGGAGAAACGTGCCAAGAGGAAGGAGCATCAAGCCATGTTATGGTTGAGCCTCATGGCTCTACTACTGGGAGACGTGGGCGTAAGACTCCTCGAGAGTCAGATACTCTCGAGGAGCGAGAAAGGAAGCGGCTGCGAGATATCTTTGCAGAACCATCTGACGAAGATTCTTTTGAGGGGTTTACTGAGAGAATGGGGGAAGAGGTGGTTAGCTCGGAAGAAGATGATATGGAATGGACTCGGGTAAGGGAGGATTTGGGTGCCACTGGCAATGATACTATGGAAGACGATTGGGGACCTTCAGGATTAGACCCGTGGACAAGCTGGAGGGATGGGATGGGATCCACAGCTGGGGATGCTGTGGGGCGTAGTCAGAGGTGTTCCAGTTCTGATGAGGAAAGTGATGAGGAAACGCCCGGGTTAAGGAGAACAGCTGATAGCGATGAGGACTTGTAACTGGCATAAAATGGGGTTTGGGAGCAATAGCAAATTGCGTTGGGCAAGGTAATCTGGACGAACGCTTGGGATCTGTGTGGGAAGTTTTCCTGAAGACGGGTGTGATTCGTTTGCTGACTACGTAAGTTATCCTGGACATTGGGCTCAGACGGCGGGAGGAATTGTGTGGGGTTTTGTTGTGCAACCTCTGCTTAATCTTAATAGCTTTGACCTTCCGTCGTCTTCTTGACGGACGCCATCTGCTACTCTGGATTTACGGACTGAACTGACTACGGCCTCGGATTCTCCTACCTGTGTTTGTCGTTGGAACTGGTGAACTACAAACGTCTGCATCTGCCTTATGACCTTCGGAACGGACTGGGACTACGCTGACTGCTTCAACCCTCGTCTGCTGTGTTTGTATTGGGAATTTGCCTGCTGTGTGGAGGAGTAACCTCTAAGTTACTCAAACATAGTTTTTGGCAGCAGAGAAGCATCTGCTGCCAATTAGTTGCATTCTTTTGAACCTTTTGTTCACCAGCTTCTGTTTGTTTAATTCCAGGCTGAAGCAAGCTGTTTTGATTTAGTCCGAATTAAACTCCGGTTTAATTCGGTTTATCTTTTGAACGTTTTTCTTGTCTCTTTTTACTTTTAAGGCCAGTGTTTGCCTAGCCCTTGTCTTTTACGGGCATTTTTGGTTCTGTAACTCCAATAAACTCTGTTATCTTTTATCTTGTGGCGTTCTGTCTTTGACAAGCCAACCCTGACCGGGACAGTCTTCCATCTGGAAACCGATGTCCTCACTGCGGGAGAACATGCAGATCAAGAATAGGTCTCTTCAGCCATCTACGGACACACCCTCAAGACCCCACAACTGGAAGACCATCGTCCTCGGCCTACAAGGGATCGCCTAAGTATGAGTCTACACTGCCATATAACCCAGTTCAAAGCAGATAATCTGGATTTTACATGGCAGTGTAGAAGGGGTCCAAGTGAGATCTTGATGGAGCCACAGCTTCCAGAGCAGTTTTTGTTGCATTGTTAAATTGACAGATTGGAGTGTCTGGATTTAATGCGTCATCCATAAAGCTCTGGTCTTGGAGTGCCTTCCAATTCCATCTCACTCCCTGGTACACCTGGTTCTCTCTGCTCTGTATATATATATGAGTTATTAACCACTATATAACACATCTAGCAATCAATTATCATTGTCTTACACCAGTAGCAACTTTCTCAGGTCTCAGACCTGCTCCTTCTCTTTGACCTGCAGGTGCTAAGAGCTGAACCCGGAAGTGCCTTCAGGTCCTGTTGCATGCTTTAGCCTACCAGCAACTACATTACATATGTGAACTAGATATAGGAAAAATTACTTTTGGGTACATCAACTTCCAGAATCTCCAACACAAAAAATTTATTCTGGATAGGGAATTTTGGGAAATATCGAAAAGGTACTTCTACAGCCTCGAATCTGAACTCTACAACTGATAGTGAAGCATTTCATTAACACTACTCTATATTATTATCCTCAAACACCAGACAGCATGTATATCAATACTGCTTATATAGACATGTGTTGGCTCTGCCTCTTCTTTTCCAGATGATACTGGGAGATATTTATTTTATATGTAATCACAGCATATAACCTTTCTTAGGGCTGGCTGCTGTGAATCAAGGTTACATTCCTAACAATAGGACACGTGTACAACTGGCAGAAACACCAGCAAGCCAAGATTCATCCGCCTTACCTGTCAGATCTATATTTTAGATCATCTCAGATGAGATAGATTAGTCTTACCTAATACTGTCCAGCTAATAATCTGATTGATTACAGGCAATCCTTGCTTGCTTTGAAGGCTGCGGTGAGTATTGTTCACCACGTATGTTGACAGCACCAGGCTCAGCAACTAATTAAGACAAGGAAGAAAAGTAAAAATACGTCATTTGGGTGGTTTCACCAGCTTGCAGTGATAAAGGCATATTGATTAAAGATTTCCCTAAACAAATCCTAAATTGATAAAGGCAGGTCATGCAAGTACACTGCAGTATATGTGATCATGTTGACAATGACATCAATGATGATAACAGCTGATTAAATTGTCGTATTGAACAGAAGTTTCTGGTGGGACCATTTTACTTTTTTCTATGAAGCTTCTTTGTACCTATCTATGCAAACACGTAGGAAGCCCCACATGTGAGAATGTATCTCCTGAATTACTGAGAAGAATGCAGAGTAAATTGAAGACAAAGAGTAAAACTCACGGGGGGGGGGGGGGGGGGCACAATATATGATTTCCAACCAAAATAAAAATTAAATATTAAACTAGAAATATTCAACTTTAACCCTCCTTGTCCTATTTATTGCTTAGCAAAACAAATGAATTGATCAGATTATTTGTACCCTCAGCTACTATTTCTTAATGACCAATATATTTTTACATTTTATTTTCAAAAATTTAGCATACTACAATTGTTACACCAACTATTCCGGAGTCTATACTCCCCTGACATCATTCACATAGCACTATAAAAATAGAGCTTTGTCAATTCTAAAACTTCTATTTATTCAGTTTCATCCATGACATATAATTATTGTAACATATTCTCTAATTGTTCGCCCACAATCCTTCTGGATTGATAGGTGGTTTGAATTCACCATTTTACATATGAAGCTATCAAAGCATTTCCATGTATTACGCTATGTAACACCATTTATGTTCCTGGATTATAAATGTCATTTTTAATTGGTTCTATCATAAAAACATGGAAAAAGTTTATTAAACTGCAAATCTTTGTTTTTGCAGAACATCCTGCAGCACATTTTGCTATAGTTTTTCAATGAGTATCTCATAGAGTCTCAACCAATTAAACAGGAAATAACACTTTCAAACCAGAAACAGATTTTTTTCAAATTTTGCTATATAGTGTTATCAAATAGATTTCCTTTTATTTCTCCTTTTGCTAGTCTTAATGTAGAGGTTAATGACCAATGTTTCATTTTTTTTCTTTTGCATTTCAGTTCCTTTTTAGGAGCCCCCAGTGGCACAATGGGTTAAACCCTTGTGTCGTCAGGACTCCTGACCCAAAGATCAGCGGTTCAGATCTGGCGAGCGGGGTGAGTTCCTTTCCATCAGCTCCAGCTTCGCATGCAGGGACACCTGGGCATCCCCTGGGCAACATCCTTGCAAATGGCCAATTCTCTCACACCAGAAGCAACTTGCAGTTTCTCAAGTCGCTCCTGACATGAAAGAAGAGTTCCTTCTCACCCCACTAATTATACTCTCCCACTCAACGGAGGTAACATTTCATACATCTGATGAAGTAGCCCAGAAAATAGGGAGAACCTATCATTAGGCAGAGTGAAACAAATGCCTTGGGAATTAGGATATTAGGACTGGCAAATTATACTGTTCCCATCACTGAGGATACTGCCACTGCTGTCTCAACACTCTCCTCCCTACAACTCCACCATACCCTAGAGCTCAGCCCTCCTCCTTCTCCTTCTGCTCCATCTCCTCCATACTCATGTGGTGTTTCTGCACCATCTCCTCCTTGCTGCCCTTCCATCAGCTTAGGACCTCATTCAATTTCCTGCTCTGTTGCTGACGCGTGATGGTGTTGCTATTCCTTCCCACTGCCTCCTTCATCATCTCCTCCTCCTTTTTATGACAATAGTAGCAACAGCTGTTCTTCATTCTTTCTGCTCTATCTTCCACCTAACTGCTCTTGTGGCAGCTGCTAGTTATCCTTGCCATCCATTGCTCTCTACATAGAATCAGCAAAAAGAACAGGGACAGTAAGATGGGAAAGCAGTACTTCCCAACCACCACCAAACCTCAGGCCACAGGAGTGCTTTTGAGTAACCCTTTCCATACCAACTGACAAGTTTTTAAAGTACTAGAAGACTTTTAATTATTATTTTTTGGCAGCAAAAGTTTGGGCAGTTTTTCTTTCTGTATATATCAAAACAAATAGCATTCCAGTGGGGCAAGTCCATGTTTCCTCTTTAGTATTGCCCGCCAACATTTTGTTTACCCATTGCAATGTAAATTCGTTCTTTGAGTCCATCTGTCCCACAGTGATGGTCCCCCCCCCCTTCTATGAATTAAATTACGGTAGGGGGCCATGGTATATTAAATGCTCATGTTTTTCTTAGAGACATGTGGCATTTTATCCTGCAGTGTATTGCTACTTAGTTCTGTCATATTCGTTTTGAATATGGCTTAGATCTGATACTGAACAATTTGTTGGTAGTTTAGAACATAGTTCTCTGTAAATAAACTAGGCTTTTCCCTAAAATGATGCAAGTCCTTTCCTACATGGAGACCCCAGGTGACCCTATCACAATATTTTCTTGGCAATATTGATACAGACATGAGTTTACCTTTGTCTTTTTCTGAGGCTGAGAATATGTGACTTGCCCATTGTCACCTAATGAATTTCCTATGGCTGAGCAGGGATTCCAACACTGACTTCCACATCAATATACCACATTTATATTCAATTGAATTGCCATGTCAACATCCTGTGGCTTTATGGGATTTTTAGTTCCTTGAGGCCCAATATATTTTTTCTGGTTAAGAATTTGCTCCTCCCTACATGGAAAATCCCCAGAATCTCTTAGCACAGTGGTTCTCAACCTGTGAGTCCCCAGATGTTTTGGCCTTCAACTCTTAGAAATCCTAACAGTTGGTAATCTGGCTGGGATTTCTGGGAGTTGTAGGCCAAAACATCTGGGGACCCATAAGTTGAGAACCACTGCCTTAGGATGTTGTTATAGCAGTTAGTGAAATATAAGCACTATAACAACATAGTGTGACAAGGCTCTTAAAATGAACAGCAAGTCTGTTTCTTGCTCTACCTAAGCTTCCAAGAATACTAGGTTTTTTTTAGTAATGAAAGTTTGGAATTTCTACTGGCTAGTAATAAAAAACAGATACCAGGTAGCTTGTCTAAAATCCAAGAAAGATACAGCTAACTGTCTAATAAAGTAACCGTAAGGGCTATGATCCTAAATTCATCTTTTTGATCATATCAAATTGATTTTGGGGTGGGGTGGGGTGGGATGGGAGAGCTTGAAAGTATACCGACTAGGCTCAAACCAATACGAACATTAGGTTTTTTTTTAACAAACATATCCCATAATATCTCTTAAAACTACAGGAAATCCTCTCAGGTAATTTGAGTGCAAAATGCAAAATCATAAAAAAACCAAGGATGGAAAACTCCAACCCTTGGGCTCAATCATACTCTCCTGGAAACAAAATCAACCTCTTGGCCGTTCCCCCTTCCCAATGGTAAAATTGTTTGGAGCCTTCCAAGAGTTTGTAAGGATTTGAACCTATTCTAATAAGCTGAAATGTCTCTGCTAAGGCTTAACCTGTTGTTGTTAACTGCTATCAAGTCGACTTCAACTTATGGTGACCCCATAAATGAGAGATCAAGTCACCCTATTATCAATCATCCTGGCCTGGTCTTGCAGATCCAGGACTGTGGCTTCTGGCACTAAAACCTTTAAACTATAATGGTGGTACTTTTGGTCCACCTTTTTGCCACTGGCTCTGTCCACCTCTGGAATGCAGTCTCAGATAACTCACATGGAATTTGTCCCTTGGGCTAAAAGAGGTCCATCATCACTGTCTCTTTTTAAAGGCCGAAGGTTTAGAATCCATAGGGTAAAGGTTTCCCCTGATATTAAGTCTAGTCGTGTCCATGTACTGCTCAAAATTTCATTTAGTTACATATTCCTAGGCGTATTAAGTATTGTATAACACCATTATGTTTTGGATGTCACCGTAAACTCATAAGCAACTCCCAGAGCCAAGCTGTTGATTCATACTTGCATAACTGTAATTCATGCCCGATTTCACCCAGACTGAATAAATAGGAGAACAAAAAAGGGGAAAAAATAATGAGGAGGAAGACTTTCAACAGAGTTTATTTAAGGGAGAGATTTGTCAATACGAGTCCATTTCCAGCCTTTCAGAGTTAGAGATTAGAGAGGTAATTAGAGTAGATCATCAAGCAGCAGATATTTGGCACTGAGTTTTATGCCTGTTTAATGAACTTTGCCCAATGTGCCACCATGTGACAATTCATTGAAAACATAAAAAATAATATAAGTTGCTCTCAATATATCTTTCCTATTCTAACTAACATCATTAAGGCTTTTGACTTAAAGAATATAATACTTCACACATTTTCCTGCTATAAAATCCTGTAAAAGCACTAGCCAATATCATATCATATGTAAAGCTTCTGAGAATGGAGGAATACAGCGATAAATAGGATTCACAGGCTTCTATTCTTTTTCCCTTATGAAGCAGTTCCCACCCATGACATCTGATAAGGGGGAAAAGGAAGTCAATAAAGAGAGTTTATTAGGTGAAATGCATTTTGACATTTCACAAAGTGCACCTAGATTACACCAGTTTAAAATAAATCTTCAGCCAGTTCCTCAAAATGCTTATTCATGGTGTTGGGGTGCTTCTATTTGCTCTGCAGCTCTAAAGACAACCTTTGGAATGTATTTTTCCAACCAACCGACAATATTTACTATATAAAATCAGAGCTTGTAGAAATAACTTTTTGACAACTCTTAGAATCCTTGGCCAATCCAAATTGTAACCTATCTATTGTGGTGTGGGGATGGTAGTCCTGTTTTAGGCCCAAGGAAATGTGCGGAACATTCGCATTAGGCATAATATCATCTCTGCTTCCATTTGGATATCTATCACTAAATCTATATAAGCCACAATCAGAGTAGATAGAAGGCTTGTTAAGCACACACTTGTTTTTCCTCTACTGCAGTGATTCCCAACTTTTTTTTTGACCTGCGACAACTTTGACCAGGGACCACTCTCCAACATTAATACCAAAAGGGTTACGAATCAGTTTTTGGTCAACTTTAGATTTGGTTTGGTTATTTAGGGTGCTGATTCAGAAAATTGCATTGGATAGGCCACATCACCTCTAGTTTCTGATACAGAACATATGCCATCCAGTAATTGCCGTCTACTTGCCCACAGAAAACCATATTTAATAATCTAGAGCTGATGTGGTTTATCTAATGCAATTTTCTGAATTAGCACCCCAAATAACCCCAGGAACAGGTCTAAAAACAAAGACACCAAGGTGCCCCCACTGCTTCCAGGAGCTACATGGAATGGCTCTGCTCAAGAGAAGTGAGGAGGAGGAGAAGCAGCAGTCAGGAGGCTTGTTGCCATGCCTTTCGTGGGTAGTCGGAATAGGTACATTTTTAAAGTTTAACTCCTATAAGTTTTGGATAGCATAGGGAAGGGTTAACATCCCTGTAGTGTTTGTTTTTCTATCTGTACCCCTGTTCAGAAGATTTCATCTCACTTTCTGTCCCTCTGATCATTAGATTTTGAAAAAATTAACTTGTGGTGGAACAAGGATTGGTAAGAAAGCTTCATTGGAGACACATTTTCCCCATGATAACTCTTTCAAGGAGTGAATTTTCCTTCTGAGGGGTAGATATCTCTCACTTCCTATTGTCTCAGCCGCCTTCTTAACTATGAGTTGTTTGTAAGTCAAATGTTTGTAAGTTGGGAAGTACCTGTACACAAAATATGTGTTGGATCCAAGGTGGCTTCCAAAGACATTTAAATACTGAGTAGAGCAAGCATCCAAAACATATTTATTACAAACATCTGTCAAGGCAGGTACATAAAGCTCCCCTGGGAGCCTTGATTGAAGTTGGCAGGATCACCGGAACCATACCTGCTGGCTTTCCACCAAACATCTGAAAAGGCCTTGAAAATGCTTTCTCATTCACATGTAAACTGTACTATTCTGCAGCAATTACAGCTGTCCTGCTGCTCCTGTTCTTTAATCCCATTTAAACTTAGCCAGAAACATCCTGTTATCTTAAAACTTTCTGAGAAAAAAAACCTAGATGAGTGTAATTTCACATCAGCTAGTTTATTTCTATTTTTATGCTATGTTTCTCCGAGAGCTGGATCCAAGGGGGCTTCCAAAGACACAAAATTAAAAACATTCACTATCATATTTAAGAACAATTAAAATAATTACATACAATTTTTTGAATCAATTTAAAGATACAAATGTTTACAAAACATCTCCAATAAAATAAAAGTCACTGAACCATAATGTCTCTATAGCATAACACACACTGAAGTGATTAATCCAGAAATAGGGTAAAGGCAAACACATTTTAACATACTACCTAAGCTGCAGACAAATTTTCAAAAAATTCTCCGCAACATCAGATTCTTTTCTTACTTTGAAAAAACAACAACAAAGTTAAAAATCTTGTAGTACTAAACTTACATAGCTAGGAAGTTCCTGGCTCTCATTTTCCCACATCAACTTTACTGTAATGAAATAATTGTTCCCCATGATGAATTGAAGGTGACTTTGCTGAACAACAGAAGCTACAGATCAGTAACTTTCTTTGTATGCATTACAAGGATTGTTTTGATTCCTAGAAGTTACTGTGGGTAAGCCAACATACCAAATCAATCTGAGCAGACTCATGTCAGAGAAAGATGGAAAAATGCATAATCTAAAACATTTCAAAGTAAATAAAAAGGAGTCGCTAATTTCAAGGCTATGGCAAATTACATGGTCGTAATCTTTTTAGGTTTTTATCTTAATTGGTTTAGCTCCTTAATTCTACCTTCCAGGCTACATTTATAGTGACATCTAGTGGTAATAAAGCATGCTTTGAATTATTTGAATTATTTATTTTATTTTACATTTGCAAAGGCAGAACATATTGGGTTGCTGTGAGTTTTCTGGGCTGTATGGTCATATTCCAGAAACATTCTCTCCTGACGTTTCACCCACATCTATGGCAGGCATCCTCAGATGTTCTGAGGTCTGTTGGAAACTTGGCAAGTGGGGTTTATATATCTGTGGAATGTTCAGGGTGGGAGAAAGAACTCTTGTCTCTTTGAGGCAAGTGTGAATGTTGCAATTGGCCACCTTGATTAGCATTGAATCCACAAGCCATTGATATTCACAAACATGTGAACAATTTCAACAGAATAATAATAATAATAATAATAATAATAATAATAATAATAATAATAATAACTTTGTTTTTGTACCCCGCCTCCATCTCTCTGAAGGGACTCAGGGCAGCTAGCATAGGGCCAGAAAGGAGGAAACCATGAAAATGAACAAAATCTGGCTATCATAATTTAAAAAATTCTAAAATCAGAACAGTAAATAAAAAACAACACTCAGAAAACGGGAATTCCAGCCAAGAAACCATCAGGGTCAGCTAACACCTTCCAACAAAGGCAGGAAGCAGCCAGACTCTGAAGCTGCAAGGCCATTCAATGCTAATCAAGGTGGCCAATTGCAACATTCACACATGCCTCAAACAGACAAGAGTTATTTCTCCCACCTTGGACATTCCACAGATACATAAAACCCACGTGTCTAGTTTCCAACAGACCTCACAACCTCTGAGGATGCCTGCAATAGATGTGGCCATACAGCTCAAAAAACTCACAGCAACCCAGTGATTCTGGTCATGAAAGCCTTCGACAACACACAGAACATATTATTAGCATCAACCTATAGATACATTTTCTCTTCACATGCACACTAGATAGTACAACTCAGTGTGCAATCTGCCCAAACTGTAAAATATTTAGCCGTATGAGCCACACTCCAACTTTTGGAAATAGTCCAGTATCATAATACCAAATAAGTTGCTTAGTTTCCTGCCCTATATTCCTGACTTCTGTACACTCGTAGCTTCCCGGGTCTGTAGGGATCCCTCCCTCATCCCCTGCATCAAATATTGCTTCTGCTATATCATTCAAACATTCTTAAGCATGATAAGCCGAGCTAGAAATTGGAATAAATACCAAGATGTTAACTTTCAATGTTTTTCAATGAATCCATAGACTACCTTGCCTCTGTGTGATTTAGTCTTTTTTCTTTAGTTTGATTACACATTTCAACCATACTATTCTGGCAGATGAACCAAGATTTAACCAAATTAAATATTTATAATAGGTTAGACATTTTCATTTTTAAATTTAAGACCACAATGAAATTCTGAGGTTTCTATAATTTAGGTTCCAAAAACAAACTACCTATCAGCTTCTCGCGCAGGGGAAATATATTCATGATTTGCAGTGATAGGTTACCATTTCTGCAAATGATATCATCCTTGGCTACAACATTTTCTGTTAAATAAGAGTAGCTGGCTTTTCCCACTGGAAAAGGTACAGTATGAAGTTCCAGGTTCATCAAATGAAGTTGCTATTTACTTTTAATGCTAAACTTCGGAGGAAAGTAGTGATATCCGAAGGTTAGGAAGGCCCTTCGACTTTGTTACGCATTATCAAGGTGGTTTTTGATGTATTTTATTGGGGGTTTAATTTTAAAATCATAAATTTGCTAATATTTATGGTTTAAACTTGTTTTTAATTTTTATATTGTATATTTTAAGCCGTCTTGGGCCCTTGACTAGAGAAAGGCAGGGTATAAATTTCAAAATAAAATAAATAAGCTATAGCTTTGCTATGTTGTAAGAATGAAGCCTGAATTAGCTAGGATTATCCAATAGTATCCATATTTAGCCATCAAAACATCAAGAAAGCAATGTTAGATCAGACCAAAAGTTAAAATATTCTGTGCATATATTACCTAGCCAGATATGTGTACAGAGTATAACTAACTACACTTTCTGTCATGTGTTTCCCAACGAGTGATGTACATTGTCATACTGCCTTTAATACTGGAAGTGATATATACCCATCCTAACAGGTAGTCATTGATGGCTCCATTGGGGAAAATAACACTATGTAACATGATTTTCATCCCTGGGTTATAAATGTCATTTCCTAATTGGTTCTATCATAAAACACAGACAAAATTTATTAAACTGCAAAAACTTTTGTTTTTGCGGGACATCCTGCAGCACATTTTGCTAGAGTTCTTCAATGAATATCCGATAAAGTCTAAACCAATTCAACATAGTTTGTGGCAGCCACAAAAACGAAGTTTCTGGAGTATAACAACTACGTTCAAAGTAAGCACCAAGCAATTAAACAGGAAATAACACGTTCAAACCAGGAAAAGATTTTTTTTTTCAAATTTTGTTACATAGTGTATTTTTTCTTATATAGATATATTCAGTTAACAAAGTAGTTGTGTTTCTGGACTTTTATACAAACTTTTAAAAACAAACTCACAATGTGCCCATGTGAACTGAAACAACCAGGTAAGGGGGAGCCTTGCACAAGAAAAGAAAATATTTTGAATCTTCTAGAATCACTTGAAAGCTACTGTGTGTGCTTACATACAGCTGCCTCCGGAATCACTTACTGATTACATTTAGAATCACTCACTGATTATTTTTTTCTTTCAACAGCTTCCACATTTCTTGTAATTTCCGTTTTGAGGAAAAAACATCTACATACCAGGTGATATAATCTGCTTTCTTCTTTCCTTTCCCATTTATTCTTCACACAGAGAATCACAGAATAATAGAGTTGGAAGAGACCACATAGACCATCCAGTCCAACCTCTTGCCATGTAGGAAAAGCACCCCTGACAGATGCCCATCCAGCCTCTGTTTAAAAGCCTCCAAGGAAGGAGCTTCCACCACACTCCAAGGCAGAGAGTTCCACTGTTGAACAGCTCTTACAGTCAAGAATTTCTTCCTAAACGTAATCAGTAAGTGATTCTGGAAGCAGCTGCATGTAAGCACACACAGGTGCAATAGGATCACATGCAGTAATATTCAATTATTTCCCAGGTCAGGTTTTATTGCATTGCTTTACTGCACATCACACATGCTGCTAAAACCCATCTCTCTCTGAATTCCTTTACCATTCCCCCAATGCCAATGTTTTTAATAAAACTTTCAGCAGGATAGAAAACAAGAAAAGAGAGGTCGGCTAGGCTTCTATAAAAAGGAGATTCTTTGACTTATTAACTAAGGTATGTTTGTATTGCTACCAAAGCAATAGTGGTGTGCCAGCAGCTTTTTGGAAAGCAGGCTGGAGTAAGATTCCTATGGTCCTTAGCCCGTGGACACATCTGTGGGAAATTACCGGTCCTTTTCCTACTGAAACCTACCAAACGGTAAAGGTTTCCCCTGATGTTAAGTCCAGTCATGACCGACTGCGTGTTGGTGCTCATCTCCATTTCTAAGCCAAAGAGCTAGCGTTGTCCATAGACATCTCCAGGTCATGTGGCTGGCATGACTGCATGGAGCGCTGTTACCTTCCTGACGGAGCAGTACTTATTGATGTACTCACATTTGCATGTTTTTGGACTGCTAGGTTGGCAAGAGCTGGGGCTAACAGCGGGCACTCATTCCGCTCCTGGGATTCGAACCTGGGACCTTTTGGTCCACAAGTTCAGTAGCTCAGTGCTTTAACACACTGTGCCACCAGGGGCCCCTTGAAACCTTCTACTACTAGATAGGAAAAAAAATCCAGATTACTATAAAATGGGCATTGCACAGCACCTAGGAGTGGGGGAGTTTCAGTGGCTTCTTAGCCCTCACAGCAGAAACAGTAGATATACATTCCAGTATGATTTGATTTCATAATATAAAAAAAATGCAGAAAATATATTCCACATCATGAAGAAATATAAATTACTTAATCAAATTAGTTTAGGGTCATCACTTAAGGATGTTCTTTATCCCCAGCCACACAGTGCCAATCCTAAACACTCATCTTAATGTCCTTCATGAAACAACGGAAAGCAAAGGGGCCACCTCCTTTGCTTTCTGAGGGTTTATTATTATGCCAACAAATTATTCTGGCTCAGCTTACCTGTCCGAACATATCCCTCCCTATGAACCATCTCGGAGATGAAGATTGTCCGGGGAGGCCCTGCTTTCGGTCCCGCCTCCTTCGCAGATGCGACTGGTGGGAACGAGAGACAGGGCCTTCTCAATGGTGGCCCCTCGGCTGTGGAACTCCCTCCCCAGTGACATTAGATCAGCCCCCTCCCTCCTAGCCTTTAGAAAAAAGGTAAAAAATTGGTTGTGGGATCATGCTTTTAGTAAATTGGGCTGTGCAATGACAGCTTTGGAATTTATGTAACGACTATGGAAAGGTTTGGACTATGACTATGGATGGCATGATTTTTATGTAATGGAATATTTTTATATGTTTAATATGTCTGATTTTAATCTAATTTAATTTTAATTTTTAAATTGTATATGTTTTAAGGGATTGAATAATAGCCTCTGTGTAAGCCGCCTTGAGTCCCCTGTGGGGTAGAGAAAGGCAGGGTATAAATAGAATAAATAAATAAATAAACTTTGTTTCAAGCATAACATTATTTAAAATATTGTGTATGAAATTATTTTCAGATTATGTGTACAGCATGTATATGAAATATAAATTAGTTTCATATTTAGACTTGAACCCCACCTTCAAGATATCTTGTTACACATATGTAATTATGTAAAAAATCTGAAAACCTAACCACTTCTGGTCCAAAGTATTTCAGATAAGGGATACTCAACCTATGGCAGATACATAGTGAATTATAAGACTCTCGTTTCCTTCTGTGATGGGAAAGCACTCTATATGCACAGAGGGATTCTTGATGATGCATGTGAAACATTGATATATTCACAAAAGAACACAGAGCAGCCCATATGGCTTCTCCACTTGCTCTGTGCAGGTGCTGAATCGTAGCCAACAAGTAAAAGTACTTTGAAAAAACAGTCAATTGCTGGTTGGGAAAGGTTCTCTTGGTAAACAGTAGATTGACCCAGAAGATAAAATCAACCCAATTTTTAGTTAGCACAGATGAAAGTTAGCACAGATGAAAGTTACACCTCTCAATAATTCATGTTTACAAGACTTACTGACCTGAAAAAGATATATTCTGAGGTCTTTATGATGCAGGTAATTCTTTTTGCTTTTCCAAAAGTAGGACACCAGATATGATGAAGCCACCAACAGTGTCAGCAACCCTGCTGCTGTTCTGTAAAATACAAGCTCTTTGTGAGTCCTTTACGAGGGCACAGTTTTAGAAATAATATTCACAAAGATTAAATCACTGAGTTAGTAAAGGGCAACTCTACCAAATGCATAAGACATGAATTTGAACTTTAGACAGGAAATTTGGGGGGGGGGGGTTGAAGAAGGCAGCAGTCAAGACTACGTTTTCTTTCACATGACTGCATAAATCCATATTTATCATTCACTACTGTTGAACAGCAATTTGCTTGGGCTTTTAAGTGAGCAGGCAATAAAGCTTTAAACAAAAGGTTCACTTCTCCGGATTTGTATATTATCTAGCTGCTAAGACGATTTTGAAGTTCCTTTGGTACTTTTGGCCAGACAGAAGAGCTTGGAATGGAGACTATGGGCATGTCTACACAGGCCACATACCCCAAATTGGGCCAAAGTTGACTATCCACATGACATTCAAGGACTTCCAACCCCTAATGCAGAATAAAACTAATTAATCCAATTTTACCTTGTGCTAACAAAAGTTGAGGAATGCTCTGGGGCTTTCATGAACCACCCCACATTTCAGGGTTGGTGTGAACAGCTGGGCTGGTTCTAATTCAAACATCCTTGCATGACTTTAGGCCTAGGGCATTAGTCATACGTGCCACATGCAGTACACCTGGGAACACCACCAAAAACTGAGGCGCTTTTGCCGCACTTGTTAGGGGATCCCTTTTCTAACCATAACACATCCAACACTGTGACTGAACACTTTTTTGTTCTTTCTGTCTCCTCTAAGCAAATCACCCCCTTTCCAGTGTTTTTCCAATAGCTCCCCCTTCTTCATAGATGGGTCCAGAGGTAGCAACAGAACAGGAGCCAGAAACATCTCCAAGTTGCCTTGTAGCCCTGAGTGAATAGAAATCAGGATTTTCTAAGAGCTCTGACTTCATTCTGAGCAAGAACAACTCAACTCCGGACACACTCACATAAACACACATGCATGTGTCCTATCCAGGAGGGAAACTAGGAGCTCTTCTACACAGTCTTAAAACACATGATGGGTTGTGGATTAACCTGAAACGTCCAAACAATTTTCCAGTTTACTTCAGATTAATAAAACACCCGGAAAGATCCACACCTTATTGAAAGATTTGGATTTTTCCAGGTGCTGGGCCTGTGAGGATTGACTCTCAAGACTGCCTTCCACAATCCCGGGGGTCAATTCCCATTGCTATGCTGGTTCTTTGGGCTCTAAGAGCCCAAAGAAGCAGGATTCCTCCCCCCCACACACACACACACACCCTCCCCCCAAATTTACAGGAGCTGATTGCATCTTCAGGCCCCTTGGAGAAAATTTCTGATGTGTCAAAATGGTATGTAGCCCTCACCTAGCAAAATCCCAGGGGTTGGGGCTGGCATGGGGTCTCAATCCCAAGAGGAACTAGGATATGAAATCCCAGTGCCTCTCGCGATTTGGGCCTGTGTAGAAGGGCCCTAGATGAAAGTCCTCCCCCAAAAAGTTATATTTAAAGAGCAATGCTTGATGATATACACTTCCCCTGTTAAATTGTGAATTCCCACAATAATGTTGTCAAACAACATCATTTACACCCAATAACAAAATTCTGGTGAAATACATGCATGGTAAGTGAATGTGTAGACATTGGAAAAAACTTAATTTGTGCTCTTACACTAGATACAGATTTGCTTCTCTTCCCACAACAGGCATCAAAGGGAAAACTGCCAGCAACAAGCATGAAAGAATCCAGCTTAGTACGGTTGTCTACAATAAACATACAAACACATTATAAATTAATTATGGAAATTGAAGTAATGGACTAAAATAGATTCAAGTAAGGCTTATCAAGAGCATGATATGTATCATTTTGGCTACACATTGTTAACAAAGGAGACTGCATTTTCTGTTTAGTTTATATACAAAAACATCTCCACAAAGCAACTCGTAAAAAGTGGTGTATACTACAGAAAAGATTCTGTCTTGCATAGAACATAGTGAGCATCCCTTATCCGGAATTCTTAAATACTTAAAAATTGTGCACATTGGTGACTGAGTGACATACAGTAGAGTCTCACTTATCCAACATAAACAGGCCGGCAGAATGTTGGATAAGCGAATATGTTGGATAATAAGGAGGCATTAAGGAAAAGCTTATTAAACATCAAATTAGGTTATGATTTTACAAATGAAGCACCAAAACATCATGTTAGACAACAAATTGGCAGAAAAAGTAGTTCAATACGCAGTAATGCTATGTAGTAATTACTGTATTTAATGAATTTAGCACCAAAATATCATGATGTATTGAAAACATTGACTACAAAAATGCGTTGGATAATCCAGAATGTTGGATAAGTGAGTGTTGGATAGGTGAGACTCTGCTGTATTTGCTTTCTTGGGTTCAGTGTTCATACACTTTGTTTGTCAAATATACTGTGCATAAAATTACATTCAAGCTGTGTTTATAAGATGTATATGGAACCATGTTTACAGTAAAATCTCCCTAGGATAGTGGGGCATTCAAAATAATTTTGGAGGTGAGGGGAGCTTGGAAGCCCTCTAAAATGAATATTGGGTTGGGCAATATGGGATATGGAAGTCACATATTGCTCACTCCTGAGCTAAAGCCTGTTTTCAACGTTGTGCTCTAGAATCATTAAGGAGAAAATGACTTCAGGAGGAATGTGTTTCAGAACCAACACAGTTCAGTCCTATCTAGAATACAATAATTTTAGAATAGAATAATAGAATAGCCTGTTATTCACACAACTAAATTAAGTGCCATCCCCAATACACATTATATATGTAGAATTACAAAAACAAAACACCCACCCTTCCACATTCTGCACAAATCAGAGGTGAGGATTTCCAAAGTAGTAGAAATGCACTTCAATTTAAGAATAAAATGCTGGCTGTGACCAGCCAACCGATAAAGTGAGATGGGCCATATCTCTTACAGAAGTCCCACATGCCTCCAAACTCTAAGGGAATAGTTCTCAACCTGTGGGTCCCCAGATGTTTTTGCCTTCAACTTCCAGAAATCCTAATAGCTGGTAAACTGGCTGGGATTTCTGGGAGTTGTAGGACAAAACACCTGTTTATCCACATTTCGAGAACCACTGCTCTAAGGGAAAACTCCGATGGTGTTCTAAGAAAAGTGTGAAGGTAACCCACCAAAACAATCCAAAAATCTTTGCACGATAAATACCTTTGCTTTGGTCCAGAGCTGCGTAACCAAGGGCCATGCACAAAAGGCAATCAGGCCAAAGCTGAGAGCTGCACGATAGAAAAAGGAGAAAACCTAGTTCAAGTAAACAGAAAAATACATATAGACAAGTTAGGAAATCTGATAATCTCCTCAGATGTAAAATAAATCCTCTTCTTATCTAGCACTCCTCAGAAACCAGAAAGTTTTCTGTGTTTACTCCTTCTTTAATGGTTTATTTACAACAGGGTGGGCAGAGTACAGTATGTAGCTCTTCACACCCTCCACCAGTCTCCAAAAGCTGTCCAGTTGCTTGGGTTTGATTTTCAGGTACATTTGGCCTGAAATCCATTCAGAAACATCCACATAACCCCCCCCCCCTCCCATTACTACCAAATGTCCATCATTTTCTTATGCTGTCCCTCTCAAAATGATGCTCCATTTTAACAGAGAAAATTGGAGGCATTTAGATTTTTAATGGGAGAAAGCATGCAATGGATGCATGAGGAGAAAGGAAATTTACTCCTTCTCCCCATGCAGTTGCTCACTCCTGATTTATGCTGCTTTATTTTGTTAAACTTTATATTGAAGAGGCTTCTTGACAAGCCATTTTCAAAAGCTAGTAATTAAGAATGTTACTTACCAATATTTCAATTCCCAAGGTGTAAACTAGTAAAAATCCAACAAACTGAGTCCGTTGAAAGTTCAAGAGAAATGTGATCAGTCCTTGAATAACAGGGTATCTATTAGAAAAGATTTCATTAGGCAACCACTTCTTATTAGATTAAATGCTTATTAGAAAACACATAAATACAGTGGTGTATGACGGAGACTTTTAATGAGCAGCAAGCAAAGAAATATCTCCAGCATGAATCTAGAGGATTCTATTTAAGATTATTTATTTACTTGGCAAAGTTCAAACTAACTGGCAGGAGTATTTGCTACATTTATTGGGTTGTGCACTTAAAGAAAAACACGAACTAAAATAGATCAGTGTTCACAGAGCTAAGGTTCCTGAATTTGAGAGCAAATCAGTAAACACACATCTCTTAGATAATATAAAAAGTGTTTAAAGGACCCAAACATTATCCACTGGATTGGATCACAGTAGTGCCTTCAGTAGCTCGAAAGCAAAACTGAATTAATAGGCCCCTTCTTCACTGCCATATAATTCAGTTCAAAGTAGATAATCTGGATGTTATATGGCAGCGTAGAAGGGGCCATAGAGTAACTCAGAAAACCTACCTTCTTTATCATCTCATATTATTCATTACTTCTCAAATTTTATATTTATCCTTCCCTTAACTAATGAACATTCATATTATGTTCTTTATTTCCATTGCAGCGAACAGTCTCTATGTACACACTTCAGCAGAAGAGCAATCCAATTTAGAAGGGCATTACTTCTTATCTCCCTATTCGAAACTGAAAATGAGAGTCTACCAAATAAAGACCTTATATCATTCCTGGTATATTCTGCAAGGATAGTGATAGTCAAAGTATGGAATACATTAGAAAATCTATCGATGCAAAGTTAGTTAAACAGAATATGGGCCACAGCTTTATCCAAAAAAAAATAATCATAAAGAGTAAGATTAGAGAGAAGAGAAATAAAAGAGAATCTGTGTGAGGCTATATGAACTATTTATTAGCTAGATATGCCAAAGCAATAGCAGATTTAAACTACCATTAGATCAGATTTTGGATAAATAACTAGGGAAAGATATAACTATTATTAATAAGAATAGTAAATTAAGTTGAGGAAAACTTATTAGTAAGAGGACTAACAGAAGTATTTTGTACACATCTATGACTGGGAGAGGGGATGAGATGAAAGCAGTATTTCAAATTATTTACTGTCATATCATTACGATGTATATTTTGTAAATTATTGTTTATTGCCTTCTATTATGATGTATATATTGTAAAAATCATTCTATTTTTTTAAAGTCTACTGAGGAGCAAATCATTTATATTGTACTGGCCTACTGAATTTCATTACAAATTGAGCATCCTTTAACCAGAATTCTGAAATCTGGATTATTCAAAAATCCAAAATTGTCCACATTGAGTGGCTGAGGCAGAGGTTTCTGACGGTTCAAGGTACAGAAACGTTGCTTCATGCACAACATTATTAAAAATATTGTGTATAAAATTAGCTTCAAGCTATCTATATAAGTTGTATATGAAATCTCAACTAATTTAATGGTTCCTATATCCAAGATACCTCATGAAGTAAGTATGTGCAAATATAGGTATTCTAAAATTCAAAACCCAAAACATTTGTGTTCTAAGGCATTTTCAATAAGGGACACTTAACTTATAACTGAATGCTAGAAGCCAAAATATCATTCCAAGTAATGACAATACAGTAAAGTCCCACTTATCCAACTTTCGCTTATCCAACGTTCTGGATTATCCAACACAGTTTTCCTTTTAGTAATCAATGTTTTTGCAGTCAATGTTTTCAATATATTGCAATGTTTTGGTAATAAATTAGTAAATACAGTAATTACTACATAACGTTAGCATGTATTGAACTGCCTTTTCTGACAATTTGTTGTAAAACATGATGTTTTGGTGTTTAATTTGTAAAATCATAACGTAATTTGACATTTAATAGGCTTTTCCTTAATCTCTCCTTATTATCCAACATTTTTGCTTATCTAACGTTCTGCTGCCCCATTTATGTTAGATAAGCAAGACTCTACTCTTGCTCATGCTAACAACGCAAGCAATGCTGTTATACAATTATCTTTCCTCTGCATTAAGCACTTGCTTCAGAAGTTAAAATCACTCTGCTTCCATCCACACTGTTCCTCACTAGCAGAATCATATCAAACTAGCTGTGCCCGGCCACACGTTGCTGTGGCTTAGTCTGGTGGTGTTGGTCAGTCTACATTAGGTTGTATTTATGCTGTGACCTCCACCCTTCTTTATGCTCACATTAGTAGTAGTATTTGAAGTCTGTTACCTTCTTCAATTTTTGTGTTGATTGATAATTGCTTGAGATCCCTGTTGTCTTTTGTTTGTTGTTAATCATGATGTCTGATTCTGCTGAGTGCGGTTTACATCTTATTGTGGTACAATAGTCTTTTTGTTTTGTTTTGCCTGTGTAGGTGTTTATTATTGTTGTTGTAGTGGTCATGAAGGCTGGATAAGTTAGATGCTACTGTATTGTTTTTTGGAGGCCCAGTGTAGCACTGGCTGGCCTCTCAGCCTCAGTGCCTGGCTGCTTCTTGCCTGTGATGGTGTAGATTCTTGTTGTTGTTGCCATTGTTATTATTGTAATTGTTTTTTTGGAGGCCAAGTGTGAATGTAGGGATTGGGGAGGTGGATGAGCACTGAATGGCCTTGTAGACTCAGTGCATGGCTGATTCTTGCCTGTGTAGGTGTTTATTATTAGTGGGTGAGTGGAGGGATAGATGAGTGGATGGATAGATAGAGTGGGTGCTCTCCTTGTTTCCTTTATTCCTATGCTGTTCCCTTTCTCTGCTCCGATCCTGAGCTCGCTGATAAGAACACACTGGTCAGAAAGGAGGGTATTTATAACCGGATCAATGGTCTTTCTCTCCCTTTTGCTCTTGGCCTCTGGGCAGAGAGGGAGGGCTCTTGTCCTTGGCGTTCCTTCGCTTCCCTTCCCTCCCTCCTTCCTTCGTTCTATCCGTCCCAGCCTTTCCTGCCTGTGGAGCCCTGGAACTGGGTCAGTGGGTTGGATGGTGGGGAAAGGGAGAAGGAAGAGGCCTCTAATTGAAATGCATGGACTCCATGCCACGGGGTGCTGGGATTTGTAGTTTGCATCCAGTCCAACCCCTTTCTTTCTTTTTGTCATGGAGGAAGAACCCACCCAAACTTCTCAGACAGATGGCCATCCGGTTTAGTTGTGTTGTTATAGTCACAATGCATTGTTGTGAGTTTTTTGGGTCCAGATTGTGGTTTTGTGGTGTGGTTGTGTTGTTACAACCGGGAGGGAAGGCTTTTGTGTTGTGTTGCCAAGTTTCGTATTTCTGGGGCGTTTAGTTGTGTTGTTATAGTCACGATGCTTTGTTGTGAGTTTTCTGGGTCCGGATTGTGGTTTTGTGGTGTGGCTGTGTTCTTACAACTGGGAGGCAAGGCTTTTGCATTGTGTTGTGAAATTTTGTATTTCTGGGGCGTTTAGTTGTGTTGTTATAGTCACGATGCGTTGTTGTGAGTTTTGTGGGTCCAGATTGTGGTTTTGTGGTTTGGTTGTGTTGTTACAACCGGGAGGCAAGGCTTTTGCGTTATGTTGTCAAGTTTTGTATTTCTGGGGCGTTTAGTTGTGGTGTTATAGTCACGATGCATTGTTGTGAGTTTTTGGGTCCGGATTGTGTTTTGTGGTGTGATTGTGTTGTTACAACCGGGAGGCAAGGCTTTTGCGTTGTTTTGCCAAGTTTCATATTTCTGGGGCGTTTAGTTGTGTTGTTATAATCCTGATGCGTTGTTGTGAATTTTGTGGGTCTGGATTGTGGTTTTGTGGTGTGATTGTGTTGTTACAACTGGGAGGCAAGGCTTTTGCATTGTTTTGTCAAATTTTGTATTTCTGGGGCGTTTAGTTGTGTTGTTATAGTCACAATGCGTTGTTGTGAGTTTTGTGGGTCCGGATTGTGGTTTTCTGGTGTGGTTGTGTTGTTACAACTGGGAGGAAAGGGTTTTGCGTTGTGTTGTCAAGTTTTGTATTTCTGGGGCATTTAGTTGTGTGCCAAATTTCGTATTTCTGGGGCGTTTAGTTGTGTTGTTATAGTCACGATGCTTTGTTGTGAGTTTTGTGCATCTGGATTGTGGTTTTGTGGTGTGGTTGTGTTGTTACAACCAGGAGGCAAGGCTTTTGCGTTGTGTTGTCAAGTTTTGTGTTTCTGGGGCATTTAGTTGTGTGCCAAGTTTCGTATTTCTGGGGCGTTTAGTTGTGTTGTTATAGTCACGATGCATTGTTGTGAGTTTTATGGGTCCGGATTGTGGTTTTGTGGTTTGGTTGTGTTGTTACAACCGGGAGGGAAGGCTTTTGCATTGTGTCGCCAAGTTTCGTATTTCTGGGGTGTTTAGTTGTGTTGTTATAGTCACAATGCGTTGTTGTGAATTTTGTGGGTCCAGTGTGGTTTTGTGGTGTGATTGTGTTGTTACAACCGGGAGGCAAGGCTTTTGCGTTGTGTTGCCAAGTTTTGTATTTCTAGGGCATTTAGTTGTGTTGTTATAGTCATTATGTGTTGTTGTGAGTGTTGTGGGTCTGGATTGTGGTTTTGTGGTGTGGTTGTGTTGTTGTAACCGGGAGGCAAGGCTTTTGCATTGTGTTGCCAAGTTTCGTATTTCTGGGATGTTTAGTTTTGTTGTTATAGTCACTGCGCCCGCAACTTTATCCTTTTATATATATAGACTAACTGTGCCCGGCCACGCGTTGCTGTGGCTTAGTCTGGTGGTGTTGGTCAGTCTACATTAGGTTGTATTTATGCTGTGACCTCCACCTTCTTTATACTCACATTAGTAGTAGTATTTGAAGTCTGTTACCTTCTTCAATTTTTGTGTTGATTGATAATTGGTTGAGATCCCTGTTGTCTTTGGTTTGTTGTTAGTTGTAATGTCTGATTCTGCTGAGTGCGGTTTATATTTTTATTGTGGTACAATAGTCCTTTTTTTGTTTTGCCTGTGTAGGTGTTTATTATTATTGTTGTTGTTGTGGTCATGAAGGTTGAATAAGTTAGATGCTACTGTATTGTTTTTTGGAGGCCCAGTGTAGCATTGACTGGCCTCTCAGCCTCAGTGCCTGGCTGTTTCTTGCCTGTGATGGTGTTGATTCTTATTGTTGTTGTTGTTGTCATTGTTATTATTGTAATTGTTTTTTTGGAGGCCAAGTGTGAATGTAGTGATTGGGGAGGTGGATGAGTTGTGTTGTCAAATTTTGTATTTGTTATAGTCACAATGCGTTGTTGTGAGTTTTGTGGGTCCGGATTGTGGTTTTGTGGTGTAGTTGTGTTGTTACAACCGGGAGAAAAGGCTTTTGTGTTGTGTTGTCAAGTTTTGTATTTCTGGGGCGTTTAGTTGTGTGCCAAGTTTTGTATTTCTGGGGCGTTTAGTTGTGTTGTTATAGTCACGATGCACTGTTGTGAGTTTTGTGGGTCCGGATTGTGGTTTTGTGGTGTGGTTGTGTTGTTACAATCGGGAGGGAATGCTTTTATGTTGTGTTGCCAAGTTTCATATTTCTGGGGCATTTAGTTGTGTTGCTATAGTCATGATGCGTTGTTGTGAGTTTTGTGGGTCCGGATTGTGGTTTTGTGTTGTGGTTGTGTTGTTACAACTGGGAGGCAAGGGTTTTGCATTGTTTTGCCAAGTTTTGTGTTTCTGGGGCGTTTAGTTGTGTTGTTACAGTCATGATGCGTTGTTGTGAGTTTTGTGGGTCCGGATTGTGGTTTTGTGTTGTGGTTGTGTTCTTACAACTGGGAGGCAAGGCTTTTGTGTTGTGTTGCCAAATTTTGTATTTCTGGGGCGTTTAGTTGTGTTATAGTCACTATGCGTTGTTGTGAGTTTTGTGGGTCTGGATTGTGGTTTTGTGGTGTAGTTGTGTTGTTACAACCGGGAGAAAAGGCTTTTGTGTTGTGTTGTCAAGTTTTGTATTTCTGGGGTGTTTAGTTGTGTGCCAAGTTTCGTATTTCTGGGGTGTTTAGTTGTGTTGTTATAGTCACGATGCATTGTTGTGAGTTTTATGGGTCCGGATTGTGGTTTTGTGGTGTGGTTGTGTTGTTACAACCTGGAGGGAAGGCTTTTGCATTGTGTTGCCAAGTTTCGTATTTCTGGGGTGTTTAGTTGTGTTGTTATCGCATGATGCGTTGTTGTGAGTTTTGTGGGTCCTGTGTGGTTTTGTGGTGTGGTTGTGTTGTTACAACTGGGAGGCAAGGCTTTTGCATTGTGTTGCCAAGTTTTGTATTTCTGGGGCGTTTAGTTGTGTTGTTATCGCATGATGCGTTGTTGTGAGTTTTGTGGGTCCGGATTGTGGTTTTGTGGTGTGGTTGCGTTGTTGTAACCTGGAGGCAAGCCTTTTGCATTGTGTTGCCAAATTTCGTATTTCTGGGATGTTTAGTTTTGTTGTTATAGTCACTGCGCAAACAACTTTATCATTTTATATATATAGATTGGGCATGAATTGTATTGCTTGATTTATTTACTACACTCTCAAGATTTTACCTATTAGAGTAAACTAGAAAGAGATGGAAAAAGACACACTCTTAGGCCCCTTCTTCACTGCCATATAATCCAGATTATCAATGAAGATAATCCACATTATCTGTGTTTAACTGGATTATATGAGTCTACACTGCCATATAATCCAGTTCAAATCAGATAATCTGGATTTTATATGGCAATGTAAAAGGGGCCTTAGGAAAAGGATAGGGTCCCTTTTGAAGCATTTAAAGCCTAATGGTTTGTTTACAAGAGAGGAACTGAACTGTCATCTTTTGGAACAAAAGGCCACCAGTAATCAAACTTTCTTCTTTTCAGTCAGATTTAAGTGGGGAAAATCTATTTTTCTCAATCAAAAAATCTAACTGATCTTACATAAATCACCAAGAAATCTAACAGATTTCAAATCCAGAGCTGCATTTTGGTCACTCCTGCTTTAACCTGAATCAGTACCAGCCTAGGATCATCCACCAATTTGCAAACCTAGTTGTTGTTTTTTTTGAAAGCCACTATAAATGAAAAAATTCCAAAACCAGGAAATTCAAGCAGATAAGGCTGTATTCATTTATCTCCTTTGCTATCAAATGCAGCAGTGTAGCTCCAACCCATTCCATCCCATCTTTTTTAGAACTTACTCTTTCAAAACTGCATACCATATTGGAACTGGTAACAGACAATAGATGTAGTAAGTCCAAGGCAAGCTCTGAATGGCCAGGAAAAAGACTATGAATATTCCAACAGCAAGAAATGTACACTGGAATAGACTGCCAGCCACCTGAAAAACACATCAGTACTTGTAAATACATATCGGTAAATCAAAACGCTCAAGATGTGCTGCTTCAGAAAAAATGAAGAATGATAATAAAAATAGATATGAATGCTTAAAAGGCATCATGATCATTAATACCTCCTTTTTCATCAAAGTTGCTTACAAATTAAATTAATTACAAAATAGTTAACAACTTAGAGAAGCCATTAATATAGAATGAAACTATTTAAAATATTTTTATTTAAAACATACTTTAAAAAGATAAAATCAGTTAAAGCAATGCAATCAGAACTCTACATTATAGCGGATTTGATTATTCACAGATTTAAGTAAAAATCTCTAAGGAATCTCTAAGTCCTACACTGTGAATTTGTGTCAGCTTCTGCCAAAGACTTACCATTGAGTCATGTTAAAAGATCTAGAGATTCCTAAAGAGGTGTTTCTCAGGTTTAAAAAATGTAATTTTTTATTTGTGTTTTTCCCACTTCCATGGGAGTCTTGTGCCCCTAACCCCAGCAAATGTGAATGGTTTCCTTTTTAAAAAGTCTTTTCCTTTAAAAAACAACAACTTTCAATTCTAAAAGCCTGTGGGAATACAAAAGTCTTTACCTGCTGACAAAACATTTGAATCTAGTTTTTATTCTCATAAAATGTGTATGGCAATGAGAACATGAGTTGAGACTGAGACATTTACACTCACATTTATTTGATGTTATACATCAGTAAAATTTTAGCGTGAGATGAATGAGAAGCAAGGAGATAGTCTTCTCTCCACCTTGTCAAACACTTGCAGTGAATTGATAAATATTTGTTAAAGCCCTAGCATAGTGGTTGAACTGGTACATGACTCAAACTGTACACGTCAGAAAAAGCCATCGGATACATATCCTACAGAGCTTGGCTGTGAAACTTGTGTAAAGTCAGCAATAAAAGAAAAAAAAATCTATGTATAGTCTGAAGGCAAACAATTGAAATCTCATCAACTATCCCAGCTGTTTTATCAAGACAGATAAAACCATAAAACATGGAGTCAGTGTTGTGCAAATATAGGTTTTGCAACACTCATATATTGAGCAAACATAGATTATAACAGCGGCAAACTTCAACTTACCTTATTCATTGTGACATTTCTGGTCAGAGAAGTATGTGCTTTTATGATAACCAAGATCACATAAAATGTCCAGCCTATAAAACCCATGGCAACACTCACACCAAGAAAAAGCCTGTCATATGTATGATAATATGACAGCCCTTCCAAAGAAAGGCTAATGAGATTTTTGCAAAGAGATACCTATGGAAAGGGAAAAAAGAATATCAGATATGTCATAAAAACTAGACCCTTTGTCTACAAAAATAGCCAACCACCTTTTGATGCTCAGTAGCTTGATTCTTTTTTTTCTTACAATGTTTTAAAACAATTAGGGAGACAATAAAATTTTGTATCATTTGCAGTTTTGAGCCTTCATGAAAAAATACACAGATATAAGAAAGCATTGTTTTCCTCCTTCCTATGCATTTTTTAAATCTTTGGCCCACAATCAAATTCAGATCCTACAAGAGAAAGAGGGAATCTCTGACAGGAAACATGAACGAATAAGGAAAACTTCCCACAAAACAAACAAAGAAGTGTGTTTTTGTCTCAGATCAGAGGGCAAACCTCTGTAGGTGCAGAGACGGAAAGAAGAGGCACCTTCTTCGATGATCCAGCCCCACATCTCATTATTTCTCCCTTGGGCAGTCCTTCTCTCAAACATTTTGATCAAGATCCACTGTAGACTCAGACTCTGATACCAGAATGTCAGTTAGTCTTACTGAGAAATTTCACACACAGATACCATTTGATCACTCATTGGGCATTTGGAATTTAGGGTTAAAAACACTCAGAGTTTTTATCCTGAAGGGTCTTAGAGCCTGTTATAAATCAAAGAATTAATTGTTCCCTGAGGAAATGGTCATGCTAAATGGTAAAGCACACTTCTTGCCTGCAAAAAACCCCCTAGTTTCATGACATTGGTACATACAACTGGGAAAAAAACCAGACCAAAAACTCAGGGCATTTCTGTAGCTCACTGTAAACTATGGATAGTGAACATTCCAGATCTTCACTGCAGCTAAATCTGTTGGGAAGTACAGCACGACCATGTATTATGCAAGGGAATCATTCCAGGACCTTCATAAAATTGTTTCCATATAATCTTGAACCCTATTTTTCTTACTGAAAATGAACTTGGGCTTCTGCCAAAATCCACAGAATCGCTCTGGAGGACCTAGAAACTACCTAGCAAAGTGTTCTCTCTAGACCTTGCACGCAATTATATGGTCAACTTCCAAAATAAGCTCCGGAAGACGTTGAACATAGAATTGGACTGAGTCCCCTTGGGGAGATAGGGCGGAATAAAAATAAAGTTTTATTATAATTATTATTAATATTGGACTGGAGGCCCAGAGAAAACAATTTAGGGCATTCAAAGCTCTTTGTGTATAAATTAAATTTTGCCTAAGTGGGCATACTGTAAATCCAATAACATCTGAAGTGCTACATGTTTCACTATTCCCTGGCATAGACAATATTGAATTAGATGGACCAATGGTCTGAGTTGGTATAAGGCAGTTTTCTATATTAATATTTTGTATATGTTTACAGTGACTCACATTAACCAAACTGTACAAATGAATTTCATTAAATTTGTTTCTCAAATAAAAGACACCTGCTAGGACAAACTCAGAAGATGTCCAGTCACTCAGTTGTTCTTAATATTGACTTGGGACTGAACTCAAACAGAGTCTTCGAAGTCTGGAGGCACAAGAAGAGGCTTTACCAAACCCTTCTACCAACAGTGAAATATTAGTTTTATTTTTAAAATTCTCCCACTAGACAACGTAGGGAAAGAAAGGAAGATAAGCTAAGCTATAAAATTCACTAGTTAAAATAATAGTCAAAATAACAGGAAAAAGAGGGATTTTGATAATTCACTTACTGCTTCTTCATATTTCTCATGCTGAATAGCTGTCCTTGCTTTCCTGAGAATATTAATCTGCTCTGAATCAGAAAGAGACCTATGAAAAAGAAAATAAAAAAATATTTAAAAATATCAGTTTTTCTCATTGGAGAAGAGGGAATAATAGTGGAAACACACATTTCATATATTGACAATTTTTATTAATATTTTGTAGTAATGCAATGACAGACTGTTGTCTTGCAAAAAAGCATGTTCGCAAATACAGTAGAGTCTCACTTATCCAAGCCTCGCTAATCCAAGCTTCTGGTTAATCCAAGCCATTTTTGTAGTCAATGTTTTCAATATATCGTGATATTTTGGTGCTAAATTTGTAAATACAGTAATTACAACATAACATTACTGCTTATTGAACTATTTTTTCTGTCAGATTTGTTGTATAACATGAAGTTTTGGTGCTTAATTTGTAAAATCATAACCTAATTTGATGTTTAATAGGCTTTTCCTTAATCCCTCCTTATTATCCAAGATATTCGCTTATCCAAGCTTCTGCGGGCCCGTTTAGCTTGGATAAGTGAGACTCTACTGTAGTGCTAAAGTTTGAAAAATGGCTGCTAAACTTTACTGCCCAAGATAAAAGCCTCTGGAGAAAACCTATTAACCACGTAGGAGGATGCAAAAGGCATAGAAGATTTAGACAAGAAACAAGAATAGTATTTTTAAGGTTATACTGGTGATACCTAAGTATTTGTGAAGCATAGAAATCATCAGTACCTGTCTTATGGCATTAGTAACCAGTATACCCTATTTTAGGGAGCCCACAGCATTGCAGCGGATCAAACTGCTGAGCTGCTGAACTTGCTGACTGAAAGGTCAGCGGTTCAAATCCAGGAAGCGGGGGTGAGCTCCCACTGTTAGCCTCAGCTTCTGCTAACCTACCAGTTTGAAAACATGCAAAAGTGAGTAGATAAATAGGTACCGCTCCAGAAGGTAATTGCACTCCAGGCAGTTATGCCAGCCACATGACCTTGGAGATGACTAGGGACAACACCAGCTCTTCAGCTTAGAAATGGAGATGAGCACCAACTCCCAGAGTCGGACACGACTAGACTTAATGTCAGGGGAAAACCTTTACCTTTATCCTATTTTAAGTTGTAACTTGTATGATGGGTACTCTTCCCACCCAAACTACTGGAATGGGTTGGATAGTGTCCCTGGCCATGTGTCAAATGGACCTTCCCATGTAGCCCAGCCATACCCCTCCCAGTCTTGTACAACATGCAAGCTAGCCTGTTTGTACCACTGCAACAACTCCAAAAATGGTTCAGTCCTCAGCAACACTTTCCTCCCAACTCTCCTTGGAGGCCTCCTTCTCAATCTGTTTCTATAGATGCTAAGTTCCTGATATTCTTGGAAGGGGGGAAGCTTCTCCAGCAGGCCTTTGACTGAGAGATGGATATGGAACAAATGGGGGGCCCGTGGCCACTGCAACTTTCCTCTGGGTCCCCATGTATCAACCCAGACCTTTGCTTCCCACCTCAATGCAACTTCTTATCTAATGAAAGCCAAGGGAAAGCTCAGACCTCAAATATTGCTCTCCCTACTTTAGTGTCCTGACATACAATCCCATGCACCATCAAAATGATGTGAATTCATTCTGTTACAAATCCATTTTTTTCTTTTTTTTAAAAGGCCTACTTTTGGAATGTTTCACTTCATAATAACATCAGCCTGAGAATCTCATGGGTTTGAAAACTATTTTGTAACACTTTTATAAAGAGACTAGCTATGGCTCTGAGCATTGTACAAAAAGCCCCACAGGACTGTGCACAATTCACAGAGCATTCATTCCAGTTGTTCCTTGTCAATCTCATCTAACAGCTCAAGTGGGAGTACAGTAGTTGCTATTCTCTTCTAGAAGCAGAGATATTTCAGGTGCACATTTAATGACAGCACAAAACTCTCAGAAACATCTAAAACTCTCAGAAAGAGCAACTTGTGCCAAACTAAAGTGAACTTATTACAGGATTTTCTTGGCAATGTTTGTTCAGAAGGGCTTTGTCTTTTCTTCCTCTGAAGCTGGGAGTGTGCAACTTGCCTATGATCACCCAGTGGGTTTCCATGGAGGTCTTTCTGCACAAGGGTTTTAGATGTGAATGATTTCTATGTCTCACTCTATAATGCAGGGGTCCTCAAACTTTTTAAGTGGAGGGCCGATTCACAGTCCCCCAGACTGTTGGGGGGCCGGACTATGAAACAGTCCAAAATTAGGATTGTTGTTGTTGAGTGCCTTCAAGTCATTTCAGACTTAGGTCAACCCTAAGTCTAAAGTTTAGGACAGGGGCCAGGTAAATGAGGCCTTAGTTTGGGGACCCCTGATCTACATGATCTCAAGACCATAGATAAGCAATGGAACCTCCAAAAACCATCCAGATGGTCTCATAAGACCATCAGTAAGGAAAGGGACCTTCAAAGACCATCTAGATGATCTCATAAGGCCATCATAAGACTATAGATAAGGAAAGGGACCTCAAAGACCATTGAGATAGTCTCATATGACCACAGGTAAGGAAAGTGATGGTCTCATAAGGCCATAGCTAAGCAAAGAGACCTTCAAAGACCATCTAGATGATCTCATAAGACCACAGGTAAGCAAAGAGACTTCCAAAGACCAGGTAGACTTAGGTCAACCCTAAGTCTAAAGTTTAGGACAGGGGCCAGGTCAATGACCTTGGAGGGCCGCATCCAGCCCCCGGGCCTTAGTTTGGGGACCCCTGCTATAATGCTACAGATTTGTGGACTGAAGGAATATTTCATGGAGCGGGGAGAGAATTATTACTTGGGGGGCATGGCCCCACTTTACCCCCTCCCTCATAACTACACCAGGCTCTTTGAACTTCTGGGCTCTGGTAAAGTGCACCCTTACTCAATACATGGAGGGAATCTGTCAGCACGTAATCTGAAAAATATGAACTAATGCTAACCAGATCTTATGGATGACTGCACTCGTGGAGTAGTGAGGATTATGGGATTATAGCCTCTGAAATGACAATGGCTTATTATCATCGCTGAGACAAATGCTGCATAGTCTGAAGAATATAAATAACAACGTCACTCATGTGTAAGGGCAATTAATTATGTAACAAAACATCAGTACTAATTGCGTAAAGGTTTATAAATTGTCCCTTAAGATGCGTTACTTACTCTCATTGGGAGTATACCTGACAAGTTTAATATTTCCACCACATCGCTCGTGTCTTCCAGCTAAAGAAACAGCACCTGACAGCTGAGACACTAAGTCTATAATAAAAAATAAGCCATTATAACAGTCTCAAGAGACGTCAGTATGGTCAATGATTCCTATCATTACTATCTAAAGATGCCATTTCTCCAGGAGTGCTAGCGCAGCCCCCGCAGGACCAGTAAAAGGAAAGAAAATTTTGAAGAGGGAAATCTGTGCTTGTATTAGATGCAATCTGCTGTACATATGTGTTTCTTGCAGTGTTTTTCCTTCCTTAACACAACACACACACACACACTTTAAAAGAGCCGCCGATATACGCAACAGGGTTTTCTTAGCATATGTTTAGCTATATCTTCAGTACACCAACAAGCCTTCTGTTAAATGCAGGCACTCTCTGTTCATGATGGATATCTGTTGATGCGAAATTACATCCCTCAATTTCCATAAATGTTCACCCTAGTAAATTGCATGCACCCCTGTCGATAACAAAGTGCGATTTTAAAAATGCCTGCAAGCAAAAAACATAGAAGGCACACTTGCATATTTCAGTATTTTGCATGTAAATTAGGATCAGGATGAATTAAAGGCCGGTGGGATGGGGTGTATAGCTCCTTCTCTCAACCAACACTGCAGTGGAGTCAGAAAACTTCAGCAGGAACTAGACATAGACATTTTAGCCGGAGGGTCTGGAAAACGTAATGCAAGACACTTGGGAGTAAAAGAGGCTTAATGGAGATACTGTGGGAAAGTAGCAGAAATGCAGTTTAAGACACTCTCCTGCTCATGTTGCAAAGGCTAAGTATGCATAATGCAAGAATCAGGACACTAGCTTTTCCAGTCAAAGATAGGTACACGTGGGACTTGTTTTAAAGGTTTTAGCCCTATATTTAAACATGACGGTAGACAGACAATAAAGTTTTTACCATCAATATCAATACCAAAGCCAAAGCAGACAATTTTCAATGGTAAGCTCTCCTCTAAGGAGCCCTCAGTGGCACAGCAGATTAAACCGCTGAGCTGCTGAACTTGCTGACTGAAAGGTCGGGAGTTTGAATCTGGGGGGCAGGGTGAGCTCCCACTGTTAGCCCCAGCTTCTGCCAACCTAGCAGTTTGAAAACATGCAAAATGTGAGTAGATCAATAGGTAACGCTCTGGCAGGAAGGTAACAGCGCTCCATGCGCTCATGCTGGCCACATGACCTTGGAGATATCTGTGGACAACGCCAGCTCTTCGGCTTAGAAATGGAGATGAGCACCCCCCCCCCCCCCCCCAGAGTCAGACATGACTACACTTGATGCCAGGAGAAAACATTTACCTTTGCCTAAGCTCTCCTCTGAATAAATCTCTGAATAAAACCCTCCAGAAATTGGAGTCAACTTGAAGGCATATAATCACATAAAATGAGTCCCATCCTACTGCAGTTCCACCTTTCTTTTCAACTTTTCTTAGAAAAATATGTGAACAGACCTACTTTGATTTGCAGGTTTTAGTCTTTTAAACATCCCTTTAAAATGTTAAAATATTATTATTTGCATAAGTGATTCAAAGCCTTAGTAAAAAGGTGGAAATATATTCAATTTTTTTTAAAACAAAACATTTTAAAAAAGAGGGAATAATGCTAAACAAAAATCACTGGAAGGGAGTCATGTTAGTCCTATGCAGCAGAAGCAATAGTATTGTGGGACCTTAAAGACTCACTGGTTTTCTTAGACTGCAGCACGCTTCAGCTGATAAAATGGACTACAGCCAACAAAAGCTTATGCCAAGTAAAATGCTGTAGTCTCAAAGCTGCCACAAGATTCTCTCTTTTTTCTGCTGTGACAGACTAACAGAGGTCTCTTGCTTTTGCAAAATGTAAATAGAATTCCCCAAGTCAATGGCATAACAAATTCACTTAATACAGCCATCTTAGTGCTGAGCCAAAGCAAAAGAGGAAGCTGCTTCAGGAGTACCTGGGGCTCCTATTTGAGAGAAAACATCTCTAATTTAATGGCCAAGGCTCAATGCTATGCAATCCTGGGGTTTGTATTTTGGTGAAGCACTAGCATTCTTTGGCAGAGAAGGCTCAAGATTTTGTAAAGCTGCAGCCCCCATGACTCCATAGCATTAAACCAAGGTAAAGTAGATTCATTCTACAGCACAGATGCACACCAAGGTTTTCTTTTCTACTGCTTTCCCCCTCAGTTTCCAAGTCCATTGAGTATAACATCCAGTGACCTGAAAGATACTAGGTGGAATGGTTATATGTGGGCACAGGTGACAACTCAAGGAACCACAGTAAGCAACCCTTTCTTCCTTCTTCATGGTCTCTATAAAGCTTGTCTTAGGATGGTGGGACAGGTATTGAAGCACCCCAGAGAGCATAGCATATTAAAAACTAACATCTACACTGGATCCACAGTCCAATCTAGAATAATGAATGAATAATAATGGCTGGGACCATGTTGCAAGTTTGCACAAATTAGACAATGGCATGCTATATAGAAGAGTTGCCAAAAGAGACTATTCTTCTTGTGGAATGTACCCATAAACCAACAAGAATCCATCGTTTCAGCAAATCATATGCCAGTCTGTAAGGGGGAGAAAGTGTTCCACCCAGGAGTTGGAAAGAAGATGTTCCTTTAAAACACCAGCAAGATCCAAGGAAACTGAATCAAAGCAAGGACAAGACAGATGTGGAGTAAATGAAAGTAGGGAGGAGCGAATGAAGGAATGGAGATAAAAGGGGGAGTGGGAGAAGAAGAAGGAGTTCTGTTAGATTTGACTTGTCCATGTGCATGAAATAAAGGAACTACTGTGAGTATTCCAAACAGCTGTTTTGAGTCTTGTTCGTTGGAAACCACTGCCAGAATTGATTACCATGCTTATGATTTTCCCCTGTCTATGGATAACGCTGGACCCTCTCACACAGTCATATTGTCTAGATTTTCATTCAGCAAAATTTTGCAATGATACTTGCAGTTCTTTCCAAGGCCTTCCATAATAAACATGCAGCCTGAAATGGAGTTGTGTGTTGAACATAAAAAGCTAATATACGGCACACAACAAGACAATGCAAGGCATCATCAGATAAAATACAGACAAGATGATGCCTGGAGAACATGAAGAAGAAGCCAGTACTCTCCAAGGAGTTCATACAGCCATTAAGATATAGCTAAAAGAAAGCACTGGATATTCTGTGTGGGGGTTAGAATAGTAAAAGCCAGATAAAATGGCATGTCTGTCTTCTGGCTTTCACTGTTCTTGGAAAAGTGACACAAAAATATATTTTGTCAATAAGAAGCAGATGTCAGTTTTTGAGTGGGAGCACTACTGACTTCTGCTTCCCCAGACTGTCCTCCCATATTTACCACATAATTAATAGAATAGGCAAAAAAATGATACTGCCATGAATCCTGAAGCTTTCTCGGATTCTCCACAGTTAAGGTATCCAAATACATGGAGCCTCCGGTGGCCTAGGGGATAAAAGCCTCGGGACTTGAAGGTTGGGTTGCTGACCTGAAAGCTGCCAGGTTCGAATCCCACCTGGGGAGAGTGCGGATGAGCTCCCTCTATTAGCTCAACTCCATGCGGGGACATGAGAGAAGCCTCCCACAAGGATGGTAAAAACATCAAAAACATCCGGGCGCCCCCTGGGCAACCTCCTAGCAGACAGCCAATTCTCTTACTCCAGAAGCAACTCCGGTTGCTCCTGACACGAAAACAAAAATACAAATACATATTCAATTGTACCAATAAGCTATGTCTACTACTTCCTCCTAATTTCCCCAACATAATACTTTCTAAATGTTATAGACTACAATTTCCATCACTCTTAGCTAGCATATTATGCTGGAGATATGCATGGATACAGTACCAGTTTAGAGAAGAATGTCCAACATCTAGTAAACTAACAACCATATCAGGAATAAGGTGTTGCAGAAGAGAAACCACAGAACATTAAAATTGTGATGATGCCGACACTAATCAACCTCAAGTCAGCTTTCTTCTACCCTTTCTTTCCTTCTCTTTTACTCTACCAAAATCCAAACCTACTTTCTGGAGGAAAAGATCTCAAAAGCTTTCACATCTTATGGTTGCCTTTAATAAAGGTACAACATTAATATTGATTTGAGTTTTTTTTCCTTACAGCTAACACAGCTACCTTTGCTTTTCATCATCATTGTGTGAAAAACATTCTCCTCTCTAGAGTGTAAGTAATAATGACTTCCACCTTATAAAATATTACTAAGATATATGGGATAGATGTGTCTTTCTCCAGCTATAAGTCTTTCAATTGTATTTCCTCAACCCACCAAGCACTACTTCTGCACAAGATTCTTGTGTTGGTATGGACTAGTCTCAGAGTAGTGTTCAGCAAATGATGTCACTTTATTTATTGTTCGTTTCTCACTGGTAGATGATAGAACGGAAGGCAGGGAGAGAGAGATATACCTTTTAAGTAAACATAGCAGCATGCAGATATGGAAAATATACTTACTTGAATGGCGAAAACAGAAATGGTAGTGTAGTTTTTTTCTTCTGAGCCATCTTAACCTAAATATGGACAAGTAGATAAACAAAGATGGTAACAAAAATGACTATCTTAAATAAATAACAGTGTATGCAATGGAAGAAATATAGCAGGAAAAATATGGGAGAACTTTTTTTTTGTTTTTGACATCTCTTTTAGGTATTTGTAATGTGGCCACATTAATACGGATGTCAGCTGCAATGGAGTTGCTTCCAGACAGGCATGTAGCCCAAGGGGGGGGGGGGCTTGAGGGGCTTCAGCCCCACCTTGAAATTCTCAAAGTAGTCCGCGAGAAGGCCTTACATTTATTATTTAAACTGTTATGTTTATTCATATCATGATCTGATCACCATGCTCAATACATCCCATATGCATGGGGGTATTGGGGTAACGATACAAAAGGTTTGCTAGGGTAGATCCTTTCCCATCCAAACTCAGCCCCCCCCCCCCCCGCCCCAAAGCAAAATCCTGGCTACAGGCCTGCTTCCAGATAATTTGCATAGGATTGAAGCCCTATGACTAGTAATCAGGCAAGTAGTGGGAGAGTGTAGGCTTTCAAACTTAAGACAGACAAAATCTTTGGAAGGAAAAAGGTAAAGGTAAAAGTTTCCCCTGACATTAAGTCCAGTCATGTCTGACTCTGGGGGTTGGTGCTCATCTCCATTTCTAAGCCGAAGAGCCAGCGTTGTCCGTAGATACCTCCAAGGTCATGTGGCCAGCATGACTGCATGGACCGCCGTTACCTTCCCGCCGGAGCGGTACCTATTGATCTACTCAGACTGGCATGTTTTCGAAATGCTAGGTTGGCAGAAGCTGGAACTAACAGCGAGCGCTCACTCCGCTCCCGGGATTTGAGCCTGGGACCTTTCGGTCTGCAAGTTCACTAGCTCAGTGCTTTAACACACTTCGCCACCAGGCTCCTTTTGGAAGGAATACTGGAGACATATTGCGACGTTCTCCTATGGCACCCTCCCAACATCTTAAATGGCCTGGGGTATTTTTGTCCCCTCACATGTTTCTTCTATCAGCCCCAGCAAAAATGATAAAAGACAATGGGCATTGTAATAATAATAATAATAATAATAATAATAATAATAATAATACTTTATTTATACCCCGCCACCATCTCCCCATGGGGACTCGGAGCGGCTCACAACATTACAAAAGTAACAGCGCATAAGAAACATATGGGGAGATGTTTTAGACATCTGCTTGGAAGAGATGAACTAATGCCCTCCACCACATATTGGACACACTCAACAAAGTTTTTAATATCCCTAGGGGTTCTTACAGATCCATAAAAACAGTACTGAGTAAAACTAGTATCTTTGATGTAGAACAAGATGAAATCAGAAAAAGAGTAGCGCCAAGTTGGCTGGGGGGTTTATGGAAGCACTAGTCCCAAACTGTACATTTTCCAAACTTTGCTTCAGATATCAGTGGGTGAAGGCCCTTCCCACTACGCTTAACTGGTGGACAAGCACGCACAAGAACAAAAAGCTCTTGAAGTATCCCGGTCTCAAACAGATTGGAGGTTCAAAGTCCAATAAATTCATTTGTAGTTTTATTTGGCACATATCAGAACCTACAAGCAGAGATTGTAATGAGAACAGTTCAATCGCAGATATAGAGGAAATCTAAAGCCTAGCTCAGTCAGTACTTCTGATTCAAGTCCCCGTTGCCTGAACAGGATGCATGCCAGCAGAGCACTTTGAGAATTGCCAGAAACAGCCATTAACAAGAATAGAATTAAATTCCAGGACGGATCCTATCATTCTGTTAGAAGGCACTGCTTTCAGTAGCATCAGTTCACACTGACTATTGAGAACATGACCCTTTGAAATTAAATTCCCCATTCTAATGCAATTTCCTTGAAACATTTTGATATATATTCAAGTCACTATTTGCAGGGGATGTGAAAAGATTTAAGCTGTTTTTCTTAATGCTACTGATTCTTATTTCTGAATACAATGTTCTAAGAGTAAACACGTAATCATTACAATATCACAGAATTAAAAGTGAACTCATAGGCCACCAAATTAAAACTGCTCCTGCTGAATTCATAAACTCCAGCTAGAGCATCCCCGGCAGGTGGCTGTCCAGCCTCTTTTTGAAAATGTCTAGAGCAGAGCTTTCCAAACTGTGTGTCGTGACAAGTTAGTATGTTGGCTGCAGTGTGTGAGTGAGCGAGCTTCATGAACGTAATGAGCAACGTCTGTGAAATAAGCAACAAATTATATATTTTAAATATATATAAATGAACAGTTTTAATTAGATATGTTACGTTCCTATACATTTCCTTATTACAATTTATGTATGTATCTGTATCTTCATAAGGGGTTGTTTTAACCTCCGGTTTGCTAGTAAAATAGAATTACTGTGTCGCAAAATGGTGCATGTCTAAAATGTGTGTCACTAACACGACATTTCTGAAAAGCTATGGTCTAGAGAACCTTTTCAGCTGTGGAGTACTTTTTGAAGGAAAAGTTTATCGTGGAGCCCCAAGGAAAATTTATATATTATATACTATATATAAGGTATATATATCAGGCATGGGCAAACATTCGGATACGGGGGCTGCATTGTGTTTTAAAATTTGACAGACAGGTCAGGCCAGTGGCAGATAGGAAGTAGTTGTATGAACTAACTGAAAAAAACATGAACGAATTCCTATGCACACTGCACATATCTCGTTTGTAGTGTGACAAAGAAAAGAAGAAAGAATAATACGATATTTAAAATGAAGAACAATTTTAACCAACATAAACTTAACAGTATTTCAGTGGCAGACCCCAGGGGACATCCAGTCCAACCCCCTTCTTCTATGCACGAAATGCACAACCAAAGCACTGCCAAAAGATGATCATTCAGCCTTTATAATAAAAAATAATAATATAATAATAATAATAACTACTACTACTACTACTACTACTACAATCACCTTAATGGGATCTGCATGCATAATCCGAAAATACATCACACAGTCCTAAATGCTTTGTGATACGAAATCCAGCATATATCCCTTGTTTGCTGTGTCATACTATGTCTTTGTGTCAATAATAATAATAGTAATACCAACAACAATAACAACAGGAGCAACCCCAGCGGCCATCCAAACCACTCCCCTTCTGCCACTCAGGAAAGGCACAATAAAAGGATTTCCAACAGATGGCCATCTAACCTTTGCTGTAATAACAATAACAACAACAACAACAATAAGAGCAACCCCAGGGACCATTCAGTCTAATCCCCTTCTGTTATGCAGGAAATGCACAATCAAAGCACTGCCTAAGATAGTCATTCAGCCTTTGTAACAACAAAAACAACAACAACAACCACCACCACCACCCAAGGGACCATCCAGTGCACTCCCCTTCTGCTATGCAGGAAAGACACAATAAAAGGATCCCTGACAGATGGCCATCCTGCCTTTGTATCAACAGCAACAACAACAACAACAACAACTGGAGCAACCCCAGGGGCGATCCAGTCCAACTCCCTTTTGCTAGGCAGGAAAAGCAAGGAAATTGCTTCCGCTTTCAGGAATAGAATGAGGAGAAGGAGGAAGAGGAGGAGGAAGAGGAGGAGGAGAAGCAGGGTTTTGCAAGGCGCTCTCAGCAGCCAGGTTCAAGCATGTCTTAGCCTCCTCCTTCCTGGCAACAGCATCTGGTCGGCCGAATGGAGGGAGGGAGGAGGGAGGGAGGGAAGGTGGGCGGGTGCCCCTCAAAGCCCGTAGCACATAGTGCAGGGCCCTCCTGCCTGGCACTGGCGTGACCTGGCCATCTCCCTGCCCCTCTCCCCGCCTCAGAATGAGCCTAGACCTCAAGGAAGGAGGAGGAGGAGGAGAAGGAGGAAAGAAGAGAACGACAGAAACACGGAGCCCCAAAGGCTCCGTAGAGCACACTTTAAGAACTGCTGGTCTAAAGAGTAAGGCCTCACAACCTCTCTGGGCAATTGTTTCTATTGCTGAATTACTCTTACCTTCTATCACTTTAAATTAAAATGATAACATATACATGAGTGTGCAGTTGCAGTTTTAACATGTAAACTGTTTTGATCTGATCAGGCCATTCATTTAGTTTCATCTAATTAACTGAATCTTAATGCAAAATGCTTTCATTCAGGAAGAGCTCATTTACCTTAAATTGTTCAAGATGCTGAACAGCATTTGTAAACATGCTCTCTGCTTTAAAATGATCACTGGTATTGAGGTACTCCAGCGGCAAAACACCCTGTAAAAAGGCACCACAGTTTATTCACATGATACAAGACTAGGAAACCAGGTTGTAGTTTGCATGAAGGAACCATGATTGTTCTATACAATAAGATTAAACAAACTAGAGTATTTCAAACATTTTCTAGCTTGAACCCTATTTGTGAACTACAGTAGAGGTTGCACTTTTTGAGAGAAGTGGCAAAAGAAAACAGCGTATATACTTGTGTATAAGAAAGACCCATGTATAAGTCAAGGGCAGGTTTTGGGACCAAAATTCTGCATTTTGACATGACTCTTGAGTCTGCAGAGGGGAGAAAAGTCAGTTCCCATTCAGGGGACCAGCTGCAAAGTCACCAACATTTTCCAGGCCTTCAAAAATGTCAGAACCGGCCCACAGATGAGAAAGGAGAGAGAGAGAGGGTGCTTCTTAGTCACAGGACTAAGCTCTTGTCTTTTGTCACTCTACTCAGAGAAAGAGATTGTTCTTTATCAGTAAAAGTTAAGGTACAGTATTTATATTGATTCATGGATACGTTGACCCAGCTTTTAGACTTACACATAAGTACAATAAAAAAAACTTGTCAGCTCTGAGTAGCCTGATTCTTCGTTGCTTTACTTCCTTCACGGCTACAGCATCAATAGCTTTTTTCTTCCTGTCACCACTTCTATTGCTGGTATAGTTACTTTGGTATAATGCATCAAGAGGATTCAAGACACAGTATGTCCCACTCCTTTGTAAGGAATATCTCACACACATGTCAGCATTCCCACTACCAGTGATGCTTTTGCCAACAGTGAGAAGGGCTCCTACATTTGTATGTCTTCATGTTAGCCTAAATGTATGCACTCTTCTGTGCAAAAAAACACAAAAGAATTTTTTACCCAACCAAGCCTTCCTTTGCAAAATGTTTGTATAGGCCTTTCTCAAAGCCACTGACTGTACACCTAGAAGCAGATGAATGGGAGGCTTGTTGCATGCTAAAGAACAAGTGATAGATTTCACAGATTTTTGGCAAAATCCCTTTTATTTACATATACACACATTCGAGGCTGCGTTTGCTACAGGTCATGAGAAAGGAAGTTGCAATTCCATGTATATTTGCAGTTCTGATCTAATCCACAGAGAACTGGAGACACATCTCAAGATGCTCAGATAGTTGTATTATTATTATTATTATTATTATTATTATTATTATTATTATTTTAATATGTATTTTATAAAAATATGTTTGGTACTTTTATAGAATGTTTAAGATGATTATGTTGTAACCCGTGTCGAGGAGAGGCAGGTAAGAAATAAAGGTATTATTATTATTATTCATAAATACCTTTATTACTTACCTGCCTCTCCTCAAGGCAGGTTACAACATAATCATCTTAAACATTCTATAAAATACAAGTACCAAACATATTTTTATAAAATACATATTAAAATACATAGAACAAAGTATAAAACACAGGACGTGAGTTTAAAATTTATGATTCAAACTGCTGGAAGAAATAAGTCTTTAGATGTGTTTTTAATTTTTGACAGCTGATCTAGCTGCCATTGCTCTTCCAAAGTCTTGGGGCAGCTAATGAAAAGATCCTTTGGGTGACAGTTGCCAGTTGGGTTCTTAGACATCTCCCAAAGGACCTAAGTTTTTGGGGCAGATTCTACGAGAGAAGGCGATCATGTAGATAACCAGGATCCAAGCCATGTAAGGCTTTAGAGGTCAAAACCAACACTTTGTACTTTGCCCAGAAATAAATTGTTGTTTGCCCAGCAACTAATATTATTTGTTGGGGTTATAAACTACCAATTTTAGGGGGAAAATATTGAGATATGTCTCCAGTTTTTTCTGTGTATTTCATGGAACACTTCCCAGTTATTGCATCTTCAGCTCTAAGGCAAGAAACTGGCTGAGATATGCAGAACAGGCCCAGTAACTAAATGGCTCCCTGCTGCAAATTATTCATTTCCATCTGCTCCTTTCTTCTTCTCTTTCTCTCACACATGCCTTCTTAGATATGAAAAATTGAGATTCCATAATGATGTTCCCAGATCCTCTCACTGAGACAGAATCTATCAAATAGTTCTAGTTAGCAATGATAGAGACACCTGTTCCAGGTGACCTGATGCCCTCTTTAGAAGAACCTAGAAGTAGACAAGAAAGGAATATAGTCCCACTGCATGTTTCATGGCATATTGAATATGCTACAGAAAAGAACATATACAACAGATTGATCCATGATAAAGGTGACTATGATTTCTGTGAGAGATGTAATGAGACAAGGGAGAAGGGTTCCAAATTATGTTCAAAATTCCTTGACATAATGAGTTGTTTTTCACAATGCCATGTAACAAACAGTAACTAAAGCACAGCCTACTGACTGTCCTGATTCCAGAACCCCAGAGCAAAGCATGACTTTTGAGAATAAAGAGACAGTGACAGCAGCTTCTGCAGTTGGCATTATTTAGCTGGCCATCACTAGACATGCCTGAGGAGCAAAAATAATCCTCAGCTGCAAGATTCGAGATAAAAAAATGGTAGGTTTCAAGGAAGGACGAGAAATGCCTAGTTCAAAAAGGAGGCCAGAATGATTTATTTGTTTATTGATTTATTTACTGTATTTATACACCACCCTTCTCACCCCGAAGGGGACTCAGAGTAGCTTACAAGTAGGCAACAATTCGAAGTCACATAAACAGACATACATTAAAAACATAAAAATTAGTACCTTTGCATTTTTGTCCACCAGCCCTGTTCTGAAACTATATTGCACAAGTCCCTTCCCCCAAAATTTCAGTACTCATTACTGCCCAGACTATTTTTTTTTTCGTGTCAGGAGCAACCGGAGTTGCTTCTGGAGTGAGAGAATTGGCCGTTTGCAAGGACGTTGCCCAGGGGACGCCCAGATGTTTTGATGTTTTACCATCCTTGTGGGAGGCTTCTCTCATGTCCCCGCATGGAGCTGGAGCTGATAGAGGGAGCTCATCCGCACTCTCCCCGGATGGGATTCGAACCTGGCAGCCTTCAGCAACCCAACCTTCAAGTCACAAGGCTTCTATCCCCTAGGCCACCGGAGCTCCGCCCAGACTATTGGTTGCTGATGATGCTGTTTTTATGTTATTGTCTTGTTGTAATGTTGTTTGGTTTTATTGAATATGTTTTAATCTATGCTTAATTTTAATCTCTGTTGCATCAGGCTTGTTCCTATGTGAGCCACCCTGAATCCATTCGGGGAAGTGAAGGCAGGATATAAAAATAAAGTTATTATTATTATTATTATTATTAATATTAATACCAAAAGTTAAAAACATCTAAACATTATTCAGCTTCCTCCTCAGTTGATTTGCTATGTCTTTGATTTGTATGGAATCTATGCTAATGTACATATAAATTGCATACCTAAGTAGAATTCAAAATCTCACGTATTCACTAACAGCAAAAAATATGTGTCTTACCACAGAATTCAGGGGGAAAGGGACTCCAATAAGAGAAGTCATCAATGGTGCTATATCAGCCTGCAAACAAACAACAATGTTCTCAGGATAATGCTGAAATGCCAACTAAAAATAATACTTTAGGAATATTGTAACCTAAAGGGTGGTACAGCTAGTTCAAAGCACTTGTTTTGTGTTTGAGGAGGAATAAATTCTTATGCATTCCACTTTTTAGCAATGGCTAAAGTGAATGGCAGCATAGCAGTGGGGAAAAACCTTTGCAAAATAGCAAAGAAAAAGAGAAACGCCCCAATTTTTGCAAAGGGTAGGGAGACACTATTGAGGCAGATATCATACATGAATGAGAGATGCATGCTACAAAACCCCATTCAACACAATAAGGTGGTATAACGCAACTGGTAGTTTGCGGGAGGGGAGGGGGGCAAAGCTGTGCACAGATGCTCTTACATTGCAAATGGGAATATGAATGAATACTGGATACCTCCTTGTGCAATCATTGGTATATCCAGGAGTAATGCCAATGAAAACTCCCAACAGGATTCTAGCCATAATGTTCCTAATCTCCTAATTGAGGATTGCCATATTAAAAGGAAACCCATTTGAGATTCTGCTTGCAAATTAAGGGTGTAAAGTGAAAGTCTGATTAACAGCAACACCGACACTATATCACAAAGGAAGACAGAGGGGGAATTTACTTGCAAAAGAGAGGGGCTAATTATCCCCCCTGCACACTCCTATTTCTTTATCATAACTAAGATACCGTGAATGCTGAATGAGTCAACAGAATATTTGGATGTAAAACTCAAGGGGGGGGTGTTTAATTATTGTATTTAGCTAGCATTATAAATTATTCTGACACTTGTATGTCCTCATGGTAGCCTAAATTGAAATGAAACATTAATAAGCTGTGAACTAGATACAATGAGGTACCTGGTTGACATCTTGGCGCTTCAGGGTCTCTAATTTCCAATCTGTAAAAAGATAACAGAGAAGAAAAGACAGTTTTTGATATGGTGTTAATTGATGTAAGAAAATCAGAGGAGAGGAGGAGTAAATAAAGCATCTGGTGCTTAATGAGCTGTCACTGTTTCACGCTGCATAACCTAATTTTTCCTACTGAAAAACTAAATATTCACATCTTAATTTCACAAAATAAACTGAAAAAATTATCAAGAATATTCAAAATAAATTTGTTTGCACACTTTAAAATAATGTGAAAAGAGAGAATAATCAAACATGAAAGCATCATATTTTGCATCTGAATTGCACAAAAGATGTATTGATGCATAAACTGGAGTGGGGAAAGTATGGCCTGCATGCTGTCTGAAACCCTTTATGTAGACCCCACGGCTGAACCCGACCCCAAATCCCCTAGGTTCCAAATGCTGCAATTCCCTCACTCAAAACCTATATTTTTTCTGCCTTCACAACCAACCAAACAGCCATATCTACAGCTAAAAAAAACCAGAGCATGTAAACCAAAAGTAGACTTCAAGTTACTTCAGGGTTATATTTTTGGCAGTGGCCTGCCCAAGGAGTGTGGGGAAAAAATTAGGTCTGTTACAGTTGACAACCCCTACCATAAGGAAATGAATATGCTAATGAGCAATACTTTGATCCAATATCATTACTTCTTTTTTCTAATTATTTTTTATTTAAAGAATGTACAAATGTACAAAAAATGCAAACAAACAAAATACATAAACATCAACTGGGTTGCTGTGAGTTTTCCAGGCTGTATGGCCATGTTCCAGAAGTATTTACGCCTGACGTTCCACTCACATCTATAGCAGGCATCCTCAGAGGTTGTAAGGTATATTGAAAACTAGGCAAAGGAGGTTTATATATCTGTGGAAGGTCCAGGGTGAGAGAAAGAATTCTTGACTGTTGGAGGCAAGTGTGATTGTTGCAATTAATCACCTTGATTAGCATTGAAAAGCCTTGCAGCTTCAATGCCTGGCTTATTCCTGCCTGGGGGAATCCTTTGCTGGGGGCTGTTAGCTGGCCCTGATTGTTTCATATCTGGAATTCCCCCGTTTTCAGAGTGTTGTTCTTTATTTACTGTCCTGATTTTAGAGATTTTTTAATACTGGTAGCCAGATTTTGTTCATTTTCACCATCCTCTTTCCCCATTGATGGCACCATCTAAATGCCTTCCAGGAATAAATGATAGCAGACACCATTCCAAGACCTCACGACCTGGAATCATCTTTGCTCCTCTCCTTTTACAGAGCAATAGGTCCATGAATCTCTCTGCACAAAAAAGGACCAGCTAAGTGTGTAGTCAGCTCTTTTCCTCCTCCTTTCCTGATCAAGAAAGGTGAAGAAAAGTGAGACTCAGCAAGTCACTCTATATGCTTCTGGCTATGTTTTGAAGTGGCTTTGCTCTCTCCTCCATATGCAAGTAAGAAAAGGAAAGAGTAAAAATTCAGCCTAGATATCCTCATGAGCCCATATGTGCTTTCCTTCAATGGATGAGGACATGGCACGAATGAGGCCTTACCTGTGACTTCCATAGGCTAGATGAAGTTATGTTGGCTACCAGTTTTGACCCAGAGGTTTCCTGCCCCTGACTTACAGCCTGGTTCTACACATATTTAGTTTGAAATAAGTCATAGTTTCTTGTAGAACTCGAAGTGTAAGTCTGGAATATTAGTATGCAATGGGAACTTGTAGAGACTTACTGAAAGAACGGCACTTGTAGCATTAGGTTGACATACAATAGTCTACATAAACGTATGCTACCAATTTAGTTCTTTTTGTTAGTCTATAAGGCACTACACTAACTCTTTGCATGCTGAGTTCCTAGCAAGTAATCTTATGCCTCCAGCCTCAGTTTTTGAAACTGTATGGACATTTTATGAAAATCCAATTTGTACTTTCACATTGCTTCTACTGATGGCATTTGTGATAAACACTGAATGTAATGACTCATATGGTCCACTTGGTGGAAGGAAAAAACATTTATTCAGATCCCAGAAGTAACTTGCATAAAATGGTTTGCACAGCCTTCAATAGTCTTTACATTTTTTGAGAAATAAATCAATATATATATCACAAGAAATATGTTGAAAATTGAAAATCATGTTGTGTTTTATAAATGTACAGAAAATCCATCATTTGAACATATAATATTATTTACCTTTTAAAAAGCCATCCTCAAATTGTTGTGAGGCAACTCTCTGTGGGTATTTGATTCCTGCCCCCCAAGCAACTAGTGGTGTTAAAGTCTCTGATGGATGGCCGGCTCCATGTGTCCCTGGAAACATGGAAAACACCAAATCAAAGTTAATGGACAATAAACAGTTGGTTTTCTTAACAGTTTTCCCCAACCCCTGGCCGCTAAGAGCTGTAACAATAAAAATAGGTATTTTAGAATATTACTAAATGTTTTATCTATCCATGAAGCTAAAGATGAGTCTAGTGGTAAAGTTGTGCATATCTAACAATCCATATGAGTCTACAGATAGATTAAACAAAGCATTGTCATAAAAAAATTACTGACTGTTCCCCAAAATCATTGTTACTGTTGTTAATTGCACCTAAAAATAGAAGGCTATTTTAAAACCACAAATCCCCAGCAGACAAAAGTGGTTGCCAGGCTAAGAAAAAAAGTGAATGGGATGCCACTTCAGCATATGCTGCCTGACGCAGTTCCTTAATTTTTGCCAAGTGGATAGGACCAATCCTGCCGCCACACAGTCGCATTCATATAGATCAATAATGCCTTCTCTTACAATAAAGAAAGCAATGATTATAATCATACAGCAATAGTTTTTGTTTGCAAAATAAAGTGAATCCTCAACAATTTTCTTTCCGAGGAACAGGAGTACGCAATGGATCTAACCATCCAACCATCATGTTTATGTTTTGTTTTGTTTTTGCTAATTCAAATGATTCTGTGATGTTACAAAAAAGGCCTCACCCCAATCTGTCATTCCATGATCAGAAGTCAGGATAAAAGCTGTGTTGTCATCACGTCCATAAAAATCCTCAATAACTGAAACAATTTCCTTCACACCTTCATCAACTGCCCTGATATTATTCTTGTATTCCCTGTGAAGGAAAAAAAGGGTTGTTTTGACAGGATAATTAGAATGAATTTAGAAATTTGCATAGGCTGGGATTTGCCTGTCATCCTCTTAAGAGTTGCTCTGAGTCAGATAGGAGATTTCTTAGTGCCAATCCTCTGAAGGATTGTTGGCATGGAAGAACCACTGGTAAAATAAATGGCAGTAGATTCAATTGGTAACCCTTATTATTATTATTGTTGTTGTTGTTATTGTTATGTTTCTTTATATTCTTTTTTTCCTCTCCATAAGGAGACTCAAAGCAGCTAACATTAAAAGCATTACAATATAATTTAAAATATATAAATATTAAAGCACTATTAAACATCATTAGTATTAAAACAATTCTGATTAAATTCATAAAAACATCTAAAACCACAGCAGCCCCTGACATGATCTCAAAAAGCTTGCTTAAATAAAAAGGATTTAGCCTGCTGCTGAAAGGACAGCAGGGAGGGAGCCAATCTGGGCAAAGAGTTCCAGAGCCAAGGGGCAGCCACCGAGGAAAAAGGCCCACTCTCTCGTTCCCACCAACCGAGCTTGAGGTGGAGGTGGGACCGAGAGAAGGGCTTCTCCTGAAGATCTCAGAGCCTGGGCAGGTTCGTATAAGGGCATGTGGTCAGCTCTCTGCACTGGCAGGGCTCTTCATTTAACTCTTATCCTACACAGCAATCTCTGCTTCACTCTCTTTCAGACTCTTATAACAAAATACTTGAAATCTTACTTACATCTGGACCCTAGCTTTTTGATTCATGAACGTGTAAGAAGACTGCAGCTGTGTGTGTTTAGAAAAGCTTTAAACTGAATGCTGGAAACATGGAGTGAGCTTGTATTATGCTACGAACTAGATATACCTAATTAATTCAAATACAAGAAAAAGGATTCCACCTGAATATTACTTAACATGTTTATCTGTGGAATGGACTGCCTCAGTGGGTTGAGGACTTGCCTTATTTGGAAATCTTTAAAGAGAGGTTATAGGTGTATCGTTTAGCTTTAGTTACATATTCCTGGATAGCAGAAGACTGAACTACAGCACATGATCCTTATGATCCACTGTATCTGCTATATTATCTATGGTTGTGCTATTCAGCCAACTTTTACAAAAAGAATGTATTATTTATCATAAGGGACATGGCTGAAACCAACTTTTTTTAAAATCACATAAACAGTATGAGTTAATATGAGCTACATGCTTATAAGCTCCATTTATTTTATTACATCTGTTGGTTACATGCTGAACTCCATAATCACAGGTACTTAAAGCTGTTTAACTTTGGCTGGTTCACACTAAAATTTTATAGCATTTCCAATAATAAACTGACACACTGTACCTTGAATGAGGCCGATGAGCATGCCCGTTGGTGTCAATTCCTAGTAAGTGCAGGAAGAAAACAATTTTCGGCTCATGCAGTTTAGAAAACAAAGTATTATTGTTTCTAGATGAGTTGAAGAACTCCTAGATCAGAAAAGTCAATTGAAAGTTATATTATTACTTCGGCTATTTTTTTTCCGCTAATATATATGCTTCATTCATTTTTGTGATGAAAATGATTAAGATTAGTATCTAATGATATAACTGAAGCAGATTTAACACATGGCTTTTGCTTGTGTTACCTGTGTTCTCAGCAGGGAAGCAGTCAGATTTTCTCTCTGTCTTAAAAGCTTTCAGACTAGAATATTTGCCATTTCTATGACAGAAGGAAAGGGCACACAAGAGCATCCCTCAAGGAAATGCAGGAAAAATGAATTTTGTGTGTGATTTGTACATAGAAATCTATTGCCATCTCCCATACCACTCTTCTCTCTCACTCCCTCTGCTCCCCTGTCATCATCTCTTCAAGAGGAAAAGAAGTATTGTATATGGAACCAAATGAAATCCAAACTAGGCACCAGTGTGCTATGACTTCCATAAATGATTACCAAAGAGCAACTAAAGGCACACTTTATATATCAATGAAAGGGATGAAAAAAGCACAAATATACACACGTGAACACTATAGTTCCGAAAATGCTATGTATGCCAATCATGTGCTGAGAATCCATGGCACCAGAGTGCTAGACTAAATATGTCTTTGGTGTGATCCAGGAGGGCCCATTTTATGTGCCTATTCTATGGGCACAAACAAAAATATCTTTATTCACCTTAACGTTGTCAAAAACCCAAGTGTCTAGCACAGTTGCATCTTTCGCTGCAAAATCTTCTTGTTCAGCTTTGTAACAATTGATATAAACATGATCCCCAGTGGCACCTGCAAAGAAGCAGTGGAAATGAAGACACTAGTTTTTAAAGTTAAAGAAATAAACATCCTGTTTCACACATACACACACACACACAAAGTTGATAAGTATAAATATAAGAATGTATATAGTAGTAGTAATAATTTGTGAAGATATATTAATGCATCAGAGTTATATCTGAATTGTTTCTATTATTGCAAATATGTTTTCCTGTAATACTCCATCACTGTTAATCTAGTAGTTGAACTTGCACAAACATACAATGAATTTTTATCAGTAGATAAGCATCTCACTGAAAATGCACTTCATTCAGTAGTAGGAGGAAAGACCATAATTCTAATGAAAACCAGGTGTCTGAAGAAGAAAAAAACAAGTATCCATGAAGTAATTCTAATTCCAGGAGTGTGAATGCTACACAATTTTTAAAATACAGTAAACCCCCGCTTGTCCGAGCCCCGCTCGCCCAAGCCTCCGTGCAATTCGAGCAGGTGAACGGGGAGGGCCGCAAAGGCCCTCCCCGTTCACCTGCTCGCTGGCGTGTGTGTTGCTAGGTAGATAGCAAGCTACCTAGCAACATGCACAGGGTGCTCGCCCCTTGGGAGGTGCCCCCTGCGTGTTGCTAGGTAGCTTGCTATCTACCTAGCAACACGCACAGCTGGCTCCTTCACCACGCCGGGCGCCGGTGCTGCCTGCCCCCAGCGTGACGAAGGAGCTGAGGCACGGGCAGGCGGGTGGCCTCTCCGTTGGGACGCAGCCTGGATCGGGAGGAGCTGCAAGCTCCTCCCGATCCAGCCTGCATCTCAACGGAGAGGCCTCCCCGCGGTTGGGACGCAGCCTGGATCCGGAGGAGCTGCAAGTTCCTCCCAAACCAGCCTGCGTCCCAACGGAGAGACCTCCCCTCCGTTCGGATGCAGCCTGGATTCGGGGGCGCTTGCAGCTCCTCCCGATCCAGCCTGCATCCCAACGGAGAGGAAGCCTGGTAATCCGAGTGATCCGGGTCTACTGAGCTGAGGTCCACCCGTTTAACTTGGACTACCGGGGTTCTACTGTAGAGGTAAACTAAATCATACATATCTTGGGAAAGCATCTAAGATGGGAGTAGGCAATGGAGCAAAACGGGACAAACCTCATTCTTTTTGTGCTCCAGTACTGTGAGTCAGTGTATTGTGATAGATGGGTGTTGAATTTACAACATTCAGCATTCAACCCACCATTTCGCTTATCTATTTATTCATTAGTTAGACCCCATTTCACACACACACCAAAAGGAGAAATGGAAAAGTTGTGAGGATAAAACATGGCTTAAGCATTGGAAGGGTAGTCATGAAAGAACTAGATAACATCCCCAAATGTGAAGATACATAATTTGGACACCTCCAGTAAAAACCAAGACAGGTCCATGTTTTTGGGCCTGTCTGGATTAGCCCTAAGTCAATGCCAACTTGATTGATAATACTAAAGAATGCTACCAAAACCTTTTTAATTACTAAGGAGAGAAAACTACCCGCAGAAAGTGTCTAAAAGTAGCTTGGCATAATTTCTAATTACCTATCAGAAATAGAGACAAGATCCTCTTGACTCATCAGTCAAATATGGCCTACTAGAGCTCTTCATCTGACCCAGAAACTTCTCCTGCTTTTATTCTCAACCAGTGATAACTTGACAACATTCTTGTGATCTAACACAATGAATGCTACCTGTCTTTCAGTTCAAAATTTGGGATACATGTGATGAAATAGCTCAACACCCGCTATAACGTCAGTCTGAAGGTTCATCATGTTCAGATTCTTCATGTCAAGTATAAATTAGAAGTAAATACCAATAGGAAGTCCTACAGGAAAACAACCACACAAATTGAGTTTTTCATAAGCAGATGAGCTATAGATTAAGCCAGAAGGTGACAACCTGGGAGTAATCTCATCAAGCAAAAAGTGATAAAAGACCATTGTGATTCAATACTATTATACAATTCACATTCCCAAAGCAATGAGGACAGGAAAACCTGTAAAATTAAATAATTCTGCAGTTCTAGAGATCCATCAGTGGAACTCTCTGCCCCGGACTGTGGTGGATTTGGAGGCTCCTTCTTTGGAGGCTTTTAAGCAGAGGCTGGATGACCATCTGTCGGGGTGCTTTGAGTGCGATTTCCTGCTTCTTGGCAGGTGGTTGGACTGGATGGCCCATGAGGTTTCTTCCAAGTCTATTATTCTATGATTCTATGATCTTTTTCTCAAAACACTCATGACATAAGCCAGGTATAGAGAACTTATTGGTTTTAATGCCATATTGGCTAATCTTGGGGAAGTCACATCCACCTCCACCTCCCTGTCTCATGGCCCCTTTCAACATTGCTAAAGCTGCCACCAAAGCATTCCCCTTCATCATAGTGCTCTTTTACAAGAGGAAGAGAAGGTTGTGATCTTCTTTAGCAATGGCACAAAAACACGGAGGAGGCCACAAAACACAAGCTTGATGGCTTCAGTATTGCCCACATAAGAAAGCAATATTCTACAAGAAAGTAATCTGAAGTAATAAGGGTTACATTCATCTAATCTGTTTAATCCTTCTCAATTTATAACTAAGGTCTTGCAGAAAGAAATGATGGAATATTCTGAGCTTGACAACAAAAAGGCATAGTGATATTATAACAGATTATATTAAGAAAGGGGAAAGTTTCACCTACTTGAAATGACAAGATTCAATGAAAGTGGAGCTACTGTCATGTTTTAAACCCAATCAGTCAGCTATACATTGATATAGAAGAGAAAATGCACTGAAGTTTATCACATTACTCAGGTTCATAGGTGGCAAATGTAGCTTGAAAAGTATGAATTCTAGCTATGTATTTCCTTCTCCCTAGGGGTCTTCTGCATCATTTACACAGCCCAAAGATTCCCCATTTGTCACTACTCTCTCCTATCAACTTTTCACTCTGTGTAGACTTAAGTTTTCAAACCACAACTCTGGTCCGTCTGGAGGAGAACCTCCAAACACTAGATTTGAGTGTTGTGCTACAACTCTGGAGACGAGGGTTCAAATTCCTGCTCAGACTTGAAAATCTATTGAGAAACACTGGGTCATCATGAGTCAGAAATAACTTGAAAGCACACAACAACAACAACAAAGTCCTTTTGGAAGCCAATCAGATGAAATACTTCTCAGAGACATCTATAATAAGCTTATATGCTTTAATTACACCTAAAGCCCTAAACAGCTTTGGGCCTTGATACTTGAAGGATCACTTATCCCTGTAGGCACTTGTCTAGATTTGAAGGTCAGCTGTGGGGGCACTCCTCAGTGTCCCATCAGTCAGGGCAACATGCCATGGGAGGACCTCAGTTATAGAATACTCTGCCCTTGGAGATCCAACTGGTGCCAGCATTATCATTGTGCAGGTACCAACTGAAAACATAATTGTTCACTAAAGCTCTGGCAACCAAATTGGTTTCCCAAAAACCTATGGATATACATGATATTATTTTTAAACTATTTTAACTCCATTAATCTTTCTTTTTAACTGGTCATTGTTTAATATGTTTTTAGCCTTTTAAAATAGTTTTCATTGTTCATCCTGTTTTAAATGTGTTACATCTGTTTTATTTCATACTCCCCTAAGATCTATGGAGAGAGAGATAGGATATAAATATTTTAGTAAGCAAAGAAATACGCTTTCTCTGGCAAAATCAAATTTCAAGAATGTACATTTTATATTCTATCCATAACACCATAGCAATTAAAATACATTTTAAAAATCGCATAACGGTGAACTAGTTTATAAATTCCATAGAAATAGTCCTTAGATTTTACACTTAACAAAGAAAGAGGAAATAAGATACTGCATACAATGGGTAAGGCAAAAAATCAGTTTGCAATATAGAATATCCTTAATGTAGCGCATTCACTGTTGGCAATTTTCAGGTTAATTAAATCAAGTTGCATCACGTACATAAGAACAATATAGCAATGAACGTTTTGTAGTTATTGTGCATTATTAAAACACACAAACAAAACCCTTGACAGAATGGCTGATTATGATAGCATAGCATGATACAGAAGTATGTGATGTAATGCAGATTTGCCAAAAGAAAAGAAAAACATTTTGAGCAACAACATATGTTTAGGATAACCTGTTATGGGACATACAAATTTAATTCACTCCCTCAAGTTATTTCTTTTTATAGTATAACTTTGTAAAGAAAGGACTAGTAAAATTAAAATATGCTCACCTTTTGCAAACATAGGTAGAATATCTGGACTTCCCCAGCTCCATGTGTATTTACTTTCATTGAAAAGTGAATCAAATTCCACTGGATTTTCTTTCCATCCTGTTAAGTCAACAGAAACAGTCTTCTTACTACTATGCTTTTCTAACAGAAATCATACCAGACCTGCCCAGAAGAAAACAGAAAGCACTCCTTCCATCCTAACTGCCACTGCCCAGGTTTCAAAGGGAGAGAAGAAGAGGCAGAGTGCCATCATTCCCAGACCCAGACACATATGAAAGCGCTCCCTCTATCCCAACTGCCCCTTCTGTGGTAAGCATCTGCTGGAATTAATTAATTCACTGTCAAGAATGCATCCCTCATGGATTCAGGGCCTTACTCTGTGTGTCTGTGTGTGTGTGTATGTGTGTGTGTGTGTATCTGTGCATGTAATCCCACAGCAACACATTACTGTTTTTTCCCAAAAATACATACAAAACTAGCAATGTACACAACTCTCCAAATATAATTCAATGAAGGCTATCTTTTCAGTAGCTGAGAAGTGAATTCTGCTATAAATATGCTGTTAAATTCACTATTTCAAGTGAGTGCAAATTGCAAATAATGTAATTTCTGCAAAATGAATATGTGCAAAAGCATCCATAGCTTTCTGATACTGTGCTCAACCTAATACGTCTAGGTCCCCTTCCACACAGGCGAATAAAATCCCACATTATCTGCTTTGAGCTGGATTATATGGCAGTGTGGACTCAGATAACTCAGTTAAATTGAGATATTGTGGGATTTTTGCCTTGATATTCTGGGTTATATGGCTGTGTGGAAAGCTGGAGCAGAAATCTTTCCTTCCTTAAGTTAATGTATTTTAAAAGCAAAGCTATAATCAATTTATTATTAGCAGGGAAATATTATAACACTCTACCAACGAAAGATTTTAGTTGCCTATTTGCATACCTCTAGCAACAGCACTGACATCCTCATAAAATCCAGCTATGAGAGCTACATGCCCAGGTCTAGATTCTGTTGGGACACGAGTATGAGATACTCCCCAGCTTCCTTCAGTTTCTATTATATTCCTGAAAGAAAGAAGGCAGCTATTTGTAAGTTATCAAGCTAACTGCTTAAACTCTTAGATCTATGTTTTACTTTCTTGAAAGAACAGATACCCTATCACAAACTAAGGATCCATGCTAAATTTTATTTCTAACTTGCTGATATTTAATAAGATCACAAATCATCAGTTGTCTCGATTGTTGACTATAGTCTATTGTTATTATAATTAAATCTTGAATACTTATAAAAAACTCCAGGTGCTCTTGCATTACAACTTCCAGCATGAGCATTGGTTAAGCATGATGGCAGTTGTAGTTTAACAACATATGAAGAGGAAAGAGGGGCCTCACAAAGACGGAAGAAAAGGCATACAAATATGATTAAAGAGTTAAAAAATAGAGGATATCATAAAAGGAATCGGGACTTAAAATGTACAAATTGAACAGAAAATGTATATATTGTAATCAAACTATTATAATCAAAATGTATGACTACAAGACAAAACAAGTAACACAGAGAGACAGATCAATAGTGTACTACATAAAAATGTAAACTTGTAAAAGTCACACTATAAGACAGGCTGATAATTTTAAAAACTGGAAACTTCCTGAAATTTTTGGCAAATATTTGTCTTGTTGTTTATGTCTTTCTCCAAAGTGTCATATAAATGGTAGAAGACTTCCTTTCCTGCATTCCTCTGGAAAAAGAGGTGGGAGATTTTCTTGCACTAAAAATTGTTTGTATAAGGAGGCATAAGTATGCTGTAGTCTGCAATAGAGCATGCCATCACAAAAGTATTAATCTTAGACAAGGTGCCTCATGATTCTTTATTGTTTTTGCTGCAAGCACTCACTCAGCTCTAGAAACAATTACCTGAGATAAGGGGCATTGGAAGTGCCATTATCATCCAGTTCATAAAGGGAATCTGCACGCAGACCATCTGCAACTAATAGGACTAAGCGTTGTGCTGGGGGTGGCAGTGGAGTCTGATGTGGAGTCATGCCATGAACCAAAGGAGATGTGAAATAAATGTCGAAAATAGAGATCAGGAACACACAATGTACCAGGAGACCAGCCACTGTGAAGACCCGCATATCCATGGTGACGGCTTGTCAGAGAAGAGTCCAAAGCTACAAAAGCAAAATAATTGCAGGTCAGACAGGTGATCAATCTTATATGACAAACATTATTTGCATCAAACTTCTCAGAGGACATAATTCCACTAAGAGAAAAATCCAGAGGATTACAGCGCACTTTTAATTATTTTTCTAAAAAGAAAATCCATTATGAAGTATACCATTGAGTTGCAATTCACTATCCTTACTGAAGAAAACTAAGTGAACAATGAAGTATAATTACAACAAATACTGTATATACACAAGTGTAATTTGACGTTATGTATAAATTGAGGGCAGATTTTGGAGCCAAAATTTTGGATTTTACATGAAGCATGGATAAGCCAAGGATCATTCCATGGAGAGGGGAAATATGAATGTTGCCTCGGGAAGCCAGATGCCCCAACTGCCAACATCATTTCTCCAACGGCATTTTAAAAAGTCCAGAAGCAGCATCATAGAAAAAAGAGTAGAAGTGATCAGTGCTTCTTTTAGGTTCTCCTGGTATGGACTAAGCTCTTCTCTTTTGCCACTCTGAGTTTGTGTATCTTCGCTTACTCCATCTACTAATGTATTGGTCTAGACATTTTAGTAAAAAAAATAATCTCAATAACCTGAGTCAACTTATCCAGGACCCGAACCGTTTACTAGATTTCTCTCTCACTAGAATGCTATAGACTGCAACTTCTTTGTGTATCTTCGCTTACTCCATCTACTGCCCTCCCTCGCAAAACTGATTATGCCCACTTTTTGGTTTTGTGATGTTGATTGATGTATTTTATGATGCTTTTACTTCCTTGGTTTTAATTATATTGTTTTTTGTTATGTATTTTAATTTTGTACCTTGAATTCTCTGTTTATTCTGGGCTTGGTCCCCACGTAAGCTGCCCTGAGTCCGAGGAGATGGAGGCAGGTTATAAGAATAAAGTTGTTGTTGTTGTTGTTGTTATTATAACATCTTTATATTTCTTGGCAATCGGCTCTTGATTCCATGGAGAACTGATTATAACTAGAATTCTACTTAAAGTCTTACTGTACAGCTCATTGCTTTCTAGTCTGAAGGGTCCAGGAACATTATCTTCCTTTCTGCTTCCATCACCAAAATAACTCACTCCTGAAGTGAGTTACCAGGATAGGTGGCAGTATTCTGCCTGGTGCTATAAAATCATTATAGCAGCTACTTCTAGAAAACTTTCAAAGAAAATGAAGACTGGGGTTTTTCTTCACAGTGTCAAGAAGAATGCTGTCATTATTAAAATTAATAAACACAGACACACACATCCATGGGATGTAACTTATATAAGCTACAGCCAAAAGCCCTGGCACCTGCCTCACCATTCAGTAGTGGAATGGTCTGCGGTTGTTGTGATTTTCCTTTCTGATCTAGAGATCAGTCAATAGCCATTCAAGAGTTTGTTTCTTTTTTTTTTTTAGACTACAACTCCAAATCTGCAATACTCTCAGGTTTATAGACCACATAAATAACTTCTCCAAGCTATGCTGACCATATATACATAGTCATGTCAGAAGTATATTCAGATTGGTTACCAGTCGAAGTTGAGCATCCCTTATTCCATCATTCTGAAATATTATGAACCCAGAATTGTTCTCATGGGCGGCTATAGGAGTGATACCTTTACTTTCTGATAATTCAATTGTTCCATACACAAAATTACTTCAAATATTGTAAATAAAATACATTCACGCTATACAGATAGAGTACATATGGAACAAAGATGAATTTCATATTTAGATTTGGATCCCATCTCCAAGATATCTCAATATGTATATGCGAACATTAAAAAATAATTTGAAATACTGAACACGTCTGGTCTCAAGCATTTCAGACAAGGAATACATCAACCTGTATTTGTCACTATAATTGTAGGAAAATCAGTTACACCAACCAAAAAAGCAATTCCTTTCTTGGGCCAAAGCTGAACCCCATGCTCAGGTTCCCTCACATTGCAAGTTTAGCCCTCACTGAAGGATCAAATCCATTGCAGTCCTGCTAATGCCATCTAGTATTTTATTTTAACCCAGCTCTCAACTTCTGTGAGTTATAAGAAAAGTGTAAGAAGGAACACAGCCAAGAACGTTGTCTCCAGAACCCACTTCTCTACGGGCAGCTCCATTACTGCATGACAAGAAGGCTTTTTCTTCCAATAATGCTGCAGGCAAATCTATTGCTGGTGAAGATATCTGCCCACTACAGAACCTGTAGTCTTCTGCTGAATCAGGCCCTTCAAGATTAATGGAAATGTCGACTTAATGAGGCAAAATGCAGACCTAGTTTTCCTCAAAGACACTACATCCAAAGCTGTGGCTCGTTGAAAAATTCAAACGCACAGTGCTGGCAATGCTGAGTTTGCCTCGTTTTTAAAAGACAACAATATAAATCTTTATGAACTATGCAACCATTTGTTTTTCCATTTCTATTTATGTTTTCAATATAGGAAGAAACATCTACAAAGTGTTATTCAGATGAATATGTTCTGCTGGTGTGAGGCTATATTTAAAAGTGTCAAGACAAGTCCCCAAAAATACTTTAGTCATCTCTTTCAGAAGGACCATGCTCCAGTGAGCAATGTATGCCTGCTGCATAAAATTTAAGAGAAGCTATTGAAAATGCATTTTCAATAAGCAGATATACCATGGCAGGCACATTACAAAGGGGCATGATTAGCAGCTATTCTTCTAGCTGGCAGGCTTTTAAAAATATTATATAGGTTTTAATTTAGACTGTCACAGAGAAATGAAACAATTCATCTGTAAATAAATGGAAACCAGAGATGAATGTCACCCCTGTTAAAATATTAAACTGATACTACCCTATTGTTCAGCATTGAAAACACTCTTGTAGCTTAACCAAGTTTTGAGATTGCATCCCCACTGCTAGAACAACCTTTTCTAAACTTTATACAGATAATCTCTGCCACATTATAATTCCACATGATGATCAATAAAAACACAAATCTCAGATTAATAATCATATGCTGTTCCCTCAATCTTTAATAAGATAAATGATCATGAATAAATTTGCGTGGTAAACATGATTTATCATGTAACGTATTTTAATATGCCTTCATGTTTTGGAACACATAACATACTTTTAGAATCCTTTTGTAGTCGAGATTTGCACTGACTGTTTGGACATTACAATAATAAATCTCATTTGCTTTACATTGTAAATGATTCAGCACTGCAGAAGGTTATATCTTTATGTATGTATTCCATTTATATTTCAACAGCACAAATGAAACCTGAGGCAAAAAAGCTAAGCAAGAATTAAATATTCTATCAAGTATTACTCAACATATCACGTTAGCTCACTGCATCAGTAATGCCCATCCAAAATATCCAAAGAGGTGGGGGAATTATCTGGTCCTGACTTGAAGGTCATGAAGTATCTCTTTCTCTATATATTTAAGGTACATTATTTGAACCTTATGGTAAATTTACTAGATAACCTCTGAAGCAGCTCTAAAAGAGAATTTCTTACTTATGGAGGCTTGCAGGTCTCTCAGAAGCAATACATCAGATTATGGCTAAGGGTGCATCTACATTGCCAAATTAAAGCAGTTTGACACCACTTGAACCGCCGTGGCTCAGTGCTATGAAATCCTAAGAATTCTAGTTTGGTGGGGCACCAGCACACTTTGGCAGAGATGGCTGAAGACCTCGTAAAACTACAACACCCACAATTTTATCTCATTTCATCATAACAGTAGTGTCAAACTGCCTTATTTCTACAGTCTAGATACAACCTAAGACATCTCTCCTAGAAGATTTACAACTGTCAGGGCCAGGAGTTTGTCTGGCTTGGGTCAGCTGCTGCTGGAGGCAGATTTCCAGCAAGGAGGACTCTTCTCAGAATTGCAGCAAGCTTACAAGAGGTTAATCTAACCTTCTTCTTAAGGAAAGAATCACGGGTTTCTGGGATTATCTGTGAAGGTTTGTTGAGCAGCTGAGATCTCTTGATAAAGGGGGTCTGGAAAAGGATAGCTCTTTAGTAGCAGATAATGTAGTACTGTACCTCAGTACTCATGTTCTGCATCTTGGCTCTACCCCTCGGTTAGAATTCTGGACTCTGACCTTGTTCCTGTAATTCTGGTCTGGATGCTGTTGTTCCTATAATCCTGTTCTGGATCCCGTTGTATCATAAAACTTTGACTCTGAATTCTGGAATAATCCTAGCTTAAATTGAAGGACTGAGACTTTAGTTTGACCCCTGACTATCTGGCATGACTTCAAAGTGCTGACCCTGGTTTCTGACTATTGGACTGAAACTTTGGCTACTCCTTATTCTTAATCCTGAACTTGTTATCGAGCCACAGCTACCCCCCACCAAATGATTTATAGTTAATCAAGGGCTCCCAAATAATTATTCCCACCTTTTTATTAAAAAGTCTTTTCTAGAGGTTTATTTTTAATAATATTTATTAAAATTTTTGTTATACAGCAGACCCATAGTATTCACTATTCAATTTTCAATATTCAAGACAATAATATTCCATATTCAATATTCAATACAATTCTACAATACATTTTTGCATCCACTGTTTTTTTCACCCATAATTCCATACCACAGTGCTCCTCTCCCCCCGAACCATTTCTTTTACACATCATCTATCCAAAATTTCATTTCCTCTTGTGGAGGTAATATTCCATCCTTCTTTTTAAATCCTCTTTCAATAAATTATCTCCATACAACATCGAAATTATTTTGTTTCCATATCCTTCTTTTAACTTTTAATTTACGTGTCAGCTTATCATTTATTGCTAATTTTCATGCTTCCACTCATCTATTTGTATATTTATTTCCTTTTCCAGTTCCTTGCTATCTGCAGTCTTGCTATTGTTAATAAATTTGATATTGCATCTTTTTCTTATTTTTTCAACTGTTTATTGTTATATATAAATAATAAAGCTATACTAGGGCTTCTTTCTATCTTGATATTCATTATATTCTCTATCTCTTTAAATACCTTTCCCCAAAATTCACTTACATATTTACATTGCCACCACATACGTATATATGTGCCCACCTCTTGGCATCCTGTCCAACAATTTTTGAATAGCTTTTGTTTATATTTGCTATTTTTATTGGTGTTAAATACCATTTCCATATCAACTTATAATTTTCTTTAACCCGTATCGATACATTTTTCAAATCTGTTTCCATAATTGTAACCACTCTGTTTAATTTATTTTCATCCCTAAATCTTCCTCCCAAATCTCCTTGAGTTCTAGAGGTTTAGAGTTGTGCACATCCAAGGCTTCAGAAGATCAAGAATCAACCCAGCAGCAGTTATACACCCATAAACTATATCATATCTAACCATTTAATAAATTGCATCTACTTTATTATTTTGTGTAACTTGTAACTCTCAACTGTGTACTGTATCCATTTCTTATATATGAAATGTATATAGACTGCTTCTTAGAAATGTATCAAAATGTAATTTAGAAACAGCCACCCCTCTTTGACCCTGTTCAGATAATCTCTTGGAAATGGTTGAGCAAATCCCTCTGGTTATTTCCCAAGCCAGATAAACATCAGATTCATTGTGTGTATGCAAAGATAGGTGAGCTCCTTTGCCAGTCAGATAAGCCCCAAATGTTGGTACAAGTAACATAAAACTGAGAGTCTGCCGTTCCTTCACAGAAATAGAAGCTTAAGAGTGTGTGCATTCATTAATTCTTTTATTGACAATCAAACCCTTGATTACCCAAAATAAGCACCTTTGTCCCTTGAGTCTTGCACCTTTGTTTCCTAAAATCCATATCTTGGTTTGGCACAGAACTGGACATCTGAGCTAATCAAAAGCTCATCAACATCTCTTTACCATTTGTTTTCCCTGGACTGTGCCCTCCTAAGGAGTGTCTCTGCACTGATTGGTCCTTCACTCTGATCAATTCCCAGCTGCCATTCTTCCTCCCAGATAATCCCAGCATAGATCCTAGCCTGTCTTTTTTTTTTTTTAGCCAATCAGGGAAGGGAGCAGGAAGTCTGAATAAATGTCAGAACTGTACAAGATGTCTTGTATTTCTCTGTATGTTTATGCTTGCACATTTTGAAGCAAAATTGCTGTACTTGCATCCTTTTTGGCCAAATTGTAATAAACCTCTGTGGCTTGTCTCCAACCTGTTGGGTTTGGTTTCTCTGCCTTGGTCTATCTGGTTTAGCATATGCTCTCCAGGCATGGACTCTCTAACCATGGTCCTAGCTAAATCACTACAATCTGACTATGTAGTATTAGGCTAAGTATAGTATGTCTGCATTAACTGGACTTTTGACCTTGGCTTGTGTTCATGCTTACTTCAGCTATGTGCTGCAATTCTGTTTTGTTGGCTAGACCTTTGAAAGACTCAAGGCTTTAGTTTTCATTACAAATAAATATGTTATTGGCCCACCTTATGTTTGCTTAATAAACTTCAGCCCTTGATACCAGCTGAGCCCTGGCAAACAGCCACAGCACCATAAATATGAAGTAGCCAATCTGAAGTCTTCTAAATTGTATTGGGCTACAGAACTCCTTTTCCTCATCTCTGGCTCTGTTGGCCAGGGTTGGTCAGAACTACAGCTCAATTATATCTCAAGGCCATAAGTTATTCACATTTGCTGTAAACTGTAAAGTTTAATAGCAAGGTCTCTGGCTCAGATATTCCTTATTTCCCACATCCACAATTAACTCAGACCTTCCAGGAAAAAAATAGTCACTAATGAGCCAATTAAAAACATGCTCCATGAAGCTATGAGATCAAGCATTACCCATCTCCTCTGTTTGTGCTTCATCTATCTAAGGACAATAGGGTTAATTTGACTATGAAAGTCCTGGGTTGTGTTAAGCTAAAGTTCCCTGTTACAGCTGCACTGGGGAATTCTTCCTTAATGATAGCTTTCTAATACTCTCTAAAATAAACCAGGATTCAATGTCTAAACCTTTGGGCTGGGCAACTTCCCAAAATCAGGCACCTCAATTGGCCCAGCCTGGGCAAACTCCTTGGGGCTTCTCCATCACTAATGTTCCTGATGCTGAATCTTGGTATCTCCACATTCACTAGGGTTATGGACACAGGACTCTTGTGAATGTGAAAGAATGTAAATTGTAAGAAAAAAAAACTGTCTAAAAATTTTGAAATCCTCCAGCATGACTTTATGGTCAACTTTCGTTAAAAGCTGAGCATAGAATCACACTGGAAGACCTAGCATTTCCCAGAGTGATGTTCCCTCTCAGAAACTCTTGGTCCTCCAGCATGACTCTGTGGTCCTCTTCTAGAGGAGGAGCAAGAGATTTCTGGAGATAAAATTTTGATTCTGTAACTAATCAAATTCACAAAATTCAAACTTGCAAATGTGGAGGAAAAGCAAAATCATTCTATGTGATCAGAGACATTTCCTAGATGATATCTAGACTTCTATACAACACATTTATCCTGGTTTCTCAATGAGAAAAAAGACAAGAGATGGGGAGGAGGCCACATGGACAAGGGAGAAAAGACACCACAATCATAACAAGTGGCAGCAACACTGTGCAAGATCAGAAGGCCAAACAAATCTTATGCTAGGAAGATGGAAATGTGGCTTCCTGTAGACAAAAAAAAAACACTTTTCAAAAACCGTAACTTTTAATAAATAAATCACATCAGGCACAGAAGCCAGGACTCCCATTCTAAAGAGCTTGTGATTAAAAGATAAAAGAAAAGGAATTTGGATAGAGACTTTTGAGTTCTCTAGTGGCCTTGTCCGTAATAGAAACCCTGCCTTCCCCCTCCAGTGAAGACCCCAAACTTGTGGATACAGGTGAAAATACTGGAGACACATATGTTGCAGAACATTACTTGAAAATTACTGTTCAAGAAATGCTAGCAAACTTTTTTTTCTAAGGAGATGGGAAGAGGGAGTTGTTACATTCACCTACTACATTATAATGTAGCTCAACAGCGCCACCTAGGGTTTCTGATAAATTAGAATTCTGCCAATTAGCATCTTGACATACTATCTGAATAGACAGAATTTAACATGGTTGTTGTATGTTGTATGGCCATGTTCCAGAAGTATTCTCTCCTGACGTTTCGCCAACATCTATGTCAGACAACCTCTAAGGAAGCCTGCCACAGATGTGGGTGAAATGTCAGGAGAGAATACTTCTGGAACATGGCCATACAGCCCAGAAAACATACAAGCCCCCACACTAGCAGCCTTCAAGAAAGACTTGAAAACATGGCTCTTCCGCTGTGCTTTTGGAGAGTAACTATTTTATATTTCTTTTCCGTTGCTTCCTCTAATATCTAGCCTCCAGAATACCCCACTTCCTTATGACCCTGTTCGCTGTGGTTTTTATTTTTATGTCTCTCTCATCCCGAGTTTTAACTTAATGTTCATGTGGTCTGCCCTTGTTTTTTATTGTCTCCTTGTTTTATTTTGTAATGGATATTATTATTTATTGTATTGCTTATTGTGTTGTGATGTGTTGTTCTTTTATATGCTATTTATATTGTATTGTTTTGGGCACGGCCCCATGTAAGCCGCCCCGAGTCCCCGTTGGGGAGATGGTGGCGGGGTATAAATAAAGTATTATTATTATTATTATTATTATTATTATTATTATTATTATTATCCCGGCCATGAAAGCCTTCGACAACAGAATGTAACATGTTGTCCTCCAGTTCAAAGCACTTTTGTCTCTGTTTCAAACGAATTGACTCTTTTGAGATGCACAGTTCAGCTGCTAAAGGACTGTTTAATTTACTGTGTAAACTGCCTCCATCAGAAAGGTGTATTACTGTATTATCAAACAAAACAATCTTGGTGAAAAGCAAAACTTTTTTTTAACTAAATTCTTGATTCCTGCAGAAGTTGGTTACACGTCTTGCTGCGGTCTTCCTAACAGTATCTAATGAAAGGCCAAGGTGTTCTCTCTTAAATCCATCTTGACTATAATTAACTAAGCAGATGTTCTTGAGCCCACAACAATCATAAATATTATAATAATAGATTTTATTTGTTACCCGCCTCTCCTCTTCTCTCAGGTAGGATTACAGCATAGCGAAAATACATAGATCATGTGTTGAGATGCAAGTTATATGGCAGTTTTTCAAAGTATGTAAGCAGGCCAATTCAACTCCCGATGGCTATCCAGCCTGTTTAAAAGCCTTCAAGGAAGGAGTTTCCACCACATACTGAAGCAGAGAGTTCCATTGCTAAACAGCTCTGACAGTCAGGAAGTTTTTCCTAATGTTCAGGTGGAATCTCCTTTCCTGTAATTTGAACCCATTGCTCAGAGTCCTAGTTTCCAGGGCAGCAAAACAAGCCTGCTCCCTCTTCCTCGTGACACCCTTTCACATATTTATGCATGGCTATCATGTCTCCTATCAACTTTCTCTTCTGCAGGCTAAACATACCCAACTCTTTAAGATGCTCCTCATGAGGCACTGTCTCGAGACCTCTGATCATTTTAGTTGCCCTTCTCTGGACACCTTCCAGCTTGTCAATGTCTCATTTAAATTGTGGTGCCCAGAACTGAACACAGTATTCCAGGTGAGGTCTAATCAAAGCAGAATAGAGATGATTTCCCTTTATCTAGACACTATACCTCTTTGGATGCAGCCCAAAATCCCATTGGCTTTTTTTAGCTGCTGCATCATACTGTTGGCTCATGTTCAACTTGTTGTCCACAAATGCTCCAAGATCTTTTTCACATGAACTGTTGTCGAGCCAGGCATCACCCATTCTGTATCTTTGCATTTCATTGTTTCTGCCTAAGTGCAGTATCTTACATTTGTCGTTGTTGAAATTTATTATGTTAGTTTTGGCCCAGCTCTCCCATCTGTTAAGATAATTTTAAATTCTGATCGTGTCATCTGGAGTATTAGCTATCCCTCCTAATTTGGTGTCATCTCCAAACTTAATACACATGCCCTTAAACCTTCATTCAAATCATTAATAAAGATGTTGATTAGTACTGGACCAGGACCGAACCCTGCAGCACTCCACTAGTCACTTATTTCCAGGATGAAGTGAAACCATTGAGCACCCTTTGGGTCCAGCCACTTAACCAATTACAGATCCATCTAATAGTAACATTGCCTAGCCCACATTTGACTAGTTTATTTGCAAGAAGGTCATGGGGGACTTCGCCGAAGGCTTTGCTGAAATCAAGACATGCTACATCCACAGCATTCCCTGCATCTACCAAGCTTGTAACTTTAAAAAAGAGATAAGATTAGCATGACTTGTTTTTGAGAAATCCATGTTGACTTTTAGTGATCACAGCATTCCTTTCTAAGTGATTGCAGACTGACTCCTTAATGATCTGCTCCAGAATCCTTCCTGGTATTCATGCCAGGCTGACAGGATGGGAATTTTTTAGATACTCATTTTTCCCTTCTTGAAGACAGAGGACAACATTTGCCCTCCTCCAGTCTGCTGGGACTTCTCCCTATTCTCCAAAAATTCTCAAAGACTAGTATCAGTGGTTCTGAAATTACTTCTGCTGGTTCCTTCAATACTCTTGGATGTAATTCATCTAGAACTGGAGACTTGAATTCATTTAGAGTTGCCAGGTATTCCTGGATTACATCTTTACTTATTTTGGGTTGCATTTCCCCTAATTCCCTCATCCACTCCATATTAAACACAAATCTCCTTTTGGGAGAAGACTGAGGCAAATAAGGTGTTGAGCAGCTCTGCCTTTTCCTTATCCCTATTAGAATTTCACCACCCTCTCCATGCAGAGGCCCTACCATTTCCTTTCTTCCTTTTCCTACTGTTATAACCAAAGAACACTTTTTATTGTTTTAAATCTATCTAACAAGTCTGAGTTCATTTTGTGCCTTAGTCTTAGGAACCTTTTCCCTACATATGTTGGTTATTTGTTTGAATTCCTCTTTGGCAATTTCCCCCCCTTTCCATTTCTTGTGCATTCTCTTTTAAATCTTAGCTCAGTTAAAAGTTCTTTAGACATCCATTCTGGTTGTTTTACACTTCTCCTATTTTGTCTCCCTGCTGGCACTATTTGCAATTGTGCCTTCAGTATCTCACTTTTAAGACATTCCCATCTATTATTAACTCTCTTCTCTTTTAATATTCCTGTCCATGGAATCACACTCAGTATTTCCTTAAATTTCCTGAGGTCACCTCTTCTAAAGTCTAGAATGCATGTTTGATTTCTCTTAGTTTTCCTCATTATTATTATTATTATTATTAGTACCGGTAGTAGTAGTAGTAGCAGCAGCAGTAATAGTATATATACCTGGCATTGCCTCAGTGTGGTTGGGACTGCTGCCCTCCTACTTTCTCCCTTCTCCAGTTCTGAAAAGGCCTACCTCACCAAGTCAACACGCTGGCAAAGTGGGGTGACAAATCTATTCAGGGCTACAGTTAATCTGTCCAATGTGTTAACTGATCCAAGGTCCAACCAGATTCAGATACCCTGGACAGGTCCCTTAAAGTTTCAAGGGTAGTATCTGTGAGACACAAATTCCATTCCAAAGCAAAAATAGGAAGAATTGACATTGTTATGTGACTCACCTATGCCTTCTTTATAGGGAGTGGGGAAATGACAATAAGTTGTTGTTTGTAAGGAGTTGCTTACAAACTCTGACCAATGTTTGAAAAGGCTAAGGGTCACAAATCCTCTTCATGGAGGTGGAGGTCAGAGATACCGCATAAAGGGTTTTCCCACTGTTGTTGCATTACAACTCTGTCTAATATAGACAAGGCCAAGGGCACTGCAGTCCAACAACACGCTGGAAGGACACCACATGGGAAAACTAAGCAATTTGAGAAGTCCAAGCATGCATCTACACTGTAGAATTAATGCAGTTTGACACCACTTTAACTGCCATGGCTCAGTGCTATTCCTGAGGTCTCTTGGGGATCTGTCTACCATGGAAGCTGACGATCCTGTCGATGCCCTGGTCACTCGTTATAATGGCGAGTTGTCCAGGGCAATAGACACGATCGCTCCTGAGCGTCCCCTCTCGCTGCGTGGAGTTGCCCCAGCTCCCTGGTTTACTGGGGAGCTGGCGGAGATGAAACGTGCAAGAAGGAGACTAGAGTGCCGCTGGCGGACAACTCGTGACGTATCTGACCAAGCACGGTCTAGAGCCGCTATTAGGGCCTATTCCGCGGCATTGCGGGCAGCCAGGAAAGTTTTCTCGACTGCCCGCATCGCGTCTGCAACAAATAGATCTTCAGAGTTGTTTCGAGTTGTTGGGGAGCTCCTCCACCCTCCTCAGGTCGGGGGAGCACCCGACATCTCGTCAACTTGGTGTAGCGAGTTCGCTCACCATTTTGCAGACAAAGTCGCTCAGATTCGTTCCGACTTAGATGCCGGCCTTGATGCATTGCCAGGTGAGGTAACCGAGGCATCTGTCTGTTCGATCTTGTGGGATTTGTTTCGGCTTGTGCAGCCTGATGATGTGGACAAGATTCTTGGAGCGGTGAGGGCGACCACCTGTGCCCTTGACCCTTGCCCATCTTGGCTCTTAAAACAAGCCAGTGGAGGGCTAGTTGATTGGTTTGTGAGAATAATCAATGCCTCTTTGGAGCAGGGTATATTTCCATCTGGCCTAAAACAAGCTGTGGTGAGGCCTGTTTTGAAGAAAACCTCCTTGGATCCGGCTAACCTCAGTAACTACAGACCAATCTCTAACCTTCCATTCTTGGGCAAGGTCTTGGAGCGGGTGGTTGCTTCCCAGCTCCAGGGATTCTTGGAAGATACGGATTTTCTGGACCAATCGCAGTCTGGTTTCAGACCTGGCTACAGTACCGAGACGGCTTTGGTCGCCTTGGTGGATGACCTCCGCAGAGAGCTGGACAGGGGGGGTGTGACCCTGCTGGTTCTCTTGGACATCTCAGCGGCTTTCGATACCATCGACCATGGTATCCTTCTGGGACGTCTCTCCGGGATGGGCCTTGGGGGTACTGTTCTGCAGTGGCTCCAGTCCTTCCTAGAGGGCCGTTCCCAGTTGGTGAAGCTGGGGGACACCTGCTCGGACCCCTGGCCATTGACCTGTGGGGTCCCGCAAGGTTCCATTTTGTCCCCCATGCTTTTTAATCTCTACATGAAACCGCTGGGTGAGGTCATCCGGAGTTTTGGAGTGCGGTGCCATCTCTACGCGGATGACACCCAACTCTACTACTCCTTTCCACCTAATTCCAAGGAAGCCCCTCGGATACTGGACCAGTGTCTGGCCGCTGTATTGGCCTGGATGAGGGCGAACAAGCTGAAGCTCAATCCTGACAAGACAGAGGTCCTCCAGGTCAGTCGTACGTCTGATCGGGGTATTGGGTGGCAACCTGTGCTTGACGGGGTTGCACTCCCCCTGAAGGCGCAGGTCCGCAGCTTGGGGGTCCTCCTGGACTCTGCGCTGACACTTGAGGCCCAGGTGTCGGCCGTGGCTGGGAGGGCCTTTGCACAACTAAAACTTGTGCGCCAGCTGCGACCATACCTCGAGAAGTCAGATCTGACCATGGTGGTCCATGCCTTAGTTACCTCTAGACTGGATTACTGCAATGCGCTCTACGTGGGGCTGCCTTTGAAGACGGCTCGGAAACTACAACTAGTACAACGATCGGCAGCCAGGTTTCTAACTGGGGCAGATTACAGGGCGCGCTCAACGCCGCTGTTTAAAGAGCTCCACTGGCTGCCATTTATTTTCCGAGCCCAATTCAAGGTGCAGGTTATCACCTACAAAGCCCTAAACGGTTTGGGACCCACCTACCTTCGAGACCGCATTTCCCCCTATGAACCCGCACGACCTCTTCGCTCGTCGGGGGAGGCCCTCCTCTCGCTTCCACCAACTTCGCAGTTGCGGTTGGTGGGGACGAGGGAGAGGGCCTTCTCCGCCGTGGCCCCCCGGCTGTGGAACTTGCTCCCCAGGGAGATTAGGCAGGCCCCTACCCTACTTTCTTTCAGGAAGAGCCTGAAAACTTGGCTATTCCAGAAGGCCTTCGTTGACTGATCCTTGTGGGATCATGTTATTTACCTATTAAGCAGTAGACCCTCTGGATTGTTTTTAGGATTCATTCAGCACTTTAAGTATTACACCTGCTGTATAATTATCCCTCCCTGATAACTTGATATTGCTTTGCACCTTGGCCTGGATCTTTTGACCCAATTCGGGATTTTAATATTATTGTGTATATTGACTTTTATGACTGTTTTTAATCATGTTGAAGTTTTACTGCTCGGTTTAATGTTTTATCTGATTTGTGCTGTCGTGTCTGGGCATGGCCCCATGTAAGCCGCCCCGAGTCCCTCCGGGGAGATGGGGCGGGATATAAGAATAAAATTATTATATTATTATTATTACTATGGGATCCTGGGTGTTGTGGCATAGTGAAGAACCTGAAGTCATTAGCAGTGAAGATAAAAATGTTACAAAACTCCAAATCCCATTATTCCACAGCACTGAATTATGTTAGTTAAAGTGGTGCCAAACTACATTAATTCTACAGTGTAAATCCCAAGAAAAGTGAAACAAAGTGGGAAGGGGGGTTGATTGAGCTTCCAGCTTTTGTACCTAGAACACACCTGAGCCCAGTCTAAGCTCAGAAGCAACATCAATGCTTTTCCACAGACACAGATTTCTTTATTAAATCAAACCCAGCAAATGGGGAGTTTCTTTCCTGAGAAAAGTGTGGAGAAGTCATTGCAGCCTACAATGAAGTGGCACCATGATCTTCACAGTAGCAAATACTCTGTAGGTCATGATAGTGAGGGCCCTTCCACACAGCCATATAACCCAGAATATCAACACAGATCATAATATCTGCTTTAAACTGGGTTATCTGAGTCCATACTGCCATATAATCCAGTTCAATGTGGATTTTATACAGCTGTGTGGAAGGGGCCTGAGATGAGATAATGAGAATTACACAAAACTATCATCACTTCCACACAACTGAATAAAATCCAAAACTTTCTGCTTTGAAATTGATTATTTGAGTCCACACTCCCATATATTCTAGTTCAAAGCAGATAATGTAGGGTTTTATTCAGCTGTGTGGAAGGGGCCTTTGTCTCAACCAATTCAACAAATTTTGTGACAGCCACAAAAAAGTTTCTGGAGTAGCTCAACAACTTTCAAAGTAGGTACCACACAATTAAACAGGAAATAACACTATCAAACCAGGTACAGTTTTTTTTCAAATTTTGTTGCAGTGTGTTATTGTCGTTGCTGTTTGTTTATATAGTGTCATCAATGTTTAGGGCCAATAAAAAGTGGGTTCAGATGCTACCTAGGTCTGGAACACTGGGCCCTTCCAGACAGCCATATAATCCAGAATATCAAGGCAGAAAATCCCACAATATCTGCTTTGAACTGGGTTATCTGTGTCCATACTGACATATATTCCAGTTCAAAGAAGATAATGTGCGGTTTTATTCAGCTGTGTGGAAGGGGCCCCCAGAGAACCAAGAAGGGCCCCGTGAATTTGTGGAACCAAAAACCATCTAATGCTTTCATATATCATCCTGACTACATTTAATCCCAGTGGTGCAGTGGGTTAAACTGCTGAGCTGCTTAACTTGCTGACTGAAAGAAAGGTCTGCGGTGCGAATTTAGGGAGCGGAGTGAGCTTCCACTGTTAGCCTCAGCTTCTGCCAACCTAACAGTTCAAAAACATGAAAATGTGAGTAGATCAATAGGTACCGCTTCTGCAGGAAGGAAATGGCGCTCCATGCAGTCATGCTGGCCACATGACCTAGTAGGTGTTTATGGACAACGCCGGCTCTTTGGCTTAGAAATAGATATGAGCACAAACCCCCAGAGTCAGACACGGCTAGACTTAATGTCAAGGGGAAACCTTAACCTTAAAATTTTTCAACAAAGAAGGAAAAATAACAAGCTTAAATGTTCAGGTTATACTATTATTTTTATAGAAAAGACTTAATTGCAGATTGTAATGTCCATTTGAAAAGAATAGATGCGTCTCCACTGTAGAACTAACGCAGTTTGGCATTCACTGCCATGATGCAATGCTATGGGATCGTGGAAGTTGTAGTTTTATGAGATCTTTAGCCTTCTTTACCCAATAGTGTTGGAACCTCACCAAGCTATGACTCCAATGATTCCATAGCACTGAGCCATGGCAGCTAAAGTGGTGTCAGACTGCATTAGTTCAACAGTGTAGAAATGCACCCAATTCTCAACACTGGCTTCTCCCAGAAGTTCCCATAGAGACGTGCTGGAGGGCCTAGTAAAAAGCTAGAGAGTATACTTTCTAGCATCCACTGGGCCCTCCATCGCACCTCTATGTTATGCTAGGGCCGGAAGTCATTTATTTCAATGGCAAAATGTTTCCTGTAACTGCTGTCCATCTAAGAATGCATCCCTTCCTTGACAGATCCAGGGGCCTTGCTGCATAAACATACCCATAAAGAGGGAAGGAATAAGAACTATACAACTGTCAGAGACATCACTTCTTTGCTACTTACATTTCCTCAGGAAGCCCTCTGCGCTCCCCATCCAGCCTTAGAGCACTCACCGCGCGCAAGGTGTGTACAAAAGCTATCGCGAGATCTCCTGTGACGCGAGAGGAGGCATGCTCTCTTTCCTATCTCTAGAACTGTCGAAGAAATACAGAATCCCACTCTCCGCTAAGCTCCGCCCATCTGCTCTAGGAAGAGACGTTTCCCTGTTGTGGCCTTCTAAATGTTTTGGACTTCAGCTCCCAGAATCCCTGGTCATTGGCCAAAGCAGCTGAGGCTTCTGGGAGTTGAAGTCCAAAACAACCCTGGCGTTTAAGTCACCATAGAGATAAAATTATAGAGTCTAGACACGTTCAGAAACTCGCTTTCTTGTTTAGTCTCATATAGTTAGACCCCTTCCACACAGCCTTATATCCCAGAATATCAAGGCAGAAAATCCCACAATATCTGCTTTGAACTGGGTTATCTAAGTCCACACTGCCGTATATTCCAGTTCAAAGCAGATAATGTGGGATTTTCTGCTTGATATTCTGGAATATAGGGCTGTGTGGAAGGCCCTGAATAAAATCCCTGCTTTGAACTGAAATATATGGTAGTGTGGGCTCAGATATCCCAGTTCAAAGCAGATATTGTGGGATTTTTTGCCTTGATATGCTGGGTTATATAGCTGTATGGAAGGGCCCTAAGGGTTTGATGTTTGATGGGGCTTCTTTGACCCCTTCCACATAGCTGAATAAAATCCCACATTTTCTGCATTGAACTGCGTTATATGGTAGTGTGGACTCAGGGCCCTTCCACACAACCATATATTCCAGAATCTCAAGGCAGAAAATCCCACAATATCTGCTTTGAACTGGGCTATCTGAGTCCACAGATAATGTGGGATTTTCTGCTATGATATTCTGGGCTGCGTGGAAGGGCATCAAGTTATCAAGAGTCCACACTGCCATATATTCTAGTTCGAAGCAAAAAATGTAGGGTTTTTTATTCAGCTGTGTGGAAGGGGCCTTAATCTTACAATGTAGATGCACTAGGGTGCGGTGCAAAATCAATAATCTATGCAGCATTATAAAATGTTCAAGGCAATATATATTGTGTTATCGAAGGCTTTCATGGCTGGAATCACTGGGTTGTTATGAGTTTTCTGGGCTGTACAGCCATGTTCCAGAAGCATTCTCTCCTGACATTTTGCTCACATCTATGGCAGGCATACTTAGAGGTTGTGAGGTCTGTTGGAAACTAGGCAAGTGGGATTTATATATCTGTGGAAGGTCCAGGGTGCAAGTAAGTACTCTTGTCTGTTGGCGGCAAGTATGAACGTTGCAAATGGCCAGCTTGATTAGCATTGAATGGCTTTACACATTCAAAGCCTGCCTGCTTCCTGCCTGGGGGAATCCTTTGTAGAGAGGTGTATGTCAAACTACACAGAGAAGCCATTGAAATCCACAAGCATGTGAACAATTTCAATAGAAAGGAGGGAACCATGAAAATGAACAAAATCTGGCTACCAGTATTAAAAAAAACTCTAGAATCAGGATAAAGAACAACACTCAGAAAACAGAGGAATTCCAGATATGAAACAATCAAGGCCAGCTAACACCTCCCAACAAAGGATTCCCCCAGGCAGGAAGCAGCCAGGCACTGAAGCTGAAAATCCATATAATGCTAATCAAAGTGGCCAATGGCAACATTCACACTTTTCTCAGGCAGCCAAAAGTTTTGTCTCCCACCCTGGACCTTCCACAGATATATAAACCTCCCTTGCCTAGTTTCCAATATACCTCACAACCTCTGAGGGTGCCTGCCATAGAGGTGGATGAAACGTCAGGAGAGAATGCTTCTGGAATATGGCCGTACAACCCGGAAAACTGACAGCAGCCCAATCCACGCAGCATTATAAAACGTTAAAGGTAATCTACATTCTGAGGGCCTTTCCATACAGCCATATAACCCAGAATATCAAGCAAGGAAATCCCACAATGGGTTGTTGTATGTTTTCCGGGCTCTATACACTTCTGGAACATGGCCATACAGCCCGTAAAACATACAACAACCCTGTGATCCCGGCCATGAAAGCCTTCGACAACACAAATTCCACGATATCTGCTTTGAACTGGGTTATCTCAGTCCACACGGCCATAAAGCAGATTCACGGCTCAAAGCAGATAATGTGGGATTTTATTCAGCTGTGTGGAAGGGGCCTAAGGAGAAAGCACCACGCTGCATAAAGGGAGCAGCAGAGACAATATCTGCAATGGATGAAAGTGATGTTTTTTTGGGGGGGTTATTGTATGTTTTCCGGGCTGTATGGCCATGTTCTAGAAGTATTCTCTCCTGACGTTTTGCCCACATCTATGGCAGGCATCCTCAGAGGTTGTGAGGTATTGAAAAACTAAGCAAGGAATGCTTATATATATCTGTGGGAAGTCCAGGGTGAGGGAAGAACTCTTGCCAGTGTGAATGTTCCAGTTAATCACCCTAATTTGCATTGAATGGCTACATCTGCTAGTTACTTTCTGCCTGGGGGCATTCTTTGTTAACTGCCCCTAATTCCCATGTATCAGAGTGTTGCTTCTTATTTACTGTTCTGATTTTTGAGTTTTTTAGTTCTGGTAGCCAGATTTTGTTCATTTTCATGGTTTCCTCCTTTCTGTTGAAGTTGTCCACATGCTTGTGGATTTCAGTGGCTTCTCTGTGTAGTCTGACATAGTTGTTGGAGTGGTCAAGCATTTCTGTGTTCTCAAATAATATACTGTGTCAATACCTTACAACCTCTGAGGATGCCTGCCATAGATGTGGGCGAAACGTCAGGAGAGAATACTTCTAGAACATGGCCATACAGCCCGGAAAACATGCAACAACCCTGTGATCCCGGCCATGAAAGCCTTCGACAACACGATGTTTTGTTTTGTTTTTTCGTGTCAGGAGCAACCGGAGTTGCTTCTGGAGTGAGAGAATTGGCCGTCTGCAAGGATATTGCCCAGGGGACGCCCGGATGTTTTGATGTTTTTACCATCCTTGTGGGAGGCTTCTCTCATGTCCCCGCATGGAGCTGGAGCTGATAGAGGGAGCTCATCCGCACTCTCCCCGGGTGGGATTCGAACCTGGCAGCCTTCAGGTCAGCAAGTCACAAGGCTTTTATCCCCTAGGCCATCGAAGGCTCCAAAGTGATGTTGAAACCGATCCAGAGCGAGGGCGGGAATAGAAGAAACAGCGGAGGGCCTTCCCTGCTCCCAGTTGACAGGAACAGGAAACGTGAATGACAGCTGGGCGGCGATCTTCCGGGGCGGGGAGGAGGCGGGGCCGGGGCGAGGAGAGGGCCGCTGCTGTGGCAACGGGCTCAGAAGGGAAGGGGGGGGCCTTCGTCTTCTCCCAAAATGGCGTCCGCGGGAGGCGGCGGTGGAGGCGTCAACCCCTTCCTCAGCGACTCCGAAGAGTCGGAGGCCGAGGGAGCCAGGCCCGGGGGCGAAGGCGGCCCTCACAGCCCCAGCGAGCCTCCTCCTCCGCCTCTGCCGCCTCCTCCTGCTGCTGCCCCTGCGCCTCCTTCTCCCCCTCCGCAGGCCGAGGAGCCTCCTCGCGTGGCGGTGGACGCCCTGGCGGCCCAGCTGCTGCGCGACCAGTTCGTGCTGACGGCGCTGGAGCTGCACACGGAGCTGCTGGAGAGCGGGCGGGAGCTGCCCCGCCTCAGGGACTATTTCTCCAACCCGGGCAACTTCGAGCGGCAGAGCGGAGGAGTAGGGGGAGCAGGCACCCCCGCGGCGCTCACCACCCCCGCCTCGGCCGCCCCCGGGGCCACGCTGCTCGGCCTCGCCGCCGGGAAGGAGGCCGCCGCCGGACAGCTCCGTAAGTGCAAGCGCGCCGGCCCTCAGGTGGAGGCAGCACGGGTGACCTTGCAGGGAGCGGGTTTGCCTTCCTCGCTTGTTCAGGCAGGGCAGGCATGGATCCAGCCCTTGCCCGGAATGCTTGGGGCCCTATTGAGACATCCTGGAGATGGGACCCAAGTCTCAGCAGGCAATTCGTGTGTCAGATTCCCCGGCCTATAGGCTATGTGTGCAAGGTGTACACATGCAACAAAAATACTAATACTTGCATAGACACAGACATACCTAGCAACAACTACACATCAAACAGCACAACATACATCTCTATTCTAATGGCAGGCCGGCCCCAAGTGACAGACAAGATAGGTTCTATAGCAATGATGGGCAACTTTTTGCACTTAGTGTGTCAAAATTCACCAAAAAACTTAGCATGACTTGGGTGGTGTGTCACTTTGAGAAAAAACCATAATTTCACAATATATATAGTTTAAATAACAAAAATATATACAGTAGAGTCTCACTTATCCAAGCCTTGCTTATCCAAGCCTCTGGATTATCCAAGCCATTTTTGTAGTCAATGTTTTCAATATATTGTGATATTTTGGTAAATACAGTAATTACAACATAACATTACTGCATATTGAACTACTTTTTCTGTCAAATTTGTTGTATAACATGACGTTTTGGTGCTTAATTTGTAAAATCATAACCTAATTTGATGTTTAATAGGCTTTTCTTTAATCCCTCCTTATTATCCAAGATATTCGCTTATCCAAGCTTCTGCCGGCCCGTTTAGCTTGGATAAGTGAGACTCTACTGTAATTGTAATATATAACTGTATTTAATAAATCAAAAACTATTTACTACCATTATTTCCATGTACAACAATCTATGGTACCTCTTGCAGTTTCCATGCTGATTGCTCTCTATTGTAGTTTCAATGTAGTCATGAATAATGAATAATATAATAATAATATAATAGTAATAATATAATAATATACTACAGTAATAATAGAATTATATATATATATATATATATATATATATATATATGTAATGTGCATAATTCCCATGGAGTAAACAACAAAACCACTGGAACAAATCACACCAAATTTGGCCACAAAAGACATTAGCCATCCAATCAATCTGCATGCGGCAGTGTGTCAGCAAAAATGGCTAGGCGTGTCAGTACTGACACGCGTGTCATAGGTTGGCAATCACTGTTCTATAGGTTTGTTCTTAAGCTGAATGTGTATATAAGTTGGAACAGGTACATATTTAAAGTGTAGCTTCAGCCATATATATGTTTATGTATGTCTGTGTATATATATAATACATACATATATACACACACATATGTAGGTGTGTATGTGTGTAATACACACACACACATATATAAAACAAACATATACACACACGTACATGCACACAAGAGTAATGCTTATACATAAATAGACACTGACATACTCAGCAACAATTACACATCAAACAGCACAACATGCATCTCTATTCTAATGACAGGCCAGCCCCAAGTGACAGACAAGATAGGTTCTGTAGGTTTGTTCTTAAGCTGAATGTGTATATAAGTTGGAACACGTACATATTTAAAGTGTAGCTCCAGCCATATATATGTTTATGTATGTCTTTGTATATATATAATACATACATACAGATACACACACACATATGTAGATATGTGTGTATGTGTGTAATACATACACACACATATAAAACAAACATACACACACATCCATACATGCACACAACAGTAATGCTTATACATAAATAGACACTGACATACTCAGCAACAATTACACATCAAACTACACTACATACCTCTCTATTCATGACAGGCCACCCCCCCCCCCCAAGTTACGAACAAGATAGGTTCTGTAGGTTTGTTTTTAAGTTGAATGTGTATATAAGTACATATTTAAGGTGTAGCTCCAGCCATATATATGTTTTATGTATGTCTGTGTGTGTATGTGTATATATATATATATATATATATATATATATATATATATATATAATACATACATACACATATAGGTAAAGGTAAAGGTTTCCCCTGATGTTAAGTCCAGTCGTGTCCGACTCCGGGGGTTGGTGCTCATCTCCATTTCTAAGCCAAAGAGCCATAGAGCTATGTTGTCCATAGACACCTCCAAGGTCATGTGGCCGGCATGTGTAGCTCCAGCCTACACACACACACACACACACAACAGTCATACTTACACATACATAGACACTGACATACCCAGCAACAACTACATATCAAACTATACAACATACAGTACATCTCCATTCTAATGACTGGCTGGCCCCAAGTGACAGACAAGATAGGTTCATAGGTTCAGTAGGTTTGTTCTTAAGTTGAATGTGTATATAAGTTGGAACAGGTACATATTTGAAGTGTAGCTCTAGCCATATACACACACACACACACACACACATGCTTACGTACATACATACATGCACACAACAGTAATACTTATACAAATGTAGACACTGACATACCCAGCAACACTTACAGATCAAACTAAACAACATGAATCTTTATTCTAATGACAGGCAGCCCCCAAGTTACAGACAAGAAGAGGTACATTGTTTAAGTGTAGCTCCAGCCAAATATATATCACACAACAATAATACTTATACATACATAGGCACAAACATACTGATTACACATCATCTATTTATAGCTTTGGATAGAATAGGGAAGGGTTAACACCCCTGTAATTTTTGTTTTGCTGTCTCTGCCCCGTTTTGAAGATTTAATCTCTCTTTCTATGATTTGGAAAATATTAGGTTGTTGGGAACAGGGCCGGCCGGAGATAATTTAAAATATTAAGCGGGGGTGGAGAAAAGCGCCCCCCCCTCGCCGGCGCCGCGCAGGGGGTGGGGAAAAGCGCCCCCCCCCCCGCAGGGGCGGGGGAAGCCTGATGGTGCCCCCCAGTGACCTGTGCCTGAGGCGGCCGCCTCACGTGGCCTCTATGGTGGGGCCGGCCCTGGTTGGGAAACAAGGCTTAATGCTTAAACTTCAGTGGAGATCCCTTTTCCCTGTGATCACTCTATCAGGAGTGGATTTCCCCTCCTAGGGGTAGATTTCTCTCACTTCTTGTTGCCTCACCCCATTGTTAACTATGAGTCAGATGGTTGTTGTGTGTTTTCCGGGCTGTATGGCCATGCTCCAGAAGTATTCTCTCCTGACGTTTCGCCCACATCTATGGCAGGCATCCTCAGAGGTTGTACCTCACAACCTCTGAGGATGCCTGCCATAGATGTGGGCGAAACGTCAGGAGAGAATACTTCTGCAACATGACCGTACAGCCCGGAAAATGCACAACAACCCTATGATTCCGGCCATGAAAGCCTTCAACAACACATATGAGTCAGATGTTTGTAACTCGGGGACTGCCTGTACATATAAGTCTAAACTACAAACATACGAGCACATACATTAATTTTAAAAATGGATTTCTTTCTTTTTTGGTTTCTCTGTAATTCATTATTTTTTCTTCCACCTTATGACCCACAAATAGTTTACTTTGCTTATCTTAACATTAACATGTATCTCAACCATTTTTATTGCCAAACCTATACTTAGTGCCTTTCCCTTTCCCTTAGATATATATCAGTAAAAAGGTTTCCATTTTTCTATGACTGTGTCCAGTGACTTATCCCTCTACAGCACTGTTAACATGTCTATTTCTATTATTTCCCACATCTTTACTGTTACAGTTTACTGTTGGTATCTGTCTTATTCCATTTTGGAGCATATGATATTCCTACCACTGTTAGCATGCACTGCGGTATACTTTAATTATCCTTTTTCATTTGGTCATCCAACAGTCCTAGTAATATACATTCTGGTTTGAAGTTGATTCTTGTCTTAAGGATTTCTTGTTTACTCGATGAATTTATTTATATGAAACGTATATGGATTTGGAGCAAAGACATAATTATCTCAGCCACCTATGTGTGCTGTTTTGGAATTTCAGACAAGGGATGCTCAGTCCATATGTACTTATTGAATTTTGCACCTCTGCTGCTTAATCACAGTTAAGTGTTAAATGGAAGCAGGGATCGCAGACTAAGGGTGTGTTTATGCTGTGGAATTAATGCATTTTAATTTATTTTAATTTCTAAGTCCTCTTTCCTCTGCTTTCCTCATAATGATGGTAAAGTTGTAATGGGCATGTTTACAGAGAAATTCTGCTGAAAACATAGGAGAGTGCAATCTACACTGCAGAATTAAAGCAGTTTAACATCACTTTAACTGTCATATCTCATTTCTGTAGAATCCTGGGAGTTGTAGAGGCACCAGAATACTTTGGCAAGAAGGCTAAGGACCTTAGCCTTCTAAGGTCTCCCACATTTCCATAGTGTTGAGCCATGGCAGTTAAATTGATGTCAAACTGCATTTGTTCTACGGAGTATATGCATGCTGAGTGTACCTCTTATCCAAAATGCTGGCGACTGTAAGTGCTCTGTATTTTTGAATTCAAAATACTTGTATCTACATCATGAGATATCTTGGAGTGAGACCCAAGGCTAAACACGAAATTCATGTATATTTCATAAACACCTTATACACATGACCTGAAGGTTATTTTATAAACAATATTTAAATACTTCTGTGAATGAAACAACAATGGTGTGCATTGAACCATTGGACAGCAAAGGTGTAATTGTCACAGCTATCTACATGGACAATTTTTTAAAATTATTTTGGAGTTTCGGATAAGGGATAATCAACCCGTAAACTTAAATGGAGACACAGATCATTGAGACTCAAGGTGAATCTGTACTGTAGAATTAATGCAGTTTGATACCACTTTACTTAACATGTCTCAGTGCTATGTGAGTTCAGTAAATTGCCACATTTATTGACAGGGCAGATATCTTAGTTAATAGGATTGTGCTAGATGCCTTTTGGTCTGCAACTTTGCATATATGTGTGTCTACCACCACGTCACCTATTGGTTTATGACAACTCATGAATTTCATAGAGTTTTGTTAAGCAAAGAAAACCCAAAGGTGGTTTTGGCAGGCACACCACAACAAACCCACCATCTCAATAATGATCAGGGCCAATCCTGCCTGGTATCAAAGGTAAGATAAGATTTGGTACATTTAGGATAGGTAGGCTTCCATTTACCTAAATAAAGCATATATAAGGTTGTGTTGCAAGTCCCCATCATATAAATAAACCAAAAACATATTATTATTCATATGATTACATTAGTAGGGTTGCTCTGTTATAAGGCACAGGTTCGGAACATAAACTGTTCTATATCATTATAGTGTGCTGTCTTAAGAGATATGAAGTTTGTATGGCGTTTCTCAGTTCTACAGGCCAGATAACCCATGAGCATTATCTCTGTTCCCTGTTCACATATGTGGACAACAGGGAAAAACATAGTAATTGAATTCAGATTTGTGAGGTTTTTTAATTTGGTAGTATTTTTTCAATACTATGTGTTACCTTGATTCAGGCTGTTCTATATTACATCTGATCTTTTAGAGATGAAAGTACTCTTTGCCAGTTGCAGTTTGATACAGAAGCACCAAGCTGAAAACATAGGGAGACCTCATAAAGCCTAATCAATGAAAAAGCAACAATGACTCATTGGCTAAATAAAAGACATTGCCATTTATTCTGTTTCCTTGACCCTATTGTGTTGTAATTTTAGAAGTAGTCCATGTTATCCTTGTGAATGCTAGCATTTTGGTCCATTGTGACAATGTGGTCATTTCTAGAACAGTTATTGGGAAATGGGCATTTCTGTGACAGTGTATTAACTAATCCTGTAGGAGGAGTGCTATACTGTAGGAGTTGAATTGTTTTGGAAATCTTTCAGTAATCACTGCTTATTAAGTAGAATAAGTATGTGAAATAGGAAACAAAATGCTTTGATTGCAAGCTCAGATATCACAACAGTGCTATTTATTTTAGTTCAGTCACAAACACATTGTATAAATACTGTTGATCAATAAAAAATGTTTACTTCTAAGGGCGCATCTACACTGCAGAATTAATGCTATAAATTATGAGAGTTGTAGTTTTGTGACGCACCAGCACTCTTTGGCAGAGAAGACTAAAGACATTGTTGAACTACAACATCTGTTATTCCACAGTATAGATGCACTATGACTAGAAGTATATATAATATTGAACAGTGAGGCAGATAGAATACTGCAACTTTAAATTTTCTGGTTTTAAAAGGAAGAGTTCACTAGAATGAACTTTCTAGTTCAAGAATGCTGTTAGTCATTCTTCTGGAAAATTTTGATGCATATGTATGAATGTACACATCTGAGATACACGTGCATCTTTAATGGATAAGGCTGAAATTTGTTCAGATCTCCCTGGATGTAGCAGAAGAAAAGTATCCTGTTGTGCTCTGTCTGAAAGGGAAACTATTTGAGTTACTCAAGTTGATCAAATCATGGTTTACATTTTTTTGGCTCCTTTAAAATGTTCAAAATTGTTGATATCTGTATGCCACCCTAAGAAATTTTCTTATATGGGAAGGGAAATGAGTGATTCTTGACACAATTTTTGTTAGCAATACTAAAAATGTTTCTTAACATTGAATTGGTAATTTGGGACTCACTGGCTCCTATAATTATTTATAAATGATGCCCCATGGATTGATCAGTAGCATGGTACTACTTAGCACAAACGCTTTGGAGTATTTTCCTGATGAACATCGTTATATGTAATAGGATCATAGAGTACGCTATGTGCATTGAGAATTTGGGAAATAGATTCAGGAACTGTGCATGCCTGACTAATTGAAGTGTTGTATCTAGCCATTATTTTTATGCTTCAGTAATTTATTGATATAAATACTGAGGTGATTGTGGTGTGAAATGGCATGTACTTGAATTGCTTAATTAATATAAAACACCATTATGTTTGCTGTAGTGTTATGACTATTGCATATTTATATTCTGTAATATTATTTTAAATGCTTTAAATATATGTTGAAAAAATGTTATTGAGTGTCCCAACCTATAAAATGTTTAATTACTAAATAGGCTTAATTGGAAATAGTGAGGATGCAAAAAATGAATTAGCTCTTTGTAAAATAGTACACGCTGCTTTCTACCCCTCTTTGAAGAAAAGTCCTTTAGAGATTCTGGTTCAAATCAAAACTTTCTGTTTTTTAAAAATATATAACAACACTGTTCTGGATGAGAATCTCTAAACTTCTTTCCTTCAAAGTGGGAGAGAAAGCAAGGTGTTTAAAAATGGGAGACTGTTTCCAGATAACCCTCAATTAGGTTATGCTTTGTTCAAAATTGAGACTGAAAGATTGAACATTTATCCTCACATGTGCAAAGCAGAAAAGAAGGCCTGGGTAAGCACTTTCTGTATCAGAAAAAAAATTGGCCTGTTGTGGTTTAATTAGATTTTTCAAAATGTTGGCATGATTACTGAAAGCTGCACCTTATTGTGAGCACATCAGCCCAGAATAACCCAATGTTCACAGGCTTATTCAGATCTTCTCCATACATATAAACTTGGCCTGGAAACCCTGGGCAAGTTCCCTGTGTGTATTCAAGATACACATATCTTGAATATCTTCATGTTGGTGTGGCGATCTGAAGACCGCATATGAGTGTTTCCTTGTATATAGCTGTCCAGTTGGAATAGTTGATCAGGGAAGTATTCTAATCATAAAGAAGGCTTCAAGCTAGTTGCTATTCATATTCAAGGTTTCCCCTTGCACAGATCCATGTCAAAATGCAGATATATGTGATGGAGGTGGACATAGCCTGTCAATTAGGACATTGAGAATGACAGTAGCAGTGATACCATTCTTCCTTCTCAGCATGTAGACTCTACAAACATATACCTGAATTTTCTAATTCAAATAATCACAAACATACCCTGAGTCTATAATAGTGCAAGCAGATTGTGGCTGAGCTAGTTACAAAAAACATATAACTTCTTTATTGAAACAGCTTCACTGGCTACTGGGTCATTTGAAAGCACAATTCAGAATTCTGGTTGTGACCTATACAACTCTGTATGGCTTGGTGCAGATTATCTGAAAGACCAAGTTTTAAATTCTTTGAGGAATGACTTTTTCCCATTTGCCTGCTGTTAGCCCCAGCTCCTGCCAACCTAGCAGTTCAAAAACATGCAAATGTGAGTAGATCAATAGGTACCGCTCCGGCGGGAAGGTAACGGTGCTCCATGCAGTCATGCCGGCCACATGACCTTGGAGGTGTCTATGGACAACGCCAGCTCTTCGGCTTAGAAATGGAGATGAGCACCAACCCCCAGAGTCAGACACGACTGGACTTAACATCAGGGGAAACCTTTATCTTTACTACCACCATCATAGGCATGTTTTTGAGGACTCAGAAAAGAACTTTCTTGGTGGCTGCTCCCAGGCTGTTGATACCTTCCTTGTACAGTTAGGTTGGTTACACAAGACCTTTTTGTTTACCTAGGTCTTTGATTATTAACAGGCTTTTGCCAAAGGATTTTAACTGGTGAAGATTATTGTTTTATTGTTTAAAAGATTTAATTTTTTTATAAATATATAACATTTTAATATAACTATTTAATATTTTTCCTTTCATTATACCCCCTTGTTATAGCAGCTCCATTGGCTGCCAGTCTGTTCCTGGACACAATTCAAAATGCTGGTTATGACCTTTAAAGCCCTAGACGATTCAGGTCCAGGCTGTTTGGCTGACCATATTCCCTTGTACGAACGTGCCAGGGCCCTGAGATCTTCAGGGGAGGCCCTTCTTTCAGTCCCACTTCCATCAAATAATAATAGCTTATACTGTAAGCTTTGCTTCCATGGTGCAGAAAAGGCAGTATAGAAATTAAACAATAAACAAATATTTTGCTTTGTTTACATGTGAAACTAGCATAGACTAGCTAGAAACTGTCCTCACACTTTAAACAAGGGGATGATAGGGAGGAATGTAATGACAAGCATGGCTTTGTATGTGGGCTGGAATGTGTATTTTAGAGGTAACTATTCTTAGAAATAGATTCTATGTTTTAGACACAATGCAAGTTTGAAAAAAAAGTCTTCAAAGCTGGTATTCATTACATTTCTGTGAAATGAACCTGCAGCCAACAACAGTTAGTGATTAATTGATAGTGCTTTGAAGCCAGTTATAACATTTATTAAAACTGATAAGACATCTGTGGTCAAATGCATTCTATTAGTCCTATTAAACATACAGCCTTTGATGCCTTTTCAATTTCTTTTAAACCAGATGTGGGCAAAGGATGGGTCTTGTGGCCATGTGTGAGCCCAAGCCTGTTTTTGTGGCCCTTGACTTCACCAATGCTCACATAATGGCTTTTTTCTGTCCTATTTTAAACAGTGTTAATTTTCCAATACTTTTGCAGGTTTGTGATCCCACCAGTTCTTTACTGCTGGGAGGTGATACTTGAGGCATAAGTTCCAATGAATCATTTGGGCCACATAGTTGTGCCTCTGTTTGTAGTCTGTCTGCGATTTTCTTACAGCAGCTGAGGATATGATCAATGGTTTTGTCGGTTTCCTTGCACAGTCTGCATTTTGGGTCATCAGCTGATTTTTCGATCTTGGTCTTAATTGCATCATCATCATCATCATCATCATCATCGTCATCATTATTTTATTTCTTACCCCCCTCTCCTCATGGCTTGAGACAGGTTATATGAAATTTAATATTGTACCTTATCGTTTTTTTTAAAAAAAAATGAAGATACTACTCTCTGAATAGAGTGGCAAAAGACATGAGCTTAGCATGTTCTTGAAAAACTCAAAAGCGTTCGCCCGCAGTACTCTTTTAACTATGACAGGGAAGCACCAAAGAGCCACTGACATTTTCTTGCCCAGGCTGATATGGCATCTTACATTGACCCCTAAATAAACCAACCCAGGTTTTTTGGGTTGATGTTTTGTCTATTTTTCTATTTATTTTTCTACTTTTGTTTCTATACAAGTTTATACAGTAATCGTAGTTACTTAAAAATATATAAATAAAACTAAGTAGGGTTGTGGAAAATCATGTCCATTTCTCTGTCTTCTCTTTTGATTTTCACATAATCAGCTCTCTTATTGTCTCAACAAAGCATGCCTCTGTTGTATTCATAGTCTCTCCCCATGGCCTGAGCAACATCTGTTTTTCCTGCCACCATTGGCAACTCGTGCCTTCCAAGTATGGTGGAACAGAGGGTGAGTTAAAGAGGTCACCAGACAGAAAAGCAGGCAGTCCCAATTTTCCCCCTTTTGCCCATCTTCCTTGCCATTTATCTCTTTTTTTTTTATAAATTATACAATTGCTTTATGGATATTTCTTAATTTCCCTTGGAATCTAGAAGATTGCCAGTCAGCAGCTGGTGATCAAAAAGGAAAAATGTTCTTTACATGTAGTTCTCTTGCACAGGAAGCATAATGAGAAATATAAGACATCTGTTTGCCTACTTGATGGATGCTTGGGAGAACCCATATAAGAATACATAATAGACTATGGTGAAAGGTGGCTCACAAAAAGAACCAATTAAAAACATAATAATAAATAATAAAAAGCAGCCACTTAGAAGACTCTTTCTCATATCTATATGTCCTCACCAAGCAAGCTTGAGATAGCTGCAGGACAGAGAAATAATTAAGTCACATTCATAGGATGTTTTTTTAAATAGTTGTTTTGTTCACACTTGATTCATTTTCAAGTGGAGAAATGATGGGAAATTGCTAGACTACTGCATATGTTTATGTATATTTAGAAATTTTATTCAAAAATTCAACCCCCAAACCTGGGTTATCCAAAGGTCAGTGTAAGTGCTGTATCTTAACTCTTATTTTTTTTTATAAAAAACTATTCCCTTCTCTGATTAGAGTGGTGAATGGAGAACCTAAAAGAAGCACTGACCCACTCTATGCTTTCCACCAAGTTGCTGCTTCCGGCATTTTTTACTACCTGTGTTGAAAAATGGCTGCAGCTGGCAGTGCCTGCTGGCCCCCTAAGACTGTGCTAGTGCTTTCCCCTCTCCACAGAATGATCCTTATCCAGAGGTCATATCAAAAGCCATAGTTTTGGACCCAAAGCCTACCCTAAAGTAAATATGGTATATCCTCTGGGGCCTTAGATTATAAAATATTGAATGGACAATCTTGTAGAATTACCTCAAAGGAAACCAGTATTTCACAGTGAATGCCCCAGTAACACCTCTGTGATTGGATACTGAAATAACCAACCTTTTTGAAAGCTGCTCTACAGCTTGACCGAGGCCTTACCGAGCAAGTATTCTGATCAAGGTACACCTTATGAACAATGTGAAGGTTGGTAATGGCCCCCAGCGATCCAAAGCAGGTGGTAAAACATCTGAACTGTCACATTTATTGCATAATCAAACACAGCTTTGCAAAGTTTTCTGACCTTTTCCCTTCCTTTTCTTGGGGTTCTTTTCAACTTGTTTTAAACTTTCTAATACAGTAGTTATAAGTTGACAGTTATGAAAATTGCTTTTCATAACTGCACTTCGTTTCAGTTCTCCCATTTTCTGGCTGTGGGAAGAGAAGAGCAGGAACCAATGAGGAATAAATATTGACAATTCCAGCCAGATGATTCCTGTTGAATAACTGACCAATCAGGGACTTGGAGCAGCAATAACAACAGCTTCTGTGTCAGACCAATGAGAAAGTGTGCTAGGTGGATTGCAATCTCATTGCAGCTTTATGAAGATGCTGCTGTGTTTTTAAGGTGTGCTTACACTACATCTTGCACGACTGGACTTAACGTCAGGGGAAAACCTTTACCTTACACTATATCTGGGGAGTGAGATGCCTCCCGAGTTTGTGCAAAAAAAAAAGAGAGAGAGAGAGAGAGAGAGAGAGAGAGAGAGAAATACAATAGTTACAAGAGTAGATGTAGATAGATTTTGGTTACAATAAGTGACTTATCATTGGGGAAACATGCATCAGAGACTACAGTCAGAATTGTAATTAGGCAAATTTGCGGTCATAGCGGTACATTTTAATTCACACACACAGCCTTTATTGGTATACAACAACATAATTAGCACACAACACTGGTAAATACAAGGGAAAATCACAGATTAAAAAATTCTTAAAAGTTACTAATCTCAGGGATAAAATTTGCAACAGTCTCACAAAAGAATACATCAGAGTTGTTCAGAAGATACTGAATTTTATAACACCCCTGCTATTGAGAATACTATGAAAGAATGGAATTCCTGTATTTCATCCATATATTATGATATTTGGGGCAAACAAACAAAGAATGGTGAAGTATTTCAACAGAGACCAAGTCACAAGGACAAACCTTTTTGGAATGTTCCTCTTTTTTATATCTCCCATCACAAGAGCTGATGGCAACACATTACATCTTGCAGTCACAAAAGCTCTCCTCTGGGTGGGATTAATCAAAATGTGAAGATATGGTGCCATGACGCCACGGTCACATTGAATTAATGATGCGGTAGGGGGACAAGTTGTCTCTGCTGCAAGAGTCAGATTATGGAAGTCAAGATCCAAAAGTCTGTTCTTAACTGACTTGCAGGCTTCCATATTTGTGAGCTTTAAGAGTGCTTCCAAAGACAGGCCAATTGTTTCGATCTTTCTGAGAATCAAAGAATACCATTCTGAAATAAAATGATCTGATAACAGAGAGGGAATATAGCTATTGAGGTTTGCTTGAAAATGTATATGCAACCAGAATTTTATAGCTTTCATCCATGCCAAGGTTTCAAGAGTGGATTGACCTATCTTAATGCATAGAACAGCGTAAGGCACACATTTAGGGAGCCCCATTAGTTTCTGGAGAAACTTTGAATTCAGTGTATTAAATGATTTAATACATTTTAATTAAATGTATTTCATTCTGTGCACAATGAATGTCAGATATTACTGTATAAGCTGAGTTTTTCAGCTGAAAAAGCCCCCCTTGGCTTATACTTGAGTGAGGGTCCTGGTGGAAAGGCAGGGGGCTGAAAGAAGCCCTTATTTCAGCCCCATGCCTTCTCGCCAGAACCCTAATCTCTCCGCACAGCAACCCAGCACCTTCCTTCCTCTTCCTCTCTTTTGCGTGCACTTTCCTTCCTCTTCCCCAGCTACCCATTTTCCACTTATTTTCCCACTTTTTCAACCACACCACCCCATTCCAACCTTTTCCCATTTCCAGTCTTTCTTTCCCACCCCCTTCCCAAGCCAGTCTTCCCCACTTTTCCTGATTTATATACACAGCATTTTCCCTAAAATATATACCGTAGTTAAAATAAACAACTATGTTGTTGTTGTTGTTCTTGTTGTTACATGTATTATGTTACTCTAATTATTATTGTTATTATTACAGTATTACATTTATTATTTTTACTCCATTATTATTGGAAGGATATGTAAGTACATTTACATTGAAGGTTAGAATAATGATTTAATCAGAGTTGGACAGTTTTATCTTAAATTACAGTTTTATGTAAATATTCAAAAACATTTAACCTACCAATGCCTCAATTTATGTAATTTTATTGGTATCTATTTTTATTTTTGAAATTTACCAGTAGCTGCTGCATTTCCCACCCTTGGCTTATACTTGAGTCAATACGTTTTCCCAGTTTTTGTGGTAAAATTAGGTGCCTTGGCTTATATTCGGGTTGGCTTATACTCGAGTATATACGGCAATTTACCTGCTCTCAGCAAGAGCAAAATTCCTCTTGAGTCTCCCCAGAAGTGAAATAAAAAGGACACTAATATTTGTGAGCATAAACGAAACTCTCATATCACACATTGTTCATAAACTGCTTTTTCAGCTGTGACCAAATTCTCTCGAAATACCTCTGAAAAATCTGCTATTTGAGAACGTCTTTAAGTGCAGAGTTTCAGTGATAAACCTTTATTTGAATACACCCCAGCCCACTATGTCATTCACTCCTTTAGATTGTTGTATAGCTGCCACACCCAAGTAGGATTGAAGAGTTTTAACATTTCCTGTTCATCATCTCCTGGAACCAGTTTTTAATTCCAAAATCCATTTGCATCTTGATTGCATCATTCACAAAGGAGTAGTTTTATGATTATCCTAAATTTCACACATTTTATTTATTTTTACAGCTGTGCCAAATTTATTCAGAACACAGAGACCAGTATAAAACTTCCCTAAGAATTTAGCACTTGAAATTGTGCTAAACCAGTAAATTAACATGCATTGTTCTAAATGAGAATCAACTACTTGGTTGATGATTTTATAATACGTTTTGAACCATGGAATGAATCGGGGATTAAAGGACAGGTTTCCATATCATAAAGATAGTTTCCAGAAAAATTAGCAAGAAAGCTTTATTCCTTGAGCATATTTTTCCCCCCTGGTTTAGTAACCAGGAAAGTTGCTTTCCTTCTTCTAACCCAATCTTTACACGGGTGTTATTTAAACTGCAGAAGTTTTTCATCCAGTCATGTGAATGAATCCACAGGTAAAGCAGCTTGTTATCCTGGAATGAGTAACAGTTGTCAGGCTGACGTCAGAAGTTACTGATCTAGGTGGCAGGTTAAGTGGCAAATATTTTGCTTGTTCGCCTTTCTATCACATCCATGCTTTCAACAATCAAAAATTATTCTAAGGGAGTTTGAATTATCCCCAGTTCTTTTCAGCTTGAGCAATTGGTTTAGGTAATGAGAGAAGATAATGTGGTACCATGGATACAAGGTCAAGAACAAGCCATGAGAGAACACAGAAATGCTGGACCATGCTGCCTCTGTGTACATGTGCTCTTCAGAAATGTGCTAGAAAAAAGGTGGCAGATTGCTACCATGACCTCTCGTGCTCTTCTGTTGTTTCTCTATAGCCCCTCAGTGTATTTCCTTTACCTCTAAGGATGAAATGAAATGAGTTGGAGCAGGATATGGGCAGCAGACCATTGAATATTACTTGATAACTTTGAATGAACCTATCTCTTTAAAGATACATTTTTAAAAGCTTTTTATAGTCCCTTGTTGCAAATACTTTAAAAGTAATTTAAACCTAATTATTGGCAGTTACCTTGTTTTTCTCACCGGAAATGTTTCTGCTCATTGATCGAAAAACTGTAGCAACATTTGAGTAAAAACACACTATGAAAAAGGCTGTCTTTCTGAGCAGCTATACATAAATTGTTGTCTTTGTGTACCTTCAAGTTGTTTGAATGAAAAGCAAGAGATTTTGAGAAATGCTTTAGAATCAAGCTTAGCAGTGTGTTCCATTTGTTATTCTGTTCTTCTGAGTACTAAGGCTTGTCAGTGATACTTATACAGTGAATAATTAGTTCATATTTTATATCAGCCCAGACAGTTATGCATAGATACATAAATGCTGTGTTAAATTTTCCATGGAGAAATATATAATAGCTTTGGAATATTTTGTTTAACTACTGTTTTGGAAACACCTCAAATTTTTGCCAGAGAGTAATGGAAATTGTATATGAAATCTTTTATGGTGCACCAGGTTAAAGAAAACTAATCTACAGGTTTTCCTGGCATCTATAAAAACTCTTGAATAGATGACATTATTAAAAGTCTGTAGTCTAAAACTTTTTGGTTACTTTCAACTAAACTCCTTGAATAAATGTGATATGTGTGTCGAGAATTAGTATGGTAGAGTAGTTGACTAGTAGGTCTCTGGCTGACCAGAGTCTGAATTCCCACTCAGCCATAGAAATCACTTGGGCAAAGCATACAGTAGAGTCTCACTTAGCCAACACTCGCTTATCCAACGTTCTGGATTATCCAACGCATTTTTCTAGTCAATGTTTTCAATATATCATGATATTTGGTGCTAAATTCATAAATATATTAATTACTACATAGCATTACTGCGTATTTAACTATTTTTTCTGTCAAATTTGTTGTATAACATGATGTTTTGGTGCGTAATTTGTAAAATCATAACCTAATTTGATGTTTAATAGGCTTTTCCTTAATGCCTTCTTATTATCCAACATATTTGCTTATCCAACGTTCCGCTGACCCGTTTATGTTGGATAAGTGAGACTCTACTGTACTTCCTCAATCTGAGGAATACAGTAGCAAACCCACTGAGGCTGGATCTACACTGCCATATAATACAGATTTTCGAAGCATATAATCCAAGACTTTTCATTGTTTTAATTGCATAGCACATCATTTCTTAGAACTGAACTTTTTACCTTGGACATAGACAATAGCAACTGGCAAGTCAGTGAAAAGAAGGGTGTGGAATATAGTGGATATTTTCATGATACATTTCCAACAAAACTTGTTCCACCTGTTGACCAAGGTGATGAATGTTTGAACAGTATGCATGGCTAGCAGAATCTGTTCAGAATATTGCTATGAAAGACAGTGTGTTAGTCAGAGTATGAATCATGGTGTATACATTGTTGAAGGAACAGGCTAGAGAGAACAAAATAATAAACTGTTAATTTAGCTTTGGAATTAAGTAGGTTATAGTGATAATAACACCAAACCTGGGGGGAAATACCTTTGTATTGAAGTCTGCATGATTCTTTGCTCCTATGAGTATTATTTGATTACCCAATCCTGTGCATGTTTACTTAGGAATACAGTAGAGTCTCACTTATCCAACATAAACGGGCCGGCAGAACGTTGGATAAGTGAATATGTTGGATAATAAGGAGAGATTAAGGAAAAGCCTATTAAACATCAAATTAGGTTATGATTTTACAAATTAAGCACCAAAACATCATGTTATACAACAAATTTGACAGAAAAAGTAGTTCAATACACAGTAATGCTATGTAGTAATTACTGTATTTACAAATTTAGCACCAAAATATCACGATATATTGAAAACATTGACTACAAAAATGCGTTGGATAATCCAGAATGTTGGATAAGCGAGTGTTGGATAAGTGAGACTCTACTGTAAGTCTCAACTAAACGTCCACAGGATTTCAACCCTAATATTTTTTGTTCAATAATAAATGAATTACAGGTACAATAGTTTTGGTCTGCACACAATTTATTGTTCCTTTTCAGCTGTCCTGACAAAGTTACTCCAGTGGGTTTTTTTCCTGGATATTTTTTTCTTGGAAATATGTGAAAGAAAGAAAGAAAGAAAGAAAGAAAGAAAGAAAGAAAGAAAGAAAGAGAAAGAAAAGGGCCTCTTATAGCTGCTGCATCCAAGTAGGATGATGTAGTTTAAACATCAAAAGAGAAAGAAGTGCAGAAAAGTAGCTACTGACCTAAAATGGGAGCATATGTAGTTTGAGACATTTGTTTGTTTTCTCTCCAGCTCTTCTATTTCCATTTTTGTCTTCCTCTTACTGATCCATCAGGATGCTTAAAAAAACCCAACATTAACCTATCTTCATGAAATAGTTTTTGTGTTGAGACATCTTATTTCCATTTTATTTCCAGATTATCCACAGTATCTGCTTTGAACTGGATTATCTTGAGTCCTCACTGCCATATAATCCAGTTCAAGGTAGATTTTTTTACAGTTGCGTAGAAGGGGCCTCGTATAATCCAGTTCAAACCAAATAATATAAAATCATAAATATAATATATAAAATTACTGTGCCTCCAACAAACAAAAAAAAGGAACAACCAAAATATTGTATATTCACAAGTTTTAGGAAATAACATATACTAACTACCACCAATTCCTCAATACTTTATTTCCCATACCACCGCACATTGCAACAGCAACGTGTAGCTGAGCACAACTAGTATAAAATAAACATATGTGGTGTCAAAGTAAGCAGCATATTCTTAATAGTTCTATTAAAACTAGTGGTCGAGTTTCTAATACTCTGCCTTGTGCAGCATGTTTGTTCAGACTGTGATCTGTCTAGTGAAATTTATAAGCAGATGTCAAAATATATGTTTCTTTCATGAACTTGAAACTGTGAAATTGTTTACCTTCCCTTTAAAAAAACCTCTCTCTTTTTAGATCGAGCTGGAAGCATTAGCACCCTTGATTCCTTGGATTTTGCCAGATATTCAGATGATGGAAATAGAGAGACAGATGAACGGGTGGCTGGTAAGTAACATTTTATTTGGTACCAGTACTATATCGATCTCATGTATTTTTACAATTTATTATAATTTTAGCTTAATACACTTCAGACAATATATTTTTGAGTAGATAATTGAACTGATAAAACTACATCTTACTTTCTTTGCATTAAAACAAAAACAAAGCAGCATTATGATGTTTCTGTCCTTGAGATATTGTCACAAAGCACTAACATTAGAAATCCTACCTAGAACACCCCGCTTGAAGCCTACCACTACTTATAGTTGTTGAGGAAATTAAACAGTCTTGAGATACTCTATATGAACTCTTTTTAAAAATGACTGTTTCTGCTTATGCTGAATGACTTACATATTGGTTCAAAAAGGCTTGAACAAATAGGATGATTGCTAATAAACTGAGTTTCAGAATATTGAATGAGTATAAATGCCAGAATAACCAAAATGGGTGAAATTTTTGAAAACTGAAAGTGTTCTACCAACTCTAATGTTTACCTGCCTTGTTTAAATGAATGGACCTTTTTTATTCACAATGAAAGTGATTTCAGTGGGTCTACTTTGGGTAGGACTAACTGATCTTATTCTGTTAGTTCTTGCAAAAAATAATAGTCAGGAATATGAGAAGCTTTTTCTTAATTCAACTAACAACTTTAAGGTTGCCTGTTTTGCTTTTAGAACAGCAGTTTTAAGGAGAAAAGTCTTTAATGGCTATGCATATTTTTCCATAGAGAACTCTGTGTTGCTGTATAATCTTGGTCTACAAATGTACTACACAAAGGTAGTCCATGGATTTGTACCATTCTTCAAGTTGTCACCTGCCAGTCTGTGCCAAGTTTCAAGAAAAGAAATAACTGCAATTAATAGGAGCAAATATGGTGCTGAGGGCCCCTGGTGGTGGCACAGTGTGTTAAAGTGCTGAGCTGCTAAACTTGCAGACCGAAAGGTCCCAGGTTCAAATCCCGGGAGCGGAATGAGCACCTGCTGTTAGCCCCAGCTCCTGCCAACCTAGCAGTTCGAAAACATGCAAATGTGAGTAGATTAATAGGTACCGCTCCGGCGGGAAGGTAACGGCACTCCATGCAGTCATGTCGGCCACATGACCTTGGAGGGGTCTAAAGCTTAGAAATGGAAATGAGCACCAATCCCCAGAGTCGGTCACGACTGGACTTAACATCAGGGGAAAACCTTTACCTTTACCTATGGTGCTGAACTCTTATATATGGGGAGCGAGGGGGACTATCAGTTCCCTACAACAAATAGTTTAAGAAGCACTGGTCTAAAATATAGCAGCTCAGTACATGTCTGCAGGCATGTAGCAGCTGTCGGTCTCTTGCCACTTATTCAACTCTTTCCTTGGAGCAGGATTGCCCAACTTATTTTGAATTAACCCCCCCCCCCCCCCCAATCATTCTTGGTCAGTAATCACGATGTTTAAAAATGTTTAAAATGTCACCTTTGATCGAACACTAACACTTAGGAAACACTGTATGAATACCAAGCACAAATTTGCTGCAACCAATAACATCCTGCAGAAACTTACTGGCAGTGCATGGGGTGCAAACCCAAAATTAATAAGAACATCAGACCTGGCCTTGGCTTACTTGACTGCTGAGTATGCCTGTCTGGCACAAGTCTGTCCACGCAAAGTGGGTAAACAGCACTGAACGAAACATGCAGAATATTCACACGATGCCTTAAACCTACACCTGTTGATAAACTCTACAAGCTAGCTGGCATTGCCCCCCCCCATGTGCGATGGGAAGTTGCTGCAACTGTGAGAGAAATAAGGGTGAACACTGTGAAAACCATCCACTGCATTGGCTATCAGCTTTCTCCCACTAGATTCAAATCAAGGAAAAGCTTCATGGGAACCACCATTCCTCTTAATGTTCCTCCAGCAACAGCAAGAGTATCCCTCTGAGCAGCTAAACCAGGCAATTCCAACTGGATGCCCCCCTATGAGGGTCTGCCTCCAGGGACAAACCAAGAATGGGCAACTTGGAAGTCCCTGAACAGACTCAGAAGCGGAGTGGGTAGATCAAAAGACAACCTGGAAAAATGCACTACCTGGAGGAATCCTCCATCTTGTGTGGCTGTGGAGCAAAACAAACAACTGTTCATATGTGTGTTTGCCCACAATATCCTGCCTTGTGTACAGAGGAAGAATTGTTTAAAGTTACAGACAATGCGCTCGCTGTTGCCTGGTTTTGGTCAAAAACTCTTTAGCTGTTTGTGATCCCTTTATTTTATCAGTTTTAAACTTATTTAATATGCAATGCTTTTGACACAAAATAGATTAAATAAATAAATAATCACGCTGCTGCAGTCTCACAGCCAGCCAAAACATCTGGAATAAACCAGGTTAGGATCTTCTTAAACTATCACAGGAGAGATACTTCACATATACCTTTCCCTGCTATAACACTTTTTTCAGAGCATTCATTTATGAATATTGGAGAGATCAGTAGCAGTATTGCAGCAAGACAAATACCTTCAGTATCTGATTCTGATTATTGGCGTGCTGGAGAATAAAATATTTATGACCTGTTTCATAACTGTGTAACTATTAGCTGCAGAAATAGTGACAGAAGCAGTACTGGTTTGTACTACAGTATTAGGTAGAAAATTGGAAGTCATTTGGAAACAATAAGATTGGTTATAGAGGTTTTAGCATGTTTAAAAATATTTTAAAGGTCTTAGGTATCTCTTCAATTAAGAATTTATATAATAATAATCATCCATCATCATCATCATCATCTTTATTTCTATCCTGCCCTATCTCCCCATGGGGACTCAAAATAATTAGCCAATAAGAAAAGTAGTGTCAGCTTACCATATTCATCATCATTCTGACCCACTGTTTCCTAATGGCTCTTTGGCCCTGTTCTCAAATGGCACATAGCTCTTCCTTCAATACCGTCTTGTGAGATCCCCTACTTCTTTTTGCATCTGTCTTTTTCTTGTGTTGCCTCTTTATCATCCAGATACTCTTTCATTTAAGCCATCAGCTGAACTACTTTCAGGATCCCCTTTTTTCACTGTGTACCCAGTTCTTTATTTGCAGTAGGTCTCTCTGTGTTCCCCTTGATGTTAATAACATCTTACCTTCTACTGGTCCTAACTTAATTAAGCTAGTCTTAATTAAGATGAATCGTGGTTTCCAAGCTGAATGACATGGAAATATGTTGTTAATTAAAAACTGAAGCTAAATATTCTGAATCACTTCCTGGTAGAGGATAGGGTGGAGTGTTACAAGCATGAGGCTCACTGTGGCTCTTTCCTAGGTGTTCATTCCATAATTCCAGGCATTCATTCCAGGCATTTCCACCATGGGTCAAAACTCATTAGACCTATCCCAATGACCATAATCCCTTATGAACACACATATACTGTACTCAAAATGCTCACTATCTTCCTCTTTTTTTAGAAGTGGAAATTGAGTGATTTCATCTTGGGAAAAGGGCATAAGGGAACAAGAGGAAGTGAGAACAACTATGCGCTGTTCCACAGCTTCTTTCAGTTCTGCATATTTTTCCAGGCCAAGATTGGTACCAAAACTGATTTTTCACTATACTCTCATTTCAGCATACTTTTGCGACAAAAAACAGGATTTACCTTGTAGGATTTTTCCTTTCCAAACAATAAAGACTACAGGATTGAGAAAGAGTGAATCAAACAAAGAGTATCAAATAGTTCTATTTCAGCCAGTGTGTTCTCTCAAAGTGATGGCCTATCAGTATTGGTCACTTTGAGAACTGGATTATAACAGTGGTTCTCAACCTGGGGTCCCCAGATGCTTTTTAATGTACAACTCCCAGAAATTCCAGCCAGTTTACCAGCTGTTAGGATTTCTGAGAGTTGAAGGCCAAAAACATCTGGGGACCCCAGGGTGAGAACCACTGGATTATAAGGAATCCATGTTGGATATATTCACACTAGGGTTTTGCATCATGCCAAGTTGAGTGAACTCATAACCTTCAAATGTTTGTTATAATGCTTTATATATTAGTTGTATAATAAGAATGGCTGCTCTGAAGTACTATCAGCATGGATTATGCCTTTCATGGTGAAGAAGATATGCTGTTTTAAAGGCTGGTTTCTGTAGAACAGCCACCTTTGGGTTTTGTAGTGCTCTGCCAATATAATGTCATGGCTTTTTTAAAGAAGGGCAAATTGAAATCTTCCTCCCACTGCAGTCCTTGCAGCACCCTCCAATGGGAAGGGAAATTCTCTAAAATAGTTATTTTGTGTGATGCGGTCAGGTAGATAAAGCGCCCACGTGAAAGACTGGCTGTATCCAACCTAACAAATTTGGATACGAGCTGTCTTTATCAGATGTATCTTGAGACTCTAGTGCTGAATTAAGTGATATACTGTTGAACTAATCTTGAACTAAACTGTCTAAAGAAAAACCATGCAGCAGAGTAAACTGTATTAATGGGAAATTCAAGTATCATTATACTGTTTTGTTTAGTGTCGTATTTAGGAAATGGAAATACATTGCCGTCTGACATGGGTTTATGTAATATGGGTTTTCTGGCTTTCTGTGCCCTTTGTGAAATGTCTTGCTGTTGAAATTCAGTTCTCTTACTGGAATTCCTGAGCTGCTATACAATTTGTGTTTTTGCTATTTTTTAAGACATTTTATCATCTTGTTGCAGGGCATTTCTGATCTGCAATTGTTCTGTAACCATTTGTTTTTATGTATTTTAAAGGAGGAAGCCTATACATCATAGTTGAATTAATTACTTATTGAATTCTTCTAAAGCTGAATAGTTTTTAAAGCCAACATTAATTAATTACATTACTGGCTGCTTTTACAGAATGAGTTAATATATTGTAATGTTATTTTCAGACTTTGTTGCACAGAAATATTTGCAGATCAGCATTGCTGAATTCTACAGATTTTTTTCCCACACCTCCTCATCAAATCCTCAGTTGTGCTTTTGTATTCCTGCAGTAAAATTCTGTGCATCAAACAATTTACTTCCATGTAGTAGATGTGATGTACTCTAACTTCCCCTTCTGTTTTTGGAGAAGTAAAATGCAAACTGAGTGAATTGTTTTTCCATACATGCTCATGGCTCATATAATACAAAAATCCACTAGAAATATATGATTATTGATATACATTTTAGAAATATTCAATAACCCATGAAAATAATCTAGCTAAAGACTTTTTGTGCACAGTACTCTATAATTCATCCTTTTGCCAATATAAAGATTTTCAGTCACTCCTTGAAAAGGATATTTCCCATGTAACCAAATCTTCTTAATTTATTTCACATCGATAGTATTAAAGTTTTATTTCATATTGTTAGCAGTAAATTCCAAGCCTTGAATTCAGTTTAATAGAATAGTCAGTATCACATTCAATATTATAATATATGTATTGGTCAGTTCAATATCAGTACTTTGCATCCTTTTAGTAGTTCATTAATATATAAATATAAACATAAATGTAATAAATATGAGTGAAAGATTTCATTTATTGATGAGATTTTGTGATTTTAAAAGTACTGTGATTTTCTCTATTTTTAAATTTATTTTCCTTGTTTGTAGCTAATTGTCATATAATTTTAATTTTATTTGAAAATAAAAAAATTGCAGCTCTCACAAACTCAGCCAACTTGTTGAGTGTCTCCCAATCCCCATCATAGTTACTTATCCCAGATCTGCTATCAGTATTGGTGCTAACATGGGTGAATTGGATCATTTCACTGTGATTTCTAAAGTTTGCATTGACATAAAAAAAATCCACATAAGCTGCTTCACACAAAAGCATGCTACATGATAGCAGCTGCCATATAATATGCAGTGTGTTCATTAATAAGTGTAATTGCTGGCAATTCTATACAATTTAGGTAGCTTAATCACATCTGCCTGATCCCACAAAACCAGACACACTTACATCCTTACATCTACTTTTTGTTAACTTTAAAGTCTTAGTGTGCATTACTGCTTTGTAGTGGGAGTTGTTCTAATGTTCTGAACAAATTAAAAGTGGTACAACATTCTGCTTAAACCCTATAGCATTCCCTGTCAGACAGCTTTAATTATTAATTAAGATTAGAGTTTAATGATGGAAAATGTTCACCAGTTTGCTTCAGTCTAACTCTGCTGCATGCGTTCATGAGTTCCATAAAGATTGCATGCTTTGTCCTTAATACAAATTGTATTTTATTTTCATATCCATCCTTGCTTTTTTATATTTCATTTTTGTTTCCCTATTCTTGGTTGGATGCCTGTGTATGTTTAATCCAAATCCTTGTCCAGTCCTGGAGTTTGAACTACGGAAAGCAAAAGAGACCATTCAGGCCCTCCGAGTCAACCTGACTCAGGCTGCAGGTGGTGTACATAAACCTTTTCCTTAGTTTTTGTATTTTGATTTTAAAAAATGAAATAATAGGTAATGTATTTCAAAATAGAGAATAATACTTTTTCGTGTATTGGTATTTGCAGAAAATGAAGTTCCTTTGCAGGAACGGAGAAATTACAAATCAAGTCCTGAAATTCAGGTGGGTAGTTGAAGATGCTGTATTTGTTGTTCCAATATATCAGTTTTGCATCTAAACTCTGACATGCTTTAGGCTGGTGGTTTTCTGGATCCCACAGCTCAAATTACTTTGTGATGCTTAGATGTGTGATTGTCTTGAAATACTTGTTAATCGTAATAGAAATAGCAGTTCTAAAAAGGCAAGCACTTAAATCTCTTATGTTTATTCCCTTCTTAGGAACCAATTAAACCTCTTGAAAAAAGAGCCCTAAACTTCTTAGTCAATGAATTTTTATTAAAGAATGGTTACAAGCTTACTTCAATAACTTTTTCAGATGAAAATGATGATCAGGTAAGTAGCAGTAATATGATATTCAACATACTTTTTTAAAAAATGTATTCTCTAGCACTCAGTCATATTTTAGTATTATTTCTATAGAACTACAGCATTTATTTCTTCAGCATGTTAGGGGCAGGACTGAACAAGTGCCAACAACATTTGCACATGTTGTTTGGATAGCAACTCCCATCAGCCCTAGCTGGCAACATCTAGTCGGCTGCACTTTCCTCAACAATACAATGTAAAGTTATTGTGTTGTTCATAGGAGGAAATAAAAAAACACAGGTAAAGACAAAATGTTGCTGTGTTTCATCAGTTCTTCTGCAATTCTCCAACCAGCTTGCAGTGTGATATTTGTAGGACTCAGACACCTTGTTGATTTTTTTTCCTTGCTGTGTTATGAAGTGCTTACATTTCCTGGTATTAGACTGACTGCTGGCATTGAGTCTCATTTTTTTTGTACTTTGTGGGAGTGTTCTGGACATTATGAAAAGGGGATGATAGCTCTTCCCTGAATTTGCTAAATAGAGAGGGGAATCTTTAAAAAGAGGGAGGAAAGGAAATCTGCTTTCTTTTCCTTTCTTGTGAACACCCCTTCAACTTTGTCATGTCATCTTTTGGATTGCTCTCTTCTAATGGTCCCCTTTCCGCTTCCCCTCAATTTCCCCATGAATTCCAAGTGAAATGTCTTGTATTGATAACCCTATATTAGTGAAATACTCCAAATTGTGGCATTTGCTAGACTCACCCTTTTTACTTCCCATCTCAACTTTACATGATGCTTGCCTAGTTGAAAGGAAAAGCACAATGACTGTTTTGCTTTTGCACTTCCGAAGGACTTTGAGCTGTGGGACGATGTAGGTCTGAACATCCCAAAGCCGCCAGATTTGCTACAACTGTACCGTGACTTTGGTAACCACCAAGTAACTGCAAAGGATGTTGTGGATGTAGCAGTTGGCACGGAGGAAGATGAACTGGAGACAAGCACCCCTATCCTAGAGAACATTCCTGTATTTGGAACAACAGAATCAATAGAGGTAGCCAAGTGCTGTTCACCTTTGCAAGTTTAACATGTGCTACAATTTAACGGAATATTGAGTTTTCCCTTTTGTATTCCTTTCATTTAGCAGTGCGTAATGGTGCAGAAATTAGAAGATCAAATCAATGCATTAAGCACTGAGAAATGGTCTCTCCTGGAACAGATACAGAGACTTGAAAGGTATGGATTGCAACATTGTGATTTGCGGACTCTTTTTAGAGGTCTTGAAACGAACTGTTGGCACTGATGGATGTATTACTAGATATGGCTAGATTGTAGTACAGAATGAGTATCCCTTATCCAAAATTCTTGAGACCAAAAATACTTTGGATTTAAATATTTGTAATACCTGTTTTTGCATATATATGCATAATAAGATAGCTTGGAGATGTGACCCAAGTCTGAAGCAAATATTCATTTCAAAGTTTTATATACACCTTATACAGAAAGGTTGAAGGTAGTTTTATACAATATTATTGTGCATGAAATAATGCTGGTGTACCTTGAACCAACAGAAAGCAGGTGTCACTATTTCAGCCATCTATGTAGACAGGTTTTTATTTCACAGTATTTTGGATTTTGAGATAAGGGATACTCAACTTGTATCCAATACAATTGAGCTGAAAAGTTTATACAACTATTATTGTAAACTAGTATATTCTTCAATAGATTTTAATAGGAGGCTAGATATGTAAAACTTTTTTCTCAGTTGTGGCCTGAAATTCAGTGATGTGAATGAGTTAAGGCACAATCTACCTTACATCACCGTAAATAGCTACTGTTTTCTAGTACCATCCCTCCATGATATCCTACTAGGTAGTTAATTGTTTATCAATTGTCTTTATTGTTGCAGCTGCTGACATGCAATGTGGGGAGTGAATTTGGAGGACGAGAGTGTACACATATGGTGGGGAGAAATACCACCATAATAGTGTAGAGGGCTTACTCAGCTGTATTTTTTTCATGGTTTTTAAAACTTTACTTTGCACAGGTGGCAACAACAGCAGACCCTTCCTCTCAACTGGCATATATTTTCCCTCAAAGGGCCAGAAAAAACATTGATTCACATAACTGTGCAGGGAGGTGGGATGGGAATCGCTACTTCTTCCAGAGCACTGGAGTGGATGAGCAGGAAGGGAAAGTTTCCAAATGGACAGCCACAAAACAAGAAAGATAGATGATCTTGGAAGATCTGTCAAAACTAGGTTCTTCTAGTTTCATAGCTAGTAGGCACTCCTTGGGGCAGTCAACGTTATCTGTTTAGGCAGTAATGACTTACCCTTGAAAAACTGGTCCACCATTTCGGGCCATAGTCATATCAGAATTGGATTGGACTGTCATTAAAGACTGAAAAACTCAATTGGCTCAAATTTCTCTGGTCAGAGTTCTCTTGGAGTAGTAGAACCTGCTATATTAAAGCCAATAGAGCTGAATTGTTTCTTGCTACAATAGCACTATGTAACAAAATTTGAAATAAAAATTCCTGGCTTGAAAGTGTTATTTCTATTTAATTTTGTGACAATTACTTTGAAAGTAGTTGTTATACCCCAGAAACTTTGTTTTTGTGACTGCCACAAACTATGCTGAATTGGTTGAGATTCTGAAATATTCATTGAACAACTATAGCTGCAGGGTGTCCCACAAAACGTGCTGCAGGGTATCCCACAAAAACAAAGTTTTTGCAGTTTAATAAATTTTTCCATGTTGTTTATGATAGAACCAATTAGGAAATGACATTTTTAATTCAGGAACAAAAATCGTATTATATAGTGTAATAGGTGCAGGTTTGGCCTTAGAGGCTCAGTCCCTATAAACCTTCTCTAGGTCATCTGAAGTATGGTTGAGGGTTAGCCTAACTACACAGTAGTCCCCTGTTATCTGGCCTTCTCCTTGCCTGCGTTTAAACAGATTCCAGAGGTCATTTTATTTTAGTAGGTAATTTTTACTCAGACCTTGCGATAAGTTTGTAGAAATATATTATAACACCTCTGAGACTGAAGGAAGATTGCAGCATAAGCTGTCATAGACTTTCGATGCAGTGTGTGTGCATGCTTGCATATGTTTGAATAGTTATAGAAATGTATAACTTGTGGATATATATATGAGCTAAAACAAGTTTATTGGAGGACAAAGTAGAGAAAATAGATGTTACTTACAGTCACGATGAGTGGTGAGTGTTTTAGGGATGTAGTATAAAGCAGATAGGGAACCAGAACAAGTTGTGATAAAATGGGCTAATACGGCTATGTGCTTGAATTCTACCACCATGTGATATGTTACATCATTTGCTTCCTGCTTTGATTTCTCAATGTCTAAATCAATAACTCTTTCTCTTTCCCCAGTTCTAGTTCCCATATAATTTTAATGTTGTGAAACAGGAAAGGTACCTGGACTGAAACAACATTTTAAAAACCTACTGTTAATATACATCATAGATTACTATAAGTGGTTTATTATTGACTAATCCTTTCTTTAATTCCAAACTAATATTTTCCCCTTTTCTCATTTAGTGAAATAGATTACTTAAGAAGTGAAAAAACTCCTATTCCAGTGATGTACGACTCGGTCCAGTCTTCTGTAGCTCAAGTGCCTCTCACAGTCCCAGATAATGGGAAATATTTAGATATCAAGAGTTCATCTAACGATGATAAACATGCTGAAACTGAAGAGAAAAGGATTTTCTCAGAATCTGAATCAAGAACTTTTAAAGGAGATGCTCGAATATCTCTCCCTTGTAAAGAGACACTTTCATCTTGTTCCCCGTCAAATAAAGCTGCAGTACACTTCGATAAACCCAATAGGTTAGTGATGCAACATTGATTACATTATAGGGTAGGAATACAAATATTGAAGTTGTATTCAGTATTCAATACTAGAGTATATATTTTACTTCCGACAAATACTCTAGTAGTTTTAACAACTGAGTAGAGGATTTTAACTTATAGAACCATTGGTAAGATTCTTTTTCATTTCAGATGGGGGAGAAATGCCGTCTGATCTTCCATCCTCCTACACTTTTCAAATGTTTATGCTAGGTACTGCATGTGAACTAATAGTACTGCTCTAGTCTGAGGTCCTAATATTTCTACATTGTTTGTGCCAACTTAGTTGCACTCATCACATTTAAGAACTGTCTAGCTCTAATAGTTAGTAAATCCTATTTCATTGAAAAAAAGTTGTGACTCTCCATGCAAGGAAATGATAGAATGATAGATGCATGAGGACTTTAATCCCTACTATACAAGTATAGTTTTGTGTCACAGTTCAAGAATGTTGCTTTGATCAAAGCATATTATGTTAGCCAAAATATGTTTAAATCTTGTTTTTAAAGAATAGTTTCCCTGATGTGTAGCTTTTTTCTCTCTTCTTGCATTTTTGCCAAATAACATCGCATTGATTTGGGCTATGGTCTCATTTTATTACACCAGAAACACTTCTGTATACACACAGACAGATTCAGTATCACAGATTGACAGTCAAAAAGTGAACTCAACATTTTAAAGTAATTATAACATCATTCAAAAGTGGGAACATGTGAAAGTTTAGAGGGCCACATTAATCATCTAGGAACCCTTGGAGGGCTGCAATTCCCATCATAACTTTCCCCACACAAAATAAAAACTGCCTGCCAACTGCCCTTTACAGACAACAGAGGCAACTTCTCTATGTTTTAAGCCCTCTTGTTGCTCTGCATAGAAAAATTGATGATATAATTGAATCCACCAATCCATGGGGGTGCATGTACTTAGTGTCTTTGGGTGGGGAAAGCATGGGGAACCGATAGGAATAATAATTTGAATAATTTTGAAAAATGCAAGATGAAAAAAGTGGAAGTGTGACAGTACTTGCAGAGACTCTGTATCTCAGATCAGAAATGTGAGCATCATGTAATAAATTTGAAGAGTATTTCCGAGTGTAGCCACCAAAAGTCTCTTGAAATGAGAAATGTTGTGCTGAGATCTGATAAAGCAGGAATTCCACAGTTCTTCCATAAGCAGAAGTGTCAAACTTGTGAACCTGGTGTTTTAGACTTCAGATCCCAGAATTCTTGGCCATTGATATGGCTTTGGGAGTTGGTGGCTCAAAAATCTGTAGGCCTGCCTCTGCGTTAGAGGCTCTGGAGTGTTTTGTGAATGTTTTTGTCTAACCTGGAAAGTAATGAGTATTTCAATAGGCAGCTATATCCACCACAGGAGGTACACCCTCCACTTTAAAAAAAATTAAAAGAAGCCTTACTTGTCCTCTGGGAACATGGGGGACAATTTTTCAATTTTGTATTTTATTCTCTCTTCCCATCTTTACAAACTCAGGAAACTATCGCCTGCATTCCATCAAGCTTTGCTGTCTTTCTGTCAGATGTCTGCAGAGAGTCGTTTGGGATCAGAGGTATGTATTTTTCCATAAAATACCACTTTCTGATTCACTCTAACAATCAAATTGAGGAGGCCATCTTAATTCAGAGGTTTTTAACCTTTTCAAGTGCTTTTGGTCACGCAATTATGGATCACATCACAGTTTAATAGCTTGAGAAGATTTGAAGTGGTAAATACTATTTTCATCTCACACCCAGCTGCATGCTCAAGAATATGCAGATGATGAAATTTGGATGCTATAAATATCTTGCCAACCCCTCCTTGTTCCCAAAGCCAATTGTATTGAGGTACTGTTAGCTGTCTTCCATTAAATTTAGTATTTTATTGGGTTGTTTATTAAAACATATCTCTTCCTATATCTGAAGATGAGGATTTAAGAGTTAAAGTCACATGCCGATTTCAAGAACAAATTGTTTAATCCTAGAGGTTGCAGCATGTTGTCATGACGTATACACATTTATGTTCTTCTTTATGCTTTTAGGTGTCCCGGATTGCTGATAGTGAAAAGAGCGTCATGCTCATGCTTGGGCGTTGCTTGCCACACATTGTTCCTAATGTTCTTCTTGCAAAGCGAGAGGTAAGAAATTAAGAACGGTTTCTTCTCAGTATCATACAACATTTTCCATTCATTTAGAAGTTCATAGTGTTTTATTATGTTAAAGTCTGTTACTTGCAATCATCTTCTTACTTTTGTGCATGCATCTCTGCTCCTAGAGAATGGTTGTACACCTCTGTCAGGTGAGTTTAGCAAAACAGCATGGTACCCTGCTATTTATTATCCTTTTGCTTAAGACCCTTGATGGCATTCTGCAGGGCTGTCATTGTGAGTCCCATCTGTTTTGCCCTTACGTTCGCTTGTGTTAGCTCAATCTACTTGTACTGCTTTTGTGTGTCTTTGTAGATCTTTAAATATTAAACTGGGCTGGATTTGCCTGTTAGATTTTCTGTGGTAATTATACATATATTTAAAATATTTACCATGCTTGTCAACAAGTATTTTTGAGGTAGTTTGTTATGTATATTTAAAACCTGATAACACAGACAGTTGGAATGCTGTTTTATCACTAGGCGGGGCTTCCTCACCCAAATTGCCAATATCTCTTGTAGTTCAAGGCTCATGATTGCACATATGGGAAGAGAGTGCAAGCAGGAGGACACTCTGCCCCTTTCCATCAGAATTGGATAGTCCAACTGGCTCTGATTTCCTGGATCAGTGCAAGTTTTGTGGGTGGAAGAACATCTCTGATCAAAAACCTGCTTTCCAATGAACAAGATACTGAGCAAAGAAATGTTGCATGTATTTTAGATGGGTGAAAGGCGAAAAGTACTACAAAGATTGCTCTGTTTATGTCTTTGAAGACTAATATCCCTGGACTTCATCTGATGTTAAGTGTGCTGCATTATCACTTTTACAGAGGTGAAGCCTAGACTGTAATTTTACAGTGGGATGCTCCCCGTTCTTTAGTAAACAGAGATTAAGATTAATTTCAATGAACAGGGAATTTTGACCTTCTTGACAATATAAGGTCAAAAGATTTTTAAAAGTAGTAGAAAAACTGATGGGAACGGAAGAAGAAATGATTTTACAAGTTTTGCTTTTATAGCCAGCCTGACTTTTTTGTGTTAATCTAGTTAATTAACAATGTTTTTGGCATTTAAGCCCTTTGAAACATTATGAAAAAAATGTATATTGATCCTTCACTTACAGTTACCAAAGTTTATACATACTGAAATTTAGATTACCATGGCACATAATTTTTATTTTTATAAATAGCATAACTAAATGTATAAACACAGAAGCCTCTGGTTAAGGTAGAACAAAGTTAATATGTGGCATGTTTCAGAATAAGTTGTCCGTTCCTGGCTGTTCCCATTCAGCTTGGCAGGATGCTGCTTTAAATTCTCTATTCAGCTCCTAATTACACTTTGGCATTGTATAATATTTCTGCAGTCCTATATCCTGCTTACTTTACCCTTGTAAAAGCTAAAGAAATATATCGTAACCCTACATAGAGAGATAAATCACTATAGTAAATGTGTTAGAAATTCCATGTGTATATATTAGAACCCTGAACCTGCATGCTCAGCCTCTGTAATCAATTTAAAATACTTTTTATAAAGGTGTACAGCAAAATTATGTACTTACAGAATGCTGAAATTAGAAGAAAAGAAATACAAGTGGTTTACATTGGATTCTAGTCATGCACAAGCACAAAGTGTGTACTTACCTACAGCTGTCTCTATTTGGCATAGTTTCAGTCTTGTATATGTATCCCATAATGCTAATTAATATGAAGACGGACTTAGCTGCACACATATGTGTTATATACACATGCATACATTTTATTTCTGAAAATCTATTGGTTTAGAAACTCTACTTTCCCCAGAACCGTTACATTCCTGAAATGACCAGAGAAAAAACGTCTTATATGTCAGTGAATCCAGTATGTGCTCATACTGGAGCAGTTAGTTTCTTCCATTTTTTATAATTTACCATTGACTTGAAAGAATGTAGTATTTGTAGGGGTGTGCTTGCTTCTAAGTAAAACAGAATATGAATGAAAGAACATCTGTTTTGATATAATTGGTTTAATGTGGTTGCTGTTGCCCACTTTTGGTCTAAAACTATTTAGCTGCTTCTGATTTTCTTTATTTCATCATTTTAAATTTATTTTTTATGCAATGCTTTTGACACGAAATAAATAAATGAGAAGTGAAATGCTATTTTTTTCTATTGGTGACATAGATCCTGGTAATCATATGTGCAGAAATCAGTTTATTATTTTGCTGTATTCTAGACTTGAAATCTTAATGCCTAAAAAAATAAGCATTCCATCCCACCCTCTGTGGTAAAATATTTTTAAGCTGGCTAGATATTAGATATTGATATATCATGGCAACTGTTTATTCAAAAAGCAGAAGTTAAAACTTTGTCCCTTTAACTATTAGAGCTGTACCAAAAAAAACATTTAAAAATGGGTTCTGCTAAAAGTATCTTTAATAACATTTTATTGAAATATGTCTTTGACATATACAGGGTGTTTGAAAAAGAACTCCCTATTCACCATTTAATGTAGATGGTGAATAGGGAGTTCTTTTTCAAACATCCTGTATTTTAGAATGAGAGGTTTGCAGATCCAGAGTCATACTCAATTCTATTCACCTTGAATGTCAAATTTTTCACATACTGTTATAAAATATGTGCAGTAGTTGAATAATTAATTACTTTTTTCACTTATTACATTGTAAAGCCTTAGCTCTCTCAGACTGCAGGCTAATACCATAACCCCTCATTGCTAAGTGAGTCAATAACCAAAAACTTAAACGCTTTACCTTGACATTTCCCATAAAACTGGGTAAGAGAACCTTTTTCCTCAGAGAGGATTTCATACTTCCAGGTAATCTATTGATGTCTTTGTGCCATGCTGTGATGGAGGAAGAGCCAGTGGTGCTACAAGAAAAAAAAGTCCTCTCACCCCCTTTCTCCATTTTTCTTGTCCAGAGGTTTGTGGAAAAAGGACTTTGCTCTTGCTATCAGTCTGGACTGCTGACTTGGAGGGGGGGGAGCTACTAGGCTGCACCTACATTTCTCTTCCCACCCTCCTTGTGTCCATATCTTCCCCTGCATGTGCTTGCTTGAATCCAACCAAGAGCAACATGTTGCCCAACTTTGCAATAGAATATAGTTTGTATAACTTTAATCTATAGGCTGAAGTCTGAAATCCCAATGTGATTTAGCTGTTTTCTTTAAACAGCCATTTCTCGCTTCTCGGCTTCAAAAGCAACTTGCTATACAACATAGGAGGAGATCTCCCATTCAGGTGTGCGAAAGTAGTTGTGCAGTTGTTCAGATGTTGACCTAAGTGTATTGTAGGATGACCTATATCATTCTATATAGCACTTGACTAAGTTGAACTATCAGGTTACTAGTTGAAATCTTATGTTAAACCATGTTAGAAATCCTGTTTTGTTGTTTGCCTATCAGTAATACATTAGAAAAAAAAATACATTTATGACTCGTTGTGGGTTCACACTTATCATATAAAGATATTTGGATTTTTAGCATTATTTGCTATATTGGTAAGGAATTATATGTAGTGTTTTGTGGGTGGAGGTGAGTAATCAAAATGTAGGAAAGGCCATGGAGGGTAGTAGGCAAGGTACTCAATGTGAAGCTTAACAAAAGTTTTATTATTTTGGTAATGATGGTATTCTTCCCCAATAAAGGCAGGTACAACTTTTAAAAAAAGTAAAACATAAGCCTCTTTCCTTGATGGTTCAATACAATCTATAGTTTCTTTCTTATTGGTCGTGATTTAGTGTTGTCATCCCTCCCCTTTTGCATCTAAATTAAATTTGCATGAACTCACTTCATAAAAATTAGTTTAACCAAAGTTGTGTTGAAATAATACATGTACATATACATGATAGAAGTGGATGTCACTCTACATTTATGGATAAACATCAAACCCAAGCTGTAAAATTCAAATTCAAAAGGACTTGATCAGTATCCTTTCTAGAAGACTTCCTTTCACTTAAAACATTTTCACTGAGACATAAGTCAGTAGGAACAGCTGCAGGTAAGTATACCTAGCAGCGCAGAACACTTAAGTCACCTATATCCTACTTCTTCTTATTAGAAAATGTATCATTCTCTTAAACCTTTAAGTGCTTCATGCATAGATGAAGCCTGTATAAGAATTTGAGCTTTTCTACATACCTTCCCCGTTCAAGAAATATCCTTGTCCTTCTATTTCTGTCTTCCCTCCTCTCTCTCTTTCATTAAGTATACATGGAACAGGCATTAGGACACATCTGCTCAAGAAGGTTTCTCATTCTTTCTCCACTCCCATTAATAGAAGGAAGTTTAGAAGCACTGATGCAGCGATGCAGAGAACGCTCCACTCCCATAGTATGCATGAAAGAATATGGCCAATGGACGTGGATACACACCTAATTCCGATACAATTTCCAGCTTTCTGCAAGGTAAAAGCGTCAGCCTTGTATCTGCCCCTTATCAACCAATTTAGATTACATAAAACAACCTTGCAAACAGCCAATACCTAATTATATGTTATTGGTCTAATCCGATTACCCCAATAATTTCAGGTGGAGGGGGGAATTTTTAATCTATTTTCAAAGATCTTAGTCAACATTAAAATTTGATCATTTAACACACCCAAAAAGGATTGGATATACAGGGTGAGACATACAGATCTCCCATAATTGAAAGGGGCACTGTGTGGGCTGTAGTCGGTGTAGAGAGGTGGGGGTAGATCTAATTTGGTAGGTTGGGTTCTGCCATTTTCAGTACCCATCTTGAGTTGACACGGTGAATATTGGGGCTTTGTTGTTCAAGCATATTGTGTGGTAATATTATGTGAGGTGACCCAGAGAACAATGAAGGATTTCTGGGAGTGTCTTCAGCAATGTATTGCCAATGACAGCTGACATTTGTCTAATGTAATTTTTAAAACTCCTTAAAACAAAACTGATTTTAATATACTGTTCAGAAATATGTGCATTTTTTCTAGATAGCTTAGTTTATTTTTTATACCTCTTCAAAATGTGGGAGATCTTTATGCCCCACCCTGTATATATTTTGAACAGCAGCTTCCATATAGCACAACAGCTTTTGAAAGTGAGGGAATTTCAAAAGCAGTTTGAGGGATAATTGGTCTCTGTTTTCAAAAGCACACAGATACCAATAGATATTTCTAAACTAGCTATTCAAATCTCACATCTAAAACATGTAACTTTTATTAGCTTGTATTGTGCTGATTTTTGAATCAGTGTAATTTTGTTTAACTATCACAGTAGAATTTTCCTGTCTAATTCATCAACAGAAATGTTTTGACGACATATTTTTGAAGCTCAAGATTAAAACCCATTATTTAATATCTACTTAATGATTCCAAAAAGCAACACTAAATAGACTTCCAGAAAGAGCTTGATCGTCACATGAATTGCAAGTGGCTTATCAAAATTTAAATAAAAATTCATAATTGGCAAGTCACAATGATAAATCTAAGCCAAAGACTATAATTTTTTAAATTCTGCAGATACTGCAATGTAGTTTATAAAGTAGATTTGGATGTATTACAAGTGCTATCCAGAAAGTAGATTATGTTTTCGAATTAAAAATGAACAAAGTATAGGAGAAAACATTTACCATATGCAGTTGAAAGCCACACCCAAATACCACATCTCACGTAGTCGCCATTCAAATTTAGGCACTTACCATAGCGATGAATGAGCTTTGCAACTCCTTCCCCACTAAATTCTGCTGCTTGCGTCCTCAACCAGCCGGTCACCCCTGCCCGCAGCTGCGCAGCGTCGCCAAAACGCTGCATTGCCAGCCACGCCCCCATTGTTGGAAACAAGTGGTTGAGGAAGCAAGCGGCAGAATTTAGTGGTGAAGGAGTTGCAAAGCTCATTCATCGCTATGGTAAGTGCCTAGATTTGAATGGCACTACGTGAGATGTGGTATTTGAGTGTGGCTTTCAACTGCATATGGTAAACGTTTCCTCCTATACTTTGTTCATTTTTAATTCCAAAACGTAATCTACTTTCTGGATAACCCTCATACTTTTCAGCAGACCACATAATTTGTGATCTGTTGTAATTTGAGTTTTAAAACCTACACAAGATCTTTGCTCTCTTGCATGTCAATTATATATTAATTAATAAAAATTAGTTTTCACTATCACCTGAATTTATGTAAAGGTAAAGGTTTTCCCCTGGCATTAAGTCTAGTCGTGTCCAACTCTGAGGTTTTTTGCTCATCTCGGGCGTTGTCCATAGACACCTCCAAGGTCATGTGGCCGACATGACTGCATGGAGCACCATCACCTTCCCGCCAGAGCAGTACCTATTGATCTACTCACATTTTCATGTTTCGAACTGCTAAGTTTGCAGAAGTTGGGGTTAACAGTGGGAGCTCACCCTGCTTCCCAGATTCAAACCACCAAACTTTCGGTCAGCAATTTCAACAGCTCAGCGGTTTAACCTGCTGCGCCATTGGGGGCTCCATCTGAATGTACACTATAAATCTTTAACAATTATATTTAATACGACTGTATATCAGTCTTTAAATATTGAGTTACAGTAGAATTTGTGTTTTGTGTACCCCAAAATGCAGAAAATAAGATTTAAGATAATCGCTGCTTGAATGTTTGTTCCATTTCACTTTCATGTTTATAATAATACAAGTTAGGCTGCATCTACACTGTAGAATTAATGCAGTTTGATACTTTAATTGCCATGACTCATTGCTGTGGAATCTGAAAATTGTAGTTTGGTGAGACACCAACATTATTTAACAGAGAAGGATAAAGACCTTGTAAAACTACAGCTGTATGGATTCCATAGCACTGAGCCATGGCAGTTAAAGCAGGATCAAGCATCGTTAATTCTAAGATCACTAGGCAAAAAACGATAATCACAGTTGAATGAATTAATTTAGTCAAAGAAGTGATTGCCCTCACATCTGCAAAATCTGAGCAAGATTGGTAAATAACAGGATTTATTGAAGGTTTGTCATTCACAGGGTCACCTTAAGTTGAAGCAACCTTGAAGGCACCCAAGAACAGCACCAGTACACTTCTATTCCAATGATCTCAAACAACCTTTCTCCTTCCCTGTTTTTTACATTTTCAGATACCATCGCCTTCTTACATCTTAAATGCATCTTTGATCTGACATCTTTCCCAAATATAAATTATATTTTTGAAATCTGCTTTAGTTTTTAGGACATCAAATACCCATGGAAATCTTACATCAAGTAAAAGAGTAGAACCAATTATCTCTTTCTTTGCTCTTTCCACATTAGCTCAGTCAAAGTAGACAGTCAGAGGTCCATACAGACTCTAAAGGGTTGGGGAACAAAACACCAGTAGTGATTTTAAATGTAAACTGACAGAGATTTCCAGAAAGCTGCTATACTGCTACATCCTATTTATAACTCATGAAGATTTGCAGGAGAGACAGTTTGTCTCCTTTCCCAGAAAGAAGAGAGTGGACTTGTGAAATGGGTGGGTGGACCCTAAGCCACAGATGATGCCTACCCCACCTTTGACCAACACAGTACATTAAATGTTTATTCATAACAATCACAAGGCAGTTTTATGCATGTTTACCATATATAGTGGATATAATACCCTAGATCTGGGGTCTGGGTTACTTCTTTTCTCAAAATGCAATATTATAATATAAATAAATATTATAAAACATCACGTCTTATGAAGTGCTCTTTTTTGCATGTTCAAACATTTTTACTTGCTTTAATTCTAACTGAGCTTAAATTATAAAGTTCCTCTCTTTGCGCTTTTGATAGATGAATATCATAGGTTTCTCTTGTCATCTTTATCAAACTTAATCACATATCTAGGTATACGTCTTCTTGGAATCTGCAGAAGGTAGTTCTGATGAGGGGTGTATAAAATTGCTTCATAAAACAGTCAACAAGAGATACATTTAAATTTCTAATGTGTTCTCTTTCCTTATCAAAATGAATGTTCAAATTCTAATATGAAGTAGTAGTTGTTTTGGTTTAATTATAAGTAAGTCAAAATATAAGCAGAGTCCGCACTAATGTCTCTTGAAGTTACATAGAGTACAACTTTATACAACTATCCTATATAATAATAATAATAACTTTATTTTTATACCCCGCCCCATCTCCCCGAAGGGACTCAGGGCGGCTTACATGGGGCCTTGCCCGATAAAACAATCAAATATCAAAACACAGCAATAAAACAGTTATCCAATAAAAACATCAATTACAGTTAAAACAATCGTTAAAATCAACATAAAACATACAATATTAACACTGGAGACTAATTCATAGAACCCAGGCAACGTGCAACATGTGCCGAAATGGGCCGAAATGGGGAAGGTAATTTCACAGTTAAAATGGACAAAGTGCAATATAGCATTGGCAACACCTACCAACTTTCTCATAGCTAGATAAAACACACTTAGCACAGCTTGTTCATTCATATTGTAATCACTCAAATATCTCACTCATCTTTTGCATTCTGTATTTGTTAATGAAACCTCAACCAAATCTGTTTTCAGGATTTTAGTTCAAAAGACATGTACTCTTGTTCTGCTTATACTATCAGTCTTAGATAATTTCATCTTCTAACAAGTATATTCAAATAATGTGTTTGTAAAATATTTATAGGCAGTCCCCAGGTTACGGACAAGGTTCTGTAGGTTTGTTCTTAAGTTGAATTTGTATGTAAATTGAAAAAGGTACATTTTTAAGTGTAACTCCAGTCAAAAGTATTTATTTTTAGTTTTGGATAGCATAGGGAAGGGTTAACACCCCTGTAATGTTTCTTTGCTGTCTGTTACTTTACTTACTTAGGCATAGTTCAAGGATGTGGTCCTCCAGGTGTAATGTCTTGGCGATGGATGCATAAGTGGCTGTGGAGACCTATTCTTGACCCACATGTTCTTCTGCAGTGAAGACATCAGTTTCCAGACAGAAGGCGGTCCCAGTCAGGGTTGACTTGACGCGCCTTCCTCTTAGCATGTTTCCTTTAAGCCCTCCATTCGTGCATCTTTGAATTCTGCAGCACTGTTGGTAACAGCTGATCCCCAATTAGAGCGCTCAAGGGCCAGGGCTTCCCAGTTCTCAATGTCTATGCCAGTTTTTAAGGCTGGCTTTGAGCCCATCTTTAAATCTCTTTTCCTGTCCACCAACATTACATTTCCTGTTCTTGAGTTGAGGGTATAGTAACTCCTTTGGGAGACGGTGATCAGGCATTTAGACAATGTGGCCACTCCAGCGTTGATAGCATACGAGCATTGCTTCAATGCTGGTAGTCTTTGCTTCTTCCAGCATGCTGACATTTGTCTGCCTGTCTTCTAAAGAGATTTGCAGGATTTTTTTGGAGGCAAGGCTGATGGAATCTTTCCAGGAGTTGAATGTGACATCTGTAGATAGCCCATGTTTCACAGGGTTGGGAGGACAAGAGCTTTATAAAGAAACACTTTGGTAACCCTACAGATGTCCCGTTCCTCAAACACTCTCTGCTTCATTCGGAGAAATGCTGCACCTGCAGAACTCAGGCGGTGTTGTATTTCAGCATCAATGTTGATATTTGCGGAGAGATAGTGGAAATGGTCAACATTTTCTAAAGTTACACCATTAAGCTGTATTCCTGGCATTGCAGAGGGATTGGATGGTGACTGCTGGAAGAGCACTTTGGTTTTCTTGATGTTCAGTGAGAGACCAAGCCTCTCGTATGCTTCAGCAAAGGTGTTTAGAGTGGCTTGTAGATCTTCTACGTTGTCATCAGCATATTGGAGTTCTGTAACAGTTGTTGTTGGGACCTTGGTTTTGGCTTTCAGTCTGCTGAGGTTAAATAGCTTGCCATCTATCCAATAGATGATTTCCACTCCGGTGGGAAGCTTCCCATCAACAAGATGAAGTATCATAGCAATGAAGATGGAAAATAAGGTTGGGGCAATAACACATCCCTGTTTGACACCTAATTACACCTTAAATGGGTCACTTTGCTGTCTGTACCCCTGTTTAGAAGATTTCATCTCTACTTTCTGTTCCTGTGACAATTGAATTTTGAAAAAAAAAGTTTGTCGTGCAAACAAGGATTGATGAGAAAGCTTCAGTGGAAACACCTTTTTTCCCCTGTTAACTCTTCCAGGGCTCAGTTGTTCTTCCTAGGGGTAGATTTCCTCTCACTGTCGGTTGTCTCACCCCATTCTTATCTACGAGTTGGATGTATCTAGGGTTTTTCCTTTCAGAACCTACACAATCTTGGGAAAGGGAAAGTAACATTGTAAGGCAGTGATGGCCAAGGCTTGCATTGTCTGGGATAACTTCATAAAAATTACCCAACTCCTCTGGTTTTACACTGTTTATGTATTATTTGGATTAATACAGTTGAGATAGAGAAATCGAGGTTGAGCTGATAATGAAACTGGCAAAACCCAGAACCTGCAATCGAAGAAAAGTGCCATAGCATTTTAATTTCATTCAATGGAAATTTGGACTTTACTCTTTTCATTGATAGTAAATGTTTTTGTCATGTCTCACATCTAGATATATGCCTTTCAAAATTCTGAGGTCTTTCCATACTAATTTGAATTTTTACATGGTGAAAAAACAACATGGCAGAGTGTGTATATGTACGTTTAAGTCGCCTGTCAACTTACGGTGATGTCATATTTTTCATAGGGTTTTCATAGGCTCATGTATTTTTATTGTGGTGGTACTGAAATTAGCGTCTATCTTATAATTGAAGAAATAACAGTACTTGTAACATCTTTAAACTTCATTGTGTCTGTCTGAAATCATGGAGCAAGATGACATTATTATTTTGCCAGCACTAAAAAACTGACAAAGATTTCCAAATAACTACTACTAAAAGTTCTAACGCAAAGAAATAAATACAATTAAAATCTAAAATCACATTTGAATTCCTGTCTCTTAGACATTCCTATTCTGAAATGGAGAATGAACTATTATTAATTTAGTATTTTTTAAAAATGTGTGTACTCCATACATTTTCAGTAAATGTGCTTTGTGCATTTTGTGTGTGTCAACTTTTTCAAACTTGCCTTGCTTGCATTTCTTGTCATCTGATGAAATCTGAAATGTAAAAATTGCTGACATTCAAACAGTTCTTTATTATAAAGGTTTTCATGAAGCATCCTATCTCCAGTCATCTTGTATAAAAATAATACTTTCCAAATGTGGTTGTACAATTTATATACTGATCTTGAAGTTCAAGGAAAGGGGCTTGACCACATCATTTAAAACCAGTTGCCTTTGGGAATTTGTAGCATCTTGCTTAAAATTTGATCTTAAAAAATTGTTTCAGCTGTTGAAAGTATTTTGCTAATCTTTTGTGCTATTCTTAACTAAGTGAAATAGAACTTTTGGCCCTTAAGCCTTTCCTAGATTTTGACTATTGGCTGTATTCTAGGGAAAAGATCAGGAACTACTGAAATGCACACATACTTGAATTGTACTCGTTTATTTGGAATTATCTGCTGCTTTTGTTGGTATACAGTATATAGTATGAAGGTAGGAATCAGAAAAAATCCAGGACTTTGATTTAATCAAATTGTAAATTAGTCTAGACCTCTCTGGCAGAAATAATAGTATTTAGAAAATCTTTGCTACAATTATCATTCAGTGCTTCAAAACACACACCAACATTTCTTTATTTCCTTCTTTAATAAATAGTATACATATTCTGTGGGTATTAGTCAAGAATTGTGACTATCCCAATCATTTAAGGGGTGCATCTTTGATCATGATGTGGGTTTTGGCTCACGTGTTGCCCTTGTAAACTCTCTGGAATAACAACTGTAACAGTAATAACAATTTCTCAAAATGTTCCATCCTTGCTTTGCTTTCACTTTGTCTGTGTTGAAACTTAAACCAATTTCTTTTCTTCAATTTCAGCAAAGAAATGTGTAAATAATGAAAAAATTACAACATGGCCTTGTTTCTGCTGCTGGAAACTTACAAATAGATGCAGTTCAGCATTTTGTGATTTCATAATAAATCAAGATAGAAATTGGGTTCACGGATAGTGGATTAACTGTATTTTACTATTTTATTTCTCTTTACAGTTTTAAATGTTTTCCAATATTTTGACCATTGTTTGATAGCTTTCACCTTTTCATCCTACTCACACATTTTAGGAATTGATACCACTCATATTATGTACAGCTTGCCTCCATCCTGAACCCAAAGAAAGAGATCAGCTCTTACATATACTATTCAACTTGATCAAAAGACCAGATGATGAGCAAAGGTGTGTAACTTTTGTAGATTATATTTTCTTTCTCTCTCTTTCAATTCCTAGGGGTATTTGTTTACCAGTTGTTTTCTTTCTGCCCATGTCTACTCCAGGAAGAACAATATAGCTCTGTAAATCACCAGTAATCATTCCCATTTTTGTTCATTCTCTTTATCCATACATTGTAGGAGTGATGCTAAAAAGAGAGTAGCTAGTCATGGCTACACTACAGGAGCCCTCGGTGGCGCAATGGGTAAAACCCTTGTGCCAGTAGAACTGCTGACCGACAGGTCGGCGGTTTGAATCCGGAGAGAGCTGGTGAGCTCCCTCTCTCAGCTCCAGCTCCTCATGTGGGGACATGAGAGAAGCCTCCCACAAGGATGATAAAACTTCAAACATACAGGCATCCTCTGGGCCATGTTCTTTTAGACAACCAATTCTTTCATACCAGAAGCGACTTGCAGTTTCTCAAGACTCTCCCGACACAAAAACGTTGCATCATATTTTCTATTTTAGATTAAAATTATGCATAACCATGGTGGAGATGAGACTGTTGTGGAAAGGGCATGTGACTGTTGCTTGTTGGCAGCAACAGTAGTGGTAGACAACATCCTTCTGGATTAGAGAGAATGCTCTCCTTACCATACCTTACCCCCCCCATGCAAGGCCCCATGTAAGCCACCCCAAGTCCCTTCGGGGAGATGGGGCAGGGTATAAAAATAAAGTAGTAGTAGTTGTTGTTGTTATTATTATTATTATTATTATTATTATTATTATTATTATACCTGAGTATGCTGCCATTGTTTTTATTTTCCAGTCTTCCTGTTTTTCCCATAATTGAAAGTGAGTGTACATTCATTTGTGCTTCCATCTAATTTTCTCCACCACTACATCCCACACATCCCAGGCTTTTTCTGAGGGTACTGTGATATCAAGGGAGGCTTTTCAATTGCTCGAAAGATTTCAGTGAAAAGATGGGCAGAAAAGCCCATCTGTGTGAACAGGCTTCCATTTGTATATCTTTGGCAATCAGTCCTGTATATTTGAACTAAGGCCTAATTTCCTGTATAAAAATGTTTTTTTAAAAAAAAAACAAAACAAGAATGTCCTAATTATGACTTGGCCTCAGGAATTCGGCTATTAATATTCCATTATCTCCTCATTTTACAGTGATGTCTAAACTGAAAGATCTTAATCCTAAAATGTTATATTTAACAGTTCAAATATGCAGGAATTTTCTGACAAAGCTGAAGAACTTAGAAATATAAATCAAAGTTTCTGTCCTTTGCTAGTGCAGAGCTTTCCAAAGTGTGTGTTGTGACACATTAGTATGTCAGCAGCCATTGTGTAAAGCATAATGAGAAACCTCTAGATATGTTATGTCCTCTGCATTTTGTTACTACAGTGTATATATTTATTTATTTACAGTATTTATATTCCGCCCTTCTCACCCCGAAGGGGACTCGGGGCGGATCACATTACACATATAAGGCAAACATTCAATGCCTTAACATAGAACAAAGACAGAGACAAACATAGACTCCGAGCTGGCCTCGAACTCATGATCTTTTGGTCAGAGTGATTTGTTGCAGCTGGGTTCATATCTCTTATAAGGAGTTGGTTTAAACTCCAGTTTTCCAGTAAAATGGAATCCTCTGTCGCAAAATGATGCATGTTTAAAAAGTGTGTCACCAAGGTGAAATATTCGGAAAGCTCTGCGCTAGTGCTTATAGCTACCAAAAGCATGATAATACAGTTTTTAAAAAGAGTAAGGAAGTCAGTGTACAGTGTTAGTGTTTTAAACAAAATCTACTGCCATGTACATAATGCAGTAGATATATCCATTTCAGTTTGAACAAATATCCTTTATAAAAGAAAATACCATGTTTGAATTATCATGTTTTATATTGGAATTGGCAGTAAACTTTAGCAGTATCTATCTGATGCCACTTACAGAATGGTACTTTCTATCTGTTCGATCAATTCCTAATCAGATGTTGGTTGCATAAGCATGCCCCCATCTAATAAATCACATGCTTTGTTTTCTTCTTAAATTTATTTTTAGGCAGATGATTCTTACTGGCTGTGTAGCATTTGCTCGACATGTTGGACCAACACGTGTAGAAGCAGAACTGTTACCACAATGTTGGGAGCAGGTAATAATATTTCCCTCTTTTTTGCTGTTTATTGACTTTGAAGTGTATGTGTTACAAGTGTCAGCAGCACAATCAACAGATACTGTTTCCAACATATTACTTAATAATTCTTTATTGTGATGGTTAGGGATATATTAAATCTGTTAGAACTCATTAAGGCAAATAGTGGCCAGCACAAATAATTATGTGTTTACAAGAATATTATGAAAGTATTCAGCATCATTGTGTATTCACTAACGTTCAGTGTCAGGTCTTTGGCACAGCCCCTGTCTGAAAAATCTAAGGCTCCTTGGTTCAAGGTACACCTTGTATTCTTAATGTAACTGTGAATGGAAGGCTGTGGCCAAAGAGTAACTTCTTGGTGTGTTTTTCTTGGTATAGGATTTACTATTGATCAGTTAGGAAATACAGAGAAATGCATGAAAGAATTAACAAAAAATTAAAAGAAGTAACTACTAATTGTTAAAGGATTTTCTTTCCCATAGATCAATCACAAATATCCAGAGCGACGGCTGTTAGTAGCAGAGTCCTGTGGAGCATTAGCACCTTATTTACCTGTAAGTGTACATTTGTAGTCATTACTCTCTATTTATGACCCTTTCAAGAGATTTTTTTTAATGGTCAGGATCCAAAGAATGAGTTAGTTCCAAATAAACATCTTTAAACCAGTAGATTTTCTTGATTATTTTTGTGATGTGCCATTGGAGACAATTGTTCTAGAACAAAATGTCTTTAAAAAACTACTACACAAATGGGTTTTTAAAACAAACAAATCTTAGCCAATTAATTTAATGATATCTCTTGTTAATATTGAAATAGAAGACAACATGATCACCATGTTTAAAGAATTCTGTAAATAGCTAATCCAGTATGTGGATTTCCTCCCTGTTTTCCAGTCACGTATGTGATGTTTGTTTCCAAAAGGTACCAAATCCAGACAAAAAAAAGGGAAATAAGTTATAGGTGGCAGCATGCTGTTAGCTAGGAGTAGAATATTATGTACTGATCAAAATGGATCAAATCACTTCAATACTGGACTTGGAAAATTGCATTTTATGGCAAAAGAATGCATATATCTTCAGTATTTTTTTTAAATTCCTATAAAATTTGTTCCAAATGGATTTGGTACCATTTGGAAACAAACTCCTCATATACTGTATTTTAAAATCCTGTATTTTCTTTACAGAAAGGGAACTCCGTAGACAGCCAGAAAGGGAGGAAATTGTGCAACATTTACCAGCATATATCACAACTACACTTCTCAAAAATGATAAACAAACTCCAATATTTTAAAAAATCAATAATGGGGAACCATTTCTTGGAGCAGTAAAGATATGAAGAAGTGCATTTTTAAAAAAGGAAGGAAAGAAAACATCCAAACACCTTTCAGAATATCTATAATCTAAATGAATGGAGTATTGGACAGGTCCAACACTTCAGTTATTTGTGTATATGTTTTAATCTCCGGGCCTAAAGCAGTTTACTTTTGTTCATTAATAACCTGATATATAAATTTTGATCAGCTGGAACTACTGTCTTGCATATTTATTGCTTAAAGGTTTATATCAATGTGTGCATCATTAATGACTTATGTTTCCAGTTCTAAATAATTTAAAAATGTCAAATAATAATTTTCTTTTTCTTTTTCAGAAAGAGATTCGTAGTTCGTTGGTACTTTCCATGCTACAACAGATGCTTATGGAAGATAAGGCAGATTTGGTACGAGAAGCTGTGATCAAAAGCCTTGGTATTATCATGGGATATATCGATGATCCAGACAAGTATCAACAGGTATTGTATCAGATGATACATGTGATCAATGTTAGGTCATATGACTTTGAATGAACTAAGGATAGCTTGACGGCTTTTCAATAAAAGGTGTAGGAAGAAGGGTTGGGGAAGTGAATATTCTCTGAGATGTTAGGTTCTTAACTAACAGAAAATACATAAAATAGTGAACAGAATCTGTTTTTCTATTACAATTATCTTCTATTTTAATAAATATAATGAGTTCTCATCCAAATGTGTAACAAACTGTGTAGTTTTTTATAGTTCAATCAACTTTGGTCATGCTTACTTAAATTTAAAAGATGTTAACTTACTTGTCTTGCTGACATCCTGAAGCTTAAAGAATGGCTGTATATTAACCATTAGTTTTCTGTCAAGCAAGAAAATCCCAACCAAGATATTCCTAGTGACTCTTAATCCTTCATGTCATGACAAGGAGTTCAATTCCTACCATAAAAGAAGTAATAATTCACATTGCTTGAAAATTATGTTGAGTTTCTAAATATCAGTTTTTTCAAAAACAGCTCTGCAGATCATATTGTCCTTTATCACAAAAACATTATAGCAAAATATGAAGCTTCTTCTAATGCAGTTTCTTCATCCTTTGCTTTTCCGAGCTCCAGATTTTATGGCAGATAGTGTTAAATCTGTTTCATCAGATTCACACCAAATTTTCTTACAGTGGGGTGGAGATCCTAGAATACTTAACCTACGTAAATATTTCACTCTTAAATTGTCCCTTTCTGTATCACCAGGGTTTTGAACTACTACTTTCAGCTTTGGGTGATCCTTCAGAACGAGTTGTTGGTGCAACTCACCAGGTGTTTTTACCTGCCTATGCTGCCTGGACTACAGAACTAGGAAATTTGCAGTTGCATCTTATACCTACATTGCTTAATAAAATTGAAAAACTACTCAGGGTGAGTATCTCAAAGTAAACAGGTGTTGGTGTATCTGGAATACACAAGGACACTTTGCTTGTAAATGAGGTTATTGTATTGATTTTTTAATAACATTTATGAGAATTGTTAACATGCAGAGCTATTATCTTGGACCTGTATTTCATATCATATGATGTATCTTGGGCCTGCATATCAGAAGAATATGTAAAGTGCCATGTTGCTATATAAATTGATGATGATGACAATAACAACCATTACAATAATGTAAACTAGTGCATATGCCACTGCGCATAATATATATTTATCTTATTTTGATATGTTGCCATACAGTCACTTCTGTGCCTAACTACAGTGTTATTTCATACTGGTGGAAGTATTTTAAGTTTCCAGTTCCTTAGAAACCTAAAATACTCTACATCTTAAAAGAAGAATTCTGAAAGCTTCTAAATTAAATTAGACCTTGATCATTAGGTTACTGTCAAATGAACATTGTTTTTTGTTACTTGTATAGAAAATATGGAATCATATTAATTCTTCCTGGGTGTACAGGCCACTGGCATTTTAGAACTGTGGGAAAGTTTTCATATCTCATAATATAGGAACTTGTCGAACAAGAAAAGATTTACATATATGGCATATTTCTAAGTCATCTTCTCTTTCAAGTTCTTATAATTTAAATATCAAGTTTGGTAACTTACAAACTTTATATTGTTTTAAAATTAGTAGCTAGTTGTAGAATGGGGGAGGAGTTGATACTATAAAATTAATGGAAGTACCAGTGGACACCTTGCAACAGCCTTGCTGAAGCTGAAGAATTTGAGTCTTGATCGTGTCTGAATGGGAGGCTGCCTTAAAATCCTTGTGATTCATATTCATTGTGGTGGGAGGCTATAAATGTAACAAATGTCTTTCTGCGTTCACCTTTCTGATCTTTCACGTGATGGTTCTAAAAGACAAACTGAAAAATGTATTTCAGAGCCTCGTTATCATAGTGATCTGTATAGAGAGATATATTTTGAATAGACATATATGTTGATAAGGAAAGATCAAGATTTTGGCTTGACTTTGTATTTGTCTTTCAGGAAGGTGAACATGGACTAGATGAACACAAATTGCATATGTATCTTTCTGCTCTGCAGTCCTTGATTCCTTCACTTTTTGCACTGGTACTTCAAGATGCACCATTCACAAACAAAGCAAAGTTACAGGGTGAAGTTCCACCAATTGAAGGTATCTACTTATTTCTTGTCGATGAAGCTTTATTTAAAAGAGTAAATATTATTCAGATATATTTTTCAGAATTAAATAGAGACAGTTGAATGCAGTTGAAGACAATTCAGCTGTTTTGCTTTCTGTGTAGTATTGAGACTACTGATGTAAGCATTCTTTTTTAAATTTATTCCCAGCATTCCCACTGCAGATTCCACATCTTAGTTGTATTAACTATTAATTGAGTTGTATCCGTATGAGAGATGCATTTGCTGCTCATATTTTTCGCCTAAATGTTTTCTGTTCTCTCTTCACTATCTTCTGCAAAATCTACACAGAAGCACACAATCAGTCCCCTTCATCTGACAGCAAGTAGTTGTAATGTCTGTCTCTACATACTAAGACATAAGTTCAGGCCTTACAATGATCTCGCATGCATTTTTGTAATAATCCACAAAAGGTAGCATGCAATATTCTTAGTTGTCCAGAAAGCTTTAGAAAGTTAGAAGCTTAACAAGATATACACTTGAGGTGAGTGTTTGATGAGTTTAGGAGAAACTGCTTCAAACTGCTCTTTGCTCCAAATCACTCTTCTTCATAGGCAAATTCCTGTACAGCATGTCATGGTAATTTCATTTTGAAGGTAAAATATGAGTTTGTGTGTGTGTAAAATCATTACTGAGGTTTAGAAACAGCATTAGACCATTTTAGTCCTGTTGCAGTTTTTGAGAGTAAATCTACAAATCTTCGACCTTCCAGTAAGCCTACTGCAAATAATCTCTCTTTTAGCTTTTCTGGTTACTTTTTAGATTGAAGTTCTTACAGGAACTTACATCAATGGTTTCTCTTTTTAAACTGTATTGAATTAGACCAAAATGACGGTTATTGGTTTAGATCATGGTTGTTGCTGTTTGCTGCTAGTGACAAGATTTCCAAGGCCTGTATCACCTCTTCAAGATGTGGCCACAATAATTGGAAGCCGTGAGCAGCTGGCTGTGTTGTTGCATCTGTATGATTACCAGTTGGAGCATGAGGGCACCACAGGCTGGGATACCTTGCTATGGGTCGTCAATCAACTGTGAGTTGTTGTTTTTTTATTGTTCCACTTGATAAATTAATTCCTTTGAATCTCTACACAAAGAAAATGTCTTCCTGTAATCACTTTAATTGCTTTGTTGGAAAAAAAATCTGTAATGTGGTATATTAAAAGCATATTCTTTGCCGTTTTAAGAATTCTAAGTATAATAACTTACAATGAATGCTGTTTGGCAAGCTCCCAAAACTCTTTATTTATTTATTTATTTATTTATTTATTTATTTATTTATTTACAGTATTTATATTCCGCCCTTCTCACCCCGAAGGGGACTCAGGGCGGATCACATTACACATATAGGCAAACATTCAATGCCTTTTAACATAGAACAAAGACAAACAAACATAGGCTCCGAGCGGGCCTCGAACTCATGACCTCCTGGTCAGAGTGATTCATTGCAGCTGCTCTCCAGCCTGCGCCACAGCCATGGTGTAATAGTCACCATTAAGTAAAAACTATTACCAAATCCAGGACTTGTTTAGGTCTATTAAATACAGTGAAACCTTGACTTACAAGTGAATTTGTTCTACCCTCATTGAGCTGTTTATGTGGGAGATGCCTTGATTTTGTAGAGAAAAGATTGGGAAATGCACAAATGAACGGTAAACAAGAATGTAATAAAATACAAGGTTTAAATCCTCTCTCCTCCAAGGACTAACTATTTGAGTCTTTGAAAGAAACATAGAAATCTTGCTTCTGTCTACTTAACTGTGCTTTGTGTTCCTTCTTCTTGTTCTTCGTTCATCTGTGTTTTAATAATAAAAGTCCAATGCTCAGCTTGTTAATTGTGCTTCTCTCCAGCCCTGGGGAGGATTCTTAAAGGGCCTGGGGAAGGGATGTCTTAAAGGGAAGGGGCTAACTTTGGATCCCTTCTACAACAGCTATTAACAATACAGGCTAAAACTTCCTAACTAGGGAAGAAAATAGAGGAGGTCCCTGTGGAGGCACAACAGAACCAACTTGTGAGTTTTTTGAGAAACAAGTCGTCGCTCGTTCAATTTTTTGCTTTGACACATGAGCTGAGATTCAAATTATCAGCTACTGTGAGATGACAGAGAAGAAGAAGATTAAGTGAAGTCTGAAAGGAAAATATATATGCTACACTTAAATTCAGTATATTTCTTTACATTCTTTTATTTTGTATTCTTTTTATACATTATTTGTTGTTTATAAAGTAGATTTTTCTTATTTAAAAACACATAACAAAAATTTGGTATGGTTTGGGGGGGGCTTGAACAAATTAATAGCATTTTAATTAATTTCAATGGAGAAAATTGATACATAAAAACAATTTGAGTTAAGAGTGCAGTCACAGAATTAATTAAACTCATAAGTCAAGGTATCACTGTATATGTATCCTGTTATCCAAAGTAAGGTACTGTACCAAATGACCCAAAATAAAATATTAGGGTATTCAGGCAAATGGCTAAATGAAGAGTGACTTAACTTTAATTCAAAATTTGATTTTTCAGGTTGCCACAGCTCATAGAAATAGTTAGCAAAATCAATGTAGCCTCAACAGCCTGCGTACATGAATTCTCAAGGTTTTTCTGGAGACTTTGCAGAACATTTGGAAAAATTTTCACAAATACAAAGGTAAAACTATTTATATATGTAAATAGGATAGTCAAACATTTTTCTGGCTCTGCCTCTCCAGGCATTGGAAGACTAGGATCAAAATGTACAAACAATTTTGTTTGGGGGGGTTTTTAGGAATAAGACTAGCATCGAGCAGCTAAACTGAAATTTATCATAGTTGTATGTTTTGTAAACTGATTTTTCGTTACCTTACTATTTTACTTATTTTAACTGTTTAGGACCTTTTCCCATTTGGCTTGTAAGCTATGTATAGGTGCATGTTTATATTTCCTGCTCAAATCTGAAGATGTATGCCAAGGGACCATAGCCCACCCTGCCACTAAATAAATAGAATCTACCATCTCTGGTGAAGAATTTGGATAAGTCATTTCCATAATATTCCTCCTCAGTCTGATTAGGCTAGTAAATTCCCATGTCTTTACTTTATTTATTAAAATCTGATATTTTATTGCAACTTTAAAGTTACATACTTGAACGCTTGAATCTGTCACAACAATTTTGTTATGAATAGTGACAGCTGAGAAAATACCATAACTGAAATTGTTTATTCTTACTAAACAATATTATCTAATACTGTTACAAAGGATCATCACTTCAGGAGGGATACAGTGTCACGTTTATTTATTTCCTATTTCCTCTGAATGAAATGACAGTCAGCCAAATGGATTTTAATCTTAGACCTAGGGAGTCGGTCAAAATGCATAGTTAAAATGTAGCTTAAGAAGTACTAGAAACTAAGGAGTATCCCAACTCTAATACACACTAATTGAAGCTTAGGCATCAATGGTTCTAATGTTGCCCTTTGTAGTTTAGTTTAGTAAGGCACATAATGAATGGTTCATCCCTAAAGACAATAGGGATTTCTCCCATTATATCCATTCTTATTCACCATCTGCAAAAAGGAAAGAGCCCCAGCCTTTCTTTCTAGCTTTATAAGTGGAATGCATACCCATAGTTTCATTGAACCATGCTATAAGTCTAGACCAAGAGTGCAGTGTGGCCAAGCACAAGTTTTAAAACAGTTCTTTTCTTAAATCCCATAATTTCACATGTAACTGTTAGCTTTTTTTATTAGGTACTGATTTTCCCCTGTGTCCTGAAATTGGGAGTTCTGAAATAGAAAAGAGCCTAGAAACCTATTGGACTTTTATAAATAACTAGCTGTGCCCAGCCACGCGTTGCTGTGGCGAAGTATGGTGGTATGGGAAATAAAGTATTGAGGAATTGGTGGTAGTTAAGGTAAAGGGTAAAGGTTTTCCCCAGACATTAAGTCCAGTCGTGTCTTACTCTGGAGGTTGGTGCTCATCTCCATTTCTAAGCCGAAGAGCCGGCGTTGTCCATAGACTCCTCCAAGGTCATGTGGGATGGCTACATTGAGCGGCGTTACCTTCCCGCTGGAGCAGTACCTATTGATGCACTCACATTTGCATGTTTTCGAACTTCTGGGTTTGCAGAAGCTGGAGCTAACAGTGGGGGCTCTCTCCGCTCCCCCAATTCAAACCTGTGGCCTTTCAGTCCAGAAGTTCAGCAGCTCAGCGCTTTAACACGCTGCGCCATCAGGGGATATTATTTCCTAAAGGTTGTGAATATACAATATTTCTGATTGGTTTTTTTTGTTTGTTGGAGGCAAGTATGAATGCTGCAATTAGGAAAAATGATTAGGATGTAATGGTCTTGCAGCTTTAAAGCCTGGCTGTTTCCTCCCTGAGTGAATTTTTTGTTGGGAGGTGTTAGCTGGCCCTGATTGTTTCCTGTCTGGAATTCCCTTGTTTTCAGAGTGGTGTTGTTTGCGATATTTTATGTGCTTCTACTGTCTGTGGCCCTGAGAAAGCAGAGGATTTTCCAGACTTTGATGATGGGAATACTTTGTTGGGAGGTGTTAGCTGGCCCTGATTGTTTCCTGTCTGGAATACCCTTGTTTTCAGAGTGATGTTGTTTGCAATATTTTATGTGCTTCTACTGTCTGTGGCCCTGAGAAAACAGGATTTGCCAGACTTTGATGATGGGAATACTTTGTTGGGAGGTGTTAGCTGGCCCTGATTGTTTCCTGTGTGGAAATCCCCTGTTTATTTACTGTCCTGGTTTTAGAGATTATATTGTTCTGCATTATTCTATCCCAGTAATTATTTCATATTAAAGAAGAATCTCACTTATCCAACATTCGCTTATACAATGTTCTGGATTATCCAACGCAGTCTGCCTTTTCATAATCAATGCTTTTGTAGTCAGTGTTTTAAATTCATTGTGATATTTTAGTGGTAAATTTGTAAATACAGTAGAGTCTCAGTAGAGTAGAGGGCCGGCAGAACGTTGGATAAGCGAATATGTTGGATAAGCGAATATGTTGGATAATGAGGAATTAAGGATAACCCTATTAAACATCAAATTAAGTTATGATTTTACAAATTAAGCACCAAAACATCATGTTAGACAACAAATTTGTCAGAAAAAGTAGTTCAGTACACAGTAATGCTATATAGTAATTACTGTATTTATGAATTTAGCACCAAAATATCACGATATATTGAAAGCATTGACTACAAAAATGCGTTGGATAATCCAGAACGTTGGATAAGCGAGTGTTGGATAAGTGAGACTCTACTGTAAATACTACATAGCATTACTGCGCATGGAACTACTTTTTCTGTCAAATTTGTTGTATAATATGATGTTTTGGTGCTTAATTTGTATAACGATTAACTAATTTGATGTTTAATTGGCTTTTCCTGAATCCCTTCTTATTATCCAACATATTCACTTATCCTGCCGGCCTGTTTACGTTGGATAAGTAAGACTCTACTGTATATTTCTAATCTTATATTATCTGCTCAGAACTGGATTATCTGAGGCCCCTTCTTCACAGCTGTATAAAATGCACACTGAAGTGGATTATATGGTAGTGTGGAGTCAAGATAATCCAGTGCAAAGCAGATAATATAAGATTATAAATGGGTTATATAGCTGTGTGGAAGGGCCTTGGGTCTACACTGCCATATAATCCAGTGCAAATTAGATAATCTGTGGAAGAAGTCTAAGTGAGGCCTAAATCTGACTGTCCCCTAACTGAAACCAGGCTGTCCCTTGGTTGCTAGGCAACCAAGTGGGCAGAGATTAGCCCTCTAAACTGGCAGCAATTGGATAAAAAAAATTATTGCTCTCCCTCTAATTAGGACTTTATTTTTCTTTTCTTTTTGTTGTATCAACCTTGAGGCGTGGATGATGGGTTGTGTTGTCAAATTTTGAGGTTGGGGGGCCTGTACTTTTGTTGTTTTGTGAATTGCCGTGATGCCATCACTCTTTTATATATATAGATTGGATATGAGTTGTGTTGCATTATGGAGGAAGCAACTCAATTTCCATACAATTCAGCACAGGACAGTGATACAATTTTTATGAAAAGGATGTCAAATACCATGAAGAAAGTAACTGCATTCTATATACACAGAGCAATTAAAGATTTTATTTGAACAAATCTTTTTTCAGGGTTTAATAAGAATTGCTTACTTCTGAGTCTTTCCATTTGCCATTTGAGGAGATGATTGGTTATTTTAAAAACGGCCATCCATTTCTTAGTATAGAGAATTCTTAGGTCAATCTTGTTCTATTCAATTGATTTTTAATCTGTAAATTACATAATATTACAGTCAGCGTTCTCTGTCCATAGGTTTTGCATCCATGAATTTAATCAACTCCAGCTCAAAAATAGTGTGGGGGGAGGGGGGACACCTAAAAGCAAACCTTGATTTGTTGTTGTGTGCCAAGCAGTACACTGATATAGAGCCATACTCTATGTTGAGGTTTGTAAAGACACCATTATGGATGGGTTAACTCTAAAAGTACATGTAAAAAGCTGAGCCTGCGAACAGCTAGGAATCTGATTGGCCAATTTCTCTGCCATGCTACTAAGGAACCGGTTTGAGCAGGTTTTACTTCAGAGTGAGTGTGTGTATGCTGACTGGAAACAGTCAGGAGAGAAAATGGCTGCCGGCTTTCAAAGGCTCTGTTATTTCTAAGGCACTGAGGCAATTCTATGGACTTTAAAAGGACTATTTATTCCTACTGTTCTCTGTTAGCAATCAGAGAGACTATTGTAAATATTATTGCTCTGTTTGATCATTTTGAAGTCAGTAAAGTTCCTGTTAATTGTTCTACAAAACTGAGTGGCACATCATTACCATGCAGGGTGACTTTGGTTCATAAGTGGACGTATGAGCTTCTATTTGACATCATTTACAATCCTTAACACCTTACACGCAAAGTCCTAGAACCAAGCCTCAGTGGTACCAAGAACATATACTGTACTAACCTTATTCATACCCTACCTTTTCCTCAAAATTACTATGACTTATGGTGACTAGAAAACATTACCTTTGTAAGACAGTTTCTATGCTATTTTCCATTCTTAATTCCAACTTTTCCAGTATTACTTGTAAACTGTGATGTGCACATGCATTGAAGAAGTTTTAAAACACTATTTTATATATGGTGCAAAATGTTTTATTGACACTTTCCTATATATAGGAAGTACAAAATACTGTCTTCAGTTTATATTTTATTTTTAGGTCAAACCACAATTCCAGGAAATGTTAAGGCTTTCTGAAGAGAACATAGGTGAGTAGCAGTGTTTTTTGCTATTTTATTTTTGTCAAGGCTTAAACAAATATCAAGTAGAGTAAAAACTGTCTTCAAGTGTATTACTTCTGTAGATGGAAATATGGGCACAGCTTAAATATGCTTTAAATACTCATTTGTTAATCATAGTAATAGATTTACCTTAAAAAAACAGCAAGTGCCTATGCATTTTGTGGTGTTTCATGGAATAGCTGATTAAATCAAAAGAAGGTGTGTATGTGTACACCCCAGACTTGCTTATTTTTATCAACAAAAATATAGTATCAATATTTTATTAGGAACAGAAAATTGTTCATGTTTTCATTTCAGATGCTACAGCAGGAAATGGAGTGCTAACAAAAGCCACAGTTCCTATCTATGCAACAGGCGTACTTACATGTTATATCCAGGTAAGCTTCCTTCCTTTTTTTTAACCTACTTGACTATTTTAGTTTTCAAGGAAAAATTAAAACAGCAGAATTGTTGATTCACTTAGCCTGCATTGGAGGGTGAATTCTTGCATAACAATTGCAGTGAAAATTAAGCATTTGCAGAGCCATCAGGCTTATGACATGAGATGGTACAAGCATGAAGCTTCATGCTTTTCTTCATTCATAGCCTTAATTCATAGTCTGCAATATTAATTGTGTATAACGATTAAATTAACTATCTTAAAAATGTTTGTATATATGTCCCTTCAAGTCACCTGTTAGCCTATGGTGATTCCATGACTTTCATAGTGTTTTCTTAGGCAAGGAATACTTAGAGGTGATTGGTCAGTTGACTATACGGGACATTAATTTGGCTGCTGAGCTTAATGTAAGACTGATTGCTGACTCCTAAACGGTGATTTAGTATAGCTCATTGGAACTTAGGGCTCAAAGACCTGAACAGTAAGCATCATGTACATGTCCCAAACAGATACTTTACCTCAAGAAGATCGCAAGCTGTTGGTAAGAATTTTAGAAGATGTAATGACTATATAATTGTAACTGGGGTAAACCAAGACCCCAGGACTGGGTTTTCTGCTACCCCTTGACATAAGTTATGAAACTAACCCTTAATTTTTTAAAAACTTCCTTCTAGGAAGAAGACCGAAAGCTGTTGGTAGGATTTTTAGAAGATGTAATGACTATGCTTTCATTATCCCATGCTCCCCTTGATAGCCTGAAAGCATCTTTTGTGGAACTGGGGTAAAGTATCCTATATAATTGTAACTGGGGTAAAGTGATATATGTTTCTCATGCAGAGTATTGTTTTGAGAATTTAGCATCTAATAATCAAAATCCAGTTCTTAGTCCCAAGTAAATAGACACATTGATTCAGTAAGACTTGTTTCCATATTTCTGTTGATTTAATAAGTCTGTTCTTGTTGGTACCTTAACATTTGCACATAGGTTAACACTATGTAAACACGATTTTTGTTCCTGGATTAAAATGTCATTTTCTAATTGGTTCTATAATAAAAACATAGAAAACGTTTAAAACTGCAATAACTTTGCGTTTGCGAAGCATCCTGCTGCGCATTTTGCTATAGTTTTTCAATGAATATATACATTCTCACCCAATTCAACATAGTTTGTGGCAGCCACAAAAACAAAGTTTCTAGAGTATAACAACTACTTTCAAAGTAAGTACCGCACCATTAAAACAGGGAATTACACTTTCAAACCAGGAATTTTTCAAATTTTGTTACATAGTGTAATGTGCAATTCTGCTCTTAGATATGCTGTTTCAAATATTTAGTAATTGCTACAGCTGTGGATTGCAGTCATTTTTGCATTCTAGCAAAACTGCTGGATTATTCATATGTAATTCCTTCAGCATGCAAACACAACATCATCTTATGTGAGAAATTAAATTTGGACTGTTGGGTAGAGATACATGGTAGAAAGGAAAGTGCTAAAATGCAAGCAAAGTACAACTACATTTCATTTTGGTTTAGACTGATGACTAAGATTAACGAAAAGCTCCAGAGAAGGTGACATTTGAAGAGCTAGTTGAAAAGCCAGAATGCACAGTAAATGGAGTCAAATGAGCAAATTACTATTTATTATTCAACCTTGATTTTTTTTTTTTAGTGCAAACCCAGCATACCATGAATTGCTGCTAACTGTATTATGGTATGGAGTCGTTCATACTTCAGCACTTGTTCGATGTACAGCTGCTAGAATGTTTGAGGTATGTACTCATTCCGCAAAATTTACGTTCTGTTTGAAGGTCAGTTTTGTTTTTTGCTTAGTTGTATTCTATTATTGTATATCAAAAATGAGATATTTTTGAAAACTAAATACTGTTTGAAGGTGGTTTATAACATGGTTTCGCAGCTCGTGGACTCAGGAAATGCTGGCCATCAGAAATGATCAAGAAAGAATAATATAATGCACTACTAGAATGTGGGACTCCAGCCTGTATTCTCATTTGCATGAATAGTAATAATAATAATAATTTTAAAAATATTTATTTATATCCCTATATTTAGGGAGAAAACCCTAAATGGAACCCAAAGCGGCTCACAACAGTACAAATCAAACAACATATGTAACAAATAAAACCATCTATAAAATAAGATGGTTTTATTTGTTACCTGGGCCTTATATTGTCTCATAAATCCAGAGAAGAAAAATAATATTCATTAATGATGTACAATTTTATTTTAAAATATTTCTTAGAGATGTATTGTGATAAGGGAATGAAATAGTAACATTCTATAGTTTGGTTGCAATATAGTTGTAAGTTTTCCGGCACTTATTTATCCATTTGCATGATGTTTTCATGGTAACTGGCAAAGGTATACTTCCTTCTGTTTCTAACTTGAATATTAGGCTGGTACACTGCATGTTTAAAATCTTCCATTGGCTATAAAAATCATTTCAGTGCTGAACTCAGTGTCCAAACCAGATAAGTGTTGTTACTATCTTGTAAACTGCACATTGTCAATAGACAAGGGCAAAATTGTGCTCAATAATAAAATCCAAAATTGCCTATATTATTATTTAAAAACAAAATCCATTTGAAAATTAAATAGGGGAGAAACCCATCAATCCAGCATGTTATCTTGGTCCTTCTACTATTTCTGCTGCTGAAACACAGAACATTAATTGCTTCAGAAGAAAGAGTTAGCAGCTACTCTCTATTTACCATCTTTGCCTCAACTATACATCAGTGAAAACATAGAGAAACCAGCCTTCCATTTTCTGTCAATAAAAAACCATTTTTTAGTTATGTATTTTAGTTATGGAATCATAGAATCATAGAATAGTAGAGTTGGAAGAGACCTCATAGGCGATCCAGTCCAACCCCCCGCTAAGAAGCAGGAAATCGCATTCAAAACACCCCCGACATATGGCCATCCAGCCTCTGCTTAAAAGCCTCCAAAGAAGGAGCCTCCACCACAGTCCAGGGGAGAGAGTTCCACTGCCGAACAGCCCTTCTCACAGTGAGGAAGTTCTTCCTGATGTTCAGGTGGAATCTCCTTTCTTTCCTGTAGTTTGAAGCCATTGTTCCGCGTCCTAGTCTCCAGGGCAGCAGAAAACAATCTTGCTCCCTCCTCCCTATGACTTCCCCTCACATATTTGTACATGGCTATCATGTCTCCTCTCAGCCTTCTCTTTTGCAGGCTAAACATGCCCAGCTCTTTAAGCCGCTCCTCATAGGGCTTCCTGAATGCCCTCTGTCTTAGATGGCTTAATTGGGAGTGATGTCACAAAAGACAATCTACTTCTTTCTTCTTCAGTTTGTCATTGTAGCTTAGCTGCTCTATGAGCAAGTTTGTTTTCTGGATTCAGCTTTCTTTTATGGTGAAATGGAAGTGAAAGAAAATGATTATAAAATTAGCCTGTGTCCTACAGACTGTTTTCCTAGTTCAGATTTTAGTTTATTCTTAAACCATATAATACAATTGATTTTTTATGCACCATATACCTCTCTTAATCATAAGTACAGTATAAGCTTTTTATTGAAGAATAGTTGAATAGTGGCAACATACAAGCATCTTCCACTGTCTAATTTGTGCATATCCAGAAAGGATTATGATATTGAGGAAAAGCAAATATAGGTTGCAATCTAGGGCCACTATACTATCATGCTGTTTTTAAATCTGGCTGTCCCCTTTTATGCCTTTATGTGGCTGTGAGCTATATTGCACTATGCAAAGCATCTTTAATATTCTATGTTGATCCTGGTTTGAACACAAATTTTGTTCATTAGGAATATGAACTCGGATCTGTGAAATAGTCCCTCAGTTGAAACAATGGGTGGGCAGAAGTTCAACAGAGGCCCTTTGATGAACAATCCATTGACTGATAGTTGCTTAGATTTTCCCAAAAGAATACTTGACAGAATTATCTAGCTTGGCACTCTTAAACAAGACAAGAGTACCTGCTCAGAATCATGTACCATGGAGAAATTGTTAGAAGTCTTGAAAATTCATTATTTTATTTTTAAAAAATCAGAATATATCATAAAACAAAAAAAAAAGCACCTTACAAAATTAAAGACAACCGCTCTAGGTTTGAACAAAGAAAAGCAAAGAAATATTTTGGGTTTCTTTCAATGTGACCTTCCTTCAATAAGATTACACTTTAGAATGAAAATAAGCTTCTTGATTTTCTGATAGTGTTAAATATTCTCTGTTATAAGTATCTGGAGCGTTTTCTTGAGTGACATATTTACTTAGAAATTTAAAGTCATTATATGTTTTTCAAAAACCCTAAAGCTTAAAAGTTAATGCATCTTCGCTACTTTGATACCCCATGAAAGATAATATTTGTCACATAACCTTAGAACAATTCCAGTAATAATTCAGCAAGTATAGCTTTAATATGCCAAACTGAGTCACCTCAAATTTGCTGTCTCATCCTTGAAACTTGTGTATTTGATTATTATTTTTTATAAAAGTGCATTTAAAATCAATTACAAGTCAAAGTTACAAAGTCAAATTTAAAATGCTCACATCAATTTCCACTGTAATGAGTGATGGTCTTACAAGAATTTATTTTCAACAGAGGTGGCTCAATAAAATTCCACTCAGTGCAACTCAGTTCCAGCCCCAGAGTGCAGTACAGTAGAGTCTCACTTATCCAACATAAACGGGCCAGCAGAATGTTGGATAAGCGAAAATGTTGGATAATAAGGAAGGATTAAGGAAAAGCCTATTAAACATCAACTTACATTATGATTTTACAAATTAAGCACCAAAAACATCATTTTTTACAACAAATTGACAGAAAAAGCAGCCCAAAGCACAGTAATGTAATGTAGTAATTACTGTATTTATGAATTTGGCACCAAAACATTGTAATATATTGAAAACATTGACTAAAAAAATTGGCTACTAACAAATTGACTACAAATAAAGATATAATTGCATAAAATGAATATACAGTAGCAACATTGTTGGAAATTAAATCCATAAAAAGTTCAATCCTTGCTGCCTAGAGAAACAGCTGTGGATCGGGGCGGGAGGCAAATTGTGTTGGATAATCCAGAACGTTGGATAAGCGAATGTTGGATAAGTGAGACTCTACTGTATATGGTTTCATATAATATGAACTACTTGTCAGTTGGGATATTTATTGGCCACATGAAATCAATTGTTTAAAAAGACTCTCCTTCCCCTTCCTTCCTGCATTTGAAAGTATCTGAACAAAGAAAAGAGTTTGGTAATGCTCTTATTTAAAATATTTAAATAAATCTCACAGAAGTTGTCCTGAACTCTTTGTCAGGCTGGAAGTTGAAGGGAAAAAAGGATGGGGAAAGTTTTGAAATTTCCAACCTGCTGAATTGTTTGTACTTCTTGAGTGGCGTTTTAGTATAGGCCTCATAAATAATGTTTGGTTTTGCCCACGAACCACACAGCAATTTTTGATTATAGCAAATGTGAACATCCCTGCTTGAAGTAGAATAACAAGGCTAGAACAGAGACTTTTAAGGATGAAATCCATGTAGGATTTTTTAAATTGTAGTACTAATACCCAGGATGCCATCAGTTTTTTTTATCTTGTTTTTTTTAACAGCTCCACAGTTTGTCTAGTGTGTGCTGCCTGCTTGGGCCACGTGCGCTTTCATTGTGCCTTCTGCCTGTTTATATTAAAGGGGCACTTTTAGCGTAGTGATATTGGCTTCTAATTTTGGTTTGCATTTTTGTGTTTCTCTTCCTCTTGGTTGTGCTGTTCTTCCCATGATACTGTGCTCACTCTTTCCGTGCGTCATCTGTGGCCCCCCTCTGCTCTGCCCACTCAGCTGTTGGTGAAGGGGGTCCATGAAACTCTGGTAGCTCAGAGAGTGGTTCCTGCTCTCATTACTCTCTCCAGTGACCCTGAAATGTAAGTTTCTGACTGTCTTATAAAGCTAGCATCCCTCTTACAACCTGCCAAGAAATAAAACCATAAGTGTGTGTGTGTGTGTTTAAATATTCTGATAATGAAACCTAAGATTAGCTTTCAAAACAACAGTGTCACAAATCCTTAATAAACAACAGATACATGTTCTCTTGACTGGTAAAATCAGTGTCATATTTGGAATACTGCAACTTTTCTGTTGCTCTTTTTCTGAATTGAAATTTTGCTACAATAATAATTTCAGCGTCCAGAAATGTTCCAAAGGCTGCACACTGATGCTTGTTTCTTCCATGCTGAAGAGGGATGCTACTCTCACTAACATGTTATTGCCAGTAAATGCTGAAGCATGAATAGAGTCCTTTAACAGTGCTAATACTCTGTGTGGGTAACTAAATTCAGAAAGGCCAGTGACTCTGTTTGCCCAGCCTCAGTCACATCAAACAAAATTATCTTTCAGTTTAAACCCATTTTATTGCATGTTGACTGGTTTACAGCTGACTCTTCGAGGCATGAGTGAAGCCTTAGTTGACAAGCGGGTTGCTCCGGCCCTTGTTACCTTGTCCAGTGATCCTGAATTGTGAGTTTCTATTAGCAAACTTGAGTTAATCCTCTTTATCTTTTTTTATCTATCTCCTTTTTAAAATTATTTTGAGCATACTACCTATCTAGCCTCTCTCTTGTCATTACTAGAAATTAATAATATATTGATTTTGAAATTGCATTTTTAATTGATGGCTAAAGGTGTTTTATTTGTTGTTGTTGTTGTTTTGTTTTTCTCACTAGCTCTGTAAGAATAGCCACAATTCCTGCCTTTGGTACCATCATGGAAACAGTTACCCAGAGGGAGGTAGGATATCTGCATATTATCTAACATACAAGTAGTTGTTTTCAGGAAAAGAGTTAAAGGAAGAGTTTGAAACATATTAATGATTTTAATTATTTCAAGGGTCATACACAGCCATATATGACAGGGCTTGACCAAATGCAAGTAGTGAGTGTAGTAAAACTACCATTGCACATGTCCTGCTTGCCCACAAATATAGGCAAATACTGAATACAGGTAGTCCCCAGGTTACGGCCAAAATAGGTTCATTGGTTTATTCTTAAATTGAATTTGTATTTAAGTCAGAACAGACATTTTTAATTAGTTTTTTAGTTTGGATAGCATAGGGAAGGGTTAACTAACACCTGTAATATTTGTTTTGCTATCTGTGCCCCTGTTCAGAAGACGTCACCTCACTTTCTGTCCCTGAGACTAGATTTTGAAATTTTTGGCTTGTCGTGGAAACAATAATTGTTCATAAAGCTTCAATAGAGACCCCTTTTTTCCATAAGTCTTTCAGAAGTGAATTTCCCTTCCTAGGGGTAGATTTCTCTCACTTCTTGTTGTCTCACCCCCATTCTATGAATCACATGTAAGTCGAAAGTCTGTAACTCGGAGACTGCCTGATTAGACAACTGATTCTTAATCTATCCAAAGCACAGTTTGCAGGAGATGGGTTTCATTCCCCTATGTCCCTTTAAAGAAATGCTTGGAATAGATTTTGCCATAATTTCTGGCTATTATTCTGTTTTCCCTACTGGCAAAAGCCGTGATCGCAAAGGGTGTTCCATATGGTGAAGTTCTCTGGATGACTACATAAGAAAAACATACACATGGGTTATACAAACTAATACAGACTAATCCTCACAACTTTTATTTTGAAGTTGTGAGGATTAGTCTGTATTAGTCTTGGCATGGTAATGAGTCTTACTTTTATTCGGCTCTTGATTAAGTATTAGTAGTAGTAGGGTTGATTAGAATTCATAGCCTACACTTCATTTTTTACTAGGCAATCACATTTCACATATAAAGTGTGAAATATTGCTGCCTTATTTTAATTGGAGTCAAGAAATTGGAAAAAGACCATTCTGAGTATCAGTCAAGAACAGATGGGTTTTGGAATGGCTATAAATTTGTAATAAGATATTTATAAAAGATTTATAGGTTATACAATCTTAATTTTTAAAAGCCAGAGTTTTTGCGATGACAAAAAACTGAAATTCACATTACAGTAGAGTCTCACTGTCAAGAGTCAGACGCCAGTTAACAAACAAAACAGAGTTTATTCTGAAGATAAGTCAAAAATAACACAAAAACAAGCCATGCTATTTTCCCATGCTGGCATTCAATAAAAACTAAGGACGCTTCAATTCAGCTTAGAAGAAACAAATAGAGTTGACTGCAAGATAACATGCAAAATAAACAAAGGCTTGCAACCTTCCAAAAGCTGCAGAGTATAACAGAAAGTGCAAAAGCTTCTTTTAGCTCCAAACCGTTTCTGAAAACAGACAGCCGGCTCTGCGGAGTTAAAGGGACAGTTCCCAAAAGAAAAACGGCAAACTGGCTTAAAAACAAACAAACTAGAAGAGCAGTAAACTGCTTCCACAGTGCAGATAAAGCCGAAGCTTCAAAGGGATGATGAATAGCCGTCGTCAGGAGAATCCAAGGTCAGGTCGAGAGGCAGCAGCAAATTCCAGAAGTCAGAAGCCGGGAGTAGTCGTCAGTCAGGGAGCGTAGACAGAAGCCAGGTCAAATTCAATCCAAAGTCCGAAGAGGGTGCAGTCATCCAAACCAGGTCCACGATAAGACACAGCGAGAGCCAAGCCAGATGGTATCAGCAGATCCGAATCACAGTCCAAGTCCAGTCTTCACGGAAACACAGAGATCCCACTGGCGCCTCAGCAACACCTTGCCACACGCAAAGTGCAATGGCCAAACATTCCCATTTTATTCCCCTTCCTCCTGGGTGACCAAACACTCACACCCAAACACCAGGTGTCCCAAATCTACTCAGAGTCCGAACTCCACACAGCTAGAGCTCGTGGATCTGGAGTACCTAGCAATTCATCGGAGTCCCAATCATCCTGCCCACACTTAGCCCCATGAACACTTAAAGAACCATCCTCCCTTCTCCAAGCATCCCAAGTGGGATCAGCTCCTGCAGAAACCCCAGGTTCAGTAGTATCCATAGGCCCCAAATCCCCAGACATCTCTGGTGGCTGTGCCCATTCAGTGCCCACTTCCCCAGCCACCACCTGTTCCTCAGCATCCATTTCCCCAAACTCCCCATCTGAATCTTCCTCAGAAGATCCCCCATATAGCTCTCTAAGTCGCTTCCTGCGCAACTCCTCCAGTGAACCCTCATCACGAGGGTTTTTTCTTCCTCTTCGGATCCCATCACCATCAACCATAATCCCCGAAGGCGCAGTCACAACACTCACTTATCCAGCATAAACGGGCCGGCAGAATGTTGGATAAGTGAATATGTTGCATAATAAGGAGGGATTAAGGAAAAGCCTATTAAACATCAAATTAGGTTATGATTTTACAAATTAAGCACCAAAACATCATGTTATACAACAAATTTGACAGAAAAAGTAGTTCAATATGCAGTAACGCTACGTAGTAATTACTGTATTTACGAATTTAGCACCAAAAAATCACAATATATTGAAAACATTGACTACAAAAATGCGTTGGATAATCCAGAACGTTGGATAAGTGAGTGTTGGATAAGTGAGACTCTACTGTATATATACAGCTGTGTTGTATAATTTAAAGTTGCTCCTGATATTTTTTTTCTTATTGTATACATTAAAGTATTGGTAATTTCTGTTACATTTCTCTTAAGCTGTTGGAAAGGGTTAAAATGCAGTTGGCCTCTTTTTTGGAAGATCCCCAGTATCAAGATCAACACTCTCTACATACAGAGATCATTAAAACCTTTGGTAGAGTTGGACCAAATGCTGAGCCACGATTTAGAGATGAATGTAAGTTATCTAAGTGTTTCTTGTTTCTCCTAATTATTATTGTTTATTCTTTCAAACCTTGATCTGAAAGCATTGATAACTTCACATATCTTTTTTTCCAGTTGTCATTCCACATTTGCATAAACTCGCCTTGGTAAATAACCAACAGTCTGTGGATTCAAAAAGACTGGACATTGCCACTCATCTCTTTGAGGCCTACAGTGCACTCTCCTGTTGTTGTATCCTTATTGATTTCTGAACTGTATTTTTAATATGTCAACAAATAGTATAAAATGCCATATCTTACTTCTGTAATGAGTCCATCAGAACTCAGATGACTCTCTAAGGGGTCTAAAAGGAGTCCTTGTTATACATTCAGTTGCAAATTCAAATCCCACAAAGGAAATCTGTGAGTTATTTTGAGGTCCTTTCAAAATGGCTCCTCTCAAAATTCATTTCACTTGAAAATGAGCTGACATGGACGTCACATTGATAGATAACACAGACAACAGTGCCGTTACCTGTCTCTTATAGGTGTTTGACCTTAACCTTTTATCCGTTCCACTCTGTAGAAATGATAAACTATTACAGTAGAACCTTGGTATCTGTTGGAGTTTGGTTCCAGGACCTGTCATGGATACCAGAATCCATGGATTCTCAGGGTCGCATTACACTAGGTAACAAAATTTGCACCAAAAAAAATTGTTCCTGGTTTGAAAGTGTTATTTCCTGATTAAATGTGTGGTACTTACTTTGAAAGTAATTGCTACACTCCAGAAACTTCGTTTTTCTCGCCAGCACAAAGTATGTCAAATTAATTGAGACTCTGTGAGATTCTCATTGAAAAACTATAGCAACATGTGCTGCAGGAAAACAAAGTGTTTTCCGTTTAATAAACCTTTTCCATGTTATTTATTATAGAACCAGTTAGAAAATAGAACCAATTAGGAAATGACATTAATAACCCATGGACAAAAATCATATTTTATACAGCATAGTAAAATGGTGTCCCTTATTGTTTCTTTCTTTCCAAGGATGTTGAGATTTAAAGTATTAAAATCAGTTAGTTCAAAACAGTTGGAAAACTGCATTTAATTGTGTTACAGTTACACTCACACATTGAGAGCACAGCAAGAATAGGTTCATTTGATTAGATCAGTGTCAGCAAGCATGTAGAGAAACATTGTCTTTGGATGGGATGTATGTAAAGCTTTTAGTTATTACAAAGTACAGTAGTCTTGCTTATCCAACGTTCTGGATTATCCAATGCAGTCTGCCTCCTGTCCTGATCCACAGCTATTTCTCTAGGCAGCAAGGACTGAACTTTTTACAGATTTAACTTCCAACAATGTTGTTACTGCAAGTTCATTTTATGCAATTCTATCTTTATTTGTAGTCAACTTGTTAGTAGCCAATGTTTTTATAGTCAATGTTTTTCTATACATTGCAATGTTTTGGTGCTAAATTCCTAAATACAGTAATCACTACATAACGTTACTGTGTAGTCAACTGCTTTTTCTGTCGATTTGTTGTAAAACATGATGTTTTACATGATGTAAAATCATAATGTAATTTGATGTTTAATAGGCTTTTCCTTAATCCCTCCTTATTATCCAACATTTTCTCTTATTCACCATTCTGCCAACCCATTTACGTTGGATAAGTGAGACTCTACTGTAGATAAATTTAGAGTCAAGCAGCTTTGTTCATCAAGCAGTTGTGCAGAATTTGAGCAGCCACTCCCACCTTTAAGAAACTTGGTTTGGGGACATTCCAGTGGTTATGGATTGATCTTTTAGTCTTCCTGAAAATGAGAAGTTGATATTTACTCCTTTAGCCTTCTTAGAATTATCATTCTTGATAGTTATCAACCTCTCTTTCTGGCAAGAACATTTACAAAAAGAGAAGTCATTGCATTGTAGCTGTCATGTTTCACCATTGATATTAAAACCAATTGTTGAAAAGCAGAACCCATATTGACCTGGTCACTGTAACATTTGGGGGGGGGGGGAGTCTTTGGTTTTTGCCATTTTCACAAAAACAAGGATTTATCCTGATAATACACTGAGGCTTTGCAGCAGCAAGAAAATAGAGACCCAACTCAGCAAGATTTAGTCCACAACGAGTTTCAGAGCTGGGGACAAAAACAAAAAAATATAATTCCCAGTTTCCCTGGTTTTTGAATTAATGTAATATCAAAAGAGGACCTACTTTACACACTGCCTGGAAAATGCAAACATACATTGTGGCTGGCAACAAAGTGTAGCCAAAACTTTTTAGATCTGTATTGTTTCAAATAATAGCACCGTAAATTCAGATTTTTAAATTCCCATATGCAAGCTTTAATATTGTGCTTTAAAATATAAAAATGCAATAGAAACGCTATTATTTAGAGAACATGTTGGAATACACTCAAATTGTAGTTTTATAAAGTAGATAGAGTTAAAGAAGTTTTTCTTGGTAGTAATCTGTGAAAGGAGTACAAAACAAAATTCTCCTTTCTCCTTAACTGGAAAGGTCTCAGAGGCTCATGAGAAAGAAAGAGGAACTACAATTAAAAGGAGCCTGAGCTTCATTTCACATAGGGAAGGAAAACGCACAAGTAATGGCCTAGGTATCAGCCATTGCTGGGAAAAGGAATAGTGCTCAAGGTCTGAAAAGATAATGCAGAGGTAACAGTTTGAAGAATGGCAGATAATTGTGTGCTATTTTGAATTATGCAGAGGGTTTTTGCCCTTTCCCATGTATTACATGGTTTTAATGAATATTTAACTAGATGTATGAAAAATAACATCTTACAAATAATGTTAAATTTAAGCATCAATTTAATTTACTACCAAGAACTAATGTTATATTTTTGTGCTTCATTTTAAGCTTTATGTTAGGAACATGTTTCTATTGTTGTTTGCCTTGCTCATAATGAAGCCTTGCTGAAATTGTTTTGACATTGCAAATACACCGCATTTGTCAATAATTACATAGGTTTTGTGTGATTTTCCCCCAAGAAGTACAGAGATAATAGTGGGAATATGTCTTCAAAGGGAAGGTTCTGTATTACATATTATTATGCATGATTTTAGCACATTATTTTCAAATTTTTACTTGAAATGAAAGTGAGAGCCAGTACTTATTTCCATGTTAGACCTTAACTGCCTGTCTTCTAGTTATTTCTGAGGATTTAATGGTCAACCACTTTTTACCTGGACTCAGGTGTTTACGAAATGACATGGAAACTCTCTCACCAGAACATGAGGTGAGTAATGGAAGTGGTTTTAAGATGGCAAAAGAAGTGTGTCCTCCAATCTGAACAGTTTGTACTCCATGCTTCTAATATAATAAATCTGTGAGTCTTAAAGGTACCACACAATTCCTTGTTATTTAGCTATAAGAGACTAAGATGGTTGTCCCTTAAGAGAAAAGATGTAACAATTCAGCATCCAGTTTTATATAACTAATATCACAAGAAATAAAATTTTAATGCCTGACTGGGGATAAAGGAGGATTTAGTTAAACATTAATGTGGTCTGATAAAAGATATATGAAGGCAGATTATTTCCTGTTAGATTACATCCTGTAGTACAGAGAGGCAAAATCTAATGTCACACAGCTGCACTGTAGAATCAGAGATCCACCAACTGAAGTACTCGTTTCCAACAACAAGCAGTCAGGTGTAAATTGGATGGTATCAGTTCAACTATCAGCAATTTCGCTTTCTTTGATTTTTCATAAAGAGAAGGGCATTATGGCCAATGGCCATGCTCTTTTGAGAATTTAATTTCCCCTTGGTTTTTTTTCTAATAGATTTAGTGTACTTGTGCACATCTTGGTGTTAACTGAAACATAATAGCCCTGGTTTTCATATTTCATAATAGCCCTATTTTTGCTACTATTTTATTGGTGCTCAGTACCCGAGTTCAGGACTTCCCATTGAAAAGATTTATTTATTTATTTATTTATTTATTTAGTAGAGACGTCTCTTAATTTTCTCACTGGCTCATGTTTATCACTGATGACTGAGCTTAGTGAAATATACTATTTAATAGATGAGTCTCCACAATAATTGGTTTTAAATGTTTTTAATGATTAACATTTATTTATATCTTATTTCTGGACGTTATTATACACTGTGTATTTGCAATGTGGCACTGAAGTGGCCAAATCGTCAGCCACTCTGAGCCCCCTTCGGGGGTGAGAAGAGCAAGGTAGAAATATAGTAAGTAAGTAAATAAATAAAATATATAGACACATGTTCGTAGTTTTTGCCCTAGAGGAAATTTCAAAAATGTGCAATATCATCTCTGGGCATTTGTTTAAAAGGTTTCCACATCTTTGCTCCCATTTACTCAATAACTGGCCCATTAAGGACACATGAAACAATGAAGCATACCATACATTTCACACTTCAGAAACCCAGTTGTTTTCTAATCCATGGTTGCCTGTGCTAATCATGACTTATCTAACTTGATGTCAAACACACACTTTGTATTGGGCAGAAGGACATGCAAAAATAAAGATGACTGTACAGCAAACCAGTGAGAGCACAATAGACACGTCACATCTACAGAAAAGAAAACAATTTTTAACATTAAGGAAACTGTTCTTTTTAAGCTCCATGGCAATGGCCAAACATGTCACACCCACATTAACTTGGAAAACAGAGAGTGCCACTGAATGGTGAAATGCTGTGTATTAAAAAAATAACTTATTTGGAGTTTTTAAACAGAGGCTATCTGTCTGTCAAGAATGCTTTGATTGAGTATTCCTAATTGGCTGAAGGTTGCACTGGATGACCCTTGTGGTCTCTTCCAACTCTGATTCGGTTCCCCATCAGGGACTTGTCACAGCACACTTACAGTAGATCAGGAATGAAATTGGAATGGAAGAAAGGAACAGTTTCATTACTGTCTCTCTGAAGAATAAAAGTATATGGTTGTAAAATCACTAGGCCCACCAACAAGCACACTGTAGCCATTTCTCCCCCTGGGGAAAAAGAGCGGTATATAAATTAAATAAATATAAATAAATAAATACATAAATTTCCCTCAAGCCTGAATTTTTTTTCCCTGGCAACTAAGCAAAAAGATTCCACAGACTGGACTGGACCAAGCTGGATTCTTTAAAATATTTCATCATACCAGAAATAATTAATTTAGATACGTGTGGACAATGGTAGAGCAATTGGTATGGAGTATAAAAGTGGCAGGATATAAGCGTAATGCAGTATTGCATACATATTTAATAATATGATTATATGATTCTGCAAATGTTTATTTTCAAAATAATATATTATGGTTAACAGTAAAATAACATAAAATTATACTCTTTGTTAGAGCAACCTTCCTCGGAGGTTGCAGTAAATATTTCCGCAAGGATACACATAGCCATCTCTCTGACTTTTGACTTAGTGTGTAAGGAGCTAATAGTTTGTTCCAGTATGGCTGAGTGCAGTTCAGCATACTTCTGACGATATATATTTATGCTTTGTAGAAAGGGTATCAAATCTTGACCTTTGTATTCATTTTGAGAACGTATTCAATCACAAACCATAAATGTATTTCAACCTTTTAATCTTTGAACTTGAACTTGCGCTCTCCTATGTTTCAGGTTATTTTAAGCTCCATGATAAAAGAATGTGAACAGAAAGTGGAAAATAGAAGCGTCCAAGAACCACAAGGGTAAAATGTTGAATTTTCTTTCCCATTACACTATGTAACAAAATTTGAAAAATAAAAATCTGTTCCTGGTTTGATATGGTTTTTCCTGTTTAATTATGTGGTACATACTTTGACAGTAGTTGTTATATTCCAGAAACTTTATTTTTATGGCTGCCACAAACTATGTTGAATTGGTTGAAAAAAGCTTTTGTTACCAAATAAAATCATTTTCATGAGTGTTGCCATGTATTAACTTCCTTTTCCTTCCTCCCCAGTTCTATGTCAATTGCAGCAAGCCTTGTGAGTGAAGACACCAAGACCAAGTTTTTGAACAAAATGGGCCAGTTGACCACCTCAGGAGCCATGCTGGCTAACGTATTCCAGAGGAAGAAATAAATTGGAATAGGAAGCCCTTGTAAACACTGAAAGACCTCATTGAGACTTGTTCCTTGTACTTGAAGTACTTGCCTTTTCCCCCGTCTTATGTTCTTGTAGTATGATTTTACTCTAACCTACAAAGATATTTGCACTGCTCTCAAATATTGCTATGTATCTGTTAACATTGGGTTAAATGTGGTTGATTATAAAACTAAATTAAGTCTGTATCAAGTCCCTGTCCTGTGTTCTTGTCTTTTCTGCCTAATTTTTATATAAATATATATATATACAGTGAAGTTTTTTATTTCCCAATGGATTCTCGGCCGATATCTGTATTATAAATGGAGCTGTTATGATGGTACCTAAAATAATGTAAATTTGAAGTTGCAGTCAATGAAATAAAGTGCAGAATACTTATGTATTTAAGTTATAAGAGGTAATGCAGAATTTTTTAATGTTTCTAAAATGAAAGGCAAGAGCCACCAGCACTAGTCTGATTCTTGGATTGCTTTTTGTAAGTTATTGTATATTTGAATTACAGAGAAGATGGAGAATATAATGTATTACAGAAATGCTTACACTACAAGTCTTATTGTGGACCATATTCTTCTAAAAGCGATGGATAAAGCAGTTCTTTGAGATGCATCTTTTGCAGGCCCTGGTAATTTTGATGTCTATGAAGCAGCTGATCAGCTTCTGCTACACAGAACATTTCACTAAATGGGACAGGGAGGAGGGAATGTGCACTTGAAGGAAAGCCACACTAATTTTAGTGGAAATTCCAATTTAGGATTGAATTAAATGTGATGCTGCTATGCTTAAACAAGCCCTTGTCCACATATGTGCTTCATCCAGGTACTTTCATTTTCTTCTGTCTTCCAAGTGTGTACTGTCTCTACCCCAACTTCACAGATGTACTGGCACTGTACATATTGATCAGTGCATGGAGTAAGTGCCATCACTGGGATCTTGGAAATGTGGAATGGCTATGTGACCAAAATCTCATTTAAACCAAGCTATCAGCTTTACAGGACAAAAAGTATGTGGTATTTAACCGTGGATATATGATGCTGCAATGATTAAAAGCAATAATTTGAATAGGCCTGGGTGGCAGTTCAAACTGTGATATGGTAAATGTAATTGTTGTTGTATGCCTTTAAGTCCTTTCCAATTTAAGGCAGCCCTAAGGTGAACCTATCACAAAATTTTCTGGACCTGGTGATGTCTGATTTGCTAAAGGTTAGGATAAAGGTAGAGGTTTTCCCTGACATTTAGTCGTGTCTGACTCTGGGGGTTGGTGCTCATCTCCATTTCTAAACTGAAGAGTCAGCGTTCTCCATAGACACCTCCAAGGTCGTGTGGCTGGCATGGCTGCATGGTTACCCAGTGGATTTCCATGACCAAGTGGAGAATTGAACCCTGGTCTCCAGAATCATAATTCCAACACTCAAACTGTTGCACTACACTGGCTTTTGTACCATACAACTTCTTAAATAAGAATCTTGAAAAGCCACCGATTTCCCCATAAAATTAAGATCTAGTGCAATTTTAAATCATGCCACATGTTTTCTGTTTTAGCCTTGCAATATTTTTCTAAAAGCAAGAATCCAGATTGCTCCAAGACAATCCAGAATTTCATGGCTATCTGGAGTCTAAACTCAAAACAATTCCCCATAATACATTATAAAAAATTCCATTCCACAATATTGCAATTTCTTCACATACGTTCATATTCTTTTTTAATACAGTATATAGAAATAAACATTCCATTGAAATGCCAGTTCCTTGGGGAAGGATGCAGGGCAATGTGGAGTGACATAAGGTGCACATTTAGGATCCTAGGGTTGCTAAAAATTGTGTATGTAACATGATTTTTGTGCCTGGGTTATAAATGTAATTTCCTAATTGGTTCTATCATAAAAACATGGGGGAAATGCAAAAATCTTGTTTTGAAAGATTAAAAATGGCATGTTTTTATTAAGGAAAAATACAAACTTTTGAGTTTCAGGTAATAGGATAAAAAACAAAGTTTCTGGTGTATAACAACTACTTTTGAAGTAAGTACTGCACAATTAAAGAGAAAATAGCACTTTCAAACCAGGAACAATTTTTTTCATTTTTTGTTACATAGTGTTATGAACAGGCCCAGTTTTACTATTTCATGCAAAAGGAAAGATGCATTGATAACTCTCAGTAAGAGTTATCAATGCATTAAGCCATTACATTCTAGTATTATCCCTAAAAAACCTTGCTAGCCCATGTCACATACCTTGAAGCTTCACTGAAATGAAAAATAAGATAATTATTGTGATAGCAATACTAAATTGGGGAAGAGAAAATCAGTTTACCTGTGGGATATTAATAATTTACTCACATTCCTATATCTTCAATGTAAAAAAAGGGCTCAGTTTGTATACATTCACATTTTAACCTGGGTGATGAATCGGTCAGCTCCTTCCCTATTTCAACTGCTATGAGTTGCACTAGTTGTGTTGCAAGTGCGATCCTTGCAGACAAGGATCCAATAGATCATGAAATGCTGGCAGCATTCCTGAAGAATTAGCAGTGGCTAACTCTCTTGTCCTTTCTTGAGTGAAATAAAAGGTTTTGCATACTGGCTTTGTATGTTTTTTAAGGACTCAAGCCTAGTCAGTGGTGTTTCAACAACTGTTGCTTGACATGTGATCTCTCTTCTTACAGCCCACTTCACTGAATTTTCTGACAATTTTTAATTTATGATAAATTGAGCAGCATGTATTTGAAGCATGTTTGGGGGAATGAGTACTAGACAAATCCCCTTTAATTATATCCCACCAGTTCTTCAGGTGCTCAACAGTGACAGGATAATCTGCTCTCTCTTCAAATTATTACAGTGACCTATATCTGAAGATTTCAGGGTGACTAATAAAAAATCAACTTGAAACAATAATTAATTACAGAAGACTGAAAATGTATTAAATAGTTTTTAAATTAAAAACAGTTAAAACAGTTAAAACAATCTACGGGCGGCAGTCGACTGGTCACCCCTATGGGCGGCGGTCGACCGGGCACCCCTACGGGCGGCGGTCAACTGGTCACCGGTACGGGCAGCGTTCAACCGGATATCCCTACGATCGGCGGTCAACCGAGCACCCCTACGGGTGGCGGTCGACCGGTCACCCCTACGGGCGGCGGTCGATCGGTCACCCCTACGGGTGGCGGTCGACCGGGCACCCCTACGGGCGGTGATCGACCGGGCACCCCTACGGGCGGCGGTCGACCGGTCACCCCTATGGGCGGCGGTCGACCGGGCACCCCTACGGGCGGCGGTCGACCGGTCACCCCTACGGGCGGCGGTCGACCGAGCACCCCTACGACCGGCGGTCGATTGGTCACCCCTACGGGCGGCGGTCGACCGGTCACCCCTAATGGCGCTCTCGGAAACAACCACTGCCTCTTACTTTCATCTGCCAGAAATGGCCCGCTAAGATACTGTGATCAATGGTATCAAAAGCCACTGAGAGATTTAGGAACATCAATAGGATGGCATTCCCCATCTTTCCCTGGAGTATGTTGTCAGAGCAGCCGATACTTGTCTCAGTACAGCACCCTGGCTGTAACTTACAGAACTTGAGCTAAATCATTTGAAAACATCTGAAAATGTCCAGATATCATACCTGTCCTTACATTTTGATCAGCCATTCAAAGTTTCTTTGCATATTTTGAGCAGCCATTACATTATGCACATCCTCAGCATTTGACTATAGTAGAGTCTTATTTATCCAAGCTTCCCTTATCCAAGGTTCTGTATTATCGAAGGCAGTCTGCTTTTTAGTAGTCATTGTTTTTGTAGTAAATGTTGCAATGTTTGGTGCTAAATTCGTAATTACAGTAATTATTACATAACATTACTGTGTATTGAACTGCTTTTTCTATCAATTTCTTCTAAACATTATGTTTTGGTGCTTAATTTGTAAAATCATAATGTAATTTTATGTTTAATAGGCGTTTTTTCTTAATCCCTCTTTATTATCCAAGATTTTCACTTATCCAATGTTCTGCCGGCCCGTTTATGTTGGATAAGTGGGACTATACTGTAGTTCTGTAAAAAGAAGTTGGCATGTTTATAATATTGCTCCATAGGCTAAAACAAATACATCCCTTCATTGAGTATGGCCTCTTGGTGAACCCTCTATTAAGCACATTATCTGCAAACAGTCTCCATCTTGGAAGTCAGCCAAAAGTGGCAAGGGTTTCTGCACTCCATGGGAGCCCTATTTTGCATTTTAAATATGTGTGCCTTTTAGTGTTAAGATTCTGCCCAGCCCCACTTTAGTAGCTAAGTAGCTCATACCTACAGAAAAATGTGCTGTTTTTAAAAACCTCAGAATTAATCAAAATAAGGAATCTAACATTAGAAGTACAATATATCATTATGAAGTCAATAGTCTATATCCTTCAGCAGACCTCAGAAATGAATGACCAAAGCATCCAGAATATCTCACTTGAGTGCTTGTTTTTTCTCTTAGAGCTATTTCTAACTTGCTAAAATGTCCTGGAAGCATTCCATTAAAAAAAGATTTCCTCATTCCTGACATGCACCTTCTTCTCTCCAGTTCAGCCTTCAATCTGCTTCACAGTCTTCTGCGCTTTATGAGAAGTTTTTGACATACAGGGAACACTGACAACCATTTCTACAGCAGACTATGATAAAACAAAGGACAAGACGAAATTAGAAATGTCAATATTAGATAAATACAGTGGCCACAAACTAGTGTATATATAATACACTTGAATCCTTTATCATATTTTACCCTTATCACCTGAATGCGGAATTTTGGTAGATGTCCTTTCTTTAACCCACATGCATTTTATTATATTAATAACCAACACTTTCTAACTTCAAGATATTATATTACATTTTACCCATTTTATCTTCATTGCCAGATAAAATTGTTGTGGTGGTGAACAAATGACTGACCCAAGATAATCTAGTGGACTTCAGGAATAGCCCTTTCCCATGTTCCCACCAAGCGTGCTTGAAAGAGTGGTAGGACTGCGAGAAGGCCATCCCCAGTAGAATATTTATTTCTCCTAGGTTCATAGAAAGAGACCAGAGCTATATATGGCTTTGTAGGTCAAAACCAACACTTTGAATTGTGCTCAGAAACGTGTTGGCAGTCAGTGGAGCTGTCGCAACAGAAGAGTTGTATGCTCACTGTAGCCAGCCCCAGATAGCAATCTGGCTGCTGCTCTTTGAACCAACTGAAGTTTCCAAGCACTTTTCAAAGGCAGCCCCATGTAGAGCACATATTCTAACCAGGATGTAACTAAGGCATGTGCCACCCTGGCCAGGTCTGACATCTCCAGGAATGGGTGCAGTTGGCACATTAGCTTTAACTGTGCAAAAGCACTCCTGGTCACTGCTGATACCTAGGCCTCCAGGTTCTGAGCCGAATCCAGGAATACTCCCAAACTGTAAACCTGCATTTTCAGGGGGAGTGTAACCCCATCTAACACAGGTTGATTCCCTATTCCCAGATCTGTCTTATGACTGACTAGGAGCACCTCTATCTTTTCTGGATTAAGCTTCGATTTGTTTGCCCTCATCCAGTCCATTACAGCTGCCAGGCATGGAATTAGCACAGGAATTGCTTCCTTGGAATTAGGTGAAAAGTAATGATAGAGTTGGGTGTCATCTGCGTATAGATGGCACCGAACTCCAAAACTCCGGATGACCTCTCCCAGCGGTTTTAGGTATATGTTGAACAACGTGAGGGACAGCACAGAGCCCTGAGGGATCCTACAGGCCAATGGCCAATGAGTCGAACAGTAGTCCCAACTTCTGAGAATGTACCTCCAGGAAGGAAGCCACTGAAGAATAGTACCTCCAAGCCCCATCCCAGAAAGGCAACCCAGAAGGATACCATGGTTAATGGTATCAAAGCCGCTGAAAGGTCCAGGAGAACCAATAGGGACACACTCCCCCATCTAGTTCTCTGTGTAGGTCATCCACCAAAGTGACCAAAGCTGTTTCTGTCAACTCCTTGGCCATTGGCCTTGGGGTCCCTCAGGGCTCTGTGCTGTCCCCCATGCTGTTCAACATGTACATGAAACCAGGGAGAGGTCATCCAGAGTTTTGGAGTGTGGTGGCATCTGAAACCAGACCAAAATGTATTTAGATAATCTGCTTCATCCAGGGAACCCTTAGAGTTGCAAAGCCACCACATACTGTGTTGTCGAAGGCTTTCACGGCCGGGATCATAGGATTGTTTTGTGTTTTCCGGGCAGTATGGCCATGTTCCAGAAGTATTCTCTCCTGACGTTTTGGCCACATCTATGGCATGCATCCTCAGTGGTTATGAAGTATACCTCATAACCTCTGAGGATGCCTGCCATATATGTGGGTGAAACATCAGGAGAGAATACTTCTGGAACATGCCCATACTGCCAGGAAAACACACAACAACCACCACACACTCCAGAACCGTGCCTAAAAATGAGACCTTGGAGGCTGGTCTGTAGTTGTCCGGTGCAGAAGAGTCTAAGGAAGGTTTTTAAAGAAGTGGTTTACAACAGCCTCTTTGAGGCCTGAGGGGACCCTACCCTGATGTAGGGTGGCGTTTATCACTTCCCTGACCCATTCCACCTGTCCCACTCTGGCCTGTTTTATGACAGGAAGGGCAGGTGTCTAGAGCACATATGGTGGCTCTCACCTCTCCAAGAATCCTGTCCACATCCTCAGGCTGCACAAACTGAAAGGTATCCATTAACACAGGACAAGCAGGTACCAAGGTTACATCCACTGGAGCTGTATCAACTGTGTTGTCTAAATCCGAGCAAATCCAAGCGATCTTATCTGCAAAATGGTGGGCAAGCGTTTCACAGTGTGCTGTTGTATGGTCAGCTTGGATAGGCCTCTAACTACCCAAAACAGCTCTGCTGGATGATTTTGTGCTGCAGCAACAGTATTTGTATAAAACGCTCTTTTAGCTGCTTTCATTGCCCCAACATAGATCCTCGGATATATCTTTGCTTGTTTGAAGTTGGAATCACTCTGAGTTCTCTTCCACTGTCGCTCTAGTCCCCGTCTCTTGTGTTTCATTGCTGCTAGCTCCTTAGTGAAACAGAGGGCTAGTTTAGCTCCACTTTGTGAGAAACGATACTTCAGATCAATCGTGTCTACCACAGGTAATTTCCCCAGTCCAGAGATGGAGCAGGGTTTCAACAGGATTACCTGTCAAGGTAGCGAGAAATTCCCCAAGAGCCATCAGGAATCCATCTGGATCCATAAGCCTCCTGGGGTGGACCATCTTAATGGGTCCCCCACCCCTTTAGAGGTTCTGAGTCCCATCCAGTCTAAACTTGATCAGGTAGTAATCTGTTCATGACAATGAAACCACAGAGAGCTCCTCCGTTCTCAGATCAGCATTCCCACCCTCTACAAAATACAAGGTCTAGAGCAGTGGTTCTCAACCTGTGGGTCCCCAGATGTTTTGGCCTTCAACTCCCAGAAATCTTAACAGCTGGTAAACTGGCTGGGATTTCTATGAATTGTAGGCCAAAACACCTGGAGATCCACAGGTTGAGAACCACTGGTCTAGTGTGTGTCCAGCAACATATGTGGGGCCCGATACCAATTGGGACAGACCCATGGTAGTCATGGCTTTGGTAGTTCCTCAGTGGTTAGATGTCCTAAGGGTTCCCACCCCTGATTTAGACAGAGAGCAGAGTTTTGTTTATAGATGCCAATGCTACCTCTTTTTTCTAACAGAAATAAATATCCAAGTCATTGAAACATAATTTGACACTACAAGGCTATTGAGCAAAGTCTAAATGCTAGTTAATATTTAATATTTAGGAATTTTATTTAGAAGCCAGTTGCCATCTGATTATTCTGAGTGGTGTATTATCTGTCATATGGTACACAGACCTAAGCCATTTTCTGAAAGCAAATATTCAACAGTGGATTGCAGGAATATTTCTTACGTCTCTAGAAAAGCACTCCACATTTCACGTAACTTGTCAACATTCTGAAGCTTCGGCAGCTGCTATTATTTCACTAGTAACTGGATTATGTAGTACAGTGCTTAAAATGACAGATAAGAAGATAATTAATTTCCTTACATGTACATACTGAATTTTTTTGAGAAGCTAGATCAGTTTCTCCAGGAGAGAAAAACAGCAATGCTATCGCATTCAGCAATGCACATCCCTGGCAAAATTAAAATTAAGGATGCAAGCTATGGCAACGAATGCAAACTAGTTTATACTAAATTTTATGATAATAAGTATTAGAAATCTTAGATTTGAAATTATTACAGATGAGAAAACACTTCTGCCCCTCTGTATTTTAGAAGGTTAAAACCAGATGATGAAGCCTTTGGGTTTAATGAAGCCTTCTTTTCCCATATAATGATTACTGATGAGTGAAAAATATATATAACTGGAACTGTGTTAGTCAATTGGTAAAAGAAAACGTTCTCTCCAAAGTTTGAAAACAATCTCCAGAATCCTATATCCGGTTTAACACGCTGCGCTATTGGGGGCCCAAGTGAGTCCCTACTGTAGTATAATGCCAAGTTTTTAGGCTTTTCCTTAATCCCTCCTTATTATCCAACATATTCGCTTTTCCAATGTTCTACCGGCCCATTTAGCTTGGATAAGTGAGACTCTACTGTATTCTTATTCTTATCAGCATCAGCATCATCAGCATCACCATTATTATCTTTATTTCTATCCCACGTTTGTCCCCATGGGGAATCAAGCTGCATAATGTGGTATTCACAGTAGAGTTCATCTTTTTTCAAGGGTTCAACTCTTTTCATGGTTTCAAAAGCATACTTTGGAGTATGTAAATAAAATGCTTGTAATACTACTGCAGTTGTCCCACAAAATCAAGCAGCCCTGTAGAGATAACTGTGAGGAATACTGGGCATTGCGGTCTAACACCTGAAGGGCTACAATATTCTGACACTTGCTTTGCAGAATTCTCTGGTGGAATGTAATACATTTATTACAATGAAGTCTGCTTTTAAGTAAACATGTCTAGGATTAGGGAACACAATTGCAGTTATTTGCACTCTTACTTAAGAACTATGCTCTATCTAACATAGTGAAACTTCTAAGAAAAAAATAGTCTGTAAGGAAAATAAGAATATATAATGCAAAGTATAGCAAAGCAAGTCACATAAGAAATAATCCACATATGTATCATTCAGATTGCAGAATCCTGATCATTTTTGTGCTGAATGGATTGCCATAGAAAATATTTTCTTTCTATAGTGCACTCTTTTTCATTTGTCTTATTTACCACTCTAAATCTATACTTTTAAATATATACCAGGAGGTTTCCATAATGTTTCCAATCAGATTGCTTTCTAGGCACCACTAAGTATCCAATTTCCTTAACAGCATTGCAATTCTTCAAATCATTCTCTGTGGGGATATACCTTCATTTCTACATCCTCCATTTTTTGGATGACTATTACCAACAGAGATGTGATCTCAGCTTCTTTCATCAGCTATCTGAAGGTAGTCCATGTGATTCTAAGGGCCATGAGATTTCACCACTAACCTATACTACTATACATCTGCAACAAACATAGATATGTGTATTTCTGTTGGATGTGACAGAGGGATATGCAGCCCTTTCTGAAAGCTGTTATCTTAATTCTGAAAGCTTACACGTGTAAAAAAATACATGCTCTTCCTACAGCTATCATTGCAGCTATGTTCTTCCTGCATCTATCATTGCAGAGGCCCACTGTCCTTCTAAGCATGCGGATTTATTAATGTGAATAATATGTGAAGCAGCTAAAGTGAGATTTGAGGAATAGAAATTAGTTCTCATTCTGCAGCATTCCTTCCTTACATGTGTCTTGATCCACAGGAATGTTAAAAACCCTTCAATATCCCACACAAATAGGAAAACATTTAGTCCTCCATAAGGTTATGTTTTGAATTAAAACCACCCTTTAAGTCTGAATCAGAGATGAGTAAAGAACATGCTTACAATTGCAGAATTGCTGGTAGACGTGAAAAGAGGAAGAAGAGATTTAACATTGTTCCAGTTACACTCTCCTTCTGGTAACAACCCAGGCAGAACAGATCCTGAGTCATGAAGTATAATGGTTGATGTAGAAGCTTAAGTATTATGAATGTAGAGCTCATTTCCAAAAGGTACCAAAACCAACTAAACAATTACAGGAATTGGGGAGACGGGACGTACTGAGGATAGGCATTCTTTTGGTGTAAAATGAATTTTCCAAGCCCTGTACAGAAGTGATTTGTACCTAATATTCTATTTCCCACAAACAATATGCTAGCCTGCTACGGATCACTCATTTTCATTTTTGATTTGGTGTCTTTTGGAAACAATTCCACAAATGTAAATCTGTGATTTGACAACATATTGATGTTGTTGGATTACAGCATTTCTCTCCACTACCTAAAAGTTAAAAGATGACACAGATCAACGAAACCTGCCTGTAGGTTGCTTTCCCCAATGTAGTTTTTTTCATGTCAGGAGTGACTTGGGAATTGGCAGTCGGCAAGGACATTCCCCAGAGGACACCCAGATGTTTTTGATGTTTTACCATCCTTGTGGGAGACTTCTCTCATGTCCCCACATGGGGGGCTGAAGCTGACATAGGGAACTCATCCACGTTCTCCCCAGATTCAAACCGGCAACCTTCAGATCAGCAACCCAAATTTCAGGTCAGCAGTTCTGCTGGCACAAGGGTTTAACCCATTGTGCAACCGGGGGCTCCACCCGGTAATGAGCCTGACTAGCATTGTCCAAGTGTTTGTTATTATTGAGCGATACCCATTCTAGAGGACAGAGGGTGCCTTTCCAATCCTCCAGGAGAATATGTCAGGGATGTGGACACCAGCCCAGGGAAGGCCCAGAGCCAAAGTGGTTGGAATCACTTCTCTCTCTTTTCTGCTTCTCCCTCACCCTGCCAGAGTATGGGAGGTATTCCCGACAAAGATCTGAACTGATCACTACAAAAGGTATTTGAAAGTAAGATGTGGCCTGCGTGAGCAATAAACAGATCCTGTAGCAACAAAATTCTAGAGACTACAGGCTAAGGTGGGTTCTACAGTGCCAATAGTTCAGTTCGAATTGCATTATATGGTCAGTGTAGAATCATATAATGCACATTATATGCTTTTGCACTGACCATATAATGCAATTCAAACTCCATTATTTGGTTGAGTGGATTTTCTATCCTTTCCAATGCTCTTCTCAACCTGTGGGTCCCTAGATGTTTTGGCCTTCAACTCCCAGAAATCCTAACAGCTGGTAAACTGGCTGGGATTTCTGGGAGGTGTAGGCCAAAACACCTGAGGGCCCACAGGTTGAGAACCATTGCTCTAATGACTCCTGCATTGAGAACCTTGGCCAGTTCAGCAAGGCAACTGCCTAATACCAGATAAGACTCTTTGTCCTACTACTGCTAGTCCAAGTGGCATGAGAGAAGACTTTACTGCAGCAGTTTTCGTGCTTCTTTGGGAGAAGTCTTCCTTGGATATCTAACTCTATTACAAGAGACGCTGCAAGAGTAAACCTGGGACCTTGTTAATATGCTCTTCCACTGAGCTATTATTTCTTCACAGAAAAGTGATTCCAGCATTTCATGACCTGCAGATGAAATGTTCCCTTCTGCCCAAAACTGGCTTGCCAGAACATGAACCTAGCTGGCAGAGAGGTCATTGCTGCTCAGGCTTGTTTGTTGTTATGTGCCTTAAAATCTAACATATGGTGTCTATCTAACTTGCCCAAAGTCATCCTGCAGGTTTCCACAGATGAGCAGGGATTTCAGTTAGTCCAGCACTCAGACTACTACACCACACTGGCTCGGTGAAAAAAATAAGGCATGTTGGCATGTAGGATATAGAAAAACCACTGAGTCTAAAAGATGCTACTGGATTTCTTTAAAACACCTCTCCCATTTTAAGGGAAAGATTAAGGGAGCCAATAGTTTGTGTAGCACAGTTATCAGAAATATCACAATTTGTTGCCTGGGATAAATTCCCAAGTCAAGATACCCAGGGTCAGCTCAAGTTCAGCTCAAGTCAAATCATTTGGGTGCCTGAGCAGAATGCACTCCAACTGTCCAGATTCAACAGGGTCAGTCCTGAGTAATCCTCCAAACTTTTTCATTTAAGTTCACAATGTGTCTTATCACTTTCTCTCTTTGCCCTCAGTCTACTTCAGTTGCTGCAAATTGAGTTCAAACCTCAAAAATAGACTCAAATAATTGAGAAAGAGAAGATAGGCTCAAATCTTGCCCTTTCCTGTAGATTAGTGGTTCCCAATAATTTTTTGGCCATGCTCCACCAAGTTAAAGGTAAAGGTTTTCCCCTGATGTTAAGTCTAGTCGTGTCTGACTCTGGGGGTTGGTGCTCATTTCCATTTCTAAGTAGAAGAGCCGGCATTGTCCGTAGGCACCTCCAAGGTCATGTGGCTGGCATGACTGCATGGAGCGCTGTTACCTTCCTGCCGGGGCGGTACCTATTGATCTACTCACATTTGCATGTTTTCGAACCACTAGGAATACCTGTACTTGCATGTAAATACATAATGGGATGAGAGCCGGCAGTGATTTGAGCATTGGACTTGAGAGACAAGGGTTTGGCCATAAAACTCACAGGCTGACATTGGGCAAGTCAAAATCTCTCAGCCGCAATTGAAGGCAATAGCAAAAATCTTCTGAGCAAATCTTGGCAAAAAAACAACAACCCTATGATAGGTTCACCTTACATTATTTGAAGGCAAACAACAACACAACAACAAGCACAGTGAGATATCTTGGAAATGGGACCCAAGCCTGAACATGAAATGTATGTATGTATGTATAGTTCGTATACAGTCAGTCCTTGAGTTACAAAGTTAAGAATGGGAGTGAGAGAGACACCAGAAGAGAGAGAAATCTACCCCTAGGAAGGGAAATTCATTCCTGGAAGAGTTATCCTGGGGAAAAGGTGTCTCTGCTGTAGCTTTATCACCAATACAGTAGAGTCTCACTTATCCAATATAAACGGGCCGGCAGAACGTTGGATAAGTGAATATGTTGGATAATAAGGAGGGATTAAGGAAAAGCGTATTAAACATGAAATTAGGTTATAATTTTGCAAATTAAGCACCAAAACATCATGTTATACAGCAAGTTTGACATAAAAAGTAGTTCAATACTCAGTAATGCCATGTAGTAATTACTGTATTTACGAATTTAGCACCAAAACATCACCACATTTACTCCAAAAACATTGACTACTAAAAGGCACACTGCGTTGGATAATCCAGAATGTTGGATAAGCGAATGTTGGATAAGTGAGACTCTACTGTACTTGTTTTCATTAACAAGCCATTTTTTTCAAATCAAATTATCCCAGGGACAGAAAGTGAGGTGAAATCTTCTGAAGATGAGCACAAACAGCCAAAGCAAACGCCACAGGGGTGTTAAACCTTCCCTATGCTCTCTCTCTCTCTCTCTCTCTCTCTCTCTCTCTCTCTCTCTCTCTCTCTCTCTCTCTCTATATATATATATATATATATATATATATATATATATATATACACACACCCACACACACACCCACACACACAGCTGGAGTTACACTTTAAAATGTACCTGCTCAATCCACAATTAAATTTAAGAACAAACTAACAGAACTTATATTGTTCATAATTTGGGGATACTTGTATTTTGTGTTTGTTTTGTTTTTTCTTTAATTTTATTAGCACAAAGTATAAATGTCAGAATAGTGTATGGAATATACATCTCTGCAAGTGGAGTTGCATAAGTGAAAATTAGAATAGATCAGCTTTGTAATAGCAATAGGCAGCAGAGGGCTGCTGTTACATTACTACCTTAAGGAAACCAACAAAGTACCAAATGAACCATGCAGACATGCTAGTTTCCTGATATACATAGTCACAATTCACTACCCTGATTTCATGTTGCCTCTGCAACTGAGCTAACTATACACAAAGGTATATTAAATAAAAGGTGATACAGGATTCTGATGAAAAATAATACCCATCTTATAACATTTTAGGTAAAATACCTAATTTTTAAAAAAATACTTGCTGATATACATACAAATACTCAAGGGCCCTTTCTACACCACCCTATATCCCAGGATTTGATCCCAGATTATCTGCTTTAAACTGGATTATATGAGCCTCCACTGCCAGATAATCTGGAATAAGAAGATAGTCTGGGATGAGATCCTGGGATATAGGACAGTGTGGAAGTGCCAAGGATTTTGTTAAGAGCACACAAGGGTGTGTTCGTAGCATTCAGGTATATTTAAAAAGTAATTACTTGTGATAGATGGGAAATAAAAAGTTACAATTTAGTAACTGTAGAGATATAGGATAAGATGCTGTATTTGATATGATTATTGCCACTGAATTTTTTTGAAAAAACAACTTTACATGATTGGGTAATGGGTATGTAAAAGTGAATACTGGAAATCCCCAACGGTCTATGCAATACACACATCCTCTCTGAACTCACACCACTGTTGTTGCCTTCTAGTAAATATGTGCATGGTTTAACCTCGCATTGCCTCTATTTGTTTTAAATATCATTCAGTTTCTAGGGTGGCATACACTGCCTGTTTTGTTCAATACCTTTGTAGGCATGGCTGTTCAGATCTAAACAGAATCTCAGGGCCTTTCCACACAGCCATATAACCCAAAATATCAAGGCAGATAATCCCACAATATCTGCTTTGAACTGGGTTATCTGAGTCTACACTGCCATATATTCTAGTTCAAAGCAGATAATGTGGAATTTTATTTAGCTGTGTGGAAGGGGCCTCCGGGTGCATCTTCAGTTTGACATCACTTTAACTGTCATGGCTCAATGCTATAGAATCTTGAGAGTTGTTGTTTGGTGGAGCCCAATATTCTTTGGCAGAGAAGGCTATATATTTGATAGAAGTACAACTCCCAGGATTCCATAGCATTGAGCCAGAGCAGTTAAGGTGGTATCAAACTACATTAATTCTACAGTGGAAATGCACCATAGGGTGCCTTACTTCCAGGCAAGTTAGCAAATTTTTCAGAAGCATCTATTACATATGTGTGCGTGTATTAGCCCTTTCCTATGCTATCCAAATCTATCTCCCACCCCTCTTGATATATATCTTTGGATAGCATAGGGAAGGGCTAATATATATATTTGGCTGGAGTTACACTTCAAAAATGTAGCTGTTCTGACTTACATACACATTCAACAAACCTACAGAATGTATCTTGTTCGTAACTTGAGGGGCTTATACCCATAACCTGAAGATAATTTTATACACAACATCATTTTAAAATAATGTTGTGCATCAAATGGGTGTACCTTGAACAAGGACAAGTAGTCAATGTGTGAACCACAATTCGGTTCATCTGGAGAAAGAGTGCTCGATTTGCACTTCCAGTTGCCTACAATGCTTTTCCTCACAGTGAATTCTCCTAAGGGCCCTTCCACACAGCCATATAACCCAGAATATCATGGCAGATAACCCACAATATCAGCTTTGAATTGGGTTATCTGAGTCCACACTGCCATATACTCCGGTTCAATGTGGATTTTATACAGCTGTGTGGAAGGGCCCTCGGGGGGCCTTCTACACAGCTGGATAATCCACAATATCAGTGTTAAACTGGTTTGCCTGAGTCTACGCTGCCATAAATGTGGATATTATACAGCTGGGTGGAAGGGGCCTCAGGGGCCTTCCACATAGCCATATAACGCAGAATATCATGGCAAATAACCCACAGTATCAGCTTTAAACTGGGCTATCTGAGTCCACGCTGCCATATACTCCAGTTCAATGGGGATCACAACCAGACACAGTGGAGACATCTTCGCTTGTGCTTTGCTACTCTGCTGCTGAGTACACATGCCCAGTGTGGAACACATCTCACCATGTTAAAACAGTGGATGTGATCCTTAATGAGACATGGCACATTATCACAGGATGTCTGCGCCCCACACTGCTGGAGAAATTATATTGTTTTGCTAGTATTGCACCACCTGACATCCACCGAGAAGTAGCAGCCAGCAATGAAAGGACCAAAGCAGTAACATCACTGGCCCATCCTCTGTTTGGCTATCAGCCAGCTCACCAACACCTTAAATCAAGAAATAGTTTTCTAAGATCTACAGATATAGTGACAGGAACATCTCAGCAAGCAAGAGTCCAAAAGTGGCAGGTTAAAACCCGGAACTTCAAGCCATGGCTGATACTGAATGAAAGACTCCCTCCTGGGCACACCGCAGACTGGGTGACTTTAAAGGTGTTGAACAGACTACGCTCTGGCACCACAAAATGCAGAGCCAACCTTAAGAAATGGGGCCACCAAGCGGAGTCCATGACATGGGAGTGTGGAGAAGAGCAAACCACAGACCACCTATTACAATGCAGTCTGAGCCCTGCCACTTGCACTATGGAGGACCTTCTTATAGCAACACCAGAGGTACTCTAAGTGGCCAGCTACTGGTCAAAGGACATTTACAGTAGAGTCTTGCTTATCCAACATTCGCTTATCCAACGCTCTGTATTATCCAACGCAGTCTGCCTCCCACCCGGAGCCACAGCTGTTTCTCTAGGCAGCAAGGACTGATCTTTTTCAGCATTTAACTTCCGACAGTGTCGTTACTGTGAGTTACTGGGCAGGAGGCAGACTGCGTTGGATAATACAGAACACTGGATAAGCGAGACTCTACTGTAGTCATTGTTTTTGTAGTCAATGTTTTCAATACATTGCGATGTTTGGGCCTAAATTCGTAAGTACAGTAATTACTGCATAATGTTACCCTGTATTGAACTGCTTTTTCTGTTGATTTGTTGTAAAACATGATGTTTTGGTGATTAATTTGTAATATCATAACGTAATTTGATGCTTAATAGGCTTTTTCTTAATCCCTCCTTATTATCCAACATTTTCATTTATCCAGCATTCTGCCGGACCATTTATGTTGGAGAAGTGAGACTCTAGGTAAAGGTTTCCCCCTGACATTAAGTCCAGTCGCGTCCAACTCTGGGGATTGGTGCTCATCTCAATTTCTAAGCTGAAGAGCCGACGTTGTCCATAGACACCTCCAAAGTCATATGGCTGGAGTGACTGTATGGAGCACTGTTATCTTCCCACCAGAGCGGTACCTATTCATGTCCACTCATTTCCATGTTTTTGAACTGCTAGGTTGGCAGAAGCTGGGGCTAACAGCGGGAGCTCACCCTGCTCCACACATTCGAACCTGTGACCTTTCAGTCAGAAAATTCAGCAGCTCAGCGATTTAACACGCTGCACCACTGGGGGGCCCAAGTGAGTCTCTACTGTAGTATAATGCAAAGTTTTTAAAACCTTGTTTGTGTCTTTAAATATACAGTAGAGTCTCACTTATCCAAGACTCGCTTATCCAAGGTTCTGGATTATGCAAGGCATTTTTGTAGTCAATGTTTTTAATATATCATGATATTTTGGTGCTAAATTTGAAAATACAGTAATTACAACATAACATTACTGTGTATTGAACTACTTTTTCTGTCAAATTTGTTGTATAACATGATGTTTTGGCGCTTAATTTGTAAAATCATAACCTAATTTGATGTTTAATAGACTTTTCCTTAATCCCTCCTTATTATCCAACATATTTTCTTATCCAACGTTCTGCCGGCCCATTTACGTTGGATAAGCGAGACTCTACTGTATTATGATATTTTGGTGCTAAATTTGAAAATACAGTAATTACAATATAACATTACTGTGTATTGAACTACTTTTTTCTGTCAAATTTGTTGTATAACATGATGTTTTGGTGCTTAATTTGTAAAATCATAACCTAATTTGATGTCTAATAGGCTTTTCCTTAATCCCTCCTTATTATCCAACATATTTGCTTATCCAACGTTCTGCTGGCCCGCTTATGTTGGATAAGCAGGACTCTACTGTATCGTGATATTTTGGTGCTAAATTTGAAAATACAGTACAGTAGAGTCTCACTTATCCAACACTCGCTTATCCAGCGTTCTGGATTATCCATGGCATTTTTGTAGTCAATGTTTTCAATATATCATGATATTTTGGTGCGAAATTCGTAAATACAGTAATTACTACACAGTATTACTGCGTATTGAATTACTTTTTCTGTCAAATTTGTTGTATAACATGATGTTTTGGTGCTTAGTTTGTAAAATCATAAACTAATTTGATGTTTAATAGGCTTTTCCTTAATGCCTCCTTATTATCCAACATATTCGCTTATCCAACGTTCTGCGGACCCGTTTACGTTGGATAAGAGAGACTCTACTGTACTTTTTCTGTCAAATTTGTTGTATAACATGATGTTTTGGTGCTTAATTTGTAAAATCATAACCTAATTTGATGTTTAATAGGCTTTTCCTTAATGCCTCCTTATTATCCAACATATTCGCTTATCCAACGTTCTGTCGGCCCGTTTACGTTGGATAAGAGAGACTCTACTGTACGTTTTCTGTCAAATTTGTTGTATAGCATGATGTTTTGGTGCTTAATTTGTAAAATCATAACCTAATTTGATGTTTAATAATGGAAATCAAAGATACAGAATGGGGGACGCATGGCTCGACAGCAGTGTGTGCGAAAAAGACCTTGGAGTCCTCATGGACAACAAGTTAAACATGAGCCAACAATGTGATTCAGCAGCTAAAAAAGCCAACGGGATTCTGGCCTGCATAAATAGGGGTATAGTGTCTAGATCCAGGGAAGTCATGCTCCCCCTCTATTCTGCCTTGGTCAGACCACACCTGGAGTACTGCGTCCAATTCTGGGCACCACAGTTGAAGGGAGATGTTGACAAGCTGGAAAGCGTCCAGAGGAGGGCGACTAAAAAAGGGTCTGGAGAACAAGCCCTATGAGGAGCGGCTTAAAGAGCTTGGCATGTTTAGCCTGCAGAAGAGAAGGCTGAGAGGAGACATGATAGCCATGTACAAATACGTGAAGGGAAGTCATAGGGAGGAGGGAGCAAGCTTGTTTTCTGCTGCCCTGCAGACTAGGACACGGAACAATGGCTTCAAACTACAGGAAAGGAGATTCCACTTGAACATCAGGAAGAACTTCCTCACTGTGAGGGCTGTTCGACAGTGGAACTCTCTCCCCGGGGCCGTGGTGGAGGCTCCTTCCTTGGAGGCTTTTAAGCAGAGGCTGGATGGCCATCTGTCGGGGGTGCTTTGAATGCGATTTCCTGCTTCTTGGCAGGGGGTTGGACTGGATGGCCCATGAGGTCTCTTCCAACTCTACTATTCTATGATTCTATGATTCTTAATAGGCTTTTCCTTAATCCCTCCTTATTATCCAAGATATTTGCTTATCCAAGCTTCTGCGGGCCCGTTTAGCTTGGATAAGTGAGATTCTACTGTATTACAACCTTACCCTAGGTTCACTTCTGACATGATAAATAAATAAATAAAATACCCAGAGAATATTAAGACAGATAACCCACAATATCTGCTTTGAAATGTGTTATCTGAGTCCACACTGCCACATAATCCAATTCAATGTAGATTTCATACAGCTTGTGTGGAAAGGGCCTCAGAGACGTTCCAAGGAAATTTCTGAAACATGTGAAGTGAAGTTCAAAGAAGTAATAGTGCTGCTAGTACTAACGCCAACCATGGCATGGAAGGAGAAGAAGGGGAGGGGAAAGAAAAGGAAGCCCTCTTCCCACTCTGCCTGTGTTGTGTTGTGCTGAGGGAGGGAAGGCGGCTGTGGGCACCGAAGCCGAGTGGGCGGGAAAAAGGCTCTCTCTCAAGCTCTTTCCTTCCAGAGAAGGAGAAGCCGAGAAGGGAGTCACTCACTCACTGCTGCTGCTGCAGCAGCTTCCTTGGCAAGGAAACTGAGCCTCAGACGGACTGCTTGGCCCAGGAGAGGAGTTTTCCCCCGCTTCCTGAGGGGAAAACGAAGGGAAGAAGCCCTGGGCCCTTCCACACAGCCATATAACCCAGAATATCAAGGCAAAACATCCACAATATCTGCTTTGAACAGGGATATCTGAGTCCACATTGCCATATAATCCAGTTCAGTGTGGATTTTATACAGCTGTGTAGAAGGGGCCCTCATTGCCATGGCCAAGTTGGCGCCCACTTGCTGGACCCTCGCGTTTCTGGTCACTCTTTGCACCACTGGCGCCCAGGTAAGACCTCAGGAAGAGTGTTGTTGTTATTGTTACCGTGTGTGTGCCTTCCTTCTAGGAATTTCACCTTATGTAAAGGTAAAAGTTTTCCCCTGACGTTAAGTCCTGTCGTGTCTGACTCTGGGGGTTGGTGCTCATATCCATTTCTAAGCCGAAGAGCCGGCATTGTCCGCAGACGCCTCCAAGGTCATGTGGCATGACTGCATGAGGCGCCCTTACTGAATTTCATCTTAGGTACCCTGTTTCCCCTAAAATAAGACATCCCCAGAAAATAAGACCTAGTAGAGGTTTTGCTGAATTGCTAAATATAAGGCCTCCCCCGAAAGTAAGACTTAGCAGGTTTTATTCTGATCCCTTTCTCACCCAGAGTTTTAATTTTTAATCTAGTTTTTAAATGTAGTGTTCATGCGGCCCGCTCTTGTTATATTGCTGTTTTGATCTTATGTTGTACTGTTTATTTTATGTAATGTATTATTTAATTGTATTATGTTATGGTTTATTGTATTGTCTTGGGCATGGCCCCATGTAAGCCGCCCCAAGTCCCCATTGGGGAGATGGTGGCGGGGTATAAATAAAGTTTTATTATTATTATTATTATTAGCAAAGTTTTTGTTTGGAAGCATGCCCGCCTAACGGAACACCAGAGCATGCAGGATCGGTAAATGTACGTACCATAGAGTGTTGTGCATGGAAATATTGGTAATGACAAGAAATTCTTGATAGGATTCACAGTTTGTCTGGTTGTGCTGGTTTGTGATGACAACTACTGTACAGTATATAATAAATGTTCATTTTTTTGTTCAACAATAAATGTGAATTCTTCTTCATGGAAAAATAAGACACCCCCTGAAAATAAGACCTAGCGCATCTTTGGGAGCAAAAATTAATATAAGACACTGTCTTATTTTCGAGGAAACACGGTAAAGGTTTTCCCCTGACGTTAAGTCCAGTCGTGACCAACTCTGGGGGTTGGTGCTCATCTCCATTTCTAAGCCGAAGAGCCGGCGTTGTCCGTAGACACCTCCAAGGTCATGTGGCCGGCATGACTGCATGGAGTGCCGTTACCTTCCCGCTGGAGCGGTACCTATTGATCTACTCACATTGGCATGTTTTCGAACTACTAGGTTGGCAGGAGCTGGGGCTAACAGCGGGCGCTCATTCTGCTCCCAGGATTTGAACCTGGGACCTTTCGGTCTGCAAGTTCAGCAGCTCAGCGCTTTAACACACTGCGTCACAGGGGCCCTGAATTTCATCTTAGGCAAGGTATACTCAAGATGCTGCCACTTCCCTTCTCTATGGGCCCGCTTGTTAGATGCTGTTTCTGTCAGTGTAAATGCATATGACTGTTGGTCGCAGCATTAATAAATGTACAGTGTTCTCTCACTACTTCGCGGTTCACTTTTTGTGGATTCGCTGTTTTGCAGTTTTTCAATAAACTCTAAAAGACTATTATAAATCATAAAAAAATTACAATTAACAGCCTAAGGAAGGGAGCCAAAAGTAGAGAAAAGGAGCCCAAGTGGCAACAGGAGGAGAAGGAGGCGATTTATCAACACACGATTGGTTGATAAATGACTTAAAATAGTGTAAGGTAAGGTAAAGGTTTTCCCTGATGTTAAGTCCAGTCATGTCTGACTCTGTGGGTTGGTGCTCATCTCCATTTCTAAGTCGAAGAGCCGGCGTTTTCTGTAGACACCTCCAAGGTCATGTGGCCGGCATGACTGCATGGAGCACCATTACCTTCCCGCTGGAGTGATACCTATTGATCTACTCACATTTGCATGTTTTCGAACTGCTAGGTTGGCAGGAGCTGGGGCTAACAGCGGGCGCTCATTCCGCTCCTGGGAGTTGAACCTGGGACCTTTTGGTATAACCTAGTGTATAATTACTAAAATATGTATACATATTAAAATAAATATAGTGTCCCTGGTGGCACAGTGTGTTAAAGCGCTGAGCTGCTGAACTTGCAGACCAAAAAGTGCCAGGTTCAAATCCCGGGAGTGGAATGAGCGCCCGCTGTTAGCCCCAGCTCCTGCCAACCTAGCAGTTTGAAAACATGCAAATGTGAGTAGATCAATAGGTACCGCTCCAGAGGGAAGGTAACAGCACTCCATGCAGTCATGCCGGCCACATGACCTTGGAGGTGTCTATGGACAACACCGGCTCTTCGACTTAGAAATGGAGATGAGTACCAACCCCCAGAGTCAGTCACAACTGGACTTAACGTCAGGGGAAACCTTTACCTTTATCTTATAGTGTCCCTACTTTGCAGATTTTCACTTATTGCGGGTGGTCCTAGAACCTAACTCCCGTGATAAGTGAGGGAACACTGTATTGATTGATTCTCTATGGGTCCTTCCACACAGCCCTATAACCCGGAATATCTATGCAGACAATCCATGATATCTGCTTTGAACTGGGTTATCTGAGTCCACACTCCATATAATCCAATTCAATGTGGATTTTATATAGCTGTGTGGAAGAGGCCTGAAATGTAGCCTACTCCTGGAGGTCTATCCAAAGACTACCCAGGCCAGGCCTGCTGTCTTTCCACGTTCAGACATGTCTTTGATTGTGTCAGAAGCGACTTGAGAACATACTGCAAGTTGCTTCTGGTGTGAGAGAATTGGCTGTCTACAGAGACGTTACCCAGGGGACACCCGGATGTGTTATCATGCTGTTGGGAGGTTTCGGGGGCTTTTGAGGGGTTCAGGCAAAACAGAACACCTGGGATCAGATTTTGGGATATAGGGCCTGTCTGGAAGGGCTCTTAGAATACACTTTATCCAAATCAAACGTCATCTTGGTATCCTGGCTCCAATGAGTTTTGAAGTCTCGAAGAAAAACAAGACATGCCCAACTAACTGTGTGTGACCCCAGTCAGACTTTTAAAAGGTGGTCAAAGGATGTAATTTGCAGTAGAATTAAATGCATGTGAAAGAAGCTTTGCTCTTCTTTTTTCTTGTGTTTTCTAATCCCTGTTGGAACTGGTCCATTAGTTCATCTGATGGTGGTTTCCATTGCAGTCCATCTTTGCAGCTGCTCTTCCAAGTGGAAAGGCCTCTGGTGATGTGGCTTTCACCACTTCCCTTGGGAAGCTGTCCTGCAAATCAAACTCGTATGTTTAAACATTTTTTTCGATCGTAAACCAATTCTTATGGTAATTGTTTTCCTCCAATGTGTGGTTCATTTTTACTCTCTCCTCTATTTCTTTTCTTTCTTTTTTTACTATTAGGGCCTTCTTCAGGCTCCCTCTTTTAGATCTATCTATTTTCAATATTTTACCAATATTTTGTAAAATAATTGCAAGTCAGCCAAGACAGTCCAAAGGAAACTGTCTTTACTGACTTGTTCTAAAAAGACCATGTTCTTATAAAGACAATGATACCCAACTTTCTCTAAGTCAGTTATTTTGTCCAGTTTCCCAACAGGACTAGAGGGTTACTGTGACAAGTAAAGTAGTAACATACCAGTATATGGAAATGACTGAAAATTTGAAAAATAAACGCCTCTGAACACATTCGTTGTTGTGTCCCCTCAACTTGCTTCCAAATTATGGCAATTCTAAAATGAGCCTACTATGATTGTATTGGTAACATTTGTTGAGAGGGGGGATGCCATTGCCTTCCTCTGAGGCTGAGAGAGTGTGACTTGCCCAAGGTTTGCACAGCCAAGTGTAGATTTGAATCCAGGTTTCCCAGAGGGATAGGGTGTTTGTACACTGTAGAGTTAAGCCAGTTTGAGTTCTGGTCTCCAGAGTTATTGTTGAACACCTAAACTATTATATTACATTTCTACTCTTATTTCTGTATCTGGAAATAAAAGAATGCAGCATGCAACCTATTGTTTGCCAGTAAGGTCACCAATGCGGGAGACAAATATGTTTCAGAAGATAGATTGTGCAGGACAAATGAAAGATGGCCTGAAGAGCACTGTCTTTCCAATCAGTACCACTTTTGTGGATGGGTAGGATGTTCTCTTTGTTATAAATCATGTTTCATCTTCATAGATGAAGTACAGAGAAGGAGCACCTGTGATTATTTTAATCTAAAGGCAAATTGATGTGAGCTGGTGGTTCTTATGCCAGTGGGGTAGTGAATCAGCTCTGGTTTTAGATTCTAATCACGCTAAAGTGTTATTACACTATATTCCAGCTGCCATGGCAACATCCTGTGAAATTCTGGAATTTGTAGTTTGGTGAGGCCCAAGTGAGCTTTCTCTGGCTGAGAATTCTAAATGCTCTTTCCCAAATTGCAAATCCCAGGATTCTATACAATGTTACCATTGTACTTAATACAGTACTATAACAGTGTAGTATGATAAGGTTCCTAGTCTTGTTTTTCATTAAAGAAGTGATCCAAGATAATGTTTGGGGATAGAGTTCAGCACCTTGGATAGCTTCTCTTAAAATCAGACTAAAACCTGATAGGGAAGCCACTTGAACTTTGTTGTTATAACATACCATCAAACCAATTTCCAACTATGCAATTCTGTGAATGAGAGATCTCCAAGTCACCCTATCATCCATAGCCCAGTTCAGATCTTGCAGACTGTGGGCCCTTCCACACAGCCATATAACCCAGAATATCAAGGAGATAATCCACATTATCTGCTTTGAACTGGATTATCTGAGTCCACGCTGCCATATAATCCAGTTTAATGTGAATTTTATAAAGCTGTGTGAAAGGGGCATCAGCGCTGTGGCTTCCCTGATTGAGCTCATGTAGTAGGACCTCTTTTCCTACTACTATCTGCCTTTCCCAACATTATTGTCTAGTGTGTTGTTTTGTCTCATGATAAGCCTAAAGTACAACAGTTTAGTCTCAGTTTAGTCATCTTGTCTTCTAGGGAGAGTTCAAGAAAGATTTTCTCTAGGATCCATTTAATTTTCCACACTTTCCATAGAACTCTTTACAGCATTGCATTTCACATGAGCTGATTTTCTTTCTAAATGCAGTATTTATCAGTGTAGAATCTAGCTCATTGGAGCTATAAAACTAGGTGAATAGAGGTCTTACAAAGTCTGTTACCAGGAGATCAGAAATGCTGCAATCAGAAGGGGTAAGTGTGTGTGTCAATGTCAAGAGTCAGATGGTCCATTAATATCAAGGTACAAGGGTGTCAGCAACAAACACAGTCATAAAACAGACTGGCTCATAACTGGGAGTCTGAGATCAAGAGCAAGGAATGAGGCACAAAGAATGTAGGCTCCTTCCACACAGCTGTATAAAATCCACATTGAACTGGATTATATGGCAGTGTAGACTCAGATTTTTTTTTCTCGTGTCAGGAGCAACCGGAGTTGCTTCTGGAGTGAGAGAATTGGCCGTCTGCAAGGACGTTGCCCAGGGGACGCCCAGATGTTTTTGATGTTTTTACCATCCTTGTGGGAGGCTTCTCTCATGTCCCCTCATGGAGCTGGAGCTGATAGAGGGAGCTCATCCACACTCTCCCCAGGTGGGATTCGAACCTGGCAGCTTTCAGGTCAGCAACCCAACCTTCAAGTCACTTAGTCCACTACGCCATCTGGGGGCTCCTAGACTCAGATAACCCAGTTCAAAGCAGATATTGTGGATTATCTGCCTTGATATTCTGGTTTATATGGCTGTGTGGAAGGCCCTTTGAAGCCATGAATAGTGTTATTTACAACATAGACAGCCCTATGAAGATTCTTAAAACCTTCTAGCTTTTCAAATGTTATCAGTCAAGTTGTTCCTAGCAGTGTGTTTCTTGAGGAGTTTTTGACTGTAACAGAATATTCTTTCTGGGGGAAATGAGTCGGACTAGTCACTTTTGTCTGCACCTTGCTGGGAGGGGGGCTGTTCTCCATGTTGAGGAGAAACCATAGTAGCCATTAATGCTTTGAAATGAGTTTGATAGTAAAAAGAAAAAAAAGCAAACAAGCTATTTCTGTCAAGATTGCTGTGAATTTTTCGGGCTGTATGGCCATGTTCCAGAAGTTTTCTCTCCTGATGTTTCGCCCACATCTGTGACAGGCATCCTCAGAGGTTGTGAGGTATATTGGAAACTAGGCAAGGGAGATTTATATGTCTGTGGGTGAAACGTCAGGAGAGGAAACTTCTGGAAAATGGCCATACAGCCCGAAATACTCACAGCAACCCAGTGATTCCAGCCATGAAAGCCTTCGACAATACTTCTGGCAAAATTGTCAGAATCTACCAGCCAGCTTCTATTCAAGTTACAACATCTGACTCTTCAGGAAGGATCTCCAGATGCATGTAAGACCATTTTATTGAGTGCAATAAAATTTATTTTATGTGTCTAGAGATCTCTTTCCTTCCTGGTTTTAACAAAGGTTTCACAAACCTCACCTTTCCATAATCAATAGACTTTGGTAAACAACAGAGCAAGGTTCACTTGTATTGCGCTTTGGGAAATGGTTACAGTGGAAAGGAAGGTGAGGAATGAATCTGTCCTTCCTGCGGATCAAACCTGGAGCCAGTTGAGAATAAAGGTGTGCTTCTATAGATACACCTTGAAAGGTTGTCAGATTTATTTGCATATCAAAGTTTGAATTGGAGTTTTTGGTGAGATGTATTTGGCAAAAGGGGATGGAGTGTACACCCTTCCACAAATGTATCAGCTTTAACAATTACAATCACATATACTCTGTCAACTTTACAAGTCACTGCTTCCTCTATGAGTCCTGGCTCATTTCAACCACATCCTGGCAAAAAGTTCCTCATTCTAATTTTGTGCTTAGTGTGGAGAACAATATTGTCTTCTATTCCGGGCACTAAAAGAGTGCATGGAAAAAAATGTGCCAAGTGTTTTAAAGAAAATCACATATATTTTTCAAATGTCGGAAGTTAACTACTTAATGAGACAGTGGCAAGAAAGAAAGACACTTAGCCAGCATGGTATAGTGCTTTGAATGTTAAAGAACTCCAGCACAACAGGGTTTGAATCACCAGTCAGCCATGGAAACCTACCAGGTGATGTTGAGCAAACTCTCTCAGCCTTAAGGCAAAGTAAACCTTCTCACTATAAATCTTGCCAAGAAAACCCAGGCCCCTTCCACATAGCTGTATAAAATCCACATTGAACCGGATTATATGGCAGTGTGGACTCAGATAACCCAGTTCAAAGCAGATATTGTGGATTATCTGCCTTGATATTCTTGGGTATATGACTGTGTGGAAGGGCTCCCAATGATAGAGTTGCCATATATCAGAGTCAACTTGAAAGTCCATAACAAAGCAAAGAAACATCCACAAAAAAATCACAGCAACTGTGACCTAGTCTAGAATTCTATTTTTAAAAAAGATTTGGAATTTTTACATTTCTGTCCAGTATGATCAATTAATACTCTAAGGGTCAAGATCTATCAGAGCTGGGCAAGCCCATGGGACACATGTGGCTTCTAGCAGCCTTTTGTGGCCGACAGCTCCTTTTGAGCCACCACATCCCCTAGCTGTATGGGAGGAGACACACACATCTTTACAAGGCCATTCCTGTGAGAGTGGCGAATATCATCAGTGTTATCAACAGGATGAAACAAGTCATAATTGTTGGGTGTGCAGGTTTATTTACAAAAGACCCTCCCCATAAATGCACAGCAGAGTAACTATTAGCAGCAGTGTGACCCAGCACCAGTAGCCAAATGCAATAAAAAGAACAAAAACACACATACCAATATTATCTCTTCCTTAGAAGGCTTTTCTTTATAGCAAAATAATATGGTAGCACAATTTACAAAAACAAGGTTTCCATAATACCAAGTCCTTCATACTTTCTTTTTTGCTTCCACGCTGGGCTTCTTTCTCATGCTTCGCTCTCACAGAGCCTCCTCTCACAATGAACTTACATGGGAGCTTCACACACAAGGCCTTCAACCTGGGGCTTCTCTCACCAAAGCTTTTCACTCCAGGCCTACCTCATATTGAGGCTTCTCTCACACTTCTTAGTACGACACTAGCTTTCGCCCACTAATTCTAACAGGCTTCGGCCTACTCACTCTCCGCAGGGCAACGCTAGCTTATTTAACCCTTTCAGTGCTTGACTCACATTTTTGTAATTAAAAATACCTAGTTAATTTTTAAATATTTCTGACAATAATTACCTTAGTTGACATACTTTAGTTAACAATGGAGGCATTTTGTGCACATTAAATTGGGCATAGTCCCTGCTGCATTCAGAGATACTTGCTCAGAATTTGGAAAAGTTAAATTGGGTTTCCGCCTTTCACAGAATCCCCATAGGCCATTGCCTATGCCAGCTGGGAGATTCAGGGAATTGTAGTCCAAAAAAGTAAACTTTCCAAATTTTGAACTTCCTTACCAATCAAAGTGTTTAGCATTAGTTCCATAAATCCTATTAATTTCAAATTGAAATAATTTAATTATTTCAACAAATCGTAACAAGTATATGCTTCACTATCTCGTTTGCTTTTGTGGCAAACTTTTTTTCCCTTGATTCAGACATAAATCTAAAGTTGGTTTCACCATGAGTTCTTTTTAATCCAATTAAATGTTGTATGAAACTGACTTACATTGAGCCTTACCCTTGATCCATCAAATTCACTCTTCCTTACAGTGGTTCTCAAAGCTCTTTGAAGGCGATAATTTCTTATCTGCCTTCAAGGCCTAGACCAAAGCATTTTGTTGTCTTTGGTAGAGTGGACTTATTCCACTGAATAGTTAGGTTGTGCAGATTCCTGTGCTACCTCCTTTGTAACTGGAAATGCTGTGGATCTTGTGTGTGAACTCTACCAATGAGTTACAATCTTTCTTCTACATAGAAAACCAAATTATTGGTTCTCTGGATTGGGTTTTCAAAATGCTATGGCATCATATTTGCTACTCTACATCCTCAGTCCAGGCTCAAGGTTTCTGGCTATATGAAGGATGTTAAATATGTCCTTCTTCTTCATTGTGAGAGAATAATCAAATTAATTCTTCTGCCAGTGGCTTGAAATCCAAAATACTCCAAAGGCACCAAATCCTGTTTTATCTTGGAAGCTAAGCAATGTCAGCCCAGGTTAGTTCTTGAATGGAGACCACCAAAAATACCAGGCTTGATAGGTTATATTTAAGGGCTCTTCTTACACAGCTGTATAAAATCCACATTATCTGCTTTGAACTAGAATATATGGCAATGTAGACTAGGATAATCCAGTTGAAATCAAATAATGTGGATTTTCTGCTTTGATAACCTGGATTATCAGTGTAGAAGGGGCTTCAGAGGAAGGCAATGGCAAAACCACTTCTGTGTATTCCTTAAGAAATTCTTACAAAATTTATGGGGTCATCATAAGTTGACAGGCAACTTGAAAGCACACATTCATATGTCTAGTCCTTGTTTATCCTGTTCCTAATTTACTGTTTGTCATATAGAAAGTTTTAGGAGTTGAGATTTGTGTTTTAAAAAGAAACAGTATTCTCTTTTTCCAAGTTTGCTTTAGCTTTCTGCATTTCCTGACTGGATATTTGCTTTATGGGATAGAAATTTTGTGATGTGGTTTACAAGCTTCATTGGAAAGTTGACATCACGAAAACCATTTCCTTCACGGTTTCAGAGTTGTTTTGAATTAAAGACCTGGAAGTGAATGTCTGGAGAGTCAGGGATACTTCTGTGCACAATTAGATTCTGTTTACAACAGATTGGCTCCTTGAGCATTTTAAGTGAGTCTTCTATTTCTTCCCATTTTGCATGAAAGAGACATGAATGTAACTTTCAGTCCTATATCAGTGTAAAACCGTGGCTCCCAACCTTTGGTCCTCCAGGTTTTTGAGACTTCAGCTCCCGCAATTCCTAACAGCTGGTAAGATGGCTGGGATTTCTGGAAGCTGAAGTCCAAAACACCTGGAGGACCAAAGGTTGGGAATCACTGGTGTAAAGGCAAACACCCACAAAAACTAGCATTACATAACATTTTCTGTACTTGTTATGTCAAAGGTCAGATGCCAACTGAGAGCAAAATATAGTTTATTTAAGTAACAACTCAAAAATAGCTCAGTAAATTGTCAGAAGCTTAAAACACTTAATCTTCAGTGTTATTAAGCAGTCAAAACAGAAAAAAACGCCAAAAACATGAACTGGCATATAATCCGGATTAACCAGAGATATAATCCGGATTTAACATAAAGTACTTGAACTCAGCCCAAAGACACAAAACGGGCTTAAAATGGCAAAACAAACAAAGGTAAATCACTGCAAAGCCCCCAAACCTTCCCCAAAACCCAGGAGTACAGCAGCGATTCCAAACTGAGGCAAAAACCCAAACCAGGTTAAAAGTTTGTGCCGAAAGTGGCACAAACAAACAAAACTGGACAACGCTGAGGAATTAGCTGCGAGCTACTGCAGAGTTGGAAGCCAGGCCAGGAGCCAAAGGAGCATAGCGTTGTAGCGAAGTCAAGCCAGTCCGAAGTCGGGATAAGGGTCAGGAACGAAGCCAGCAGTTAGCAACGGTAGACAGCCACGGAGATGAGAACGATGCCAAGCTGAGTTTGGGAGTGAAGAGATAAGCCAAGTCGAGATTCAGTCCAAGGTCCAAAGGGTGAAGTCGTCACAAGAAGGTCCACGTCAAGGGATGGCACAAAAAGCCAAGACAATGAAGGCGAACAGCAGATCTGTTGCAAAGTCCCAAGCCAGTCTTCAGAATCACGTACAGGAAACCCAGTGGCGCCCAGCAACACCTTGCCACACGCAAAGAATAGTGGCCAAAAATCCCCAATTTATTTAGGTTTCCTTGGGCGTCCAAACTTACAACGCCCTAGGATCAGGTGTCCCAAGTTCCTCATCAAAATCTGAGCTCCAAACAGCCAACGCCCTAGGATCAGGCATCCCAAACTCCTCATCAGAATCAATATTATCGTGCCCACACCCAACTCTGTCCTCACCTGTGGAACTACCCTCATTCCTCCAGGCAAACCATGTGGGATCTGCTTCTGAAGATACCCAAGCCTCTCCATCATCCACAGCATCCATGGATCCAGATTCCTCCCCAAGATCCTCCGGAGCCCGTGCCCAATCTATGCCAACTTCCTCTGTCACTAAGGGTTTCTCAGCATCCATTTCCACCTCAAGATCCTCTCCCAAGTCCCCACATGAATCCTCCTTGGAAGACTCCCCATCAATCTCCCTGATTCTCTTCCTGTGTAAATCTTCCAGCGAGCCCTCCTCGCGAGGGTTCTTCCTTCCTCTCCTGATCCCTCCATTATCACTCACAGCCTCAGAAGACTCATTCACAACATGTTATTTATTTATTTACTGCATTTATATCCTGCCCTTCTCACCCCGAAGGGGACTCAGAGCAGCTTACAAATTATATGTACATTCAATACATTATATTATTAGCATAGTACAATATTAGCATTATATATTACTATATTGTACTATACCACTATACTGTAATATTAGTAATATTATATGTAATATATAATATAAAATTAATATTATTATATTGTATTATTATATTGGGTGCTCCCTGTTTCAGAAAACATACTTAGGTAATGAATGATTAGGCCAACAAGAATAATGCAACTATTTGCCCAGGTTTTTGAGATTTTAAAATCTTAATCAGGCAAGCTAAAAAATGGGGTGAGTGGGAAGCAAAAATCTTACTCGGTGTTAAAGTCATGGTGCATCCATGGACAAAATATTGAAATGGTTTCCACATATTTTGACTAAGTTCTCTCAGTAGACGTGATGGTTGGAGGTTTCAAACAGAGGCCAACTAAGGGCCAACTACAATGCCATATAATCTAGTTTCTGAATCCAGATTATCTGCTTTGAACTGGCTTATACGAGTCTACACTGCCATATAGTCAAAGCACATAATCTGGATTCAGAAACTGGATTATATGGCAGTGTAGATGCGGCTATAAAAAGCATTTTTTTTCAGAATCCCTTATTGCGCATATGTGAACAGCAAAACTGAAAGAAAAGAGGAGACCAGATCACTTCTCCAGGTATTCCCCAGCATATATTTTGCTTAGGTTACCAAAATAAGAAATAATAATAAAAATGTGGAGGCTGGTAAGAGTAAAATTCATCCCTAGATACATTTTGGAGGAAACCTTCACAGCTAGCATTTGGAAAGAGGAAAGTACACATTTTGATCTACATGCTTCCAAATTGTACAGACTACATAACTGTTATTACAGCTTTTGGCCAAGAGTCACCCACAACAGTCCTAAGGGATTTTGAGTAAGGTTTCCTAGGACCAAAGATGAAGTCAGATAGAATCATAGAATCTTAAAGTTGGAAGAGACCTCACGGATCATCCAGTTAAACCCCCTGCCAAGAAGCAGGAAAATCACATTCAAAGCACCCACAACAGATGGCCATCCAGCCTCTGCTTAAAAGTCTCCAAAGATGGAGGTGTGGTCTGACCAAGGTGGAATAGAGGGGTAGCATGACTTCCCTGGATCTAGACACTATACTTCTATTTATGCAGGCTAAAATCCCATTAGCTTTTTTTTGCTACCGCATCACATTGTAGGCTCATGTTTAACTTGTTGTCCACAAGGACTCCAAGATCTTTTTCACACGTACTGCTGTTGAGCCAGGTGTCCCCCATTCTGTATCTTTGCATTTCATTTTTTTTCTGCCTAAGTGGAGTATCTTGCATTTGTCCCTGTTAAACTTAATTTTGTTAGTTTCAGGCCATCTCTCTAATCTGTTATTTTGTTAGTCTCAGCCCATCGAATGTTTGACAACAAATGTTTGAAAGTGTGTAGATTTTTAGTTTGCATGTTATTTGCTGAATGTTAGTCTTCATGAGACATTCCTGCTAGGGCCCTTCCACACAATATCTGCTTTGAATTGGATTTTCTGAGTCCACACTGCCAGATAATCCAGTTCAATGTGGATTTCATACAGCTGCGTGGAAGGCGTCACAGTCAACCATTTGAACAGAATATAGCACAGAATATAGTGCAAACATTACATGATGAACATTCCAAAATTACTAATTCAGTTATTATAAGAAGAGTGCTTCATTAAAAAATAACAATAATATCTCAATAGACTGATATGGATAAAGTTCTGTTAGCCTTTGTGGGATGATGTTATATTATTTATCATGTAGCAAAACAACAGCCCTAATATTGGACCTACAATTTTCCTTTCTTTTTTCTCACTAGTTGGGAAAAGAACAATATTTTCACAGCAATTATATATTAGAATAGTGTACACTTTGTCTTGGATGGCAAAGTAATTAAATAGATATTGATATAGATGTGTGTATCCCCTTGTTCAGCAGTAAAGGAAAAATGTGGGATAAATAAAAGATAAAGTATAGCATTAAAATACAGTATTTGAGACAGTTTAAAACAATGTTAATTATGGAATATTTATATTGCATTTATAAAGAAACTAGCATAAAATGGTAATAACTTTAACGTTAAGACAGCAACTTGTATACACAAGCTATTGCTGCTGCACAAAAGGTGAAGCACTTCAGATCTTCCGGGCATATTTTGTAAAACTTGATGTCTAAATTGGCATTGAGGGTCACAATAGAGAGAGCACTATAATAAAACATGCCCAACAGTGTCTACTTTCTTTGCTTCAAGGACAAAAGTGTTTGCAGTATGGTATGTTATTATATCCTCCTGCCAATATTCCTTATGAACACTAGTGTTTATTCAAGAAGAAGTAAAATAGCAATAACTGTGTGCTTACTAATCATTTGGCTCAATACCACATTCATTGACAAGTGATTTCTGCTGCGCCCTAGATTAGCAGTTCTCCATCCTTTGGCCTTCCGTCTCTTGTAGATATCATTTTGAGAAGATGATCTGCTTACGAAGATGATCTGCTTACACTGGCAACGAAGGTCCGCATAGTCAAAGCAATGGTATTCCCCATAGTAACCTATGGTTGCAAGAGCTGGACCATAAGAAAGGCTGAGTGAAAGAAGATAGACGCTTTTGAACTTTGGTGCTGGAGGAAAATCCTGAGAGTGCCTTGGACCGCAAGAAGATCCAACCAGTCCATTCTCCAGGAAATAATGCCCGGCTGCTGACTGGAGGGAAGGATACTAGAGGCAAAGATGAAGTATTTTGGCCACATCATGAGAAGACAGGAAAGCTTGGAAAAGATCATGATGCTGGGGAAAATGGAAGGAAAAAGGAAGAGAGGCCGACCAAGGGCAAGATGGATGGACGGTATCCTTGAAGTGACTGGCATGAACTTGAAGGAACTGGGTGCAGCGACAGCCGGCTGGGAGCTCTGGCACAGACTGGTCCATGAGGTCACGAAGAGTCGGAAACGACTGACCGAATGAAGAAGAAGAAGAAGATCTGCTTATGGTCAGGAACTATGGGAGCTGAAGTCTGAAACACCTGGAATATCAAAAGCTGGGAACCACCTCTTAAATAAATTAATTTTTTGGCTCCATGGACCCTCCTGGCTTTGTGGTTTTGCCCAAAGCCAGGAAAACAAAACTAGAAGGCAGAAATTTACTTCTATTTCTGAGAAAGATTTTTTTATTTTTTAAGCAGGCACAATGGTCACCCAACCTAGTTGTGAAAGGTTGATAGGTGTTCCTGAAAGTTTCCAGGTGACAGAACTCACTTTTTTTTGTCAGAAACAAAGGGCAATACAGGAGAGCACAGAGGACCCTAGGGCCACAAACACAACACTGGAGGCTGCATGTGGCCAAGGAATACATTTATTCCTGCCTTAGATCACATTGTTCAAGCAACAACCCATTTGGGGGTGGGGATAGTCACAAGGAGTACAAAGCTTTTAGTGTATTGCACTTGCAAAATGATTATTTACTTTTAATACCACTTTTTTCATATCTAGAAGTTACACCTGCCGTACATCGGAGGACATGACCTCTAATTCAAAGGAGTTATGGTTGCTTTCACGCAATAGGTGCACACTTTAAACAAACATTGACTTTCAAAAGAATGAGATTATTATTAGAGAATGATCCCTACAAGGCTTCTAGTTATTGGCCAAAAAGGATATGTCAGAAGACCTGTGGAAAGCCCCTATGTTTCTCTTTTAGGTTTTATTTTCTTTAAAAAGAAGAGGCCCCTGCAACTTTATCCTTTGTCAGTGATGTGTCTCATGATGGACACTCATCTGAGCGAAAAGAAATTTTAGCAGTCTGTGACACACAGTTTCTTCTGCATTATAAAAAAATATTTTTCTAAACCACTCTATCAAGAGCTGATTTAAATTCTAATGAATCTACCATTTTCTCTTGTATGTATTGTTTGGCTTGGTATCACTTTTGTACTAAGTGTAACAACCAATATTGTTCCTTTCCCAAGCCATTATTAATTCTTGTAATGATTCAACATTCAAAATTTTGCAAACCACACAAGTACAGGACTTCAATGTATGAGTAAGCCCACTGAAGAAAGTGGCACCACATTTTGATCTCGAGAAAGGACAAGTTTCTATCAACCAACACTTAAGGCAGTTCAAGTTGTCTTTTGGATCTCCTCCTATACTTTATTCATACAAGTGTTCTTTATGTGAAAGAAGCAGACAGAATGTGTTTCACATAGAATTTTTGGAAGGAGGAAAGTAATTCTTAAATTTAAAGAAGTGGTTGCTGATGTAACCTCAATGAATTCAGGAAGATAGGAGGGAATAGAAGTCTAGTGAAAGACCAAAAAGAATCTGGGATCCATGTTGTTTCATTCAATTTTTCAAATGCCTTCTTTCTACCTATTTCGGAATTTGTTTTTCTTTTCTGCAGATGGAACTTGTACATCCCATGTAGGGATGAAATTGCACATTGTTTAGAATCTAATGGCTCAGGAGAGAGTTCACTTGAACTCAGTAGGAGTCAAGGGTGCATCCCTGGCACTGTATTCGCATATATCACAAGATTGCAGTTCTTAACACATTTCGGAAGCTAGAGAAAAAGAGGATGAATTGGTTGTTCTGGAAGATCCAAGAGCAGAGGTTCACTTTTTATATTATTTCAGAACCTTCCCACGTTTAACATAAAAGAATACTTATTCCTCAAATCTGGAAGTATATTTCTGGTTTTGGTTTGTAGTATTTTTTATAGTGTGTGTACTCTCAGAAGGGTCTTTAGCAGAATACCTGGCAATGGACCTGTCTTAGCAGCCCATCTATGGTCTGAAGGCACTTCCAGACAGGCCCTATATCCCAGAATCTAATCCCAGGTTTTCTGTTTATCCCAGATTATCTGGCAGTGTGGACTCATATTATCCAGTTTAAAGCAGAAAACCTGGAATCAGATCCTGGGATATAGGGCCTGTCTGGAAGGGCCCTAAGTCAACATCACATAGGTAGTCCCATTGAGTCAATGAAATTTAAATTTGTATTTACTCACCATGTTATAATTTATTCAATGGGTCTATTCCACTTAGGTCTAACCTAGTGGTTCTCAACCTGTGGGTCCCCAGATGATTTGGCCATCAACTCCCAGAAGTCCTAACAGCTGGTAAACTGGCTGGGATTTCTGGGAGTTGTAGGCCAAAACACCTGGGGACACACAGGTTGAGAACCACTGGTCTAAACTATAGGATCCTAGCCACTGAGTTCCACTACAAAGCACTGAAATTCTAGTAAAAGCTTGCATGAAGATAAACAGGTGTTGGATATTGACATTATGTTTTTATGTGATATAAAGAGAAAGAATGCTTTTTATTATTTTATTGCTGGCTGCTTATCAAGGAAGTGAGTGATATTACTGTACAAAGAACTGGCGTACAAAGAACTTCAATTGCGATGTTGCAATGTGCCGTGGTGGCCAAAACATGTTGGAACAGAACTTCCTTTTATCAGAAAGCTTATGGATCGGGTTCACTAGGAGTTACTAGAATACTTCTTTTCCTATGAAAAGGAGAACTGTCATTGGATGTATATAGATTTCCTGCTATTCCCTTTGATTTGGCTCTTGTGAATTTGCATGCTGTTCCCTAAAGCTGAAGCTTTTGTTCCCATTAAATTCTATCTGGAGTCACTGTTAAAAGTTCTCATGTAAAGAGGAACTTGCAGCCTGAAACCAAAAAGGAATATTTTTTAGAAGAAATAGCATTATGTATAAACACTTTTTGGACAGTAATTTGGATTTGTGTAGAGACCCACAACTGCTTATCCGTTTTCTTAAAAATGTTATATGTACAGACCCACAACCCTATTACTAAACATAGTTTAGCACCCAGGTGGTGGAGTAGTTACACCTTAATGTCACATTTAGCACCAGCCATCATGGAGGTCAACAAATATTGTACATTTCTACAGACAAAGGGTTTTGTATATACTGTTGTATGCAAAAAAGCCTGTTGGACTTTCCCAAAGTCTCAGCTTGTGTAAAACCCTCTGCATGCACAGTTGTGTACACATATTATGCTCTGTGTCTACAAACATTTCCACTATATGCTCAGAAAGGAGGAAGAGGGGTAAACCAACATACACAACATTAGGAACAGAGCTACTGAGCATAACTTCACACTCTATTCCTGTGTCACCATAATCCAGGGTGGGCACGTGCTATGGCTTCATAAAAAGCACTCCATTAACTGCATGCACTGTGAAAGATAAAGCTGGGACAATTAAATTGGATTTAGTGAAATGCGAAGTAGGGTTGTGTTAAACACTATGAGGGGTGTGGCCCCATCTACATTGCCATATAATCCACTGGCAGTGAGTTTAAGCTCCATTTTCTTGGTATCATATCCAGTTAAAGTCAGAGAGAGCAAAATGTAGCCCAAGGCTGATTTTGTGGCCTTTCACCCTTGTTGATTCCCTGTGCCAATCTTCTTTCTGATAATTTGCCTTCTGAATTGCTTCACACAGGCTGGATCTACACTGCCATATAATCCAGTTTATGAATCTAGATTATCTGCTTTGAACTGGATAATATGGCAGCATAGACTCATATAATTCAGTTCAAAGCAGATAATCTGGATTCAGAAACTGGATTATATGGCAGTGTAGATTCAGCCTGTGTGAAGCAATTCAGAAGACAAATTACCAGAAAGAAGGTGGTCACAGATCAAACTATCTTCCAGTGGCAAGGTAATAATATCAGTATATGTCAGAACCTTGTTAAAAATCTGACAAAGAGAATAGCAAGACTCTCCTTACCATAAGGTTGGACAATGTAGAGCACCAGAGCAAATAATTCCAGCATATTATATTGCTACTTTCATCCATTGCACCATTGATATAACTTGAGTTTTCTATTGGGTTATATTTTGATTACAATTGATCTCTCGCAGCTTTCTTTGTGGCAAGACCAGCCCTCTTTATTTGAATTTTCAGATATTTTACATTTCAAATCTCAGGAGCCTAAGAAAACATGGCCAATAGTTAGGAACTGTGGAACTTGGAAGTGATATCAATAGAGTGGGCCCTTGGCATCCACTGGGGTTTGTTTCCAAGACCTCCTGTAGATACCAAAATCCACAAATGCTCAGGTCTCATTGTATACAAAGATATACTAAAATGGTTCCCCTTATATAAAATGGCAAACCGCACAAATTTATACTGGAGCAGTGGTTCTCAACCTGTAGGTCCCCAGGTGCTTTGGCCCAGAAATCCCAGCCAGTTTACCAACTGTTAGGATTTCTGGGAGTTGAAGGCCAAAACATCTGAGGATCCACAGGTTGAGAACCACTGTACTGGAGAGAACCTCAGCATCTTTGAAATGTAAGAGGCTATACAAGATATGCTCTGCATCATGTAGTGCTTGGTGTATAGTCAAATCAAGATCTGCTTTATGAATTCCCCCCCCCAAATATTTTGGAGCCATAGTTGGTTGAATCATTGGATGCAGAACACATGGATATGGAGGGCCAACTGTATAAGAAAATTAATACTTCATACAAGGGTTATGTACTGTATTATCAGTACTTTCATTTTTCATTAAAAAAATCTCATGTTACTTACTACATAATGGTTTAAAATCTTAAACTTGGTATATTTCCTTGTCAGAGTTATAGGTTATTGCCAGACAAATTAAATGAGGACTGGTCGATAAATCAGCCAAAAGAAGATAACAATAGCCAGACTTGTAGTATTCCTTGATCCATTTGAATGAGTCAACCAAACAACTATCTAAAATGATGAGAAATGCATAGCTCATTATCTACCTGTTTTGGAAAGGAATTGATTATATTTCTTATGAAATCTGGGAATTCCCCTTGTTGCTAAGGTTATCTTCAGGTTTGGGAATTTGATGCCATGAAACACGTGTCAATAATTATTTTATCCAATTTTTTAAAAGGTGGTAGCTGTGGAAACCCTTTCAGATTTCCTATTAAAAGAAAAGGAGAAGCATTTCTAAAGGTTATAGATCTAGCCTTTAGAACTGTTACTGGAAATAGATAGTTTTTCCAGAGAATTAAAAGTCATTTGAAATTGCTGCCTGTGGTAGATACACTTATTACACTTTTGTGTCTGGTAAACTGGTATTTCAAGTTTTTCTGGTATTTCAAAAACCTGTTTGACTTCAAGCACCACAGAACAAATGAAACATATATGTATATTCTAGTAAATACTGGCTCTCTGAAACCACTTTAGCTAAATATAGCTTTCTTCCCCCTGTACTATACTTCTTGGACTCTCATCCAGGTGCACTTCCAGGTGAAGTTTTTACTGTGTAGACACTTTGCTCATTCATATAATTTTGTGTCAGTGGGGCTGATTTTTAAAGATGTACTTTCTTGAACTTTTGTGGCTAAGGCTTCTGAGTCCTTTCCAGACAGGTCCTAAATCCAAGGATCTGATTCTAGATTTTCTGCTTTAAACTGGATTATATGAATTCGCACTACCAAATAATTTGGGGTAAACAGAAAATCTGGGATCAAATCCTGGGATATAGGGCCTGTCTGGAAGGGCCCTGAGAGTGCAATCCGAAAAAGTAACTTTTCTGACTCTTGGTGATGGGAGGAAGCTCCAGACAACATTGTGTTACATATGTAGCTTATACTGCTGCTTCTGTCAGTTTTCTTACTACAGAAATTCCATGGAGAAGGAAGACTCAATAGCTGTGTCCTTTATTTGGCATACTAGAAGCCATCTGTCTGTACTTGCTAATGATTGGTGCATGCGTTGATACATAGCTAAAGATGGAAAACAGAGAATATCTGCATTTTGCTTACATCTTGTCAGAAATAAAAGAATATACTGCTTTTTTCAGATTCTGAGATACCATTGATTGTATGGTGCACATTAATTTCAGTACCACCAACAGAAAGAAAGGTTTATTTATATATATAAATGCACCTCCGATTCTAAGAATTGAAGAAATGGTGTGCAGCTATTCTATTTTTTGCTTTCATTTTCCTATTTGTGGAAAGAAAGAAAACAAATAAAGAAGTGGTGTGAAAGGACAACAAAATAAAATCGACATTGCCTGGCCCCTTTGATACTACCATGAATAAGTTAAGACAATTGAATATTAAAAGCATCTTCTCAATTCACCTCTGATTTTTTTTATCGTGTCAGAAGCAAATTGAGAATACAGTTATAATGTATTAAAAAAGCACAAACAAAGTTAAAAACTTGGCATTATACTAAATTTCAATTGACCAGAAGCTGGTCAATAGAGTGCCTCTGGTGTCACTGTAAAAAGGTCCTCCATTGTGCATGTTCAGGCTGCATTGTAGTAAGTGGCCTGTGATTTGCTCTTCACCACATTTGCATGTTGTGGACTCCACTTGGTAGCCCCATTTCTTCAGATTGGCTCTTCATCTTGTGGTGCCAGAGCACAGTCTGTTCAGTACCTTCCAAGTCGCCCAGTCTTCTGTGTGCCCGGGGGGGATTTCTCAACTGGTATCAGCCACTGATTTAGGTTCTGGGTTTTAACCTGCCACTTTTGGATTCTCGCTTCCTGAGGTGTTCCTGCGAGTGTCTCTGTAGATCTTAGAAAGCTATTTCTTGATTTAAGGCATTGGCTTGCTGGCTGATATCAGAACAAAGGATGGGCCAGAAATGTCAATGCCTTGGTCCTTTCATTACAGGCTGCTGCCTCCTGACAGATGTCAGGTGGTGCAATACTAGCTAAACAATATAATTTCTCCAGCCATCCTGTGATAATGCGGCATGTTTCATTAAAAGCCACATCTACTGTTTTAACATGATGAGATGTATTCCACACTGGGCATGTGTATTCAGCAGCAGAGTAGCAAAGCGCAAGGGCAGATGTCTTCACTATATCTGGTTGTGATCCCCAGGTTGTGCCAGTCAGTTTTCGTATGATATTATTTCTAGCACCCACTTTTTGCTTGATATTCAAACAGTGCTTCTTATAAGTCAGAGCACAGTCCAGAGTAACTCCCAAGTATTTTGATGTGCTGCATTGCTCCAGTGGAATTCCTTCCCAGGTAATCCTCAAAGCTCAAGATGCTTGTCTGTTCCTCACCTCTGATGTCTATATGTCATTTGTGCAACAGTGATTCAAAACGCAAGCAAAGCCCATTCAAAAATACAATTTTGATTTCCTTGAAACATTTCTCAACTTAAGAAGGACTTCCCTATTATATCATCATTTCTCTCTCTTTTTCCTCCCTTCAGTTCTCCATACAAATTACCCCTCTTTGTAAAGGTGACCAACACTACGAATACGCTGGGCAATGCTGCACCAAATGTGAACCAGGTAAAAAAGCTAAAGAATGTTGGGATTTTTTTATTCATGGGTAAATATCTTTCTTTTAAAAAATTGATGAACTTATTTCCTAAGTCTGTTCTTTTTTTAAAAAAAATGAATCACATTACCATTTGATGGAGGATGTAAAAAGCATTTCTACTTCCATTGAGAGAATGTTATTTGAGATAAAAGAAAATAGAGCCCAGTGACATGTCTAAAACATGTCTTTTATAAAGTTTTGAAATATTAATGGTGCTGTTGTCCAAAAATTATTATTCTGAGTCTTAGATCACAATGGCATGGATGTGTCTCAGAACAATGGCAGAAAGGGGGAGAAAAGGGTGTGTGGGAGAGAGATTGAGAGATTAAGAGTCATTGCCGAACACTTTTGAAACTAAAAAATATAGAAGTTAGAGAGAAAGGGGAAGAAGTTTATTACAGATGGTAATTCAAGAGCACACTGAAGTAAAGGAGGGGGAAGAGAGCTGTAATGTGCTAAGTCTGCAATCTTGTATACTAGAGATGACCAACTAGTGGCTTTCCACTAGTTCAGTCCATCAACTGAAGTGATGGAGTTCAGTTTTACTCTCTAAAACTGGTACAAGGGAGAAATGTTTTGAACTGCAGTCCAACATCTAGTGGGCATGAGTTGTGTTATACGGTATATCACTGACTTTGATGGGCCTTACTTCTGAATAGACATGTATAGGATTGCACTGCTTTGCCCCAGAACTAAAGAAAAAACTCAGCAATATGACTCAGATGGATCCAGATTAGGAAACATATACAATTTCTTGCACAATTTAATTGTAATTTCTGTGAATGAAACTTAGTTGACTCACATACTAATTCTTCCCCAAAACTGAATATATTTTAATTTTCTGTATGCCAGTGGTTCTCAACCTGGGGTTCCCAGATGTTTTTGGCCTTCAACTCTCCCAGAAATCCTAACAGCTGGTAAACTGGCTGGAATTTCTGGGAGTTGTAGGCCAAAAACATCTGGGGAATCCCAGGTTGAGAATGGCTGCTCTGTGGCCTTTGGTTCCATGCTCTTTTTGGGTACAACACAGTTGGCGTTAACAAAAGAGGCAGTGAATTCCTGGGCTTGGAATTGTTGTTTTAATAGCTAATATATTATTAGCATGATTGTGTTTTTGTTTGTGAAAATATTTTGTTTTCATCATGTTTTTATTCAGCTCCTAAAAATACTCCTTAATAACATTCTGTTAACACATAACTTTCAAATTACATTAGTTACACCTTGCTAACATGTTACTTTAAATGTTGCTTATTATTCAGAACTGTCTGTGTTAATGCCCTTGGTATTAAGATGATTAAAAATATTTGTATTCCCCTTCATTGTTTTAAAAAGGGAGTGGGGACATCAACTTTTGACATGTCACATCCTAATTCTCCATTTAAAGAGGATATGTTCTTAATTACTCTGTTACGGTAATAGGAAAGATAAGTTGAACACTTCTGCATCCCAGGGTCTGTATAAGCACTTGCAAAATACTGTCACCATCTTTCCTTACTTTTGAAATTTATCGAATGTCCTCTGGACTCGGCTAAAGGCAGATTGTTGTGTTTGATTGGTCTTATACAAGGAGGGCAAGTGTTTCTTATGTAATGTGCCATCATGTATTATTTATTTCCCGTGAATCAAAGTTTTGCCTCTGCCAGGAGCCCAGTAAGTGGCAATAGGCATGATACTTTGAACTGAGTTCACCCAGCTGGAGTATGGGGGTTAATAATGCCAAATCTCCTTATGGAGTTGTTGCAGGGTTACAACTAGTTGTGAAACACTTTAAACACTGGAAAGTGCTATACACATGTCCCAGAAGATCAATTAGTTCAGTTTTTCCAACCATTTCTTATAATGGGTATGCCTAGGAGCTGATAAGATAAGAAGCTACAAAATGACTTTCACTCAGTATCAGCTTATTGCTTGCTCGCTGCAGGCTGCCCTGATAAGAAAAGCAGTGAAGTGCTCAGCCCTTTTGAATACTGAAAAGAACACCGGGAAATAAAGTACAGTATAAATAAATGTAGATACTTACATTAAATAAAATAACTTGAAACTTTCAAGAAAGTAAAAACAAAAATTCTCAGTAGTACCTTGATACAAATCTCTTTAAATGCTTACCAAGACTGCAATAAAAACATATTTTCAGCTACACTGTGGCCGAAAGCTGGATAAGTGTGCATCAGATGATTGAGTGTAACAGGTCAGTTGGCAAGGCTCTGGAATTTAAAAGCTAGATGATCATATTCACCTGTGCTTCTGGCCTGAAAGGGGTTGGAGAGTTTCCTCTGAGGAAGGGTCATGCTTGGAGCAGACAGTGTTTCTGAGTCATTAAAGCTCACTAAAAGAGCCTGAGTCATGACTGCAGCCTTTGGAAACCAGGCAGGCGACAATGCCCTTCAAGCTGGAGTGAAGGCTTCGATATGGAATTTGAGAGGCATTTGCTCATGTGCTTCCTGAGCTTATTTCTCACACAGGCAAGCAGTGTATTTATGTTTGGATTCTCAAGTGCATTTAACAGTGGTTGAAATCATAAAGTCTAGGAAGCTTCATGGGTGGCCACAGCAGAAATTAGCAAACCTATCAAGCTTCTCTTCCTGCTCACTGGATCCTGCAACTACTACTTATAGTTGGTCACATTCTGCCAAGTGCTAACCCTGGCTGGTGTTTTCTACATGATCCACCATACAGTAATTTTTCCACATTTATGGAGATTAGGGGTGTAGGATCCCTACACTAATGGAAAAAAGCTGCTGTTGCTTCTTTTCCCTGATAAAATGTTTCCCTAGATCAGTGGTTCTCAACCTGGGGTGCCCCAATGTTTTTGGCCTACAACTCTCAGAAATCCCAGTCAGTTTAGCAGCTGTTAGGATTTCTGGGAGTTGAAGGCCAAAACATCTGGGGACCCCAGGTTGAGAACCACTGCTCTAGGCATTTCTAAATCCTCCAGTGCATTTCTGTGGTCAGTTTCTACCTAGAGAAACAGATTTATTTTCAGTCATATGTAGGGCAGCAGTAGAGGCGGTAATATCCAGCAATCCACAAATAATTAAATCCCTGAATGCTTAAACTGTAGATGTGGGGGGGGGGGGAGGTTACTGTAGTTCTAAATCTCACTTCATTCTAGGGACCAACGTTTAGAACTGATCATTGGACAACCTTCATTTTCCATATTATGTTGAATGATTCCTTAATGGAAAACCTGTGTCCGATTTATTTGTAAATTTTCAAGAACTCTTTCTGTCCTCCTCAGGAAAGTACATGGCTGCAAAATGCACTGCCACCTCAGAGACTGTATGCCAACCTTGTGGCCCAAATGAATATATAGATATCTGGAATGAAGAAGAAAAATGCTTGCTTCATAAAATATGTGACCATGGTAAGCAAAATGTGAGAAGATGTTATTTGTCATTCTTACTGAGATGCTGACCATTAACGTGACCATAATAGTGGGAACAAAATGCCAAATTGTAAACCGATATGCAGAGCCTACTTTCTTGTGCATTATATTAAAGGAGTTGACTTTTGGGAAGGTAGAAGATACCAGTGGCTCCTGGGTCTCTACCACATTGCACAGTTATAGTACTTTGATTCCACTTCAATTGTCCTGGCTTTATCCTGTGATAACCTCGAATTTATAGTTTCATGGGCAGTGGCATCACTAGGATTGGCATCACGCAATGAGGTAGGTAATTCATGGTCTCACCTCCATGGATTGCCTCCCATACCAGACTAGACCACAATATTGTTGTAGTTTATATACCAGAGAAGTTGCTGATACAAAATCAGCAACCACTTAAAAACAGTGATTGTGGAATGGTGATTAGAATGTGGAAGGATGGGTGTTTCATTTTTGTAATTATGCATATATATTGTGTATTGGGGGTGGCATTTAATTTTGTACAATAGCAATAAAGTTATTCTATTCAATTCTATTATATTCTTTAAAAGCACCAACATAAGCTAATGTGTGTACTTGTAGCACATGCAGACAAAACCACATGATTTGAAGTGTCATTGTAACTGGGTAATAAAATAGTGCTGAGCAGAGAGCAGGTGCATTGCAATGTTCAAAAAGTAAATCAGCACAGAGGTTTCATTGTCTTCTAGGTATATCGGTACAGTATCTGTAAACTGGGCTTACAGAATATTTGTAATTATATTTAACTATAGGGATTTTTAAAATAAAAAGCAGATTTTTGCTAGAACACTGCACAAAGGGTTATGAATAGTTACCTTAATGTGTGGTTCACACTCCCTCACATTCCTCTAGTGATGATGCTGTTCACTGGGCATTTAGCATACTAGAAAACTCTAGTAGCTCATCAAATCCCAGGATTTCATAAGATGCTGTCATGGCACTTAAAATTGTATGGAGGTGATATAATTATGCAGGGTGAAAGAGACCATTAGATTGCTGTAGAGAGCCTCATAACTCCATTGTAGAGTGAGACTCCCATTTAAATCATGGGTTTCCATTGGTAGCAGGAAGTTTGAAAGGCATGGGCAATAGAGAATATCTGCTGTATTTTTTAAAAAGACGATTTGTCTGCTGCAACAACCTCTTTGAAAAATGGATTCTGACAAAATTTCACTACTGTCCCTTTTATCCTGTGCCTTACATGTATTGTTCCTCCGCTGTCTGAAGTTTTGTTATCCCTCACTCAGAAACACAACAAATAGTTGTCCGTCTTCAATGAGAATCACAAAATAGTCTGTCATTTACCAATACTCAAGAATTTTCCAAATTTTTGTGAGCTCCATCCGTGGCTTTGCCAAGATTCAGTCTAGTATCCTTGTGATATAGAATGTATTTTATGTCAGAGCTGAAACACCAAAGCAGCAATGTTTGGTGATTATGCTATCAGTAGAAGCTGTGAATTTGCTCAGAATTTTGGTCCGAACTTCAAATGAACTATTAAGTGTGCTGAATCCTGTCTCCAAAACTTCATGCAGCAACATTGATATCTTATATATTCATGTATAAGTTGATACCGCGTATAAGCCAAGGGCAGATTTTGGGATCCAAATTATGGATTTGATATGATCTATAGATCATATTCAATCAAGGGTCATTCTGTGGAGAGGGGAACAGCCATTCCAGTTTAGGGGGCAAGCCACCCCTAGTTAATGCTGCCATTTCCCCACCCAAGTATCCAAAAAGACCAGAAGTGGCACCATAGTGAAGAAAATAGTGAGGGTCTATTTAGGTTCTCCCAGGATGGACTTAGCTCTATCTTCTGTCAATCTACTTAAAGAAGGAAATGATTCCTTTTTTGATAAGAGCTAAAGTCACTTTAACCCATAGATAAGTCTATCCAGGTGTTTTTTTTTTTACTAAAATTCCAAGACTTATACATGAGTATAAAGGGTAGTTTCTTTCAAGTTCATAGTATATCAACAACCCAACTAACCTAGAGCATCATTACTCTGAAGGAAAGGCATACATGTGGTCTCAACTTCCATGCCCTTTTCTTCTTTTTTTTTCTTGCACCTAAAGGAAGAGCTTTAATAGAAGTAAATCCGGGAAACAGCACATCTCAGCGACAGTGTGCCTGCACTGCTGGTTATCATTGGAATGAAGACTGTGACTGCTGTAGAAGAAACAGAAAATGCCCCCAGGGTTCTGGAGTTAAACATCCCAGTGAGATTTTGATTCATCTAACATCTTTGGGAAACTGGTTTGGTTTGGGTTATTTTTTAAGTGTTTAGGTTGTGTCCATTGTTTTCTACAACTCTATTGCAGAAATCAATAGCCAGTATCAAAATATGATTATTGAGCCAGTGAACCCCTTTGTATGGTGGATGTTAAGACTAGGCAGCAGAACAGCCCAAGGCACACTGCATGTTCTGAGCTGGAGCTGACTCCAGTTGCAGTCTCTTCAAGGCTTCATTTGGTGTTGAAATTACCACTGCTGTAAGAGGAGTTTTATTGGTGGTAAATGGTGCACCAGGTGGTCTACAGCAAAGGAAGCATCACAGTCTTTTAAACTAATGTAATCCATCATTCCCTCAGAGCAGGTAGCAATTCTAAGCAATTTGCCCTAAAGGCAACACTCCCCATGGCTGGTTAGTGGATTTGCTGGTCTGTGATGCCCACAAGTTAATAACAGATGGATTGCTGTGCTTATATTGGGACGAACAACAAAAGAAACAAAATTGCACATGTCTGACCCATATCCCACCCCAGTAACTATAAGAACACGAAATAATTTTTGCATTGCCATTAGCAGGCTGCTTTAAGTCTCCTTGTGGAGAGAAAAAGCCGGATGTAAATAGACATAATAAACATAAACATAATAATAGCAATAGCAGGTTATTAACGTTTGTCCTTGATGGTAACAGAGCCTATATATTCTGTATTGCACAAGTCACACAAATTGGACCTCTACCGTTCTTTTGATTTTCTAGAACAGCGGTTCACAACCCGGGGTCCCCAAATGTTTTTGGCCTACAACTCCCAGAAATCCCAGCCAGCTGTTAGGATTTCTGGGAGTTGAATGCCAAAAACATCTGGGGACCCCAGGTTGAGAACCACTGTTCTAGTAGAATCTGCATTTGATCAGTAGCCGCTGATGGCTTCCATGTCTGTATGAAATGAATTTTCCCTGAGTTGTAGGCTAAGCGCTTAAGAAACTATCCAATGTGCTGAACCTCTTTGGGGAAGAAAGTTCCCAAAATTATGAATACCTTGGCTAGTTCAGGCTAATGGACAACTCCCAATAGCATGGAATCCACCACTGCAACTATATCAGGAGAACTAGGAGAGGCAGGCAACAAATACAATCTATTAGTATTATTAGTATTAATATGACTGTACCTGATATTAGGTTTAGCATTGCATGAAGAACGCACTGGATCACAGATGGGAAACAATTGATGGAGCAACTGCTATTGAGAATTCCTGGGATGGGAAGGTGGTTGGGAGAATGGTTAAATAAGAAAAATAAACAGAAGGCTTTACATCCTATGTTACACTTGCTCCTATGCAGAAAAGATCTTTGTCAGCAACACTGCTTATCTTCCTAGACTGCTTTATTCAGGTTTTTAAAATTCTGTTTCTTACAGTACAACAAAACAAGGACACGGTGTGCACACCATGTCCCACAGGATACTTTTCTAACGTTTATTCTGCGACGGATGCATGCAAAATGTGGACTAAGTAAGTCACAGACCATCACCTATCTATAAGTCAAAATGTATTTACATGTATTTACATGGGGTCTGACATGGTTTGATGGATCTCGACCACAATTGACACACATACCCATCATGCTCCAACTTAAAAATAAGTTTGGGTTTGGGGTGAGGGGCTGATAGAGGAAATGATGGGAGTTGTAGTCCAGTGGAGACCTGGATGAATCTCACTAATAATGGATTTGGACCAAAGTTGCTGTACATACCCATCATAACCAACTTTTACATTTACATAACCATCTGTCACATATATATCCCTTTTATTTCAGTCAGTGGAATAACAAGTTTGGTGTATATGTTTATAATTCTCTTGCAGAGCTTGACCAAATACTGGTGACACAACCGCAGCCACTGCTCACTTTTTTCTTTCTTCTTTGTAGCACCTATTTAAATGCAACACACTGTGCAATAATTGTGCCATTATGTATTGCCCATTTACCACCTTCACTCTCAGAGAAGGATATCATGATAAAACCACATTAGTGCAGACACTCCACTTAGGTTCTCTCATAGCCATATTATTAAGCATCCATTGACAGTGGAAAAGAAAATCTGCTCAAGGATTTAGTCTAAGATACTGAACCAAATTTGGGGACCAGAGTTCAGAAGATTGGATAGTGCCTCTAAAGTTCAGACTGGAATCCAAAGCAGATTCGTCACCCCATTTCAAGGAATCCACTAGCTGACATTTAGCTATGTTTTCAGGTTGGCTACTCTAGTCACAATGTTTAGACTACTAACAGATTCAGTGAATGTTAGATGTATCCTCTCTCTCTCATTTTCTCTCTCTCTCTGTCTCTCTCTCATTTTATTCTTTTTCCCCCTCCTTTTTTCATTCTTTCTGCAGCTGCACAGCTCTGGGAACGGAGGAAAAGATGCCTGGGAACAGCTGGTCTGATGCAGTTTGTAGGCAGCATTTGAAACCACACGAACAAGATGGTAAATATAATTATACACAAGCACCAATGAGACAGGAGCAGCAGATGATATTTGAGCAAAAAAAGTTTATCAAGTTTAAGTTAAACGGGAAATAACATTTTTAAATCAGGAACAGATTTTTTTTGTCAGATTTTGTTACATAGTGTAATGTGACCTCTCTTACAATTCTAATCGAAACAGGATTTATACAAAACAGATCACCTTTTGTTTTTCTATGAATCCTAAATAATAATGCTAGCTTCCAGATTTTCTCTATGCACATTCATAGGATCATAGAATAATAGAGTTGGAAGAAACCACATGGGCCATCCAATCCAACCCTCTGCCATGCAGGAAAACACAATCAAAGTATCCCTGACAGAGGACCATCCATCCTCTGTTTAAAAGTTTCCAAGGAAGGAGCATCCATCATACTCTGAGGCAGAGAGTTCCACTGTTGAACAGCTTGTATGGTCAGGAAGTTCTTTCTAATCTTCAGGTGGAATCTCCTTTGCTGTAATTTGAACCTATTTAAGTCCTAGTCTCCAGCGCAGCAGAAAACAAGCCTGCTCCCTCTTCCTCATGTATCCTCTCAACCTTCTTTTCTCCAGGCTAAACATACCCAGTTCCTTAAGATGCTTCTCATAGGGCATGGTCTCCAGACCTTTGATCATTTTAGTTGCCCTTTTCTGAACGTTTTCCAGCTTGTCAATATCTCTTTTAAACTGTAGTGCCTAGAATTGGATACAGTATTCCAGGTGAGGTATAACCAAAGTAGAATAGAGAGGCACCATGACTTCCCTGGATCTAGACACTATACTCCTTTTGATGCAGCCCAAAGTCCCATTGTCTTTTTTAGCTGCTGCATCATACTGTTGACTCATTTTAAAGTTGTTGTCCACGAAGACTCCAAGATCTATTTCACATGTACTGTTGTTGAGCCAGGTATCACATATCCTGTATCTTTGCATTTCATTTTTTCTGCCTAAGTGTAGTATTTTACATTTGTCCTTGTTGAAATAAAATGAAGCTTATGGTTTTAATAAAAAGGAGTGCACCAACAACTGCCCTCTTTGGGGTTTTGCTTTTTTGCCATGCCGCTTAATTTCTTTTACAAAATAATATTTGTAAAAGTGTGTTATAATCCATTAACTATACTTGAATTTTAAATCTAGTTGCTCAGATACTATATGTTCATTTTTCAGATTCCAACACATTACTTTATATAGTGATTGCTTCATTCTTCCTTGTTGCTTTGGTTGGCATTTTTCTTCTCGTGAGATACTATCACAAAAAGGGGAAAACATTAACAGGTAAGTAGCATCACTTATGATCGTGTCTTATTATGAAAACTGTTTGATAGATGTGTATTTTCTGTCTAAATCACATTTGCATTTGCAAATTCTTAAATATAAATATCTATATTAGTCCATAAATACATTTTTTGTTTGTTGTCCAATTTCTGTATTTTAGCGTATCTTAAATGATCCAACTGTCAAGGACTTCTTAAACCTTTCATCCTTCTCAAAAGCCAGTTTAGCTAAACTCATCATGCAAAATATAAGCCCTCTATTTTGGGGGCGGTTGGAGGTATAGTATGCCTGAAAAAATGGGAAAACTGGGGGAAAAAATTAAACTAAGATAACACCTCTCAGGGAATTTTTGTGTCGTCCGGTGTAACCCTGACATTGGAAGTTGATCATGGAAGGACCTATAAATGCCAACAAAACTGTTCTCCTTAGGAATTTCTAGGGCTGGATCTACACAAGCCTATATTCCAGGATCTGATCCCAGATTATCTGCTTTGAACTGGATTATATAAGTCTACACTGCTAGGTAATTTGGGATAAGCAGATAACCTGGGATCAGATCCTGGGATATAGGGCAATGTAGATCCAGCCTTAGTCCTCTAGCATGAAAAAATATAGAAAAATAAATTAATCAAATCAGAAAATAATCAAAATCTGCAAAAGTTAAACCCACAAATGTGGAGGGCCAACTGCATATTCCAAATCGTACTGCAATCAATTGAACTGTTATGTCTGTGTCAATCCACTGAAATAAGATGAATTGTGGAAGTTTACTGACATGCAGGAGGTTCAGTGTCCATGTACCGCCCATGTTTTCACAACCCCAATACAGAAAAATGTGCACATTTTGATGTACATAAGGAGCTGCTCTGCATACCAGTCTCTCTATTTAAAAGAAGCATCCATTACATTATAGCGCTTGTCTTCCTTTGTGCATGTGGACCAGATTCTTTAACTGACATGTATCCAACTCGCTTATTATTCATTATAGTGCATCTTAGCTTTCCTCCACTATCTTAAAGGAAAGTTATATTGTGATTGATTGATTGATTAATAACACACATTCATTTAATTTGCAATACTTTTTAATGAATTAGATGAGTAATCTTCTCACCACAGCTGTGTGTGCCCCAGTTCCCACATTCCTCAGAAATAGCTAGATCAAGAGTGTTGGCTTTCTTCAGGCTCATCCATTGAGTCATTCATTTTACTTAAGCTTACCATTGATGCAGTCATTCGCTTAAGATGAACTACTAGAATTTAAGTTGGTTTCCTTCCACTAACTTCAGTTGGACAAAATAAGCTTTGATTTTACTGAGTTGTGAATTAGGGTGAGATTGTGACTCAACCTAAAAGCATGTCAGGCTTGTTTAAGTAGTTTTGTGGCCAGTCCTGTAAAACTGTACTACTCTCTGTAAAATATTCTTTGGATGGAGTGGAAAACAATAATAGTCCCTACTTCAAATCAAATTCAGACCAGGGATCTCTGGTCTAGATTTCTTCTCTTTATACCTGCCATTTCTTGTTTGAGACCCATTCGTAGATATTGTACCCTTTTATTTAGGAACTATGACAAATCTGCAAGCTAATTGTAAAATCTATACAAGGCAGCCTCAAGAGATTTCCATAAGCCCTATCTATTGCTGCTACATTCAGACGTGTGTTGTCTCCATTTTCATCATAGCGTGGTTAGATTGTAGACAATTTTTTTGTCTTTTTTCTTTCCACCCTAAAAAGCTTAAGTGACTTTCCCAAGACATAATCATTGTCAGTAAGAGTTTTTGAACTAAAATATGCTGGTGGTTTGGTACAATTATTTTGCCTTAGAACCTTAGGTTCTAAAATAGTGAAGAGTAGAGACATCAGACTGGCAACGAAGGTCCGCATAGTTAAAGCAATGGTATTCCCCGTAGTATCCTATGGATGCGAGAGCTGGGCCATATAAAAGGCTGAGCAAAGGAAGATAGACACTTTTGAACTGTGGTGTTGGAGGAAAATTCTAAGAGTGTCTTGGACCACAAGAAGATCCAACCAGTCCATCCTCCAGGAAATAATGCCTGACTGCTCAGTGAAGGGAAGGATATTAGAGGCAAAGATGAAGTATTTTGGCCACATAATGAAAAAATAGGTAAGCTTGGAGAAGATAATGATGCTGAGGAAAATGGAAGGAAAAAAGAAGAGGGGTCGATCAAGGGCAAGATGGATGGATGGTATCCTTGAAGTGACTGGCTTGACCTTGAAGGAACTGGGGGTTGCGAAGGCCGACAGGGAGCTCTGATGTGGGCTGGTCCATGAGGTCACAAAGAGTTGGAAGCGACTGAACGAATAATCAGCAACGACTTTCCTTGAACTAGACATGATGCTCCTATAGATGCCGCTTAGAATCGCATTGGCTTTTTAAACTGCTGCATCATACTATTGATTCATGTTCAGCTTGTGGTCTACTAAGGCCCCTTCTACACTGCCATATAATCCATATTATCAAAGCAGATAATCCACATTATGTGCTTTGAACTGGATTATATGAGTCTACACTGCCATATAATCCAGTTCAAAGCAGATAATCTGAATTTTATGTGGCAGCGTAGAAGGGGTCTAAGATTCCTAGATCCCTTTCACATGTACTGGTGTCACCTATCCTATATCTGCGCATTTCCTTTTTTCTGATTAAGTGCAGTTTCCATAGCTAATATTCTGAAATGTAATGAAATATTTTTTTAAGTTATAAGTGAATATTTTGCTATTATTAGAACTGCCTCAGTCATACTCCTGAAAAAGAAACAATGTTTTAACTAACCTAATTTCCAGTCGTTCCCAAGCTAATCATAAACAGACAATGAGATGGCTAGGTTGTCTTATGTCTTTATGGGTTTTTTAATTCTTGGAAGATGTCTTTTTATGCATCTGTTTTTCCCCCATAGCAAAACACATACTTTATGGAAATATTATCTTTTTCAATGAAGTCAATGAGATTATATTGTTGAACATTTTGTGTACTCCTTCCATGTCTTCCCAGTGCTAAATATAATTGTTTCTTTGGCAATTCATGTGATCTGTCTTGTAACAAACTAGCCAGCCAATCACGGGCACAGACCTAGATCATTAACTGGTCAGTCATAGCCTAATGCCACATGAGGTGGAACAAAGATGGCTGGAATATTCTATTTTAGTCATAGATGCTCCAGAAAGACATATCTTCCATTTATACTGCTGGAGTGGGGGAGAGCCTTATAGAGAATATTTTAACACAAGCCCTTGTAGAAGATGTGGACTTTTCCAAAGAAGAGATTAAAACAAGGAATTTCAGACCAACTGCATTTAGAGAATTAAATTCTGTATCTAGTGCCTTGTTAAAAATAAAAATTGTGCCTCTTGAGTAAATCAAGGCAATCAGTTCTCCAGAGTGTGTTTAAGTGTGATATATTTTGGTCACTGGGTTAAGAAGGACCCAACATTAGATTTTTGTCTATAATCTGATATAATCCCTAGGCTCCCTCACTGTTCAAGTATTGTTCAGTTGTGTCAAGAAATAAAATAGTGAGGTGAATAATATAGTTCATTACTAAGTTAAGCAGGAGTCTATCATTACTGGTCTCTTATATAGATACAAATTTGATTCCTTCCCCAAATGTTGTGGGGATGTGCCTTCTGTGTGGTTACTGTGATACTGTACGGATTACCTCAGTTGGCTGTGAATTAGTCACCTCAACCCTACTCCTTTCATGGAGCCAAACATCCTTTGAACCCTAAAAGCTGTGGCAAAACTGATTTGCACAACAGGTGATTTGATGTATGGTTTCATTTGTGATTCACGTCGAGTGTACCCAAATCTAATTAATTTTTATCTTTGTTTCTCTTGCCAGCAGATTTGCAGTACTGGGCTCATGTGGTATGCAGACAAATAAAAAGGACAAAGGTGAAGTCTGAGGCTATACTTATTTCTATGTTGGGTTGTACTGCTTCTCATTTCCCTCTCTTGATTTCCTTGGCAGCTACTGAACTCTAAGTGGTGAAATAAGGTCACAGACTTGTCAAAGGCTCTTCAGTAGCTGCCATACCACATAAGGGAGGGGCAAGATTACAAGCAACAGAGAACCATAAAGGGTCTCCTGGCATTAAGCCATGGAGAGTCAAAACTTCTCGGCTCCTTGTTGAAATCCATGAAATTTCATATAAAGAGATTGTCACAGTTATTATTACGGTATATTAATGGGTTGAATTCCTCATTTGCTTCTCTAGGGCTGACTGTCTAGGCTCCTTTCAAACAAACAAAAAAGTCCTCTGTGATCTGTACTATTTGGGAATCATTCTTTCGAATCAGCAATTTCCCCCCAATATGCCAGAGACTGTTACTATGTGTGTGCCCCATGGTTTATATAGAGTGTAAGCCTAGTTCTACACTACAGTGACTACACTGACAATTTAGACTACAGTGAACCTTCAAAATAATTGTTACATTATCCAATCAGAGCTTACTTTTTATTTTAAGAAGTGTTTGATTTCTTTTGCAGGATTCCCCTTGTGATACATTTGTAAATGGAAATGTGGCATGTCCTGAGGGTCCTCTGCTTTTGAAAGACATGTATTCTTTTTCTGAGGATGTATTTTATCCACAAGGACATAATGTCAATGGAGAAGGTGTCCCTGATGCAATCCACTATGAATCGGGCGAAGATTTCCCAACACAATCTCTTATAACAATGTCTGAAGATGACCACTTCAGGCAGGTTCCCATGGAAGATGAGTATACGGACAGAATGTCCCATGGCCCCCATTACTTACCGTTACTTAGTCAAGCTGAAAGCAAGCCTATCTCATGTTTCTCAGAGCCATTGGAAATGGGGGAGAATGACAGCTTGAGCCAGTGCTTCATGGGAACAGAGAACGTCCTGGAATTTCCATATTGCTGTTGCTCAGATGCTTCCTGTGGAACAGACACCGTCCAGCCATCTTCCCACAAATGCCTGCCAACCTCTTGCTATCATTCTGCCTGTAGGGATGCTGATATGCAGGATATAAGTGATGCCTTTTTAAAGTCTGGAGAGACATGTGGCTGCACTGCCTGTAAAGCATCTTGTAGAGAATCCGCCAGTAAACATTTCTGTACTGGCAATTCTTTGGAAGACAGTAGCCCTTCTCCACTGGGCACCTATGGCTTGGACTCCCCTTCATTGAGCCATACTGATTCTGCAAGCGACTCTGGTGTCAGAAGTGACCCCTTTGATGGGAATGGCACAAAACAGCAGAATGCAAAAAGAATTCCTGAGTCGAACTGCAATACGTCGGATGCCCCAGCAGCATCTGGTAAGCTCCCTCCACTCCGAAATGTAAAAGTCTTCTTGTTTCCCATGTCGTTGTCAGGGCTGGATATGTATCATCAAATATCCACATTTAATCCCACTGTCAGTGAAATCAGATACAGAGGAACATGCAGAGGGGATTGCCACCATGGCTTCCTTGGAGCTTCCAGCTAGGAAGCATGCTCATGTGGATAGAAATTTGGTCTGACTAAGCCAAGACATGGCTCTTTTCTTATGCATGATAAGGGACTACGATTGGAATGTTCCATGTGAGAACTGGGGAGTAATATTTCATTACTATTGAGTCCCCTATGCCCAAGCATTGTTCTTACTGTTGTCATGTCTTCTCTGCCTCCTTCTCCTTCTCATTTCCACATCTATATTTTTGGCAGCATTCAAACGTTTTAAGGGACTTTTTCAGAGGCACATCCGTGTTTTGTTTGTTCACTTGAGAGTAAACCCTAGATGGACAATTCATATTACTACAGAGACACATTTTAAACTCTGTTCAGTATATTTTAATATGTGTAGAAATATGTTTTACTTAATGTTTTTATGAGAATGTGTTTTAATTATGTTGCACTCTGCTTAGAGCCGTGAGGAGAGGTGGGTAAGAAATAAAAATTATTATTGTTATTATCCTTCTCCATGTCCCCAAAAGGTTCTTCTGCAGTTGCTGTTACTTTCATTTTCACTGTGGCCAGATGTACAACAGGTTAATTTTTCTATCTTCAATATTTTCTCAGTAAAAACTCTCTAAAGATGCTTCCTGGCCACCATAAAGCCTCTCCTCACATCTTCCTGGTGCAAAAAAATGATGTGCAAGGAGACCGAGGTGGGGGGTGGAAGGGGCGGCAAATGGGGATTTTCTTTTTTACCCCTCCCATCATTTTCCCATGCCAGGAGGATGCAAGGAGAGGCAAGGGACCTTTTTTTAGTAAGTGTTATGAGGGAAATGAGGAGGTTTGGGATGGCTTCATTTCAATTGGGATGGTATGTAGCCACCACCCTGGAAAGCCCAGGGTTTGGGTGGATGGGTGTAGACTAGAACCCATGCTGAAATGGATTATTTCAACCCATTTTAACCCATTTCACTGCAGGTTTTAGGGCTGTTTGGAAGCACACCCAATGTGCCATTGAAGTTTCCTTTTGAAGACAGTCAATAGGGGAGCAGGGGAAGTAGTTACAATTTGGCTTCCCCTGTGCCACAGTTCCAATCTGGATCCTCTCTAGAAATCTCTTTTTAAAAATGACAATGCATAAATGTAATCACACACTTCTTGTATTGTCAAGCTGTGTCTGAAGTTCGATGTAGAACAGGAGGAAGTAAGGCAAGCTTAATGAAGCCTTTGTGAACCTTGAATATGATCAAAGTACAGAGGTCAAAAGGGGCATCTTTTTGAAAGCAAAATATAAATGTGGAAGCTGATGGTAGAAAAATATCAAAAGGAACTCTTCGGGAAGATGCTACCTGGAACAGTTGCTTCACTGTGTTTACACACACACACACACACACACTCAGAAAGCCTTGTTCTACTTATTAATCCTACTTTGAAGGATGACACTGGTGAGCCAGGGATATTTATTTCTAAGATTCTGGAAATGGTCTAGACCCAGCAGGGTCACATGTTGGTGCCAGTGGTTTCTCTCCAGCCACCAAAGAAACCTCCACTATTTTGGCATTCTCCAGTGCTGGCTGGCCAAATATTGTGGTGATAATGGCAGAGGAAGAATAAAAAGCAGATTCCTTCACCAATCAAACTCCAGTCACAAACCAAGCAGATGAAAACATTAGTCACAGTTTCTTTTTTAAAAAACAGGATCTCTCATTATGGAATATGTCAGCCTTCCGTAACCTGATGGTTCCCACACAACCAGATATGTTGGGTGGGAACACTTGGGAACATCTGAAAAATAGCACAGCTTGTTTCATAATGATGTGCGCATTGACTGCATGCTGTATATTAAATATCCAAAATGAGGTAGAAGGATCAAGTCTATTTCAATCCTGTTGCTAAATATATGTTTTTATTAAAAAAAAATACCTACTGCTTTCAGAAGTTGCATTGAAGCGTTAGGATTACATTGTATTGCAGCTTTAGAAGTTGACAACAGGGAAGAGCCATATTTGTGACATGAAGTCTGAATGCTTCAGTGCAGCTTGGTCTTGGATAGAGAACTGAATCTCCCATGATATTCTGTGTCTTTGAATGCAGTTTTCATGGGCATAACACAGAGCAAACGCCTGCAGCTTCCATTCCTTTTTCTGCTTTTATAGAAAAGTAGATCACGGAAGACTTCAGGAATTTGAGAGTGCATCTTAACTTCTTTTTTTTCTCGTGCCAGGAGCAACCTGAGTTGCTTCTGGTGTGAGAGAATTAGCCGTCTGCAAGGACGTTGCCCAGGGGACGCCCGGATGTTTTGATGTTTTTACCATCCTTGTGGGAGGCTTCTCTCATGTCCCCGCATGGAGCTGGAGCTGATAGAGGGAGCTCATCCGTGCTCTCCCTGTAGATATAATGTAGTTTAGCTGCCACTTTAGCCTGCCATGGCTCAATGCTATGGAATCATGAGACCTGTAGTTTTCCAAAGTCTTTTGCCTTCTCTGCTCAAGAGTGCTGGTGCCTCACCAAATTACAAGTTCAATTAATCCATAGCATTGGGCCATGGCAGTTAAAAGTGGTGTCAAACTACATTGATTCTATAGTGTAGATGCACTTTAGAACTGCTGGGTCCAAACATTGTCATTACTGTATTTCATTACTAGTGGGTATTAGTATCGGCCAGTATTAGACCTAACTTGGGACTTAATTTGGCATCTGGATAGGGTTGTCTTGTTGGTTTTTTGTTGTTGATGATGTTGGTTTGTTTTTTGTTTTATGTTTTGCACTGGATTATTTCCGAGACCCCTTCCACACTGCCCCTATATCCCAGAATCTGATCCAAGATTATCTTCTTATCCCAGATTATTTGGCAGTGGAAACTCATGTAATCCAGATTAAAGCAGATAATCTGGGATCGGATCCTGGGATAAAGGCCAGTGTAGAAGGGGCCTGAATGTCATTATAAGAGTCTGTCCATTTCTGCCAAACTGTTTCTGTCATTTTTATTTGCCCATATGATGTTATGAGTGCGCACTCTGGGGTACATAAAATATGTCATGAATTGCTTCATAATTACTGAAATGTTCATAATTTCATTGAGTCTTTTTAGGGCATGGGTAGGGTTTCCAAAAGTTGCTGCACTGTTTTGTTATAAAATTGGGAAAGGCTGGCCTCCTCTTCTGTTTTTTTTTTTGCCATAAGTAATGGAAAGATATAGTTTACCAAAGAAATTGTGCTGGTATCATCTCTAGATATTAACCCAATGCAAAGATACTCCTTGTTCTTTTAAAATCAGTTGGGAGACACAAATTCCTCGTGAATCGTCGTTCATGAGAGAAAGATAAAATAGGCAGTGATCCCTCCACATTCGCAGTTTTGATGTTTGCGGATTTGTTTATTAATGGATTGGATTAAAAATGTACTTCTTGGGAATTACAAATGTAAAATAATAAAGTTTTCTTCCTCTCTTTTGACACCCTGTAGGTAATGTGACTGGAAACGGCAACTCTACCTTCATTTCAAGTGGACAGGTCATGAATTTTAAAGGGGAGATCATTGTGGTCTATGTCAGTCAGAACTCCCAAGAGGGATCCATGTCTCCGGGATCCAGCGATGACAGTCTGGGGAGCCCAGTGCAAGAAGAAAACCTGAACCGTTGTGAGACATTTGCAGGCAACGCTCACCAGTATAAGGAAAAATGTGCTGAAATGAATTTGCCTCACAGCATGAGCAGCAGCGAACCAGCAAGCACTGTGGGAGGGTTCAAGAGGACTTCAGGGCCTATTGTTCAGGAAGAGAATCTTAAGGGCCAGGACAATAAACACCTCTATAATGAGGCTTCATGGCCTGTACAAGAGGAAGGAAAGTCAGGGCAGTTTCTAAAGCAAGCGCTGAACTGAAGGAAATTGGCACCTGCCTATTGATTTCTGGCATTCAGTTAACATTCACTCACTGAATGTGGATTCTGGAAAGCGTTACCAGAATAGCACTGAAAAGCAAAAGAAATCCAAACAAACATCGATTCGCTGTTGAATTGTCCGATTGCTTCAACTGACCGGGAAACTTTGGCTCTTCTTTGGGATTCTCACATATAAAAGCGAACCAAACAACTTTGGTGCTCTTTGGGACATTTTTCACAGTCTTCCAGGAAAAAGTTGAATCCTTGAGATCTGAGTCACAAGACACTTTTCTGTTATTTCAGTGTCTCTAAGACGGGGAGATACATAAACTCCTAAGAACCTCTTTGATGCTGCTAAAGACTCTAATCCAAAGCTTGCATTTGGATTGAATGGTAGACTCTGGGCATGTACAAGCCTAGCATGGAAAGAGCAGCTGCTGTTTTTTCCTACCAAGGGTTGAGTGTAGCTTCCTCATCTTTACTATTGGAAAAACACAGGAATACCTCTGATTCAGTTCTTAGCATTGCCCTTCCCTGTGCTTCAGATTGCCTTTTCGCCATGGTAAAAAACATGTTCATTTAAATGCTCTTTCACCTGCTTGAAAAACAAAACTGGTTTTCAACAGAATTACAAAAGTTCTCTGGGTCTGGGCTTGGGCGAGTTCTTCTCATAACACACAGCAGGCAGTTGGCACAATATTTAGCTGGATTTTGTTGCAAACCTGCAGAATCAGTTACTTGCCAGAACTTGTTTTTAAAAAGTGTTGCTTTTTAAAAACTATTTTCTCCCAGAATTTGCTAGTCAATGTGGCTACTGATCAAGCTGGCTAAGTGAGAGGATTGAGAGTAGCAACTGAAAAGACTAAGTTCCCACACACAGCCATTTTCCTTCAGCAGATCTCAGGAAAGAAGTGGGGTTTCATCATCAGTCCATAATTTAATTTGCTTCACAGTCTACAAATCAGAATTAAAATAGAGACTATGGATGTTGTACTTGTGCGAACGACCAGAAATTGAATACTCATGAATGGTGTAAAAGCAGCTTCCAACTACTATATTAATCTATCCTCAAGACATGAAAGAAATACCTTTCCTTGAAAGCCTATTGAGGAAAGAACTAGAGAACACACAATTGATCCTCAATCAGAAATACCGCCTAAGATGCCTATAATTCACTTTTAGCACCATCCATTGTTTGGAGTGTGGTTATCGAGCTCCACTGTACATTCACTTGTTTGGAAAATTATTGTTTAGATAACAAGTCCAAGAATTCTCCAGCTGATTGTTGTTCAAAAAACGTAGCTTTCCGATCTCAGATTTTGACACATATGTAGTTACCTGCAGCATACTACAGCACAGGCTGAGCAGTATAACTCTGTTTTAATGTATTGATTGTGTATTCCTGTAGGGCAAGGGGTTGGACTGGATGGCCCTTTTGGTCTCTTCCAAATCTATTTCTAAGTATGTACAAAACTGTTATTAAAATAATCTGTATATTTATTCTGATCACAGACACAGTTTAAGATCACATTCCTGAGCACAAGACCAGTCTATAACGTTTTGCTCCCTGACCTGGAGTAGCAAATGTACCCTTAGTCAAAGTGCAAAATACCCAAGACCAGCCAAAGTATTCCTCTTCTTCATTATCAGAATACAGTAGTCCTTCAAAGGATTAACACTGTGCTGATATTTTGTGACACCCAGAATCTGAGGTAGTCAATGTCATCTCACTCTAATAATTGAATTGGCCCTGCATGAGGTTAGACGTCTTTTTAGTGTTGTCCTGGTGCTGGCCATCATAAACACCCACAATTCTGGTGGGAACTTTATCAATGTGTTGATATGTTGCCTAAATAATACATTACATTTTTTTTAAAAAAAATCTTAAACAACACTAATGATGTATATTAACTGAGAAATTTGGTCTTCTACTGAATATTGTATTAGTTAAATTGCTGAAATGTCTGCATATTAATTATTTTTAAATGGGGATGTGGGTGTTTCTCTCAGCTGTCAGTTTAATAATGCAAACCTCTGCACTGCCAAAAAAAAAGATATTTCCAAAATCTGTTTTTCGTTTGATTTACAATTTGTTTGATTTCAATGTTTAACTTTACAATTCTAAAATTGCAAAATTGTTCTAGATCTTGAGTTGAGAAAGTTTCATTGCTTGCTCTGACCAGTCATTGCTACACCTAGCTAGTTTCTGCTGCTAACTTGCAACCCTTTAAAACTGGCCAGAATCCTGTATCAGTTTATACTTAACTATTTTCTCCTGGCCCAACATCTCCAAACCTGGTGGAATTTCTCTGATCATCAGCAGAATGGGCTACCATCCCTCCATAAAGCTTATGCCCAGTAAAATAGGTGGATTGGTGAGTATGACTGTGGCAATCAAAATTGTGACCAAGGAGTAATCATGAATACAAAATAGTTAAAGTTAAGTATTCAAAGGAAGACTAATTGCCAGAGGAAAAAGAATAGGATATGTTACCATGATTTAAGAGCTTGGCCAGTCAAGTTGTGGAGCTCTGACCAAACATGACATAGGTCTGCATATTGGAGGTTGGCTGAACATGAGTGATCTTACCCATAATCTTCCACCTTCTGCTTTGTGTTCTGCCTCATATCCACTGAGTAAGCACTACACAATCAACCCCAATATTAGCATCATCAGTTTATTAATAATAGCGGCATCACCTAGGTCTAGAAACCTGAGGCCTGGGACAAACCATGATTGTGATGATGATAATATTAAGGAAAGGGAAGGAGCAGTCCAGTGGGTTAATGAGCAATCCTTTGTGTATTTATATTAGAGAAAGCTTATTTTAGTGGTAAAAATGCCAAGACCCAACAATTCTACATTATCTGCCATGGTTACATCCCATTGAACCCTAGAGGTTGTAGTTTGGTCACAGGCAGCAGCACAGTTCTCTGGCTCAGGATTCTTAAAGCTGCTCCCAAACTGCAAAACCCAGACTTCCCTACCTACGAAGGTTGTGTGTTGTGTGAAAGGCTTCCCGGTTACCCCAGTCCACTCCTATTATAGTACTATCCACGCAAGTAATTATGGTTTCTGCATTTATAGACCTATCTGATTTTTATGAGCTGGATGTCCATCACTTGCATTCCCCAGAAATATCGGGAATCAGCATAATTATCCAATTATGAAACTGCATATGAGAAAAATAAAATATATGTTTGTGTGGGGAGAAAAAGAGTTGGAATCCTCACTGAAATCCAACAGAATACAAAAATGAACCTTTTCTTCAATGTGATACAAATGAGTGTGAGAAAATATTTTTCTTGCCCATTTTGTGTTGCCTGCGGAAAGTAAACCTTTCCATTGCATGCTGTCATGTGTCAGGAGCCTAGAGGCTCTCAAGAATGAATCACACTGCTGCCCTCTTCTGGTCTTCTGCTTCTCAGATGATTCAGTTGGCTCTCTTCTATTTACAGACGTTCACATAGTGCTGGACAGGGGTGTCAGGCCCCCACTGTGACCCCAAGCAGGTCACACTCTCAGCTTCAGAGGAAGGTAAAGGCAAACCCCCACTGAATAAATCTTACCAAGAAACTGTTAGGGCCACCCTAGTTGGAAACAAAGAGCTATCAGACCTCAGATCCTAGCCCAGATTCTTCTTTTTTTGCGGGACATTTTCAGATGGAAGAAAAAAAGTATTAATTTTTTACTTTTATGTTCTTGGCAAGCTTCTATTTAGCTACTTACTTTCCTCCCAGTTGTGGTTCTAGGATTCATTCTTTGCTCTGCTCTGTATCACTCTTCCAGCTAGGTGCAAGTGGGTTAAATATTTATCCCATTTTAATAAAGTGAGAAGAAACACTGTCTTCTTTTGATCTTGACTTGTGAACAAACCCTTTTGCTAAGATTTGTCTTATAATTTCCGAATAGGAAAATATGTTCCATGTGTGTGTGTTTGAATGGCAAGCAGGAAGCAATTGTGGTTGGTACTTAATGCATATAAGTTGATCACATTACCAGCAGTTGCCAATAAGGCCCCTTATACACTGCCACATAAAATCCAGATTATCTGTTTTGAACTAGATTATATGGCAGTGTAGACTCATATAATCCAGTTCAAAGCAGATAATGTGGATTATTAGATTTGATAATCTGGATTATATGGCAGTGTAGAAAGGGCCTGTGTTAGGAGCTTTTAGGAAAGATAATAGAACAACATGATTCCCCACCCCAGGCGAGGAGCTTATCTGAGTATTTGCAGATCCCCCTCTCCCCGATTCCATCTCAAAATATATAGAATACATCACAATAGTTCTTTTTTTTAAAAAAATCTGGTTTATAATTGCTGGTTGGAAAACTGGGGAGAGTTCCTGTTACACAGAAGAGGGAAAGTCAGCAGGTGGTGCCTGTCACACAGCCAGGTAGCAAGCAACATCTGCTGAAAATTCATTTTTCAGTCGTTCAAGTCATAGGAACATTGCACAGCCACGATAAATATGGGTGTGACAAGCCAAGGGTTTTTTCCTATTCGCCTTCACTCTGAAAGAGTGCAAACAAAAGAAACATGGGGATTCCTGCTTCATATGATAGCTGTATGCTGACCTTCTGCCTACTCATCTGAGCCAGACGGGATAAACACATGCACACAAGGCCCATCTCCATTGTCCCATTCCATGCCACTGTTGTATCATCCACTTTGACTAGCAAGCTCTGTCCTCTTGAGCTTAGATTCAAAATCACTGGAATCTTTATCAATCCGGTTAAACCAGTAAAGCAGACTGTACCATTAGAGTAAGGCCCCTTCTACCCTGTCCTATCCCAGGATCTGATCCCAGGTTATCTGCTTTGAACTGGATTATATGAGTCTCCACTGCCATAAAATCTGGGATAAGCAGATAATCTGGGATCAGATCTTGGGATAGAAGGACAGCGTGTTTATTTATCATGCCAGAAGTGAATTGAGAATACAGTTATAATGTATAGAAAAACCACAAAGTTAAAAACCTAGCATTATACTAAGTTGCCATTGACCAGAACCTGAACACTTGAAGTGCCTCTGGTGTCACTGTAAGAAAGTCTTCAATTGGGTATGTGGCAGGGCACAGTCTGTGTTGTAGTAAGTGATCTGTGGTTTGCTCTTCTCCACACTTGTATGTCGTGGATTCCACTTTGTAGCCCCATTTCTTAAGGTTAGCTTTGTATCTCGTGGTGCCAGATCACAGTATGTTCAGCACCTTCCAAGTCGCCCAGTCTTCTGTGTGCCCAGGAGGGAGTTTCTCATTCGGTATCAGCCACTGATTGATATTCCGGGTTTTAACCTGCCACTTTTGGACTCTCGCTTGCTGAGGTGTTCCTGCAAGTATCTCTGTATATATTAGGAAGTTATTTCTTGATTTAAGGTGTTGGCTTGCTGGGTGATATCCGAACAGAGGATGGGCTGCAGATGTCAATGCCTTGGTCCTTTCATTACAGGCTGCTACTTCCCGATGGATATCAGGTGATGCAATACTGGCTATACAGTATAATTTCTCCAGTGGGGTAGGGCGTAGATATCCTGTGATAATGCGGCATGTCTCATTAATTGGGCTATGGCACAGCTGGTTAGTAGCCAGCTGCAATAAATCACTACTGACCAAGAGGTCATGAGTTCGAAGCCAGCTTGGGTCAGAGTAAGCTCCCAACCATTAATAGTCTAGCTTGCTATTGAGCTATGCAGCCCAAAAGACAGTTGCATCTGTTGAGTAGGAAATTAGGTACAGTGTTCCCTCACTTATTGCGGGGGTTAGGTTCCAGGACCACCCGCAATAAGTGAAAATCCACGAAGTAGGGTCGCTATATACAGGGTGTTTGAAAAAGAACTCCCTATTCACCATTTAAATTAAATGGTGAATAGGGAGTTCTTTTTCAAACACCCTGTATTTATACATTATTTTAGTAGGTATACACTATTTTAAGTCTTTATCAACCAATCATGTGTTGATAAATTGCCTCATCTTGTTGCTGCTTTGGCTCCTTTTCTCTCTTTTCGGCTTCTCCTTCCTCCCTTCCTTAGGCTGTGAATTGTAAATTTTTTATTATTTATAATATTATTTTAGAGTTTATTGAAAAACTGCAAAACAGCGAATCTGCAAAAAGTGAACCACAAAGTAGTGAGGGAACACTGTACCGCTTTATGCGGGGAGGCTAATTTAACTAATTTACGACACCATAAAACCTCCAGCAACATGCAGAAGAATGAGGAAGTACTCCATCAAGGACTCGGTGTCAAAAGTGGAAGGTGAAGCGGCAGCTCCCCCTGTGGCCGGAATCGAGCATACCCTCATGAAGCCAGAAGCTGAAATGTTAAATTGCCTCTGTGTCTGTCTATATATATGTCGTATATATTGAATGTTTGCCATGTATATGTGCATTGTGATCTGCCCTGAGCCCTCTTCGGAGTGATGAGGGTGGAATACAAATACTGTAAATAAATAAAGAGCCACATCCACAGTTTTAATGTGGTGAGATGTATTCCACACTGGGCATGCATATTCAGCAGCTGGACAGTGTAGAAGGGGCCTGAAATGGGTCTTCTGTGCCAGAAAGGGCTATAATTCCAAGCCTCACCAAGACTTCATATAGGTCAGACACAAATTACACTTATAAGATAAGCTTCGCTAGTAGCAAATGATTTTGTATTTGTGTGCCTAAAGGTTGAGCACCCAGAATTCTAAAATTGTCCAGATGGGTGGTTGAGATAGTGACGCCTTTGCTTTCTGAGCTAATTTGGCTGAAGTTGTAGAGTGTGACGAGCTCACGGCGCATACTTAAAAGCTGCAGAAGAAAGAAAAGAAAGAATTATTTTTATCATGTATTCTAACATGTGTTCAGGGAATGAGGCCAATGCAGTTAATAGCAGTACGTGTCTGTAAAGGAGTCTGTTTGCTAAACCCTTTTATCTCAGTTCTGCCTTGGAAAGCCACGTTGGAAAGTAAGGTGCAGCATTCAAATGAGAAAAGAAAGAATAAGCAAGAAAAGGAAGTATTTGTCACCCTATAGCCATCCATCCACATTTGCGGTTTTAACTTTTGCAGATTTGATTATTCACAGGTTTGATTTACAATGTTCACTTTAGGAATGCTTTCCAAACATTTCATGTTGTTGACACACATTTTAGCCATGCTTCATTTCACGGCCCAGTAATTCAGTTTTACTAGTCAATTGGAGGTTTGCTAGTAAAGATCCTTATAAGAGAATAAATTTCTTATAATAGATACGGACACACATAAATTGTAATAACACATTTCTTATAAGAGATACGGACAAATACATAAATTGTAATAACAATGTATGGATACACATCAAAATCTAATTAAAACTTTTATTTATATATTTTAAAAATACATGATTTATTGCTTATTTCACATAGAGGAGTCCCGATTGCATGGTGCACCTACACACTGCAGCCGACACATTAACACATCATGACGTTGCTCTAGGTCCTCCAATTTGATTCTGTGTTATGTTTCCTGAGGACATTGACCATAGCTGGAAGACCTAGAAATGTCTAGAGAGGTGTTCTCTCAAGTAAAAGAAAAATCACAACATGTTTATTTTCAGTTTTTCACTTTCACAGGGGTTCTATGCCCATAAGTCCAATGAATGAGGAGAGCTGAAGGTAGTACAGGCAGTCCCCGAGTTGCAAACATTTATAGTTAAGAACAGGGGTTGTACAACAGGAAGTGAGAGAAATCTACCCCCAGGAAGGGAAATTATCTCCTGAAAGAGTTATCATATGCCACCTATACCTCGACAGGTAGCTACTTAGCATTGTGGATCTGCTTGTATCTTTGTCTGCCCATTAGATGTGGGTGAAACGTCAGGAGATAATGCTTCTGGAACATGTCCATACTGCCTGGAAAACTCACAGCAACCCAATAAAAACCTTATTTTATTTACCGTATATACTTGAGTATAAGCCGACCCAAATATAAGCCGAGGAACCTAATTTTACCACAAAAAAACTGGGAAAACGTTGACTCAAGTATAAGCCGAGAGTGGTAAATTTCAGAAATAAAAATAGATACCAATAAAATTAAATGTTACAAAAAATGTTTTTGAATATTTACATAAAGCTCAAATTTAAGATAAAACTGTACAACTCTGATTAAATCATTATTCTCATCTTCAATGTAAATGCCCTTATGTATCATTTTAATAATAATAGAGTAAAATAATACATGTAATAATAATAATAAATACAGGAAAAGAATAAATGTAATAATAAATAGAGTAAAATAATAAATGTAATAATAATAATAATATCAGAGTGAAATAATAAATGTATTAATAATAATAAATAGAGTAAAATACAGTAGAGTCTCACTTATCCAACACTCGCTTATCCAACGTTCTGGATTATCCAACACATTTTTGTAGTCAATGTTTTCAATATATCATGATATTTTGGTGCTAAATTCATAAATACAGTAATTACTACATAGCATTACTGCGTTTTGAACTACTTTTTCTGCCAAATTTGTTGTCTAACATGATGTTTTGGTGCTTCATTTGTAAAATCATAACCTAATTTGATGTTTAATAGGTTTTTCCTTAATGCCTCCTTATTATCCAACATATTCGCTTATCCAACATTCTGCCGGCCCGTTTATGTTGGATAAGTGAGACTCTACTGTAAATGTAATAGTAGCAACAATAATAGAGAAAAATAATAAATGTAATAATACCGATAATAATAGGGGAAAATAATAAATGTACCATATATTCTCGAGTATAAGCTGACCCAAATATAAGCCAACCAGGACCCTCACCCGAGTATAAGTTGAGGGGGGCTTTTTCAGTCTTTAAAAAAGGGCTGAAAAACTAGGCTTATACTCGAGCATATACAGTATTTTATTTCTGTCTTTAAATTAATAATTGTAAATTATTAAGCATTTCAAGTGCTAGTAATATATAGTACTAATAATGTGCTATGCTAATAATGTAATATATTATATATACATATAATATTGATAATATAACGTAATACAATATAATACTTATAATAATAAAATATAATTGTATATTATATATTACCTAGCAGTTCAAAAACATGCAAATGTGAGTAGATCAATGGGTACTGCTCTGGCGAGAAGGTAACAGTGCTCCATTCAGTCATACCGGCCACGTGACCTTCAGTCATACCGGCCACGGTGGCTCTTCAGCTTAGAAATGGAGATGAGCACCAACCCCCAGAATCGGACACAACTAGAAATAATGTCAGAGGAAAACCTTTATCTTTTTTACTATACCACTATACTGCAATATTATTAGTAATATTAGCCCTTGGTAGCCCAGTGAGTTAAATCGCTGAGCTGCTGAACTGCCAACCTAGCAGTATGAAAACATGCAAATGTGAGTAGATCAATAAGTACCACTCTGGCGGTAAGGTAACAGTGCGCCATGCAGTCATGCCGGCCACATGACCTTGGAGGTGTCTACGGACAACACTGGCTCTTCAGCTTAGAAATGGAGATGAGCACTAACTCCCAGTCAGACACAACTAGTCAATGTCAGGGAAAAACCTTTACCTTTATTGTATGTACATATATTGATCATAATATTGTAATACAATATAATACTAATAACAACACAGTATAATAATATAATTATATATTACATGTAATATTACTAATAATATTGCAGTATAGTGGTACAATACAATATAGTAATATATAATACTAATATTGAGCTTTGCTAATAATATAATATATTGTATGTACATATAACTTGTAAGCCCCTCTGAATCCCCTTCGGGGTGGGAAGGGCGGAATATAAACATCGTAAATAAATAAATAAATTTTCTTATTTAAAACAATTGCATTGGGTTTAAAAGGGTGAGCTAGATGTTCCCCAGTACATTTCCTGGCAACTCTAGTAAGAAAAATATGTCACAGGTCCAAGCCTGTTTTCCTCTCTGCAGATAAGTTCTTTACATCTAAGGCCGTGTCTGAACTAGCCCAGTGCCATGCTTTGCTGATGCTTTAATACCAATGTCCAAGGGTGTGTTTACTTCCTAAAATTAAGGTAGTTTGACGTTACTTTAACTGCCATGGTTTGATTCTTTGGAATCCTGGGAGTTGAAATTTGGTGAGACACCAACACATTGGTATTGAGCTGAGCAATTAAATTGTTTTCAAGCTGCATTAATTCTACAGTATAGATGCACTTCCAATCTAAGTACACTATTAGAATGTTCCAGTCTGACTCACAATATCTCTGCAAACCATACATATCTTGATAAAAGATTAAACAGAGACGGGATGGCCATCTGTTAGGAGACCTTTGATTGTGATTTTCCTGCATGGTGGTGGTTGGACTAGATGGTCCATATGGTCTCTTCCAATTCTATGATTCTATTTCCACCAAGTCCCTGTGTAGAGTATTATGCAATGTCTCTCTTTTTTCCCTTTGCGACCACCAGATACCCAGTCTGAACCTGATCTTTGTGTTTATACTCACGTATAGGTCTAGAAATTAGGATCATAAAACTTAACTCACAAAATCTAGGTTGATTTGTCCATGGGTGAATGTGAGTACTGTAGCTTAACTCTTATTTTGAAAAAAAAAATATCGTTCCCCAAGGTCCCTTCTACACTGCAATATAAATCCAGATCATCTGCTTTGAACTGGATGATATAGCAGTATAGACTCATATAATCCAATTCATAGCAGATCGTGTGGATCATCCATACCTCACAACCTCTGAGGATGCCTGCCATAGATGTGGGCGAAACGTCAGGAGAGAATACTTCTGGAACATGGCCACACAGCCCGAAAGACATACAACAATCTGATTTTGTTAGGTCCTTATAATCTATGCACTTTAATTCATCATTTTATTCTTGCATTGCTGCTTCAGTTTCTCCACCTATGTAGATGATAGAACTGTGCCTGGTGGTTGACTGATATTATTAACTGTTATAATATTCTCGTGTTACATTGTATTACTGTTTTTATCTTTTTATACTGTGAATTGTGTTTATGTTGTTGTTTATTTTGTTCAATTATGTTGTTCGGGCTTTTGCCCCATGTAAGCCACCCCGAGTCCCCATGGGGAGATGGTGGCAGGGTATATTATTATTTATTATTATTTGATAATATGGATTATACAGCAGTGTAGAAGGCCCCAGTCTATGCTGCCATACACTGAATCCAGTTCAAAGCAGATAATCTGGATTTTATATGAGAAGTGGCCTCAATCAGATCCCATTCATAATTTTAACTGCATTAGAGGAGTCTACCGACAGTGACCATGTAATGCAGTTTCAAATGACATTATATGGCAGCGTAAGGCCATTCCAGACAGGCTCTATATCCCAGGATTTGAGCCCAGTTTTCTGCATTAAACTGGATTATATGAGTCCGCACTGCCAGACAATCTGGGATAAACACAAAACCTGGGATCAGATCCTGGGATAAAAAGGCTTGTTTGGAAGGGCCTGTAGATAGGGCGCCATTTCCATGATAGGCTCAATGCCAGCTAAACCACCAAACTCCAAAGAGACACCAGGCTCTCTCTTGGGCCCCTTCCACACAGCTGTATAAAATCCATATTGAACTGGATTACATGGCAGCATGTACTTAATGTCCTTCCACACAGCCATATAACCCAGAATATCAAGGCAGATAACCCACAATATCTGCTTTGAACTGGAATATATTGCAGTGTGGACTCAGATATACCAGTTCAAAGCAGATATTGGGATTTTCTGCCTCGATATTCTGGGATATAGGGCTGTGAGGGAAGAGACTGAGTTATCTGCGTCCACACTGCCATATAACCCAGTTCAAAGCAGATAATGTGGGATTTTATTCAGCTGTGTGGAAGGGACCAGTACTGGAAATAACTGCACCCAGTCTTTGGGCATATATTCCGCTCCCGTATTCGAACGTGGGATCTTTCGGTCTGCAAGTTCAGCAGCTCAGTGCTTTAACTCACTTCGCCACTGGGAGCTCCCACACACAGGATACAGGTTAGCAAATACAGTAGAGTCTCACTTATCCAACATAAACGGGCCGGCAGAATGTTGGGTAAGCGAATATGTTGGATAATAAGGAGGCATTAATGCTATGTAGTAATTACTGTATTTATGAATTTAGCACCAAAATATCATGATATATTGAAAACATTGACTACAAAAATGCGTTGGATAATCCAGAACGTTGGATAAGCGAGTGTTGGATAAGTGAGACTCTACTGTATATAGATTAACAAATAAATAGTGAAAGGCTTGGAGAAGTTTCCAACAACCAGAGGGCTTTAGGACCCAGCGAGAAGCTGCCAACGGCGGGGCTCTTAGAACTTGGGGCTTCCTTCCGATTGGCTGGCGCGGAACGTTCTGCTTTGATCCCCCCCCTCCCTTCTTTGGTTCAGTTGAGTTTGCGCCGAGCAAGGGAGGGGGAAGCCAAACGGCCGCCTTCGTGACCTGCGCAGTAGAGCCTCTCCCCATCCCCTCCTCCCTCAACAGACTGTCCTCTCCCGCTCGCCCCCACCCCTCCGTTGAGCGGCACGTGGGGACTTCACGCGCTCGCTCCCCTCAGCGGCCGCGAGGGCGGAGAGGAGGACGAGGAGAAGGAGCGCGCGCACAGCCGCCGCCATTATTCCCTCTCGCTTTCCGCTCCGGTCAGCGCAATGAGCGACGGCGGCGCCTCTTGACGGCGGCGCAACTGGGCCCGCCCCTTCCCTTTCCCTTCCCTTCATCCCGAGGATGCTGAAGATGAAGCTGCCGGGGAACGCTAAGGAAGAGGGGGAGGGAGAGGAGGCAGCGGCGGCGGCTGGAGGCGGCGGCGGAAGAAGACGAGGCCTCCTCAACTGCCTGTGTGGCTGTCCCGGCGGTGAGGGCCGCGAGGCTGTCTACGAGTGGTTCGGCCTCTCGCTGGGCCTGGCGCAACGCCTGGAGTTCGCCGTGGGACTGCTGGACCTGCTCAACCCGCTAGAACTGCGCTTCCTGGGCTCCTGCCTTGAGGAGCTGGCCCGCAAGGACTACCACTGCCTGAGGGACTCCGAGGCCAAGGCCAATGGGGCGGCGGCGGAAGCAGGCAGCGCGGGGACCGGCCTGCCACAGCCTCCACAGCCGCCGCCGCCTTCCTCTCCTCCCGCTGCTTCGTCCCCGCCGCCTCCGCCTATTCCGCCGCTGCCTCCTCCTCCCGGCGGCAGTGACTTCCGCGACCCTGCCACCCGCTCCCGCCTCATCGTCTACTTGGCGCTGCTGGGCTCCGAGAACCGCGAGGCGGCGGGGCGCCTCCACCGCCTCCTCCCGCCAGTGGACGCCATCCTTCGCAGCTGCCGCCGCCCGCCATTGGGGCCTCTGCCGGGCCAGGAGGAGGAGGAGGAAGGGGCAGGGGCGAGGCCTGGCCCCGCGGAAGAGGGTCTGGGCCTGGGACCGGCGGCTCGCGAGGAGCTGCTCCTGCTCTTCACCATGGCTTCCCTGCACCCTGCCTTTTCCTTCCACCAGAGAGTCACCCTTAGGGAACACTTGGAGAGGCTCAGGAGGGCCCTCTGCCGGGATGACGGCGATGGGCGGGACGACGGGTACGCCTGCCACGCGGGGAGCAGCCCGGTAAGGAAAGCTCCAACCAGGCCCGTAGCCAGGATTTTGATTCGGGGGGTGCTGGGATTTTGGTTCGGGAGAGGAGGGGCTGAGTCTGGGTGAGAGAGGATCTACCCTAGCAAACCTTTTGTATAGTTATCCCAATACCCCATGCATATCGGATATATTGAGCATGGTGATCAGATCATGATATGAATAAACATAACAGTTTAAATAAAAAATGTAAGGCCTTCTCGCTGAAGCCCCTCAAGCCGCCGCCCCCCCCCCCCCCCCCGCTACATGCCTGACCATCCGCCAATAATAATAATAATACATCACACAGTCCTAGACACTTGGGAAGTGTTTGACTTGTGATTTTGTGATACGAAATCCAGCATATCTATCTTTTTTGCTGTGTCATAATAACACAGTGTGTTAAAAGCGCTGAGCTGATGAACTTGCAGACCAAAAGGTCCCAGGTTCAAATCCCGGGAGTGGAATGAGTGCCCGCTGTTAGCCCCAGCTCCTGCCAACCTAGCAGTTTGAAAACATGCAAATGTGAGTAGATCAATAGGTACCGCTCCTGCGGGAAGGTAACGGCACTCCATGAAGTCATGCCGGCCACATGACCTGGAGATGTCTATGGACAATGCTGGCTCTTCAGCTTAGAAATGGAGATGAGTACCAACCCCCCCCCCCCCAGAGTCGGTCATGACTGGACTTAATGTCAGGGGAAACCTTTACCCTTTTTAATATAGAAATAATAGTAATAAAGGCATTCATGGCCGGAATCACTGGGTTGCTCTGAATTTTCCGGGCTGTATGGCCATGTTCCAGAAACATTATCTCCCTATGTTTCGCCCACATCTATGGCAGGCATCTTCAGAGGTTGTGAGGTAAAAATAATAATACAGTATAGTCTCGCTTATCCAACATAAATGGGCTGGCAGAACATTGAATAAGCAAAAATGTTGGCTATTAAGGAGCCTATTAAACGTCAAATTACATTACAATTTTACAAATTAAGCACCATAATATCATGTTTTATAACAAATCGACAGAAAAAGCCGTTCAATACACAGTAATGTGATGTAATAATTACTGTATTTACAAATTTTGCACCAAAACATTGCAATGCATTGAAAACATTGATGACAAAAACATTGACTACTAAAAGGCAGATTACATTGACTAATACAGAGTGTTGGATAAGCAAAGGTTGGATAAGTGAGACTCTACTGTAATAATAAAACTTTATTTATATCCTGCCACCATCTCCCAGAGGGAACCGGAGCGGCTCACAAAACACTCAAAATGTGACACAAAATACAACAAGTGCAAAACAAAAACATAGGCAATAAATAATCAACACAACATCATAAATTCACAGTACCTGCTGATAAAAACAATAAAAATCACAGAAGCAGCAGAATACATTATTATTATTTCTAATAATAATATAATAATATAAAATCCACCCACCATGACCCAATCTATACTGGCCATTATTATTATTACTAGCTTGGGTACCCAGTGTTGTCCGGGTACCTAAGTTAGTGTGCTAAGTTTGGTCCAGTTCCATTTTTGGTGGTGTTCAGAGTGCTCATTGATTGTAGATGAAGTATAAATCCTGGTACCTACAGCTACAAAATGTCCAGGCCAATTCCCCTCAAAACCCACCAGTGTTCAAATTTGGGCATATTGGGTATGCATGCCAAGTTTGGTCCAGTTCCATTGTTTGGGTTCACAGTACTCTCGGGATGTGGGTGAACCACAACTCCTTTAAATACTTCTAATATTTTTTGTTGTGGATTTCAAATTTTGGATAAGGGATGCTCAGTCTGTGTTTCAGTGTATGTGTGTGCGCACGTGTGCTTCCTGTACTACATCCTCTACCTTTGAAGGGTCTGAGATGAGATATTCAGATCTGTTCCTATATTCTTGGATATAGTGATATTTTCTTCTATAAACCCCCTTGAAGTTTTTGAGAGCTGCTTAAAACATTTTTTTTGTTCTAACATGATACTATCATTTTCTTCGTAGCATTTATAATGAAAAGCTAGTGGATCAAACCCGCTTTTCTTTGTAAGTGCATGTGTATTTTCATTTATTTTAGTCCTCCCTGGAAAGTCAGCTGTCAAGCAGAAGGGTGGACTATACATATTTTTGAAATATATATCTGGTTTATTAGTCACTATGCCTTCTTCATTGTATTTAGGTGTGGTCACTTAAGAAATAGAAGCAGAGCTTGAAACATTATTTTTTCTAAAGCAATATGCTATTAATTTTAAGAGCAGCTAATTACACTGGAGCCCTGGTGGCGCAGCGGTTAAACCGCTGAGCTGCTGAACTAGCTGACCCAAAGGTCTAGTGGTTCGAATTCAGGGAGCGGGGTGAGCTCCCTCTGTTAGCCATACCTTCTGCCAGCCTAGCAGTTCGAAAACATGCAGATGTAAGTAGATCAATAGGTATCACTCCAGCAGGAAGGTAACGGCATTCCATGTGGTCATACCGGCCACATGATCTTGGAGGTGTCTACGGACAACGCTGGCTCTTCAGCTTAGAAATGGAGATGAGCACCAGCCCCCAGAGTAGGGCACGACTAGACTTAATGTCATGAGAAAACCTTTACCTTAACTACATTACATTTTATAAGGTAGTTACTTTTTTGTTTGCTCAGACTACTAAGTACAGTATAATAGTTTCTATTGTCATCAAGACTGTGAATAATTGTGATCTTAAATGTTGCTATGTATCCCCAACATCTAATGATGTATCTGATATTTTTGGACTTAGCAACATTTTTATCACTTCCCCCAAATAACATTTGTTAAAATGAATTATTCTATTGTAATATATTGCTTATGAGCTCTGATTTGTGAATGTGAAATTCTTGGACATGTGTGTTCAGGTCTTGTTGTCAGGAAGATTTGTTCAGAGAGGGATTTGCCTTTCACTTCCTCTGAGGCTGAGAAAGGGTGATTTGTCCAAAGTTACCCATTTGGTTGTAATTTCGCAAAGTCTTCTGTACAACAGAGCACTGGTGCTTTACCAAACTACAACCCCCATGACTCAGTCCATAGTATTGAGCCATGACAGCTAAACTGATATCAAACTGCATTCATTCTACAGCACAGATGTACGCCAAGTTAGTGGCCATTTTTAGTGGTGAATTATACAGTTGAAGTATTTCTTCTTTTAAACTAAAATTACTCATCTGTTTCATAAGAGTGACTTTGCATTTTTGTACTGAGAGAAGATAACAGCACCTTTGTTTTCAATATCTACTCACCTTTTTATATAACCTATGAGCTCCTTCATAGTTATAATGTATGTGTATGTGTTCTTGCTCCCTTCTCCATGTCCTGAAAAAAGATCAAATGGCTATGAACTCAGTAGGTGTCTTTGAAAATAAATGTAAAACAAAGGGGTTATTCCCCATCCCCTTCTTGCTTTCACTAAATTAATCTGTTGCTTGTTCAGCGTTTATCTGAATTAATGAACTAGAGCAGAATTTCTCAACCTGCTTCCCCTATATGTTTTGGACTTCAGCTCCAACAATTCCTAACAGCTGGTAAGGTGGCTGGTATTTCTGGGAGCTGAAATCCAAGGGCCCTTCCACACAGTCATATAACCCAGAATATCAAGGCAGATAATCCTCAATATCTGCTTTAAATTGGGTTATCTTAGTCCACAGTTCCAGATAATCTAGTTCAATGTGGATTTTATACAGCTGTGTAGAAGGGGCTCAAAACCCCTGGAAGAGCATAGTTTGAGAAACACTGAACTAGAGATCTTTTCCAACACATGTGTGTTATTGACCTAGGAAATTTCTCCTTGGAAAAATTCTACTGGAGATCAAATACAAGTAGTTGATAGGACTCAAAACAATAGATGACAGGGCCAGAGCCACCTTCAAATGCACCTCCTTAATTAGACAAGCAGCCTTCCCATATAGTCATACACATCAATTCATGCCTTCCAGTCATTCAATTTTATTCACTCTTTCCTCCCTTTCCATCCAGTTACTTTCCCTCTTCAGCTATATTCCTCAGATTGCATACAGAGAATTAAACTTCCCCTTCACAGCTATCAGTACCATTAGTATAAAGGGGAGTGTTTCCCCCCATTTTTGACACATCAAAAATATTGACAAAACATTCATAACAAGATTTTATAGTCATTTGAGCAGTATTCTCCCACTATCCTGCATGTTTTTGGGAATGCCACTGTCTATTTATTTATTTATTTATTTATTTCCATTTCTACCCCGCCCTTCTCACCCGAAGGGACTCGGGGTGGCTTACAAAACTGGCAGAATTCGATGCCAATATACAACAATACAAAAGAATAAAACATAAGCAATTAAAAACAGATTTAAAATAATACAAAATACTTGAGCCATTCATCCACAAAACCTTGTACATAAACCTTAGTCCAGACCGAGTCGAAGCCAATGAAACTTATTCTTTGAACGCTTAGGACTTAAACCTATTCTATTTTGGTTTGGTAAACTGCAATTATATTCTAAACAAGAAAACATGAAGCTATAATAGACTGAAGCAAATTCTGGAACATAATACTACACTACAGAACATAACCTACCACTTTACATGTCATGGCAAGACTGCTTGAAATCCACATTAAGGGCATATTTGATTAAGAAACAGCTTCCAGCCCACATGGAGACATGAATTACTGTCTCCATAGTTTCTTAGTATTATAATTCTGATAACCTTCGATATATTTACTGACTTTTCTTTTTAGCTTGACATCAACAAAGAAAAATGCTAATGGCTCAGTAAATAGTCTTCTACATGTCTAAACTCTGCTACCCAGAATTCAATTTATACTAAAATTTCCTGAAAATTGACCAGAAACACAATTGCTAAAATAAATAAGGAATTCTATGATGCCTACTAAGAGAGTATATACAGACCCTGATAAAAAATATCTGATCAACTTCTTGCACGAGCAGTCAATTTTACTTTGCCAATAAAAAGATATTAGAAATAATGTCCTACTTTTCAATACACAGGAGGAAAAAATTGATATGTTATCACTAAACCATTCTATGTGTTTGTTTTTAATAGACCAGATTTTGTTTGTTTAATAATCTCGATAAATTTTTAATAGTTTGGTTTGAATGTCAAGACTGAAAAAGGAATCCTTTCGATTTATTATTGGAGTGTAAGTGACAGGTACAGGTATTTTAAAATGTTCTTTCTGAAGAATACTGATGAACATTTAAAATAAGACGAATGTTTTAATATCACCCAGATTGAATACCTTAAAGTGTGTTGGGCATTCTGTACAGGAAAGCTTTCTCGGGTTCGGATTTGAAGACTATTTTGAATTTGGTGATGATTCTTCCCTTTTTAGAGAGTAAGGATATTTTAGAAAATGGGCCAGCTGAAGATACAACACTTGTTGGGACCATTGATTATAGAAATCAGAGTTTGAATCCCTGCTTATCCATGGAAACCCACAAGGTCACCTTAGACAAATCACGCTTTCTCGAGTTCAGAGGGAGACAATGACAAACCTTTGCTGAACAGATCTTGCCAGGAAAACCCCATGATATCACCATAGGGTCATCTATCACTTAGGGCAGTGGTTCTCAACCTATGGGTCCCCAAGTGTTTTGGCCTACAACTCCCAGAAATCCCAGCCAGTTTACCAGCTGTTAGGATTTCTGAGAGTTGAAGGCCAAAACATCTGGAGACCCACAGATTGAGAACCACTGACTTAGGGTCACCATAAGTTATATATGACTTGAAGGCACATGACAGTAACTAAGGTGTAACAAGATAGTCATAATTATTTTAAAATTTAATATCTTTTATCCAGTTGATTTTAGGAAGTGATTTTCTACTATTGTAAATGAATCTTGGTGTTCAATGGTGGGATGACCAGTAAAATAATAATAATAATAATAATAATAATAATTTTAACCTCCCCTCCCTATCCAAGGTGACTCAGGGCGTAATACTGAATAAATGGGATCTTCAAACAGTTAGGTTATATGCATTATTTTTTCACATGCATGTAATTGCTGTTTTGTTCCTTTCAGGATTTTTTTTTTGCATTGTTTAGTGTGATTACATTTATATATATATATATTGGTTTTTTTGCAGAATGTTCCTCATAACTGTATGCCAAGTAACGAAAGCAGTTTACTTGAACAAAGGGTAGCTCTTCATGATAAATCTATGGTGACCTCCCACAGACCACAGCAAGAAGGTATGTAGATAAAAGTTCATGTTTTGATAAGGTAAATATTTAGGAAATGCCTATTGGTGTTTTTGCAAGTCACAGCAAATATATTCACCACAGCAAGTATGACCTTCTTCCTAATTTGCAAAACACATGACCTTCCCAATTTGAAAACTCCATGGGTGTGTATTATCCAAGCATTACAGAGTTGTTGTGAGGCGGGCTGGATACTGTTTCATATTTGCATAGCTAAGGTACCAAAAAACCTTGGACATGCTTGGTCATATTAGCAGCTACGGTTTTTAAGCATAACAAGCAAAAATAGACAAAACAGTGACTTCTTAGTATAAAGGGATAGGTGCTTTTCACTGCTGTATTGTTCAACAGAAAACTTAACATTTTTAGACTTATGTAGCTGAAATTGGATAGTAGCATAATGAATATAAGTTGTTGTTACCTTTTATGTTATTAATCTTAAGGAAGCAAACATGCATGTGTGTATAACTCTGCAGACATGTTAAATCTGTTATATCTGCCTTGATTTTACCACCCAAATAAAGTACGGAAAGTATGTGCTGTTGAATTGCCAAGAATGATGGGAATTCATGGTATTCAAATAAAATGGTATTCAAATAAAAGTCCCCAGTACTTGATTTTGATCCTATAGACCAGTGGTTCCCATCCTTTTTTTTGACCAGGGACCACTTTGACCAGAGATCACTCTCCAACATTAGTACCAAAAGGGTTATGAATCAGTTTCTGGTCAACTTTAGAATCAGTTTGATTATGTGGGATGCTGATTGAGAAAATTGCATTGGATAGACCACATCAGCTACTGTTGGAGGCATATATGGTAAACAGTTGGATGAACTGTGGCATCAAATCTATGGGCATTGCTAATTCAGAGCCATAATGAATCTGAATAACTGAGCATACTCAAATGTCTGCCTTATTTTTCTTTTAGCTGTACATATTCAAAAGATAATGCTGAAAGGAGGACCACGGAAAAGATCCGACAAACATCTAGAGTATACTTTTAAAGTAAGTGATTTGTGAGTTTCTTATCCAGTTAAAAGCTATTTTGGGGCATAACATTGGCAGACAGATTGAATTAGTCCATAATCTCACTCATTGTTTAGTACCGGTGTGAGCAACATCTGACTCTTCGTATGTCATGATTGTGTTTGCTACCCTGAGTAGGACTGGTGGGAGGTCCAAACTTATTAAGGACCTGAAATCTACCGCCTCTGGTTTAGTTCTATGAAGATAGGCTTAAAGGAATCAGTGGGAAATATTTGGTTAATCTGTTCACATCTATGTAGGCAGAAACAGGAATGAGCAGAATTCTATTTTTAGATTAGCCATTTCCTGCTTTGTTATTGCATGCAAACCAAAAATGAAGTTTTAAAGTATTAGTTGAGCAGGCCAGGTTAATAAATGCATGATTTGGAGTTGGCTTGTTTTGATTTCATAATGTGTTTTAAACCATATTCGTTTTCATCTAACAATCAGCCAGAAAATAGGCAGTGTGAATCTCAGTCTTGATTTATTTCTTCTCTAGTCCCTATAGAAAATGGGAAAATGCATGGTTTAGCATTACTTATAAACCATCCTGCAGATAAGTGGGATTTGCAGCAAGAGCTGTCTTTATTTAAAATCTCAGTATGGCTTGTTGATATCCCCCCCCCCCCTAATTATTAGTATTGCCTTACTGAGTTTACTATAGATAGAGCTTCTGGCATTCATCAGGGACAAGCTATTGAGGCAAGTATAATTGCTATTCAGGCAAGCATAAGTCATTCTCTTCTGCTGTGTTGCAGTTTGAAGGAGCGTGCTTTTTAAAAACACAATATTTTTAAAGTTGAAATATTTAATGAACCAGCATTGAAAGAAACCAAGGGCCCTTCCAGACAGGCCTATATTCCAGAATCTGATCCTAGGTTTTCTGCTTTAAACTGGATTATATGAGTCCACACTGCCAGATAATCTGGGATAAACAGAAAAACTGGGATCACATCCTGGGATATAGGGCCTATTTGGAAGGCCTCTAAGGCCCCTTCTACACTGCCATATAATCCAGATTATCAAAGCAGATAATCTGAATTTTATTTGGCAGCGTAGAAGGGGCCTAGGACTCCTAGATCCCTTTCACATGGACTGTTGTCAAGCCAGGTGTCACTCATCCTATATCTGTGCATTTCCTTTTTTCTGGTGTAAGTGCAGTTTACATAGTTAAAAAGGCCCGGGCTGTGGCGCAGGCTGGTCAGCTGCCAGCTGCAACAAATCACTCTGTCCAAGAGGTCATGAGTTCGAGGCCAGCTCGGAGCCTGCGTTTGTCTTTGTCTTTGTTCTATGTTAAGGCATTGAATGTTTGCCTTATATGTGTAATGTGATCCGCCCTGAGTCCGCTTGGGGTGAGAAGGGCAGATATAAATACTGTAAATAAATAAATAAATAAAATTCAGAAATGTAATAACATATTTTTCAAAAGTTATAAGTGAATGTTTCTGCTATGGTTAGAACTACCTCAGTAATACTTCTGAAAAAGAAACAATGTTTTAATGAACCTAATTTCCCCACCCCAGATAATCTGAATTTTATACGGCAGTATAGAAGGGGCCGCAGGCGACAGTTGGGCTTTTTTGTCGTTGTTGTTGTTGTTGTTGTTGTTGTTGTTGTTTCTACCCTGATCGCATCAAGCTTTAATATTTAACTAATCCTATAAAGATTATTACTTTATAATTGTTGTTGTGTTTTTGTCATCAGGTAATCTGGTCTGATCATTCCACATCCTGTGTAACTAAAACACATCAGGAACTACAGGAATTTTTGCTTAAAGTAAGTTTTTAAAAAAAGATGATCTATTATGAATAGATTGCTCGATATCTTTGATATCCTTACGATACAATTCTGATTTGTATCAATGGATAACAAAATGCTTGTTGAATGAACACAATACATACATTTTGCATGGATAGTTGTTACAGAATGACAACCGTTTTCTTAGGGTTGGATGGAAAACATCAATTTTCAGTTGTCAAGTGATAATGTTCTTTTCCAGTTGTAACCATATGATGTGCACAGCTGAGTTGGGTTTAGGAATTACCATATTTAAAGGTGCAGTTTTGTTATAATTCTGTTAGTGTCGGTTGTATTAAACTTAGCATTGATGGTGGCTGTGCAGAGAAGGTGCATAGAGAGAGAGGGAGAAAAATGGATGATTCCATCCATCTCTGGATGCTGGCCACCTCTGACTGGGATTACCTTCTACCTGGAAACCAATATCCTCACTGGAAGAACATGCAGGTCCAGACTAGAGCTTTACAGTCACCTACGTACCGACCGCCAAGACACTGCACTTGGAAGGCCATCATATACAGACAACAAGGGATCGCCTAACTAGTTGCTCATTATTGACATTTCATGGCTTACTTGCCTTTCATTGAAAAAAAGTTGCCCCGTCCCAATGTACACAACAAGCTTCAATTGATGATTGTAAAGTAATCTACAATGTGATTACTTCTTCCTTGCCTGAGAAGAGTGTATTTCTCCTCAGAGCATGACTTTGTTAAACTTGAATTGAGCTAATTTGAACTTTTAGTTTTCTGAAGTTAATAGTTATGTTTCAGAAACCCATTATTACTTGACTAATGTGTGATTTTTTTTGAGATGGGAAAGAGGAGCACTGGGGGTAGTGATCTAATTATTAGTCAGTAACTAACATGCCTCTCCTCAGCTTCCAAGGGATCTTTCTTCTGAAGCATTTGACAAGACTATTTTGGGAGCATTACATCAAGGGTTACAGAAACAAGAAGAAAGAAGGTACCCAGACTTAGAACCTATGATAAGGTAATACTTGAGTGATGAATATATATATGTCTTCCTATAAAACTCAGTTGGCATGGTACTATAACTGCCTATATTTCTTTTGTAATCAATCGGTGTAACTCGAGCCATACGTGTGTGTGTGTGTGTGTAAGCTTTGAATAGCATATGGAAGGGTTAACACCCCTTTGGTGTTTTTTTTGCTGTCTGTGCCCCTGTTCAAAAGAGTAGATCTCACTTTCTGTCCCTTAGATAATTGGATTTTGAAAATTTTTGGCTTGTGAAAACAAGGATTGGTGAGAAAACTTCAGTTGAGACAACTTTCCCCCATGATAACTCCTTCAGGAGTGAATTTCCCTTCCTAGAGGTAGATTTCTCACACTTCCTGTTGTCTCACCTCTATTATTTACTATGAGTAGTTTGTAAGTCAGTTGTTTGTAACCCGGGAACGGCTTATACACATGTGGTGTATGCATACACAATGTATGAAGCAGATTTCATTTCTGAAATTAATGTCCTCCTCTCACGGTGGTTATGAGATTACAGATGAATGGAGTAGGAATAACTTAGTGGGGCCTGGCCTGTTCTTTTTGTAGAGTTTTGATTACATACTTCACAGAGTGTATGTTGAATTTTTTAAAGGAGGAATGACTGATGTGAATTAATGAAAAAGTAATTCATAAATGTAACTTTACATGTAATAGGTGACTTGTTTAACATGATTTTCTGTATTTTAGGCAGCTGTTTTCAACTACTTCCCAAGCTTTTCTCCAGAATCAGAAAGTAAACAACTTCTTCCAGTCGCTATCCTCAGAATCATTGCATGCACAAAGTAAGAAACTGTTAAAATTCTTCCTGTTCGAATATGGATTCATTTCAGTTTCCTAATATCTGATTCATGATGAATCATATTAGAAATCATGATTTGGTTTAAGAAACATTTTTATCGAGAAGTAATAGTGAACGTTGATTGAATCTGAATCCTTAAATCTTGAAAGTTAAAGATTAGACTGGTATTATCAAAATGGTTTTCATATATTAGCCTGAAGATAGTCATGTTGGTTTGTTTGCAGTGGTATGAGAAGAAGGTTTCTCATGTTACCAGTATTTCTTTTCCCTCCTGCAGGCCCCTAAAATCACAGCTGATAATATTTTATTGCAGCATATGGAGCTGTAATGGAATTGGGGGTGGTTACCTAAAGGTGGACAGAGTTATTTACAGGATAGAAATGAACAAGACAATTTTCCATTCTACAACCATTTGATACAAAAGTATCCAGGAGTTTGTTTGTATGGCTCACTAATAGGCATATGAGTTGAAAACCAATGGCCATTATTTCAACTTATCCCATTCTAGAGGCTAATGTGTTAGATTGGGGCAAGATACCTTCAGCCCCATACTGAGGGGCCTTTGTTAGTGTCTACATTGGGTATCTCATACTAGTGTAGATGTTTTGTAGGTTGATACCATTAGCTACAAAAGATTGAGTTTCTATAGCCCTAAATTTGCCACAGCTCTTTGTAAAGCTACCTTACTATTCTGGTTAAGTCCTTTCAAGTCATGCCTTCTGAAGTTGTTAAAACTCTTGCCCTTACAGATAACTTCCAATCATCTCTAAAGACATCCAAGATACCAGAACACTTCAAAGAGGACAGCTCAGAAGCTTCAAGTCAGGAAGAAGGTAGGCATATATTGCAAAAGAAACACATGGTTTTCTGGTTTAATTTGAAAAGTATTTTCAGGTAACATTTTGAATTGTCATAGTAACAGTCTTGGTTTGATGAAAGTGAAAATTAGAATTTAAACTACTGACAACTCTAATACTGTTCTACTGTGTCTCAATAAATGTTTGAAGTCAGTTTGGTAGACAACAATTTTTGGTTGGGTGCTCTAGCCAGTTGTGTGAATCAGAAATCTCTGTATGACTTAAGGTAAGGGTGGGCAACTATGGAAGACTAGGGAGGCACACCCTGTTGCTTCCACACACACACAAAAAAACCCAAGTTTTTTTTCATCCTTGAATGCCCTTTGAGGATGAAAGAAAGTGATGCATCTATCTGTTATGAAACATCAGTTCATCCAGAAAGAAAAAAAAAGTACCACCTTGTCAGGGCAATTCATGTGAAAAATAAATAGTTAGAAAGTGTTTCCTTCAAAGCAACATGTGGCTATTCAAAAGATACAAAGCTATTTTTTCTTATTATGAATATTATTGTTACTAAAATAACAATTGTCAGAGAAATCCCTCTTACTTAGATTATTAAATTGAACATCTAGGTTTACTTGGGATGAAGTTTAAATTACTGTAAATGAATTTTACCAGCATGGTGTTGCTAGGACCCAGGAAGACCAACATTTGAATTCCCAGACAAATTCTGTGTTGGGGTAATTTTCAAAAAAAAAAAAAAGGGGGGGGGAGGCATTTAAATATGGTAAAGCAGCAACAATAGTAGTAGCAGCAGTTTAGCAGCTCAGAAGCTTCTTGTGCCAGCAGTAGAGTGAATGAGCTTCAGCAATACAGACGGAAACTCAATTTCTTTTCTTTATTTTGTTTGTAATCGTACCTTTAAAATTAAATACAAATAAAGTTTTTAAGTCTGTGGAAGAGGGGTTCTGGTTTAAATAAACTACATTTGATAAGGTTTTGTTCTTTTCCATTCAGAAATTATACAGCATACAGCGATTCACAAGAAACATAATGGAAAATGTCCTGTTGCCAAGTAGGTGCTAAATTTTTAATTTATTTCATGTCAAAAGCATTGCATAATAAATATGTTTAAAAGTGATAAAATAAAGGAATCACAAACAGCTAAATAGTTTTGGACCAAAAGCGGGCAACAGATGCTAAATATCGTGATTTATTCTTTTGTTATATAACTAATCCATGTGTTGCTTGATTTCTTTGTAAAATACTGCTTTTTAATATGTTAATTTAGGATATGCTAAACTGGAAACTGGTGTTACAATTCAAGATTCCACCAACATAATTGGAATTCTAGAATGCAATTGCTATAATTGTAGCTATGTTTTTGAAGTGTGAAGTGAATGGAAAAATAATGAACAGTTGTGAATCTAAATATACAGTACATACCTTTGTTAACAGACTCTGACAGTGAAGCTATTATTATCACATTTTATACTACATTTTATGTAATTTAATAGTGTTTTAATGGTTTATTGGTGTCCGATTTTCAGGTCCCTCCGTTCTGTTTTTTCAGGAACTGCCTGAATTTTTTTGGGGGGGAGGGTAACTACTGTTTATTGATCTGTCAGCCGGAAGTTCAAGTTTTGCACCGGGAAGATCCAGCCCACTGGTGGCAATGGGTGGACTTCCGAGGCTCCCTTTCCCATCATTTTTAGGGCTATCGGTATGAAATGGTCACACTTGGAGGGAAACATTTACCACTGCAAGCCCACCACGTGTCAGAACGTTTAGGTCATCCACTGTTTTTTCGGACATTCTTAATGTTTCTAGAAATAAAATCTCCTTTACCAAAACCAAAAAGGTATCCCTTGGAATTCCTCCACAGCGACAGAACAAGAGCAGCAGCAGCGCATCATTGCTGCCAACTTTCAGAAAGATTCACACATCCCACAATTTATAGGAATTTTTAAAAAGTATTTTTACTAATAACGAACACTGTTCCTAATCATTTCTACATGGTTGTCAAACCAGGTGAACTGAGGCAGGAGTACACACAAGCCAGAATACAGGGGAGGGGAATAAATGAGTCAGTCAAAGAGGTTAACAAGAAAAGAAAGTAAGCAGTCCCACCAGATACTCAGCCCTCTTACAACTTATTATCAGTTACTGCACTTTATCACTGTCCTTACCCTTTATAGTTTTAGTGTTTACTGAGATTGCTCCTCCGCCCCTATTTTTGATTGCCCTTGTACCACCTAGGAGCCCCATTCAGAGTTCTACACAATTTTACCCCCTGAATGTTTAGTTATTATTATTCTCCTGGTTTTAATTCTGTTGATGTGCTTTATTGTTTTACGTAGTTATAATGTTTTAATTGAGTGTTTTAACTTGTGTTGTTGGGTGAAGGGCTTTTTTGTAAATAAATATTTGGGGGGGGGGGTAGAAGGTGCAGGACAGAGTACAGAAGCAATAAGATAGATAGGAATTGAATTCTCCCTGTGTGGACTCAAGGGAGTTAGGCTATCTCCTCCCTTCACTAAACCACCCCCCACAAAAGTAAAAAAATATTTAAACAAACCCCTCCCCCCAAATGCCCTTGCGCGCCTTCTGTCAAGGACAGAACGCCACAAGATTCAAAGTAACAGAGTTTATTAGATTACAGAACTCAAAAATGCCCGTAAAAACACAAGGGCCAGGCAGTTTTTGCCTTTAGGAGCAAAAAGGGACAAAAGTAAATGTTCAAAAGATAAACCGGATTAAACCGGAGTTTAATCCGGGTAAAAACAAACTGCTTGCTTCAGCCTAGGTATTAACAGAACGAAAGCCAAGGAACAAAAGATACAAAGAATGCAACTAATTGGCAGCAGATTCCTCTCTGCTGCCAGCACTGTGCTTAGAGTAACTTGCGTCGCTCCCACACACACACAGTAGACAGGATCTCCAACACGAGCAATTCAGCCAAGGATTGTAGAAGTAGAGTAGACCAGTTCCGTTCCGTAAATCAAAGCCAGAAGCAGACGTTTGTAGTTTTTCCAAGTCCAAGAAGGGGGGAAGACAAGCCGTGGTCAGTTCAGTCCGGGTTCTCAAAGCAGGAGATGGCGTCCGTCAGAAAGACGACGGAAGGTCAAGCTAATAAGAGTAAGCACAGGTTTGCACAAACAAATGCCCACACAATCCCTCCCGCCGTCTGACCCTGGATTTCAATCAACTTACGTCACAGCACAGGAAAGCACACAAGTCTTCAGGGAAGCGTCCCACACACACACGGATCCCAAGCGTTTGCCCAGATTACCTTGCCCGACGCAATTTGCAATTGCTCCCAAGCCCCATTTTATGCCAGTTACAAATCTTCATCACTGTCAGCTGTCCTCCTTAACCCGGGCGTTTCCTCATCACTTTCCTCGTCAGAGCTGGAACACCTCTGACTACGCCCAACAGCATCTCCAGCTGTGGATCCCGTCCCATCCCTCCAGCTAAGCCATGGGTCTAATCCTGAAGGTCCCCATTCATCTTCTGTCCCATCATGGCCAGTGGCACCCAATTCCTCCCTTACCCGAGTCCAATCCATCTCATCCTCCTCTGAGCTAACCAGCCCCTCCTCCATTCTCTCCGTAAACCCTTCGAAAGATTCTTCGTCAGATGGTGCTGCAAATATGTCTCGCAGTCTTTTTCTCTCTCGCTCCTCGAGAGTATCTGACTCTCGAGGAGTCTTACGCCCACGCCTGTCAGTAACAGAGCCATGAGGCTCAATCATAACACTATCCCCTCTCACAAAGGCCTCCTCCCCCGATGGCGGAGAAGTGGCAGTGATACCCTCCGCTATAGCACCACGACGACTAGAGGTATCAAGTTTCAACAGCGAACGATGAAAGACTGGATGGACCTTTAAACTAGACGGTAAACGCAAACGAAACGCAACGGAAGAAATCTTTTTAACGATAGGAAAGGGACCCAAATACCGAGGCGCAAACTTTCCCCCAGCCTGTTTAATATGTTTGGAAGATAACCACACCAAATCCCCTTCTTCCAACTCCTCCCCTGCCTGCCTGTGGCGGTCAGCCTGAGTCTTCTGCGTTGCCTTAGCTTCCAGCAGTAAGCGACGGGCAACATCATGCAATGCAGCCATTTCCGTAGAGCGGTACACAGGGTCCGAAGAGACCACATTGGTCGACGGCGCCACACCTCCCCGTGGGTGAAAACCATAAGTTAGCTCAAACGGCGTATGCTGACTAGATGTGTGCACCGCATTGTTGTAAGCAAATTCCGCCACCGGTAGCCACTTCACCCAAGCCGTGGGTTGATCTAAACAAAAACAACGCAGATATTGCTCTAAGAGCCCATTAACCCGTTCCGACTGTCCATCCGTTTGCGGATGAAAGGCTGAAGAAACGTTTAACTTAGTCCCCAAGCACTCATGGAAATGTTTCCAAAAGCGTGACACAAATTGCGGAGCCCTATCTGAAATAATCACCTCGGGTGCTCCGTGCAAACGATAGATGTGCTTAGTAAATAGTAAGGCCAACGTAGGGGCCGCCGGAATGGTTGAACAAGGAATAAAATGAGCCAGTTTACTAAATAAATCCACCACCACCCAAATACAAGTATAACCCCCAGACTTAGGCAAATCTGAAATGAAATCCATGGAAATGATTTGCCATGGCCTGTCCGGAACAGGTAAAGACGACAACAACCCTCTAGGGCGCCCAACAGGCGTCTTACTCTGCTGGCAAACGGCGCAGCTGTCACAAAAGCGCAGAATGTCTTGCCGCATCTTTGGCCACCAATAGCTCCTGGTAATGAGCTGCACGGTCTTGAATCTGCCAAAGTGCCCAGCCATGGGTTCGTCATGGTGGGCTCTAATCACCTCCAACCTGAGGGCCCCCACTGGTACGTAGACCTGCCCCCTGCGTACCAATACTCCGTCTTGATCTTGTAGATGCGGCAGTATGGTACGATTACCTGCTGAGAGCAGCATCAGTTGCTCCTGTGTCCACACATCATCCCTCTGAGCCTCAAGGATCTGGTCATGTAACCCGAGCTCATTATCTACAACACACAGAGAGGCAGTAGGCAAGATGGTCTGACATACAACCTGCTCATTGGTCTTAAACTCCGGCTTGCGGGATAAAGCATCGGCCCGCAAGTTTGCCTTCCCCTCTACGAACTGCACCTTGAAGTTAAACCTGGAGAAAAACAAAGCCCATCGGATTTGACGCTGGTTTAACTTCTTTGCTGTTTGCAAGTGCTCTAAATTCTTGTGATCAGATCTGACCACGATCTGGTGCCGTGCCCCTTCAAGCCAGTGCCGCCACACCTCAAACGCCACCTTAATCGCCAACAACTCCTTCTCCCATATGGTATAGTTCTGCTCGAAGGGTGTTAGTTGCCGCGAGTAAAATCCACAGGGACGCAAGGTCCCTGAGGAATCTTTCTGAGACAATACAGCCCCCAACGCGTAGCTAGAAGCGTCCGCTTCTACCACGAACGGTTTGTCAACATCAGGATGGGTTAGTATGTTGTCTGATTGAAAACTAGACTTAAGTTGTAGAAACGCCTCGTGAGCTTCCCGCCCCCACACAAATGGCTGTTTCTTGCGCAGAAGCTGCGTCAAAGGTACCGTGAGCTTTGCAAAATTCGGAATAAACTCCCGGTAGTAATTAGCAAAACCTAAGAACCTTTGTACATCCTTCTTAGTTTTCAGCTCCTGCCATGAGTTGACGGCGTCAACCTTATGTGGGTCCATTTTAAGTTCCCTACCTGACACTACATGACCTAGGAACTCCACTTCAGGCACATGAAAGACGCATTTGGAAGCCTTGGCGAAAAGCCCATTAGCCCGCAGTCGGTGCAGAACCTGCTTGACATGTTGACGATGTTCTTTCTCGTCCTTAGAAAAAATCAAGATATCATCCAAATAAATCACTAAAAATTGGTCAATTAGGTCCCTGAACACATCGTTCATGAACCTCTGGAAGACCGCAGGAGCATTACAAAGCCCAAAAGGCATGACTCGGAACTCGTGGCATCCGAAACACGTGTTAAATGCCGTCTTCCATTCATCCCCTTCCCGTATACGGATTAAGTTATAGGCCCCCCGCAGGTCAAGCTTGGTAAAGACCTTAGCCCCTTGCACCCTTGATAACAGTTCCGAGATTAAAGGGAGCGGGTACCTATCCCGAATGGTGTATTTGTTTAGGATCCGATAGTCGCAGACCAGCCTAAGTTCCCCAGTCTTTTTGGCTACAAAGAATACTGGTGCCGCAGTTGGAGAACTAGATGGGCGAATAAACCCCTTGGCTAAATTGTCATCTAAAAACTCCCGCAAAGCTTGCCTTTCCGGTACAGTCAAGGCATACAGCCTCCCTGCTGGCAGTTTCGCACCTTCTGCCAACTTGATGGCGCAATCATATGGCCTGTGCGGTGGTAATTTGTCCGCTTCTCTTTTACAAAATACATCAGAGAACTCCCCATACTCAGCAGGCACTCCCTCCATATCAGCATGAGTAACGTTTAGAGTGCAACAATCCTGCCTCTTTAAGATCACTTTACGTGTTGCCCAATCCACTTGTGGGTTTACTACAGCTAGCCAATCCATCCCCAGGATCACATCATATCTAGGCAAGCTCGTAATATCCCACACAAACGTTCCCGTTACTCCCTGCACCTCCCACGTTACTGCTGAGGTTTCCTGGTTAACCACCCCAGTCTCCAGCAGTCTCCCATCTGCTCCCTCCACCCACACGTCGCATGCCTTGCGCACTCTAGGAATGCCATGCTTCTTAGCAAACTCAATATCTACATAGGAGACCGTAGCTCCTGAGTCCAGCAGTGCCAGAGTAGAAACAAGTTCCCTTCCCCCAACAGATAATGTAATGGGTACGAAAACATGCTTCCTCCCCTCAGTTGACTGCTTGAGGAGCCCTAGTGCGTTGGACTCACGTCGCACTAGGGCTGGCCTTTTCCCGAAAGCTGGGAAGGTTTCACATTACAATTTTTGGCAAAATGCCCAGCATTCCCACAGTACAAACACAAGCCCAGCTGCCTCCTACGGCTCTTTTCCTCTGTAGACAGTTTTTTAAAGACCCCAAGCTCCATGGGCTCTTCCCCCATCACCACAGGTGCCCTGGTTACATGCATAGGTGGCGCACACATTGCTTTTGAGTGTTTACGAGCCTCGAACCTTGCGTCTAAACGCAACACCTTAGCTACTAAGGCGTCCCAGCTTTCAGCCGGCTCCAAGCGTGCTAATTCATCCTGGAGCATATCACTTAACCCGGCAGTAAATAAAAGCATGAATGCATTTTCCCCCCAATCCAGCTGGTGGCGATACAGGTTAAACTTATTTAAATAATCCAAAACAGTCCCCTTTCCCTGTTTCAACCGATACAGAGCCCACCCAGCGTTCTCCGTGCGGAGAGGATCCCCAAAAGTATCAGTTAACAACCTTTTGAAATTATTCAAATTGTCCTTGACTGGGTCATTTCCCAAAATTAAATTAGTGGCCCATTGTCCTGCGGGACCGGTCAACAAACTCAAAATAAAAGCCACCTTGCTAGTGTCAGTAGGAAAAGCATGAGCACTGAGCTGAGAAAAATAAAGCTCCACTTGTGCCAAAAAGGTTGGCAACTTGCACCTGGTTCCGTCAAAGCGTTCAGGAGTCAAAACATGTCCTTTCACAGCAAAAGCTGTTTGGCTTAAGGCCGTTTGCAATTGGTCTACTTTGGCTCTTAACTCATCCATCGTCTTCCTGACGGGTTTATTGCTGCAATAAACTTTTTATGGGCGTCGGGCAATCTGTCAAGGACAGAACGCCACAAGATTCAAAGTAACAGAGTTTATTAGATTACAGAACTCAAAAATGCCCGTAAAAACACAAGGGCCAGGCAGTTTTTGCCTTTAGGAGCAAAAAGGGACAAAAGTAAATGTTCAAAAGATAAACCGGATTAAACCGGAGTTTAATCCGGGTAAAAACAAACTGCTTGCTTCAGCCTAGGTATTAACAGAACGAAAGCCAAGGAACAAAAGATACAAAGAATGCAACTAATTGGCAGCAGATTCCTCTCTGCTGCCAGCACTGTGCTTAGAGTAACTTGCGTCGCTCCCACACACACACAGTAGACAGGATCTCCAACACGAGCAATTCAGCCAAGGATTGTAGAAGTAGAGTAGACCAGTTCCGTTCCGTAAATCAAAGCCAGAAGCAGACGTTTGTAGTTTTTCCAAGTCCAAGAAGGGGGGAAGACAAGCCGTGGTCAGTTCAGTCCGGGTTCTCAAAGCAGGAGATGGCGTCCGTCAGAAAGACGACGGAAGGTCAAGCTAATAAGAGTAAGCACAGGTTTGCACAAACAAATGCCCACACAATCCCTCCCGCCGTCTGACCCTGGATTTCAATCAACTTACGTCACAGCACAGGAAAGCACACAAGTCTTCAGGGAAGCGTCCCACACACACACGGATCCCAAGCGTTTGCCCAGATTACCTTGCCCGACGCAATTTGCAATTGCTCCCAAGCCCCATTTTATGCCAGTTACAAATCTTCATCACTGTCAGCTGTCCTCCTTAACCCGGGCGTTTCCTCATCACTTTCCTCGTCAGAGCTGGAACACCTCTGACTACGCCCAACAGCATCTCCAGCTGTGGATCCCGTCCCATCCCTCCAGCTAAGCCATGGGTCTAATCCTGAAGGTCCCCATTCATCTTCTGTCCCATCATGGCCAGTGGCACCCAATTCCTCCCTTACCCGAGTCCAATCCATCTCATCCTCCTCTGAGCTAACCAGCCCCTCCTCCATTCTCTCCGTAAACCCTTCGAAAGATTCTTCGTCAGATGGTGCTGCAAATATGTCTCGCAGTCTTTTTCTCTCTCGCTCCTCGAGAGTATCTGACTCTCGAGGAGTCTTACGCCCACGCCTGTCAGTAACAGAGCCATGAGGCTCAATCATAACACCTTCCCTAGGCGCGTGCTCACCCTCATTTCCCTAGAGAAATAGTAAAAAGGACTGAAAAATATTAAACTAATAAAATGTAAAGATTGTAATTGATTCTAAAAACAATCCTAAGCAGAGACAGCACTGAGAGAGAACACAGAACTAGCTCGCACACAATCTTTCCCTCTCAGGAAAAAGTTCTCCCTGGCATATATAGACCAGCTTGGTGAAAAGACACATGATCTACTTTCTTACTCTGATTGGCTCAGGCAAGGCTAAAGGGGGGGGGGGAGAACCTCAGTGCGTGGAGCTGCTGCCACGTGGTCCATTTCAGCCAAGACAAACCAAACACCACCGTCCGTTTGTTTCCAGTGTTTCTGAAACTGCCCAGTTTCCCAGATCCTGTTTTGAAAAATGGCACAGTTCACACCCCTAATATTCACTAGGCATGCATGCATGGACAGAGGGAAAGAAAAGAGAAAAATAGATAAGTTTATATCACCGGCTACGTCAGCATGTTGAAAAAAAAGTAAGTGTAGCAGCTGAAATGAAAATCATAAGAAAAGGCTTCCTCCCTCAGTAAGCTCTGAGCAAAGAAACCATAACCTGTGGGAAACTCTAGTCCAATGACACTGTTGACTGGGGAAAATTACTCTTTAGAAAAAAAAGAGTTTGGGGGTTGTTCTCAAAAGTCCTTTTTTGGACTTTGATGTTTGACTGTGCATGTATCATGGCAGCATGTGAGGCCAGTAAGGATTATGAATAAAAATCCACCCGCATCTAGTCTGCTAGCATTGGGAAAATTCATCCCTGGATGTATTTTTGAAGAAGCCTTCAAGTGGTCTCTAGAATGTTCAAAATGCGTTTGTGTGCTTATTCAAGGCTTATCTAACATGATTGTTTCATTTCCTATGTGCATATACTAATTTACTGGAAGCTTACCACAGATTGATGGGATAACTAACAATCCATTCAGTACAGGCCTCTTGTATTCTACTTGCCCATATATCTACTATTTCTTCTTTTCATCATGACTTAAGGACCATATCCCTGGTGTGGCACTTTGGCTGCTTTTCTCTTTAAACATGATAAACTTCACTATTGAGACTGATATACATTTATTCTTCTATACATGCTTGGTCCTCTGTCCATATTAAACAACATCAAAAAAGTATAGGCTGTTTTCTGCTCCTAAGATTGTTATGTTTGTGAACAGTATAGAGAGAGACAAAAGTCATACTGAAAGAAGAGGTTATGTGGGTGGGTGAATGCAATTGGTACTTATCCCATCATGTGCTGTTTGGGTGTAATGTTCAAAACAGAAATGCATTTCTGAAGTGCTAAATCTGCAACAGCAGTAGAGCGATTGAGCCAGCAGTAGACCGATTGAACTTCAGCAATTCAGGAGCAGAGTCAAACTTTAACAGTTATAAAATACTTTATTCTAAAAACTACATACCTAGATAGGAAAGTAAAACAGGGCCTAGCTGTCTAAAGAACCCACAGCAGACATCGTTTCTTTCCATGCTCACAGGAGGAGAAGAAAATGGCAGACTCAGATTTTCCATGTGCTCAGAATTGACCCTGAGAAGTATCAGTCTAACAAACAAGGGGATGTGAGGAGAAAACAGACAGGCAGAGAGGCCAATAGGGGAAGGGCTTTTCTTGCCAGTTCCGCACATCTAAGCTTATGCAGGATGTGGTTGAGTTCCAACTTTTACAACTGTGTACTTTAAATCTTTATGAAGAAACATGATTTTTTAAAAATCTGGCAGGGACCAGTAAAAACACACACACCTTTGTGTTTGTTGGTGTGCAAGAGTGAATGTACCCTTAGTCACAATATTTTATGTATCTTCTTCTATAATAGCACGGTTAATACAAAATGCTCTTCACTGGATGGTTTTGGCATAACACACTCTGAACACAATGGTGTGCCAGATTGGAGAAGAAAAGGCTGTGCACTTCAACAGCACCCGGAACATTGCACGATGCTCGATCAGGTATTTTAAATATGTGTGTGTGTAAAACCCCCACCCCTAATTTGATATATTATCAAATGGCAGTATAACATAATAGTAAAATGTCCATTCAACCATGGGCTTAATTTTTAATTATAATTACATAATAAGAATTAATGCTACTGATTAGCTGCCCTGTGTCCTGATTTAGATAAAAATGGAGAGTGTAAATAGTTCATAATACAGTAGAATTCAGGTTATCCGAAAATCGTATTATCCGAGGCACGGGGGCTTGGCCAGGCCACACGGGGAAGGTGCCTCGAGGGAAGGACACAGGCTCCGGAGGAAGTTCCAATGGAAGATTTCTTCTCCCCGCACCTTCCTTGCTCGCCTTTGAAGCTGCTCTGAGGCGGCCGTCAGGGCGGGCTCCATGCAGAAAAGGGCACAGAGCTGCAAGGAGGCCCGAGAGGGAGCCACCGCCGTTGTTCAGAGGGAGCTCGGAAGAGGGAGGAGGACTTTTCTCTCTCTTTTCCTCCGGCTGGAAGATGCGAAGGAGGAGGAGGCAGCGGAGAGGGAAGCAGAGGCAGCCATGATCACAGTGGCGGCGGCGGCGGCTCCCTCTCGGGCCTTCTTGCAGCTCCGTGCCCTTTTCTACATGGAGCCTGCCCTGCCGTCCACCGCCTCAGAGCAGCTGATGGGAGCCTTTGAGCTCCTCAAAGGTGAGCAAGGAAGGCGTGGGGAGAAGAAATCCTCCATTGGAACTTCCCCTGGAGCCTGCCTCCCTCCCTCGAAGTGCCTTCCCCGCAGCCTGGCCAAGCCCCCCGCTTGGATAATAGGCCCCCCCTATTATCCGTCCATTTTGGTTATACGAGAATGGGCCCGCCCGTTTAACTCGGATAACTGGAACTCTACGATAATAGTAAATTATAATAATACCTTTTGCAACTTAAAGGAGAATCAGTGATGAACATATACCTGAGAGCTTTGGTGATAGAAGGAGGGTATTTCATCAGGGGAAAGGGAGCAAATTGCTGTCTCCATTGCGTTAGTGAAAACTGGAATTTTTGTCAGAAATAATATGTGTTACCTTGTCATCTAGAATACAGGAGATAAGAGGAATTTGCCTGTGATGAACAAGAAGAAAGGAAAGTTGCAGCCAGAAAAGTAAGTGTTAATTTCACTTTTAAAAAATGATCTTAGGGGTTTAGCAAGCATGGGGGTTTCCTGTGGAGTTTGGTATTTGTTCATGGTAAATGAAACACAAATGTCTTTTTAAAACAATATTATAATCAGTATAACTGATACTTATAGCCAACTACTTTAAGATGACAAACACAACCCTTAGAGAATGTTATAAGCTACAAATGGAAGAGTAGTCAAACTTGGATTTTATAAAAAGATATCAGTGACATAGTTGGATGTTAGTAGCCTCTTTGTACGCAAGGAAAGCATATTGTAAAGGCAAAATTGCTTTGCCTATTGTATGTTATATTAACATTGAATAGTTGGAAGCATTAACATCCACCTGTCTGTCTTTGTTTCGCTTTAGAACACTAAGATGGTCTAAAATCCTTCTTCAGTTTGGCTGAACTTAGGCAATTCTTGCAGAAATTACAGTACTCGTTTATCCGACCTAAACGAGCGGGCAGAATGTCGGATAAACAAAAATGACGGATAATAAGGAGGGATATTAAACCCTGTTTTTTAGGGGCTAAAAAAGGGCCTCCTTCCCAACCCCTTTGTCCTTCCTCTTCTCCCCTTTTCTCTTCTTTCCTGGCCTGCCTGACTGACTCACCATTGGTGGAGGCTTCATGCCATCCTCAAAGGGCACCCTCCCTTCTTTCATCCTCTGCCTTCCTTCCCGGCTTCTCCAGCCCGGGTTTTCCTTGCAATGCAGATGGGTAGCCCCGCCAAGAAGGGAAGCTGGTCACTTGCTTTCCTTCCTTGAGTTGCAGCAACGGCAGTGGGAATGGACGCCAAAGTAGACCCCACCCCGGGCCAGGAGCCCCTTTCCTTGGGTCCCTGGAAAGGCCTTGGCCAAGATCTTGGTAACCTCATCCCCTTCTGGATCCCTCCTGCTTCTTTCTTCCATCTGGAAGGTGCACCAAGAAAAGGTGTGCAGGGCTCTTTCTCTCTCTCTTTAGGGAGATGTTTGCAAGCTTTTGGGAGGGGATTAACAATTGGGGAGGGGGACAAGAAGAAAAGGAGGGCTGTCCCTTCGAGGAGCGCCTGCTTCATTCTCTTTCCCTTGTACCACGTTCTCATCCTGGTGGGTGTGGCTAAGGACTGCTCTCTCGGCCGGCACGAAACAAAGGGGACAGAAGAGACTTTTGATGGAGTTTCTTGGGGTTACTTGGCATGGGAACGAGATAGGCCACTTGGCGAGAATCTCTTAAATCAGAAATGAAAATTGAATAGGGGTTTTTTTTTTTTTTTTGCTGCTCTTCACTTATAACATTCTGAGGTAACATGGGTTTCACAATATTTGATGTGTATGTTTTCCCTATTCTTTGAGCTACCAGGAGCTTCTGTGGTGAAATATTTCCACCACAAGTGATATTGACTTATTTGTAGAGAAAAAGGCAATGCATGAAGGAAAGGTACCTCCTGAAAAAGTAAAGGGGCTGTATTAATCTGCCCAGATATAGTCACCAGTGCCTAAATACTGTTTTTCGACTTGAGGATAGTGAGTTTAAACAAATACGTATTGTTTGTCCTTCATGCATAAATACTGGTGTATTAATCTAACAGCCCAATTGTAGATTTCCAAATAAATGAAAACAAAATGATGCAGTGAAGTATTAATGCAAGTAATTATAATGGCCACAGTAAATTGTTAAATAATTTGTTTCAAGAACTTTTCATTCTAGCCCACTTTTAGAACTAAAGTTTTCAGGGCTGTATCCAGTGCAAAGAGATTCCTTGAACAGACTCTTCTGACAAATGTTTTTCCTCCACACAGAGATAAAGGGAAGAGAAATGATAACAGATTAGCTATCAGAAGTAACTGTGTAAGAGTTGCAGATACTTATGATCTCCACCCAGGAATAACAAAAGGTAGGAAATGTGTTTAAAATACTGTTTCAGTACAGTGGAGTTTTCTTATAAATTCTCTTTTGATTTATGAAGCATTTGTTATATATTGATTTGATATGCAATATACTGTGTGTTAAAGTTTGTAAGACAAAGTCAAGTTTCATGTTGAGATGGTCCTTAAATCTCGTTTCCATTAGCAAAAAGCATGCTGCTGGAGTCTCCTAAAATAAAGAGTCAATATACTAGGTCATGGTCTCTTTCAGCGTGTTTTCCTTCTGGGCTCTGCGCCTGCATGTAATTGTTCGTTAACCAGGCTACTGTCCATGACCTCTCTGAAAAAGATTTTATACCACCAATGCTGGTGGAAAGGGACAGAGCAAGCACCATCTCACCATTGTAATACAACTCATGGAATATCCTCATTCTTCAGTACATTCTTCAGCCATTAATGTTTTTATTAATCATGAAGGCTTTTCTTTTTCAAAAGTGCAACAGCCTTAGCTTTTCATCTACAGCACAGAGGCAGGGAGTTTCAAAAATACTTTGTCTCATTTTTGATGGGTGTGCCCAGGATATAGTGAATTTTTGACATCCTGCTACAGGGGTGAACAGCTTTGGTTCTTAAGATGTTGGGAATGCGATTTCTGTAATTGCTCATGATTAGCTGTGCATAGGTCCTCTTGTACACCTTCACTGATAGTTAAATCCTTGGTGTCATGAACTTCACACTTTAAAATTATAGAAATCCAGATACTCTCTTAGAAGTACCCATTACGTTTGGTCTCATCCCATCAGGGCCTTTCAAGTAGTATATGCCCATCTCTGCTTGAAAAAATAACACCTAAGGCCTTGAAAACAAAGTCAGCCCTTCAAAACAGATCAGTGAGTTAGAGTTTTGGGCCACAGTGTGTTCCTGAGTTTCTAGAGAAACACTTGGAAACGTTTTTGTGATTTAATTGACAATATTCAGCTCTGTGGTGGAGAACCTTCTTCAGCCTAGGAGCCAAGAACCAATTTGAGGGTTTGTGGGGATCTATACTGCACAGGCAGGAATTCCTGAGTGCTTGAAATGGGATCAAAGTGAGCAGGTGCCAGGTATACATGTTATCTGTGTGCCCCCATGCGACAGTCTAGATTAAATGGCTTTATTGACATTCTGCATTCTGAAATTGTGCAGAACCATTAGAAAAAAATTGTAACCAAACTAGGAAATTGAATTTCAGATACCTGATTTAGAAGTCTTGGATATAGATACACACATTTTATTGATTAGCCCATCAGCCGTATCAAAACATTTAACACATAGACATACAAGTCTTGGATATTTACAACAGCAGTTCTGTCTCTTTTTGTGGTATAACAGCATCCCCGATGTTCACCTCTCTAGTGCCAGGATCAGACAAAGAACAGAAACCATCCCACCCCACCCCCAAAAGTGGCAGTTCTTCATTATTAGTGGGAGTTTGATTTGTGCATCTCCAGTGCAATCATACTTCTTTTGTATATTGTGACTTGATCTAGCTTTGTCATTTCTTCTAAAGGAACTTGCTGATGTTATCAGCCAACTTTCTTCCCCCTCTCTTCCCTTCTTTTTTCCTGTTTTACCTGATAGGGATTTCTTGTGAACTTAAAAACCTGTCACTGTTTTGTGACACTTGTGATGGCCAAATAAAGGTATTGAATACCCCAGTAATTGATTTTGGAATTTTTTTCTTCCTTTTGGGCCTATATGGGCATATTTTCTTCTTAAAGAATGCCAGATGTAGGCATTCAATAATTAATTTGGAAGAAGAGAATTATGCTAGTCAGATCAATTATTATTCTGTACATGCCCAAATCCTTTGCAGTTGAAGCAGCTCTTTGACTCTCAACCATAAATTGTAGTGAATTCTATTTTAGTGTTACTGTTAAACATTTTCATTTATTGTTTTGAAAGTAGAAAGTATTGAGTAAAACTGTATTAGAGAGCTGGGAGCTGTAGGTGCAAGGTAAGAAATGAAAGATGCAGAAAGGTGAAAGTTGATAATGCATATTTCTTGATGGTCTTCAGCAGTAACCTTGCTGATGTGAAATCTTTTCTAGATTCAAATTTAGATGTTACAGTTGGACATGACACATGTGGAGAAACCTCTTCAGAAAGTTACAGTTCTCCTTCTAGTCCACGACATGATGGAAGGGAAAGCTTTGAAAGTGAAGAAGAGAAAGACAGAGGTTGTATTTATATATTTTAAAACAATAAGAATGTAGAGAATTACTTTATCATTTTTTTTATTTGGATTGGTGTATTGGGCTGAGTGCAGACACATACCTAACAATTTTACGGATAAGACAGTTGATATATAGAGTAGATGCTAACTGAAGAGTTGTAATCAGGATACTTCTAAACTAGGAAGGGAAGTGTGTGTTTCTTGGGGTTGCCTGCAGCCCTCAGAGCTGTTTGTGTTTTTAATCACCCCTGCTCCCTGACTACCTTTCATTTGGACAAAAAGATCCCAAATTTGCTGCTATTGGAAGCCTCCAAAAGTTGCAGTTTGTCATTAAAATATGTTTGTGGAGCCCAGGCCCTCATCTGCTTAACATAAACCTGTTTTTGAAAAATAAAAATGGACTTCTGCTATTGCTTGTGGGTTTTTCTTTTCTTTTCATTTTTGGCCATTTGCAGGTTTGCAGAGAGTCCTAGGGGCTGAAAATAGCCCCTGGATATGCTACAATTGCCCATTACTTCTCTGTTTAGGTGCCCATCTCTAATTAAATCATTATTGTCTAATTAATCAGCAGAATATCTTCAAAAAACATTCAGTATGTTTTACCTCAATGTAACCTAGAAAAAATTCCAAAGCTTTTTCTTCTCTCTAGAATGGAGACAATAAAGAGAATCATTCTGTGTGTAGCTGCATCCTTTTCATTTGTCTCATATACCAACAAATCTTAGCTCTTCCTTTGTAGCAACTTTTGCTTTATATTAGTTTTCTAAGGTAAACTTCATTTGGGCTTTGCCAGACATCAGCTGGCTTTGCTCAGTTCATGCAGCCTGACCCATTCTTGATTTTATGACACTTGCCAAACTTAAAATTGTAGGATATAGAGTTTGGCTTTTCAGCCTATGCATTTTTAAAATATTTACCACAGTTGCTTTAAATTTAATTATTTTTTCTATATCTGTACATAACTACTTTGTGTCTTTACTATTTAAAAGCAGTTATGTTAATGCAGGAAGAGACTATAAATGCATACTAGTCATGATGACTGGTAGTCATAGCAAGATATTTGTTCTAGTGTCATACAGTAGGCTTCTTAATCTCTGCTATGGGAATTGTATTTATGTCCTGACTGGCTACCAAGGGGCCAGATAACATTCTGGTCTATTGCCAAAGCCAGGGATAACTCGACCTCATTTTTCCACAGCCAACTAAACATCCAGGTTGCAGTGGGCAGTAAAGCTTCTGACCAGTCTGCCAATATCACTGTTTATCACAGGAAAGCAACTTTTCCTGTGAAGATAGGAACATAATGTGTGTATCTGTATGTTTATGCATGCATGCATGCATGTATTAAAATGAAAGAGATGAGTATATGTATACGTGTAATATGTCTCTCCCACCATAGTAACAGATGCAGCCCTTGGGGCTGGAAATATTACCAGCTTTTCCGAAGGCTGAAATATTTCTTTAAATATATATTTTAAAAAATATCCCCTAGTTTTGTATTTCTTTAAAACTGAGAAGAAAATGTCTTATTACATGATTGGTGCATTATTGGAACTGTTTGAATGATGATGTCATCATTGTTAGTAGTAGTAGTTCTAGTATTTATGGCCCACTTTTTTCCTCACAGTTGGGAGGAAATTTAAAGGATCAATACAATTAAAATATTTATAGTATTAAAAGAATTGAGCATATCAATGAAAGAAAAATATTAAAAAGAATTTACTGTCATAACTGTTTTGCAGCTTTCATTTGTAATATTAAATAGTGTTTTGATTGTTTATTCCTGCATGGTGGGAGGTTGTGGTCTCCTCCAACTCTATGTTTCTTTATAAGCAATGAGAAATGGAAATAACAGACTGCACAAGTCAGTTTAAGGAAAGCCTTAATATTTCCCCTCCTTTCTGTCGGAGAGTCATTTTAGTGATATAAATGGGCTTTAGATTTAAAATGCTTTTTAAAACTTGAGGGTTTTAATTGTTTAATATTGCCTTGTTTTCCACAGATACAGATAGCAATTCTGAAGATTCTGGGAATCCAAACATGATGAGGTTTACTGGGTACGGTTCTGCAGACCTTACTAAGTCGTCAGCACAGCTTTCAGTGAGATCAGACAATCCGAATATTGTTGAGGATGCTTTGAATCCACAGTTCCAACACATTTCCTTCATGCCTAGCCTGCACTGTGTGGTACTTAATGGTGCACAGAAGCCGGAAACAGTCGTCCCACCACCAATACCCACGGATGGAAAAGCTTTAGGGATGGTGGTTACAAATTCAACTCCTGTTGGAATGGGCTTAGTGGGTGAATCCGAAAAACCTATAGAATTGCTGCCCTCCCCTCTGCCAGCCAACTTTCTCCCACCTGCAATCCAGCCTGGCAGCCCGGCATTGCACGTTGCAGTACACAGAATGAAAATGCCTCCACCACAGGCATCCTCTGAAAGTTGTGCAGTTAGTGGAGCACCACCACAACAAACAGGAAACTTAAGCATCGGATCACCCACCACTGCCTTTATCCCAGTCCACAACCCAGGTAACTTTCCGGGATCCACGGTTCCTACTACAGATCCAGTCTCAAAACCTGCATCCCATGTGCTGGGCTTAAATCAAATGGTGCCTCATGTTGAGGGAAGCGCAGGAGTGATTTCTCAATCTTCCAGTCTAAAAGTAGTAGTTTCTGCAGCTGGCCTCTCCACAGCACTCCCACCAGCTCCTTTTCCTGTGCCAGTGACTCTTCATGCTACCAGTGTACTGCCCAATCAGAGTTCCACTGTGCTGAACACTGTGGCATCAACACCACCACCTCCTCCTCCTCCATCCTCTGGCCTCTGTGTTAGTCAGGTCCAACCTACAGTTCCTCCTGCAATACCGACCCATACGCCAGGCCCTGCTCCTAGTCCCAGTCCTGCTTTAACACACAGCACTGCACAAAGCGATAGCACCTCTTACATTAGTGCTGCTGGGAATACTAATGCAAATGGGACTCTATTGTCTCCACAGCAGTTGGGGTCTGGGCCTTGTGGGTCTTGCGGTCGCAGATGCAGCTGTGGGACCAATGGAAGTCTTCCGATTAACAGTTACTTTTATCACAACCCACTTCCTGGACAAGTCTACCGAGTTCCACCTTTCTTTACTCTGCCATCGCTTTGCAATGGTAGCTACCTCAACCAAGCTCATCAGACTAATGGAACACAGATTCCGTTTTACTTGCACCGGAGCCCCTACCCAAATGGGCTGATGCATGACCCGGTCATGGGGAGCCAAACCAACTATGGTATGCAGCAAATGGCAGGATATGGGAGGTTCTATCCTATGTATCCAGCTCAAAATGTAGTTGCCAATACTAATGCATCATGTCCCAAGAAGAATGGGAATGTGTCCTGTTATAATTGTGGTGTTAGTGGGCACTATGCACAGGACTGTAAGCAGTCATCCATGGAAGCCAGTCAACAAGGTAATCATAATTCCCAACACAGTTGCTTCTGAGTTCGTTCAGTTTTTGTTATTGACCATGCTTGTCCCCATTCAGCTGTCTGTGGATTGTTTGACATTGTCTGTGAATGTGAGTGTGTCTGTATGTGTGTATTGGGGGAGGGGTTGTCTGTAAAACCATTGAGTAGTTTGTAAAAGGCCTAAATTGTTACATTGTCATAATGAAATGAAATCATGACATTGGCGGAAACTTACTATAATCCCCGTTTAGGAAAAGCAAACCAAAACTCAAGTGTTTAAGTCATTAGACTTTATGATGTCTTTTCCAGTGGCCCATGTCAAAATGGTGCAGCAAAAACATTTTTATATTAAGGATTCCCAAAAGCTTTGTGCTGGTTTTTTTAAAAAAAGGGCAGGCCATTCACTTGTCTATAGCTTAATTTCTTTCCCCTTTTTTACAAACATATCTGTAGACAATTCAAAAGATATGTAAATATGCCTAAGTTCTGAATGAATCATTACAATGAAGGAATCCCTTATTTTTCTGGTGTGTCTGAAACTTGAACAGAGAAGGCGTGTTTGACTGGTTGTTGTGTGCTCTGAAGATGGAAACAGTGAATGGCTTAAAGATGTTAAGTGTAGTGATACAGACTTGTTTGGACCATTGTGCTGTAAAAGCAAACCTAGCTTCCCCTGGATTTCCTCCACCTACCCGCTCTGACTGTCAATAAAAGACATTTTGGACGCCGTTCTTCCATTTTAGGTTAACCACAGCTTATGGTGCCAAATGAACCAGGACTGGCTATGTTTAATCTTTTTAAAAACACAGTTTAGGATGTTGATTTGTTTTCCCTTACCATAGGAAATAAAAAACATATTTTAGTGTTCGGAGACAGTCCACTAAACGAAGGGTGGGGAGCATGTGTCCCTTCAGCTGATGCCAGACTGCAGCACTGTTCTGCTGTTGCAAACATAGACATCAGTAAGTTACAGTCTGGCAAAATCTGAAGGGCCTTACATTTTGCATCCATGTAATTATTGTGGTTATCCTATAACAATTTGAAATTTCCTTTCTCCTCATTGCAGCCATATCAGAGGAGGGAAAGAGGAGAAGGGAACATTTGACCAGGGAAGGGGAGGGGAGATTTGGTTTAGTTTTTTAAACTAAACCATTGTTTAGTATTATATCTGAGTATATAGCCACATTGTGGTTGTTTGTTCAGGAAAAAAAACTGTTGTTTGGATAGCATTCCTTTTATTTAAAAATTAGCATTTTATGTAGATGTAGAATTTAGATAGTTGAATAACATCAATGGAGGAGTATGTTTTCTTTGGGGGCTTTGTAGCTTTTCTCATAACTTAATATATTAAGTGCGAGCAGTGACTTAGTAAGTTCTCTTTCCTGTTCTAGGCACTTACAGATTGAGATATGCACCTCCCCCACCCCCTTCTAATGATACGTTGGATTCTGCTGACTGAAACCAAGTAAACATTGCCTGCATACCAAAATGAAGGTTGGGAGATCGGGGGAATTCTTTGGATTTGAGAGATTCCTTGCGTGTGTTTATGTTCTTTGCATTTTTTCATTGCTCATGAACACCTGTTCTGATACAAACGAAGAAAGCTGTTTTTCTCCTGGTCTGACTTGCATAAAGCATGTGGCTGTCTCAGCCAATCAATCAAAAAGCATTTGGAAAATAGACTTTTTGCACTGAAGACTTGAGATGTGCAATGTTTACTGCATTATTTTTTAAAGGTCATTTAATCTCTGACTACACTGGTTGAACAGCCATATGGTTGAAAGGAGAAGCTGGGTCATGCTCCCAAATGTCACCTTTTCCTTCCCCTCTTTTTCTCATGCTGCTATTCTCTTCCACCTTTGCTGGCTCTACGTTGTCTAAATGGGACTGGATGGATGTTGAGTTCCCAAAATAGACCCCTGTTCATGAGTCTACTAAACTTTTGTGCTTGTGAATTGGTGGGGCTGTTGCTTGCTTTTTTTTTTTTTTGAAAGATGAAAGATTCATAGATATGTACAGCTCTTATGTGCCTAAATGAAAAAAATAAATAGGATATGGTGAAGGCTTAAAATGGTGTGAACTCTGAGCAGATTTCTGAAATAGAGTTAAGTCAAATAATTTTTAATTTTGTTGTACTCTTTTTTTAAAAAAAAACCTGTTGGTTTAAAATGAGTAACTGGTATGACTGCCTTAGTTTGTGTGTTTGCATTTGTAATGGAAGTTGGCAGAAAATACCTTTTCTTAAATATAATTCTGTGTCAGTAAAAATTGCTAAATTTTAACACCCCTTTAAAGTTATTACAGTGTTGTGTTTAGAATGTAAAATGATTCATTTGAATCTGGACAAAAACCTGTGTGTGTTCTAACAATCTGTTGGGTGTTTGTATACTAGAACCAAATAGCAATGTCACTTTCTTATGACAATTTACCACTGTGTGATCACGATATAATGTGAAAGACTCCAATGAGTGTGAAGATTGATCATGTTAGTGTCATATCACTAAGTTTAACGCTGCTGTATTTTATTTCTAAAAGCCAAGATGTACTAAATTGCTTCCAGGTAATATTTGATTTCTTAAGTGCACTGAGTTTATCTGGAAGAAAGCTTTTGACTGTTGAGATCAACACTGAACTACCACCATTTGTTAGGTTCACAACTAATAGCAAAAGTAGAGGTTTTACTTATTTTTTATAAAAAATCAAATATACAGCAGGTGGAACCAGTCAAAACATATTTGATTCATTCTAATTACTAAACAAAAAACTTGAAGAAACTTGATTTACTACATTTCTTCATAGATAGCATTTATATTTATAGCACCAATATATTTTGGAAGTGAGGGGGCAACGAGATAGATGAGAGCTTTAATTTAAAAGAAAATAAGCATAAGAAATTATTTTAAATAAAAAAATATTTGCGCTGGGTAAGTTGGACCATATTGAAAAGAAATAACTGCTTCTGAGTCTAGTGAGGGTGTTAAAGCAGCAACAGATTGGCATTCTCAGTTATCTGCCAGTTTACCTATGGGACTTATTTTATGATTTAAGATACTGTACTGTACATAGGTATGATGCCTTCTCTTTATTTGTATGTTTACCATATACTTTGATATTTGAAATGTTATGTACTGGAAAGGTCACTTATATTTCTAGAACAGATTGGATTTTATGCAGCATTTTCCTGGAATTAACAGCAATAAAAAGAGGGGAAAACATCCATTTGAAAATATCGTACTTAATTATTCATGGCAATGACACTGAAATGCCTTACCCGTCTTCTGAATGAAAGGTAGAGAATCAATCTTTTTAGCATGCTCTGGAGGTCTTAAAGTTTGATGGAAATTACTCAAGAAAACTTCAGAGGAGGGTAAAATACATCTACAACTAAATGTGCACATTGCTCAGAACACAGCAGAAATTGGGGGGGGGGGGATAACTTGTCTCATTGCTTAAATCAGATGGACAAATGTGGCCAACATCAGAGCTTTATGAATGTTGGCTTGCAATTTCTAATCTCCCTCACCATTACTCAGGGCTCCTGGGAATTGTGGATCAACAAAATCTTACAGGCCACAACAACACCCCCCCCCCCCCCCCCCCGGTTTTAAATGAATTTTTAACACTTAACTATACTCCCATAAAGCTAAACACTTGATTTCAGGGGTTTCCAAACTAAGGCCCGTGGGCCGAATGCGGCCTTCACCCTAAACTTTAGACCACTGGTTCTCAACCTAGGGCCCCCAGATGTTTTTGGTCTAAAACTCCCAGAAATCCCAGGCAGTTTACCAGCTGTTAGGATTTCTGGGAGTTGAAGGCCAAAAACATCTGGGGATCCTCAGGTTGAAAACCACTGCTTTAGACTTAGGGTCACCCTAAGTCTAAAACGACTTGAAGGCACACAACAACAATAACCCTAATTAACTTGACTATCAACCAAAAGCAGGCCTACACTTCCCATTGAAATATTGGTATGTTTATGTTGGTTAAAATCGTTCTGCATTTTAAATATTGTATTGTCCTTTCGTGGTTTTTTGTACTACAAATAAGATGTGCAGTGTGCATAAGAATTCGTTCATGTTTTTTTAAAACTATAGTCCAGCCCCCCCAACAATCCAAGGGACTATGAACCGGCCCTCTGCTTAAAAAGTTTGAGGACCCCTGCTCTATACCACCTGAGTCTATTTTATTCTTACCCACACTTTTCTCTAACCCTAGTCCTATCTTGCTCGTGTCTTAATCTCTATTCACCCTCATTCGGCTTCCACGCTGTGACTCTATGATTTAGAGACCTCCAAGACATCTATGAAGAACAATCTGCTTCATCAAATATAACATGTCTTGGTTGCACTACTTACTAACTGCAGTAGCTCCTCAGATACTGGACAAAGAGGGAGGTATTTCCAGTAAAATGTGAGGCCCATCCATCTCGGCTCCTGCCCCAATTCCTTGGGATAGTAGTAAATTCCACTCACAGATTTTTATTTTCCTAGTCTCTGCATAGGATTCTGCACATAGTGTTTATACCTGCACTGTTATTCCTGAAAGGCTTCCTGATGAAAGAGAGAGAAATGCAGGAAGGGCAAACATTTTAATTCTGGTTTTATCTGTACCAGGTAGGTAATAACATTTTTCCTAAAGAAAGCTTGGATTGGTCTGTGTACTGATATCCAGAAGATCATCCTGGTCAAAAACAATATGCAAAAATCTAACCATGATGGGATTTCTCTTCTCTCAACTCAGAATCAATTCCTTGATAGTGCTGAACTGTCCGGAATAGAGGAAGGAGTTGCTTCAAGGAAAGGTCTTCATTGGGTTCAATTTTCCATCTTGTGTTTTTCCTTAACAAAACTTGTGTTTTTCCATAGCAGGTCCTCCTCATTTCTCATCTCTCCCCCCCCCCCCCCCCCCGCGCAATGCCCAACAAATCAATGCTAGGTTCCTTTTGTAATTCAGGAAAGCTAGCTGTAGCAATACAAGCTAAAATAAGGCTCTGGTATTCAAGATGTACTTGAATACTAATACTTTATTTTTACTTGTATTGCTTCTTTACAGTGGCTGCTATCTCCCATCGTGTCAGGTGTATTTTAGGGCTCTTCTAAAGATAAAGAAGGTCCCTTGCAACTTGCAAAATGAGATCGAGAAATAATTATTTTTGTATGTTCCATACAACCTTGGTTTTTGAATGTATCCCTCTATTTTAAAAAAAACTATATTGCAAAACTAAAAATAAAAGGTAAAAAAAAGTTATATCCACCAAAATATTTTTACAGCTGGTTGTGTGTCTAACAGAAGTTACCAAAGGTTATGCAATGGGCAACAAAAGACTCGGGAGAGGGAAGTAGTTAATTTTAACTATACTCCCTAAGCAAGAAGTTGTGTCAAAACAGACACAATTGTATGAAAAATGTCTTAATAAAAGGCATGATGCAACTTGATTTTTTGAAGTTGCATCATGGGGTTGCCTAATTTCAAACTATAGTGTATAAACCCAGCCCTGAGTTAAGGGAGAATCCTGCACAATACAAAGGTTTACCTGCTCAATTTCTGCTAGAAACACAGCTGATGCCCTTTCACCATACACAGTTATGGCCTTGTTATTCCACTTTAAGTGGAATGATTTCATCCTATGGAATCCTGAGATTTGGAGTCATATAGAATTATTGTCAGATATCGCCACTGCCTCATCAAACTAAAAACCCCAGGATTCCTTAGGATGGAATCAGCCATATAATAGTGTGATGTGAATGAATGCTTCCACCATAAAGGGCTGAATTCAAAATTCCCCTTCTCCCAAAAAATCATTGTGGAGGGCTTTAAGACATTGTGTAACAAGGCTGGAGAGGATTCCTCTTTCACGTAACAGGATTATCTGATGAATCAATCCTAGCCATGAACAGGAGGACTTTTTCCCCCATGGACAACACGTAGTGGATAACAGAACCAAGAGGAAAGGTGTGTATAAAATCTATGGTTAAACTATGTATTTTGCCCCCCTCCTTGCAGACACATCAACAGGGAAACATCTGCTGCAGAGGTTGATTATTCTGAGATTGTCTGGGTCTAGTCTAAAAGAAAGCATGGTAGTAAACTCACTTGAGAATCAAAATGTAAGAATGCTAAATTACTTTTTTCACGGTGGGCCTGCTTGTATTCCAGCTGCCAGGAATACCAGCTTCCAGGCTCCTACTTCTGCCGCTGCCGCTTTTGCCGCCGTGATGAGCAGGGTAGGGAACCGGGGCCTGGAGAAGGCAGAAAGTGGAGGTGAGCAAGCAAGCGATCCCTCCCCATTATCCAGAATTTTCACTTATCCGACATTCTTCCTGTTCATTTATGTCAGATAACTGAGACTGTGTAAGTACATAGTACATTTTATGTTTTAAGTCTCAAATGGATGTACCTTCCAGATTGTCATAATAAATTGGTATGTTCCTTGAACTTCTTGAAGTGTTGGCTAAGAATAAATTACATATATTGACTTGACTATATCTTGAATACAGAAATGAATTCTTTCCTCATGCAACCATAGCAAAGGGTTTGTACTTAGATTTCTCACTAAGTTTTGTTTTTGTTAAAAGCAATCTTGGATCACCCTGTAATTCTCTAGAGACAAGAGCAGAATCTACCCTATTTTGCTTATCTCCTGCAAAGGAAATGAAAATACAGTAGAGTCTCACTTATCCAAGCTAAACGGGCTGGCAGAAGCTTGGATAAGCGAATATGTTGGATAATAAGGAGGGATTAAGGAAAAGCCTATTAAACATCAAATTAAGTTATGATTTTACAAATTAAGCACCAAAACATCATGTTTTACAACAAATTTGACAGAAAAAGCATTTCAATACGCAGTAATGTTATGTTGTAATTACTGTATTTACAAATTTCACACCAAAATATCACGATATATTGAAAACATTGACTACAAAAATGGCTTGGATAATCCAGAAACTTGGATAAGTGAGACTCTACTGTATACAGATACAGCTTTATGATTTATGGTATAGCTTTGTGCAGTGCACTGCAGTGACAAGTGTCAATGCTCTTTTCTGTATTCACCTAAGAGCTATGAAAAGTAAAGGTCTTGGATATCAAGCCTGAGACTAGGGGACACTATTAGTTTCTTTCAGTTTTTACAGAGAATTCAAATGAGGCAACAAATGTGCATATTTCAACAGACAGCTTGATAGCACATACATAACAAAAAACCTAAAATCAGTCTTATTTGATCAATGTGTAATAACATGCTAAACATCTCAAGATGTAGCTGCCTTGAAGACATCAGGTTTGATCTTGGAAGCTGAACTGGGTCACGCCTGGTGAGTATTTGGATGGAAGACCACAAAGGAATACTAGGTGTAGGCTAAATTTCAGAAGAAGGCAATGCAAACAACCTCTGCATATTTCTTGCCTGGAAAACACAAGTTCATGGAGTTGTCATAATTCAGCAGGCAGCTTGAAGGGACATACACAAGGTATTTTGGATGAGAACATTCCATCACCACTAGCTACTATACTGGGAATTTTATCACATGGAGATGGCAAACCAGCATAGAAGCTAATGGTCCCTATCACTCCATTTGGAGGGCCATACAGTTCCCACCCACGAACTGCAATATCTTTATATTCTCAAAGCTGAAGGTGATTCTAGATACTGGATTAGCTTTTTAAACAGTCAGTCAAAGCTGAATTGGATAAGTTCTCCTAGTGGGTGTAGTGAAATGAAAATAGTTCATTTTTTTACTTTCAAGAGGAGAGGGTGAGGAAGCTAAGAACGACTTACTTTAGCATGAGCATTATGGATTTCAATTAGTCTCTGTCTTGTTTCCATAACTGATTGCTATGGGAGTAGAGGCAGGGAAAGAGTGAAATCATCAAATGCAATTTCATTATCAGCCTGACCCTTTGAACCACTTCACTCGTGGCAAAAAAGTAAACCAGTCATTATACCCTTCCTCAGTCCCTTGAGGGAGATCCTATTAATTCAAAGTCAGGTCAGAGAGCCTTGGCATTTGGATGATCTGGAAGCAATTAATTACAGGTAAAGGAGCTAGTTTAAGCAAAATAGACAAAGAGGAAGCCACTAGTTAAAAAGTGCTGGAGAGGGTTCTGGCCTAAATATCCTAAGGCATCAAATCCTGTCTGATCTTGTAAACTAAGCAGGATTAATCCTGGGTTGCACTTGGGTGGAAAATCGAGTACTATATTCCGAATCCAGAGGAAGATACTGGCAAAACCACCTCTGAGTATTCCTTGCCTTAAAAAGTTGACAGGTGAACTGAAGGCACATATACCAGCTTCTCATGGGCTGGAAACCTTGTATTCGTCATTATCACCACAGTGTTCTCTTCCTTTTTCTATTATCTTCTACATTGTCTTCTTTGAAAAACTTAGCATGTAATTAACTAATTGTAATTAACGGAATTCATTCATTAAAAAACAATTTCCTCCAAGGTGTACAGCCCCTTAATGCAAATGCTAAGCTTGAGGTGGCTGAGTTTTAGTCTTGAAACTATATCATAAATGCAGAAATATTTAATGAGTACATAAGCTCCTTTTTAATTTCTGGTTCTATGAAAAACGGACTAGCAAACCACCACAGCACTAATGTGTTGTATAGTTCAGTTGTTGAACTATGGTAAATTCAGCCTAATCAAGCAATACAGAAATGCTGGCCCGTATTAAGGACCTCCTCCCTTCTACTTGGCAAGACGTTGGTGAATTGCTTGGGTGAATTGCCATCTGCACAGACCCTCTGCCTTTTGAAACAGAAGATTAGTTAGTAGAGTGATCAGCATGCACTTCATGGAAACCAAATTCTCCCGTTTATATCTGATTCTCAGCCAGCAGCAAAACAAGCGGATCTCCTCTTAAATAGCCTAAGTGTCGAAATCAATAAAGGTAATAATATGTAATTATGACTGCTGTCTGTCATGCGCTCAAAACATGCTGCTACAAGATGATGTATAGATTTGCTTCTCTGAGCACTCTGATGCCTACTGATGTTGTGCAAATGTGAATTAACACTTAGGCATTTTGTGGGAATCTTAGGAGACCAAAATAATAGGAGGATGACAGTGACCAAGGCCCCTCAATCCCTTTCCGTTGGCAGATAAGAGTTCTGTAATGCACACAATGCAACTTTGCCCCATACCCCGAGCTATCCTTCTGTTCAGATTGATGTTTACTCGCAATGACAAAAACATTAAATATTATATATTATTGAAAAGTTGTTCCTCTTATATTGAATTGTGGAGGAATACCGTTTTATATTGTGCCTAACGCAGTTGTTGGGCTATCCTGCTTTTCTACTTTCTAGAAGCCGGTTCAGATCTTAGTGTTTACATAGGCCTTTTCTAGCATATGAACATTGCTCTCCAACCAGTGAAATAACAAGCGAGCACAACTGTGTGGGTTAAACTATGTGCAACTTTTATTATATGCTACCTACCAATCAATCTCTATGTGAACTGCCAACCAATTTAAGGGCATGAACATGAACTTGGTGTGTAATAAAAACGAGGCAGTGGCCATCAGAGACCAACTCATCCTCAAACAAGGGCGAGATATCACCATCCTCGAACGCAGCCCAAATATTTTATCCAAGGTGATTCTTCGGGGAAACAGGCGGAGAAATCCATCCCAACTCCAGAGGATATTGAGGCCATAACTCTCCCCGCTCAAGGTCAGTCCTGTTCACCTTCATCTCGACTTATTTAATAACTGACGGGGATCATTTTGTCCATGGACAAATGGCCGACATATAGAGAAATTTTGATAAAACAGAAAGGATTATACCAATTGAAAACCCATGAAGAAATTAACCAACTATACAAAAATATATCTTGGTTTCAGTATATACAACTCAAAGAATACTATAGTAAGGACAAGAGAATAGGCTTTGAAGATAAAGAATCCTTTTGGGACAAATTAATTTCATTGGAAAAAAGGGGATTACTAGGATTTACAAAAAAAGTTGGAATGCTCTACTGAGCTGGAACAGGTAAAGGACCCCATGATAAAGTAGGCGGCAAACATAGCCCAATAAAATTAGAATAGTGGGAATGTATGTGAAATCAGAATGTGTAATTTACCTATGCATCAGACCTCAAAGAAAACTGGAATAAAATGTTTTATAGATGGTATATCACACCACAGAAATTGTGACCTTTTTATAAAAATATGCAGAGCAAATGATGGAAATGCAGAGTGCAAGAAGGTACATTCTACATGTGATGGACATGCGAAAAAACAAGAAACTACTGGAGAGAGATTCAAGAAACATCCCAAAACATCCTTGCATCTTCCACAAATATATAAACCTTCCTTGCTTTTCCAATATACCTCACAATCTCTGAGGATGCCTGCCATATATATGGGTGAAATGTCAGGAGATAATGCTTCTGGAACATGGCCATATAGCCCAGAAAATGCACAACAACCCATTCCAAAAGATACTCAGGCTCAAGATTCAATTGAAACCTGAATATTTCCTACTTAGACTAACTGATAAGGACATTGACCTAGACCAGCATACATAAGTACTTTTCAACTACCTTACAACAGCAGCAAGAATAGTATTTGTGAGAAACTGGAGGGTGAAAGAATTACCTACAAAACAAAATTGGCTAATCAAAGGTATGGAAATTATAGATATGGATAAATTGACCCAATTAATATCGACGACACAGGGGAAACGCAAAAGGACAATGGACTGGCAACTATTTAGAGACTACATGAACACAGAAAGGAAGATGATAATATTTATTATTTATTTATTTACAGTATTTATATTCCGCCCCTCTCACCCAGAAGGGGACTCAGGGCGGATCACATTATATACATATAGGGCAAACATTCAATGCCCATATACACATAGAACCGAGACAGATAATAATATAAATTAAGCAAAGAACTTTGTGAATGTTGCATGTGGACAATTTCAACAGAAAGGAGGAAACCATGAAAATGAACAAAATCTGGCTAACGGTATTAAAAAAAACTCTAAAATTAGAACATTAAATAAAGAACAACACTCAAAAAGCAGAGGAATTCCAGACAGGAATCAATTAGGACCAGCTAACACCTCCCAACAAAGGATTCCCCCAGGCAGCTACCAACCAGACCTTGAAACTGCGGCCCATTAAAATGCTAATCAATGTGGCAAATTGCAACATTTATACATACCTCAAGCAGACAAGAGTTCTTTCTCCCACCCTGGATACTCCACAGATATATAAACCTCACTTACTTAGTTTCCAACAGACCCCTCAACCTCTGAGGATGCCTGCCATAGATGTGGGCGAAACATCAGGAGAAACTGCTTCTAGAACATGACCATACAGCCCGGAAGACTCACAACAACCCTTTAAGAATTAACTTCTGATATTTTTTAAGCTGAAAGTATCCTATTCTATAGATCATTGTGAAATGTCTACTTTAAGCCTTTTGGTGGCAGCAGAGATCTCTTCCTATCCATCTCTTCTGTGCCTCACAGGTGTATCTTTTCTATATTAAGGAAGGGTAGTTTGGATCTTGTTTCTCTTTCTCCAATCACCGCAGAGTCTAGAAATGTTTCTTTTTCTGAACTAAAAACCCTTGAATTCCCCAGACAGAATAGTTATTGAATATGGGAATAGGACTCTTGAAACTAGGGGCTTCATCACAAAGGCCAGACAAAATGTGCCACGGGGTTGTTGTATGTTGTCCGGGCTGTATGGCCATGTTCCAGAAGTATTCTCTCCTGATGTTTCACCCACATCTATGGCAGGCATCCTCACAACCTCTGAGGATGCCTGCCACAGATGTGGGTGAAATGTCAGGAGAGAATACTTCTGGAACATGGCCATACAGCCGGGAAAACATACAACAACCCTGTGATCCCAGCCATTAAAGCCTTCGACAACACATTGAAGTGTCCCACTTCAGCAAAGAAAGGAGAGGAGCACCGGGATGAATCCCTCTCTGTAACACTTTTCTCTGTGATGTTGTGTAGGGCTTCATCCATTAGACAGGGTGAAAGCATCCTAGGATGCTGTATTTATTTATTTGATTACCATATTTCTATCCCATCTTTCTCAAACTTCCATACAGTGGCACTTATTTCCCATGCCAGTAAGGTAATGCTCAAGATCCTGCAAGGCAGACTCCAGCAATACATGGAGCAAGAGTTGCCAGATGTCCAAGCTGGGTTTAGAAAAGGCAGGGGAACAAGAGACTAAATTGCCAATATCCGCTGGATAATGGAGGAAGCCAGGGAGTTTCAGAAAAACATCTATTTCTGCTTTATTGACTATTCTAAAGCCTTCGACTGTGTGGATCATAATAAACTATGGCATGTTCTTGGTGGTATGGGGATACCAAGTCATCTTGTCTGTCTCCTGAGAAATCTGTATAAAGACCAAGTAGCCACAGTAAGAACAGATCACGGAACAACAGACTGGTTCAAGATTGGGAAAGGAGTGCGGCAGGGCTGCATACTTTCACCCTCCCTATTCAACTTGTACGCAGAACACATCATGTGACGTGCGGGGCTTGACGAATCCAAGGCCGGAGTTAAAATTGCTGGAAGAAACATTAACAACCTTAGGTATGCAGATGATACCACTCTGATGGCCGAAAGCAAGGAGGAGCTGAGGAGCCTTATCACCAAGGTGAAAGAAGAAAGTGCAAAAGCTGGGTTGCAGTTAAACGTCAAGAAAACCAAGATCATGGCAACTACACCTATTGATAACTGGCACATAGAGGGAGAAAACGTGGAGGCAGTGACAGACTTTATATTTCTAGGCGCGAAGATCACTGCAGATGCAGACTGCAGCCAGGAAATCAGAAGACGTTTACTTCTTGGGAGGAGAGCAATGGCCAACCTTGACGAAATAGTGACGAGTAGAGACATCACACTGGCAACGAAGGTCCGCATAGTCAAAGCAATGGTATTCCCCATAGTAACCTATGGATGCGAGAGCTGGACCATAAGGAAGGCTGAGCGAAGGAAGATAGACGCTTTTGAACTCTGGTGCTGGAGGAAAATCCTGAGAGTGCCTTGGACTGCAAGAAGATCCAACCAGTCCATCCTCCAGGAAATAATGCCCGGCTGCTCACTGGAGAGAAGGACATTGGAGGCAAAGCTGAAGTATTTTGGCCACATCATGAGGAGACAGGAAAGCTTGGAAAAGATCACGATGCTGGGGAAAATGGAAGGAAAAAGGAAGATAGGCCGACCAAGGGCAAGATGGATGGATGGTATCCTTGAAGTGACTGGGTTGACCTTGAAGGAACTAGGGGTGATGACGGCCGACAGGGAGCTCTGGTGTGGACTGGTCCATGAGGTCACGAAGAGTTGGAGACGACTAAACAACTGAGCAGCAGCTTTCTCACCCCGGAGGGGACTCAAGGCGGCCTTAAAAAAAGGCAGTTATGCGATGCCATACATACATGTGTCAAATAAACAACTACAATTAAAACCAAACAATTAAACATCAGTTAAGATTATGCCATCCAAAACATAGTCCAGGGCTGTTCCATTTATCAAACACATTGAATCGTAGTCACTTATTGCACTGATGAGGTCCTAGGTTTTGAATCTCTGCTGAGCTATAGAAACCCACTGAGTGACCTTGGACAAATTGCACTTTCTCAACCTCAGGGAGAGGGAAAGGCAATACCAACCCAACAAATCTTGCCAAGAAAACCTTAAGATAAGTTCTCCTTAGGATCATCATAAGTTGGAATGACTTAAAGGCATATAACAAGGTTAGTGGGGTATCCCCTGTGACTGAATCTGAGTGCAATATCAACTTCCAAGGCACCAAAAAACTGGACTTCAAGACTACATACCTCCTTCTGTTTGTCTTATTCTGTTCTGTCCTGTCTCCAAATGGCATTGAATGTTTGCTGTGTATGTGTACTGTGATCCACCCTGAGTCCCCTTGGGGAGATAGGGTGGAATATAAATAAAGTGTTGTTGTTGTTGTTAGTTATTGTTGCTGTTGTATGCCATCAAGTCATTTCCATCTTAATAAGAAATCGATGATAGGTTTTTCTTAACAAGATGTAATCAGATGCAGTTTGCCATTGCTTTCCTCTAAGGCCAAAATTATGTGATTTGCCAAAAGGGTTTCATGGTTCTGGTCCAATACTCAAACCACCATACCACACTGACTATCTATCTATGTATCTTTCTAGTTTGGTCACAGGAATGGGTGAGACAGGGATATAAAAATCATTGTGTTTTAAGAGACAGGCAGTTTCTGAAGATTAAGGTTCAAGCCGAGAATCCTAGTCCAATGTTTGTCACTACACCACACTAATTCCATTCTGTGACTTGTAGACCAAAAAGGTTATATTTACTAAGCTCTAAATCCATGCAATGTATCATTTTGCTTCTAAAGACCCTTCCAGACAGGCCCTGTATCCCAGTATCTGATTCCAGGTTTTCTGTTTATCCCAGATTATCTGGCAATGGAGAATCATATAATCAGGTCTAAAACAGAAAACCTGGGATCAGATCCTGGGCTAGAAGGCCTGTCTGGAAGGGCCCTTTGACTAAATCGACTGCTATGTAAGTGTTAAAATATACGAGAGAAGTGGGAAGAATTGATAGAATAACTTAGAATGTTTTTAGAACCGGAATCACATTTGTAATGTGCCTTTACACAGTGCTTTACACAGTGCTTTACACTGTGAAACAACAAAACCCATGCCAATCGATTACCAAACAGCAGGGACAGGGATGTTCTCTTGGGTTTTCTACTCTCTCTCTCTCTCTTTTTTTAATTCAGATTTTAAGTGCTTTACATAAAAGATATATATGAGTGAATAGGTAGGTATGAGTGGGGAAATGAAAAAGGGGAGAAAAGAGGAAAAAAGAATTTAAAAAATTGAAAGGGAAATCTAGATGTGGTGGGGGGAAACAGTGAAAAAGGGCAATGAGGGTAAAGTTTGTTTTGGTCTTCCGTTTTCTACTCTTTGTGGTTATATTTGAATATTTAATAGTATTTTCTTGTTTGTTGGTCTCCATCGTAGTTTGAATTCACGGGTTTCTCGTTTTTGTTTCTTTTAGTCCATTGCTAATTTTCTATATGCTTCATATTTTTTCCAGTCTGTCATCTTTATTGGTGTGCCTCTGTTTTCTTTCATTAAGTATGTTAATCTGTCCATGTCATAAATTTCGTCAAGTTTATCTAACCAGAGGCTTTTTGTTGGTATTTTTTCCGATTTCCATTGTCGAGTAAAGGTTATTCTTGCGGCTGTTGATATACAGTAGAGTCTCACTTATCCAAGCCTCGCTTATCCAAGCCTCTGGATTATCCAAGCCTTTTTTGTAGTCAATGTTTTCAATATATCATGATATTTTGGTGCTAAATTCGTAAATACAGTAATTACAACATAACATTACTGCCTATTGAACTGCTTTCTCTGTCAAATTTGTTGTAAAACATGATGTTTTGGTGCTTAATTTGTAAAATCATAATCTAATTTGATGTTTAATAGGCTTTTCCTTAATTCCTCCTTATTATCCAAGATATTCGCTTATCCAAGCTTCTGCCGGCCCATTTAACTTGGATAAGTGAGACTCTACTGTATAAGTGAAAATAATGTTGTCATTCTCGGTAAGGGTTGTTATACTTTCTGTTAAGCCTAGAAGATAAAATTCTGGCTTCATCGGAAATACTTTTCCTAAATAAAATTGTGTCTCTTTGTGCACATCTTTCCAAAATTTGGTTGTTTCTGGGCATGTCCACCAGGTGTGGAAGTAGGTTCCCTCTTGTAACTTACATTTCCAAAATTTGTTTTGAATGTTTTTGTACATTATTCCTAGTTTTCTTTTGGTGTAATATACCCAATTAAACCAATTTTCCTGAAGGTCTGAGGCATATGTGTATTTTAGTTTTCTTTTCCAGATCTTTTCCCATTCTTCAGATTTAATTGGGCATCCAATATTCTTAGCCCATTTTATCGCACAATCCTTGACTATTTCCGGCTCAGTGGACCACTCCAGCAATGTTTTATAGATTTTGGTGGGTTTTCTACTCTTAAGGAGATTTCTGTGTTCTTGAGGGCCAAAGGATTACCCCATCCCTTATCACATAAACTTTCAACAAAGTGTGGGCAGCAATAGTAACATGAGAAACTATGGTATGTGTTCAGGAAAATGGATACAAGGATTGGGATTGTATTGCATGCAAGGAGGAGAGAAGTTGAATAGATATACTTGATGACATGGATAGCCTAACAGAATGGCAGGATGTACTAATACATTCCTGAGTTATCTGATAAATATCTCCTCTCTGCTACCCCTTTTGCTACAGGAAGTAATTAACTTAATGCCGGGACATTTGCCTTATCATTCATATAGCTATCAGATGGCTATGAATTGTTGTTGGCATTTATTGATGAGTAACCTTCAACTTATGGCGATTCTATAAATGAGAAACCTCCAAGACCTTCAATAGTCAACTATCCTGCTCAGTTCTTGTGAGTAGGAGTGTGTGTGTCTAAAATTGTATAAGACCTTGTAATTATCATCCCTATTTTTTATCTCAATTACACTTACGTACATTATTTAAAGGATTAAAAGTTTCATATGGCTTCAAACTACAGGAAAGGAGATTCCACCTGAACATTAGGAAGAACTTCCTAACTGTGAGGGCTGTTCAGCAGTGGAACTCTCTGCCCCAGAGTGTGGTGGAGGCTCCTTCTTTGGAGGATCTTAAGCAGAGGCTAGATGGCCATCTGTCGGGGGTGCTTTGAAAGCGATTTTCCTGCTTCCTGGCATGAGGTTGGACTGGATGACCCACAAGGTCTCTTCCAACTCTATGATTCTATGACTTCTATGTCCTCTATAACAAAGAGAGGAGTATTATTGTCAACTAATTTTTAACCTAGTAGTCGTAGGGCCGGGCTGTGGCGCAGCTGGCTAGTAACCAGCTGCAATAAATCACTACTGACCTAGAGGTCATGAGTTCGAAGCCCGGGTCAGGTTAAGCCCCCGACCATTAAATAGCCCGCGCTTGCTGTTGACCTATGCAGCCCCGAAAGACAGTTGCATCTGTCAATTAGGGAAATTTAGGTACGCTTTATGCGGGAGGCCAATTTAACTAATTTACAACATCATAAAACTGCCAGCAAAACACGAGGAATGGAATGAGGAAGTACAGCCACTACTGGACAGTGAAGCAACAGCTCCCCCTGTGGCCAGAATCGTGAAGCTGGAAAAAAATGTTAAATGCCTCTGTGTCTGTCTATATATGTTGTTTGTCTGTTGGCATTGAATGTTTGCCATATATGTGTTCATTGTAATCCGCCCTGAGTCCCCTTCGGGGTGAGAAGGGTGGAATATAAATACTGTAAATAAATAAATAAATAAATCTTCTTATATCTTCTTGTATTAACTCATGTTCTTCTTTTCTTCTTTTCCGGTTTTTTATCATTCTAATTTCATCGGTTATTCTTAACATATTATTTCTTTTAAATCTTTATCTAATTTTAATTATTTCCCAAGAAATCTAACTTTTTAATATAATCTGTAAGTAGGTTAGGAAGTTAATATTATGTAGACAAAAATTTACTATGTATCACTATCACTATCAATCTTTCTCCCCCTTAGCACTACTCAAAGCTTATGCCTTTCTATGTAAGCATTTCTTGTCTATTTAAGGGGTGTTAACTTGTCAATTATCCAAAGACTCTTAAATATGGGATAGAGAAGTAATATCTGTCCTGCTCAGTTCTTGAAAACTCAGGGTCACGGCTTTCTTGATTGAGGCAATCCATCTGTAATGGTATTTCTATTTTCTCCTGCCTCCAAGTTTATCAAGCACTATAATCTTCTTGAATGAGTCATATCATCCCATGATACCAATCCAAAGTCCACTAGCATAGTCATTTCAGCTTCTATGGAAAGTTCTTTTTTAATTTGCTTTCAGATTTATTGACTGGTATTTTTAGCTGTATGTATGAGGTAGTATTCGTATAACTCTCCTCCAGCACCACATTTCAAAGGAGTTGAAGCTCTGCCTGTCAGCTTTCTTCACTGTCCAACTTTCACAGCTATACATAGAAGCTGGAAATAGTATGCCACGGGCGATTCTGACTTTGACGTTGCATAAACTTACGCTTGCATCTGTCAGAATGTATTGCCGTATTTATTTCCCTTGAGCACACCAACTTTTTTCCTCTTCCTGTGTATACATATAAACTGACACACAAAATAGCCACCTGTCAACTGTTACCTGTCAACTGAGGATAATGCTGCATGAATCTGAAGATGTATCATCTAATCTATGGCTAATTTGTTATGCCATAACAAATTAGTTAGTCTTCAAGATGTCATAGAAAGACTTTTCATTATTTCAGTATCACACCTTAACACAGTTATGCTTCCTCGGAAAGAAAAACAAGAAAGCACTTCCACATATTGTCTCCTGAAATTACCGTATATACTCGAGTATATAGCCAGTCAACATCACTGCGAGGATGCAGTGAATGATGAATGGTCATGAGTTTTCTTGTTTTTCTGTCCAATTTGTCCAGTTCCGCCTGTGTCCAATTTATAATGCCAGCAGTATATCTTATGACATGTATGGCCCAGGTATTTGTGGCCTTGATGGTGTTGCCTCCATTGAGTTTACTTTTGAGAATTTTTCTGACCCTTTATTATTATTATCATCATTATTTTTATTATTATTACTAGCTTGGAGACCCGGCGATGCCCGGGTCATTTGAGAAAGGCCTTGTTTGCCTGTGTTCCAAGTGTAGCCTATATCCAATGTCAGGTGGGTTCAGTGGGTGCGGTGAGCTCCAACTCCCATATGCAAGTCCCATCGTCCAGTGTCCATCCCCCTCCAAACAGAGCCAGTATGTAGAATAGGTCATGAGGGCTCCATGTACCATGTTTGGTCTTGATCAGTCATTTGTGTGGGTCGCGGTGCTCTCAGGAAGTGAGTGAAGGTATTGGAAGTCCCATCGTCCATGGTCCATCGTCCTCCAAACTGCACCTGGGTGTAGAGTGAGTCATGGGTGTTCTCTGTTTGAAGTTTGGTCTTGATGAGACATTGATGGGGGTGACAGTGGTCTCAGGAAGTGAATGAATATACTGCAAGTCCCATCATCCAAGGTCCAAGCTCTTTCAAATCTCACCAAGATGTAGAGTAGGCCATGGTGGCTCTATGTGCCAAGTTTGGTCTTGATCAGTCATTGGTGGGGGTCACAGTAGTCCCAGGAAGTGACTGAAGATATTGTAAGTCCCCTCATCCACGGTTCCTCTTCCCCCAAACTGCACCAGGATGTAAAGTGGGCTACCCTGCACCTGCGTGTCAAGTTTGATACAGTTTTGTCATTCATGGGCATCACAGTGGTTTGTGGGAGGTGAATTGGATGAAGGTACTGCAAAGCCCATAATCCTTGGTCCACCCTCCGTCAAACTGCTGCAGCATGTGAAGTGTGTCATTTGGGATATGTGTGCCTGGTTTGGTTCAGTTCTGTGATTTGTGGCAGTTGCTGTGGTCTCAAGAAGTGAGGGAAGGTACTGCAAATTCCATCATCCTTGGTCCATCCTGCCCCAATATACATCAGGATGTAAAGGGGTCGACAGGAGTTCTGTGTGCCAAGCTTGGTCCATTTCTATCATTGGTGGGCATTGCAGTAGTCTGTGGGAGTTAAAGTGTTTGAAAGTACTGCAAATCCCATCATCTGTGGTCCATCCTCCCCCCAAATGGCAGCAGGTCATAAAGTGCATCGTGGGGATGAAGTGTGCCAAGTTTGGTGCAGATCCGTCATTCCTGTTGGTCTCAGTGGCCTGGGATAGTGGCGGCCAATCAAAACGCGAGCACATATTCCGCCAGGCCAATCAAAACGCTGATACATACTCCGATTTCACTTTTATTATATATATAGATATAGATATAGATTATATGTTAGGGAGGCAGTATTAAAGTGAAGAGACTGAGGCCCCTTCTATAGTCTGCCATAAAATGCAACTATCAAAGCAGATAATCCACATTATCTACTTTGAACTGGATTATATGAGTCTATACTGCCATATAATCCACTTCAAAGCAGATAATCTGGATTTAATATGGCAGTGTAGAAGGGGCCTGATTTGAAAATCGTATTGTTAGCCTAGTTTTTTCTCTCTACAAAATTGCTACTTCCCAGTTCCTCCCTCTTCTTACATCACTGTTTCCAGCTGTATATTTTCTCTCATGGAGAAAATAACCTTTCAACCCACTTAATCATTCCATTGGATTAAGATCTTATGTAGTTCTTTCAATCACCTCATTTAAAATGGGAAATGAACAAAGTTTAGGAAAGAACAACCCAGCTATAAAGATATGGCAGTGTTCATAATAAAGTTGCTGGAGGATAATGTTGTCAAATGCTCTGTGGTGCATCACATGAAGTAGATGATTGCCCCTTCTGTCGATCATTTATTAACCATTACAGGAAAAACTTGTGTCAGATTAGTGTATCAAAGATTGTAGCGAGCTGCTGAATTTACTCTTTTAGCTTTAGACTTCAAATATGAGGATTCCCTATGGCATTGATGGAATGGGTTGGTGCTGTGCAGGAAATCCCAGAAGCTGCTTTGGGCTGATCTTTCTTCTCGCCTCTTTCTGTGCTCAGAATGAAGGTCTCAGCTGGTTCTTCCAGCTTTCTGGTGCCTCCAGAAAGTATCAGTCGGATTTCATCAAATCACCGAGTTGGTAGAGATGAAAAGGCCCATCCTGCCCGCCCCTGCCATGCAAGAACACACAATCAAAGCACTCCCAACAGGTTTTCTATGGTGGGGTTGTTCACTTGCAGTTTATTGGAGTCAATATATAGCCCTCAATCAAAGTATATCTCCAGATGGTGGCCTCTGCTCCTCATCTAGATCAACAGACTGTTTGAGCTTGTTGATGTTTCCTTACAATGATCTTCACTGCTGAATTGCGTGGCTGTAAAGTTAATTCCTTAACAAGGGTTTGGGGTGGAATGACAGAGAGCTCCCAACTATTATTGAGCCAGCATCCTCCATATACAGTATATTGGCCTGCCAGCACAAGGGTTTAACCCCATTGCATCACTGGGGGCCCTGTTACTATAGGTGATTTTAATAAATAATTTTATAATTTCAACCTTCAAGGTATCTTATTTACAATATATTTCTTTACTATCCCGTTTCCCCAAAAATAGGACATCTCCTGAAAATAAGACCTAGTAGAGGTTTTGCTGAATTGCTAAATATAAGACCTCTCCCAAAAGTAAGACCTAGCAAAGATTTTGTTTGGAAATATGCCTGCTGAACAGGACACGAGAGCATGCAGGATCGATAAATGTACATACCATAGATTGTTGTACATAGAAATAGTGGTAGTAACAAAAAATTATTGATAGGATTCAGTTTATTTATTTATTTATTTATTTATTTATAGTATTTATATTCCGCCCTTCTCACCCTGAAGGGGACTCAGGGTGGATCACATTATACACACATAGGGCAAACATTCAATGCCCATAAACACATCAAACAGAGACAGAGACAGACAGACACAGAGGCAATTTAACCTTCTCCTGAAGGGATGTTCGATTCTGGCCACAGGGGGGAGCAGCTGCTTCATCATCCACTCTGACGGCACTTCCTCATTCCAGGTCGTAAATTAGTTAAACTTTTATAAGTGGTACCTTATCTCCTACTTGATAGATGCAACTATCTTTCGAGTTGCTAGGTCAGCAACGAGCAGGGGCTATTTTTTATTTTTAATTGACGGGTGCTCACCCCGACATGGGCTGGCCTCGAACTCATGACCTCATGGTAAGAGTGATTTATTGCAGCAGGCTGCTCAACAGCCTGCGCCACAGCCCGGCTGGTTATGCTTGTTTGTGATTACAACTACTGAACAGTATATAATAAATGTTCATTTTTTTGGTTCAACAACAAATGTGAATTCTTCTTCATGGAAAAATAAGACATCCCCTAAAAATAAGACTGAGCGCATCTTTGGGAGCAAAAATTAATATAAGACACTGTCTTATTTTTGGGGAAACACAGTATGTTGTAGCATGTAGGTGGAAATATCGATACATGAAAGAACACAAACTTTGTCACTGACTCTTTCTGTTTGTTGATTTAAATAAGGTAGCTTTCCAGGGGTTGCTCAGTAATTTTTTTTTCTGAAAAGGGAGCAGTAGGCAAAATAAACTTGTGACCCACTGGTCTAGAGATTCCTCCAGAGAACATATTAATCAAATTCACAAAAGTTAAATTTGCAAAGGAAGTTTTTTTTTCGTGTCAGGAGCAACTGGAGTTGCTTCTGGAGTGAGAGAATTGGCCGTCTGCAAGGATGTTGCCCAGGGGATACCTGGATGTTTTGATGTTTTACCATCCTTGTGGGAGGCTTCTCTCATGTCCCCGCATGGAGCTGGAGCTGATAGAGGGAGCTCATCCGCACTCTCCTCGGGTGGGATTCGAACCTGGCAGCTTTCAGGTCAACAACCCAACCTTCAAGTCACGAGGCAAAGGAAGTGCAGCAGGTTGAACTGCTGAGCTGCTGAACTTGCTGACTGACAGGTTAGCAGTTCGAATTTACACAGTGAGGTAAGCTCCCGCTCCGCTGTTAGCCCCGGCTTCTGCCAACCGAACAGTTAGAAAACATTCAAAAGTGAGTAGATCAATAGGTAACGGTCTGGTGGGAAGGTAACGACAGTCCATGCAGTCATGCTGGCCATATGAACTTGGAGGTGTCTATTGACGACGCCGGCTCTTCGGCTTAGAAATGGAGATGAGCACCAACTCCCAGAGTTGGACACGACTAAACTTTATGTCACCTGCAAAGGTGGAGAGCTGACTGTACCTTTTTAGGATGCATAAAGTGCCACAGAAAATCTAAATGTGTGCTCCCCCTTTTAGGTTAAAGGGAGAATGACGACTTCATCAAATGGGACTGTTTTCAGCAGCATACGTCAATTCCTCTGCAATTTTTCAACAGAGCCCACCAGTTCCCATCCCAAACCATAGAACTACTTCCACTGGAGCTCTGTTGCAAAACTGCACAGGAACTGGTGTATGCCGCCATGGTGGCAACATGGGAGGCTTCCCATGCTGCATTGGATCAATGGGGAGATGCTGGGCAGTGAACACTTTCCCTAGTAGGTTGAGGTATTGGTGAAACCAGGCGATATGGGGCATGTGGCAACAGGTTCCCCAAGCCTGACACTGAGCACCTCCCGATTTGCCACGATCCGTTACAATTCCGGTGGCACATACGATGAGATCATAATTTTTTAATTTTTTTTATTAGTGCTTTTCTACCATTGTGAAACATAGACGTAGTGACAATGAGACAGACAAGACTACATGTTGTAAGGCAACCGAACAGAAGTTGTGCCGACCCAGGTGACATATAAAGTAAAAACATAAAAATTAAAAAATTAAAAAGTAAATAAAAGGAAAGGGGAAGAAAGAGGGGAGAGGAAAGTAATATTATAAGGAAAAAATAATCATAATAAAAATGATATTAATAGTCATAAGAGAGAAAGAAAAAAAGTAAAAAAAGAAAGAGAGGGAGAGGGAGAGGGAAAATGATAAATAAGAGTGGGTTACCTAAAAAGTCCTATGAATTGATACATATGCACGTTAATATATATATTCATGTCTATATATAAACTTAGGTATTTATATATGTATCTATATCACATTGTAAACAGTAACACATACACAACCCCAAACCCCATGTGTGAACATAAAGGTTAATTTCCATCTAATGCCCCACGTCTTTACCTGTTTAGGCGCCCTAGGGTAATCATGAGCTTGTTGCCCAGGTACCATTTACTCCCCCCCCCCCTCCCCATTAAAATATTTGAATGATTTTCCAGGAATTTAGATCAATATCTTGACCTTCTCTTTTTTAAAGTAACTTTTAATTTATTCCCAATTTGTTTGCTTTTTTGGTCTACCATTATTATTTGAGATCATAATTGAGAAGACTGACATTATTGTTAGAAAGCAGGAAAGAGAAATTGAAGTAAGCTTAATCAATTTGAACAATTAATACAAAATGGAAGAGATAGAGAGGAACATGAAAATTTGAAAGGAATAACCAGTAAAATATATAAGATATTAAACGAAATAAATGAAGGCAAAAAAAAAAAAACCATCTCAAGGAAGATTTAGGGATGAAAATAAATGAAATGGAGTGGCCACAGCTATGGAGATAGAGACATTTGAAAAATATATTAAGATGAATTAAAGAAAATTACTATAAATTATCCCCGGTGGCCTAGGGGATAAAAGCCTTGTGACTTGAAGGTTGTATTGCTGACCTGAAGGCTGCCAGGTTCGAATCCCACCCAGGGAGAGTGCGGATGAGCTCCCTCTATCAGCTCCAGCTCCATGCGGGGACATGAGAGAAGCCTCCCACAAGGATGGTAAAACATCAAAACATCCGGGCATCCCCTGGGCAACGTCCTTGCAGACGGCCAATTCTCTCACTCCAGAAGCAACTCCAGTTGATCCTGACACGAAAAAAAAATTGTTAGAAAGCAGGGAAGAGAAATTGAAGTAAGCTTAATCAATTTGAACAATTAATACAAAATGGAAGAGATAGAGTGGAACATAAAAATTTGAAAGGAATAACTAGTAAAATATATAAGATATTAAACGAAATAAATGAAGGCAAAATAAAAAAAATAACAATCTCAAGGAAGATTTAGGGATGAAAATAAATGAAATGGAGTGGCCACAGCTATGGAGACAGAGACATTTGAAAAATGTATCAATACGAGTTAAATAAAATTATTATAAGTTGATATGGAAATGGTATCTAAAACCAATAAAAATAGCAAATATAAACAAAAAAATATTCAAAAAAATTGTTGGAGAGGATGCCAAGAAGTGGGTATATATATACATATGTGGTGGCAATGTAAATATGTAAGTGAATTTTGGAGGAAGGTATTGAAAGAGATTGTGGTATACTGTGCCTTTAAGCCACACTCTCTGGGTGTTACACCTGCAATGTATTTAAACTACTGATGGTATGGGATATAATGCTTGTGCAGCCAAAGCCTCAGTAGTGGCCTTCCTAGTGCTTGAATAAATACCTTTTACTACAGGACTCTGCTGGTTGGTGAGTTTGCTATATAATAATAATAATAATAATAATTTTATTCTTATATCCCGCCCCATCTCCCCGGAGGGACTCGGGGCGGCTTACATGGGGCCATGCCCAGACACGACAGCACAAATCAGATAAAACATTAAACCGAGCAGTAAAACTTCAACATGATTAAAAACAGTCATAAAAGTCAATATACACAATAATATTAAGATCCCGATTTGGGTCAAAAGATCCAGGCCAAGGTGCAAAGTAATATCAAGTTATCAGGGAGGGATAATTATGCAGCAGGTGTAATACTTAAAGTGCTGAATGAATCCTAAAAACAATCCAGAGGGTCTACTGCTTAATAGGTAAATAACATGATCCCACAAGGATCAGTCAACGAAGGCCTTCTGGAATAGCCAAGTTTTCAGGCTCTTCCTGAATGAGAGTAGGGTAGGGGCCTGCCTAATCTCCCTGGGGAGCGAGTTCCACAGCCGGGGGGCCACGGCGGAGAAGGCCCTCTCCCTCGTCCCCACCAACCGCAACTGCGAAGTTGGTGGAAGCGAGAGGAGGGCCTCCCCCGACGAGCGAAGAGGTCGTGCGGGTTCATAGGGGGAAATGCGGTCTCGAAGGTAGGTGGGTCCCAAACCGTTAAGGGCTTTGTAGGTGATAACCTGCACCTTGAATTGGGCTCGGAAAATAAATGGCAGCCAGTGGAGCTCTTTAAACAGCGGCGTTGAGCGCGTCCTGTAATCTGCCCCAGTTAGAAACCTGGCTGCCGATCGTTGTACTAGTTGTAGTTTCCGAGCCGTCTTCAAAGGCAGCCCCACGTAGAGCGCATTGCAGTAATCCAGTCTAGAGGTAACTAAGGCGTGGACCACCATGGTCAGATCTGACTTCTCGAGGTATGGTCGCAGCTGGCGCACAAGTTTTAGTTGTGCAAAGGCCCTCCCAGCCACGGCCGACACCTGGGCCTCAAGTGTCAGCGCAGTGTCCAGGAGGACCCCCAAGCTGCGGACCTGCGCCTTCAGGGGGAGTGCAACCCCGTCAAGCACAGGTTGCCACCCAATACCCCGATCAGACGTACGACTGACCTGGAGGACCTCTGTCTTGTCAGGATTGAGCCTCAGCTTGTTCGCCCTCATCCAGGCCAATACAGCGGCCAGACACTGGTCCAGTATCCGAGGGGCTTCCTTGGAATTAGGTGGAAAGGAGTAGTAGAGTTGGGTGTCATCCGCGTAGAGATGGCACCGCACTCCAAAACTCCGGATGACCTCACCCAGCGGTTTCATGTAGATATTAAAAAGCATGGGGGACAAAATGGAACCTTGCGGGACCCCACAGGTCAATGGCCAGGGGTCCGAGCAGGTGTCCCCCAGCTTCACCAACTGGGAACGGCCCTCTAGGAAGGACTGGAGCCACTGCAGAACAGTACCCCCAAGGCCCATCCCGGAGAGACGTCCCAGAAGGATACCATGGTCGATGGTATCGAAAGCCGCTGAGATGTCCAAGAGAACCAGCAGGGTCACACTCCCCCTGTCCAGCTCTCTGCGGAGGTCATCCACCAAGGCGACCAAAGCCGTCTCGGTACTGTAGCCAGGTCTGAAACCAGACTGCGATTGGTCCAGAAAATCCGTATCTTCCAAGAATCCCTGGAGCTGGGAAGCAACCACCCGCTCCAAGACCTTGCCCAAGAATGGAAGGTTAGAGATTGGTCTGTAGTTACTGAGGTTAGCCGGATCCAAGGAGGCTTTCTTCAAAACAGGCCTCACCACAGCTTGTTTTAGGCCAGATGGAAATATGCCCTGCTCCAAAGAGGCATTGATTATTCTCACAAACCAATCAACTAGCCCTCCACTGGCTTGTTTTAAGAGCCAAGATGGGCAAGGGTCAAGGGCACAGGTGGTCGCCCTCACCGCTCCAAGAATCTTGTCCACATCATCAGGCTGCACAAGCCGAAACGAATCCCACAAGATCGAACAGACAGATGCCTCGGTTACCTCACCTGGCAATGCATCAAGGCCGGCGTCTAAGTCGGAACGAATCTGAGCGACTTTGTCTGCAAAATGGTGAGCGAACTCGCTACACCGAGTTGACGAGATGTCGGGTGCTCCCCCAACCTGAGGAGGGTGGAGGAGCTCCCCAACAACTCGAAACAACTCTGAAGATCTATTTGTTGCAGACGCGATGCGGGCAGTCGAGAAAACTTTCCTGGCTGCCCGCAATGCCGCGGAATAGGCCCTAATAGCGGCTCTAGACCGTGCTCGGTCAGATACGTCACGAGTTGTCCGCCAGCGGCACTCTAGTCTCCTTCTTGCACGTTTCATCTCCGCCAGCTCCCCAGTAAACCAGGGAGCTGGGGCAACTCCACGCAGCAAGAGGGGACGCTCAGGAGCGATCGTGTCTATTGCCCTGGACAACTCGCCATTATAACGAGTGACCAGGGCATCGACAGGATCGTCAGCTTCCATGGTAGACAGATCCCCAAGAGACCTCAGGAATCTCTCAGGATCCATAAGTCTCCTGGGGCGGACCATCTTAATTGGTCCACCACCCCTGCGGAGGTTGGAAGAGACGGTTAGTCTTAAACTGATCAGATAGTGGTCGGACCATGACAATGGAAGAATAATTTGCTCTTCCACTCCGACCAAACCGTCGCCCGCAACAAAAACCAGGTCGAGTGTATGTCCAGCTTGATGAGTGGGACCCGATATTATTTGGGACAGACCCATGGTCGTCATGGCGGCCATGAATTCCTGAGCTGCACCTGTCAAGGTGGTCTCAGCGTGAATGTTGAAGTCGCCCAGCATCAACAGGCGCTGGGAACCCAACACCACGCTAGAAACCACCTCTGCTAGCTCAGGCAGGGAGACTGCTGTGTCGCGGGGTGGACGGTACACCAGCAGAATCCCCAAACTGTCCCGGGTACCCACCTTCAAGTGGAGACACTCAAACCCGACCGATTGCAAAGCGACGCATCTGACCAGGGCGATGGACTGCCTAAAGACCACCGCAACCCCACCTCCCCGCCCTCCTGGCCTAGCCTGCTGATGCACCCCGAAACCCGGAGGACAAAGCTGGGTAAGACTAACCCCACCCTGATCATCCAACCAGGTTTCGGTGATGCAGGCCAGATCCGCATGTTCATCCATGATTAGATCCTGGATAATAGATGATTTACCTTTGACGGATCTGGCATTAAACAGCAGGACCTTCAGCCGGGAGGGGCTACCATGGAGGCTACCACACCTATCCTTCTCCAGGGTCGCAAGAACCCTGTTGCGCTTCTCCCTGGAAATGCGTTGACGGCAATTCCTCCTCCTCCCCCACACGACCTCGATGGAGCCACCCCCCGCCTGTTCCCCACCCCCCAAGGAGTCTGGCTCAATTGGAGCATCCTTAAGAGAATCTAGTCAGCTCCCTGGATCCAAAAGGTTACTAGACACACCATCTAACTTTACTTCAAAAGAAGGGGATAAATGGGGCCTACTGGAAAAACGTAGTGAGGTTGAAGAGGGTGAAAGTTGCTGGTCTGGTACGGAAAATGATTGGGCCAGAGTCTCTAATTGAGACTTTTCTAAAGGGGGGAGCCTACGCTGAGGACTACACATCCTATTATCTCTGGGCCTAACAGATGGTTGAGTGTGTAAAGATAGGTTGGCCACCAAAGGGCGAATCACGGGGTCCACAAATACTCTTCTAATGGTAATGCCCCATGAGAGCAGCCGGAACCTAAGGGCCCATAATTCCTCTGTTATAGACTTATCCTCAAAAGTGAAGATAAGGCGTAAAGAGCGATCATATGATTGATAGCCCTTATGGAGCCAAGTGATCATCTTTATCTTGACTGTCGTCAGGCTCCTTGAAAGAATTTGACCCAAGGACCTCTGGATCACTCTTTCCGAGGTCCATCTACCCCTGTTCAATATAGAGTCTTCAATTTGAAAAGCCAGCTGTTTCGTCTGTACAAGACGAAATATACAAACAATACTACAGAGATAGAGGATATAACTAATATCATGATAGAAAGAAGTCCAAGTATAGATTGATTATCTTTATATAATAAAAAATAGCTGAAAAAAAGGGAAAAGATGTGACATAAAATTTTATTAACAATAGCAAATGCTGATAACAAGGAACTGGAAAAGGATAATAAATATACAGATAGAAGAGTAGTGTAAAAAAGTATGGAAATTGGCAAGAAATTATAAGTTGACGTGAAAAAGGTAAAAGAGGGATATGGAAACAAAATTATTTTGATGATGTATAGGAAAAATTTATTGAAAGAGGATTCAAAAAGAAGGATGAAAAATTACCTCCACAAGAGGGCGGGAGAAGTGTGAAAATAATACCCTGTTTCCCCGAAAATAAAACAGTGTCTTATATTATTTTTTGTCACCAGAGATGTGCTAGGCCTTATTTTCAGGGGATGTCTTATTTTTCCACAAAGAAGAATTCACATTTATGGTTGAATTTTTAAAAAATGAAAATTTATTATCTACTGTACAGTAGTTGTCATCACAAACCAACATAACCAAACTGTGAATCCTTTCAAGAATTTCTATATTATATTTTATTGCTATACTGTTTTTAAATTACTGTTTTAAATTTCTGTTCATATGTAAATTTATGTTGTTGTTGGGCTTGTCCCTGTGTAAGCTGCCCTGAGTCCCTTCTGGGAGATGGAGGTGGGATACAAGAATTAAGTTATTATTATACAGTAGAGCAGGGGTCCCCAAACTAAGGCCCGGGGGCCGGATGCGGCCCTCCGAGGTCATTTACCTGGCCCCCGCCCTCAGTTTTATAATATAATATATTGTATATACATATAATATTGATAATAATATTATAATGTAATACAATATAACACTAATAATAATACCATATAATAATATTAATTATATATTCTATATTACATATAATATTACTAATAATATTACAGTACAGTGGTATAGTTCAATATAGTAATATATAATGCTAATATTGTGCTATGCTAATAATATAATATATTATATTGTACATATAATTTGTAAGCCACTCTTTGGAGTGAGAAGGGTGTGATACAAATGTAGTAAATAAATGCAGTAAATAAATAAATAAATAATAAATAAATACATTTTAGACTTAGGCTCGCCCAAAGTCTGAAATGACTTGAAGGCACACAACAACAACAACAACAACAACAACAACAACAATCCTAATTAACTTTTGGCCAGAAGCAGGAGCACACTTCCCATTGAAATCCTGATAAATGTACGTTGGGTTAAAACTGTTTTTATTTTTAAATAGTAATGTTCTTTCATTGTTCTTGTTTTTGCACTACAAATAAGACATGTGCAGTGTGCATCGGAATTTCTTTGTATTTTTTTTTTTTTCAAATGATAATCCGGCCCCTCAACAGTCTGAAGGATTGTGGACCGGCCCTCGGATTAAAAAGTTTGAGGACCCCTGCAGTAGAGTCTCACTTATCCAACACTCGCTTATCCAACGTTCTGGATTATCCAACGCATTTTGTAGTCAATGTTTTCAATATATCATGATATTTTGGTGCTAAATTCATAAATACAGTAGTTACTACATAGCATTACTGAGTATTGAACTACTTTTTCTGTCAAATTTGTTGTATAACATGATGTTTTGGTGCTTAATTTGTAAGATCATAACCTAATTTAATGTTTATTTGGTTTTCCTTAATCTCTCCTTATTATCCAACATATTCGCTTATGCAACATTCTGCCGGCTCGTTTACGTTGGATAAGCGAGACTCTACTGTATTATTATTATTTCTTGTTACTACCCTTATTTCCATGTACAAAGGTCTACGGTATGTACATGCTTCCAAACAAAAACTTTACTAGGTCTTACTTTTGAGGGAGGCCTTATATTTAGCAATTCAGCAAAACCTCTACTAGGTCTTATTTTCTGGGGATGTCTTATTTTCAGGGAAACAGGGTAGTAGATGCAAAAAATGTATTGCAGATTGTATTGAATATTGAGTAGTATGGGTCTGCTGTATAACGAACGATGTATAGCAAATATTTTGAACTATGATAAAATAAATTTTAAAAATTTAAAAAGAAAGCAGGAAAGAGATTAAGTATCTATCCTGAAGGTGGCAGCAAAGAATAAACCCTGACTTGGAAGGGAAATTTTCATGCGTGTCAGATGTAGGACCAAAGACTGGTGTTATCTACACTCAGTAGAATATCTCAGGCAGAATCTGCTAGCAGTGGTCAGCAAGGCATCAGCTGTGCTTTACAAGGCCTCCTCCATACTCCTTAGGCTGGCCAACTGCCTTCAGGACTGGTGGAGACCGCTATCCCACAGTTAAATGTTGAAGGAATATTGAACTGACAGCCCAGTTGGCTTTTGTACATTCAGTGGGGATGGATGCCACCTTGTTCTTTATGGCAGGCAGAACAAATATTTTGTAACAATCCTGGCCTTGGCAAATTCAGAGTGCTTTGGGTCTGGCTGTTTAGAAAGTGATAGTCTGTTGCTTTATTGTGTGATGCTGGAACAAAATATGGTCTTTAAAAAAAAGCTCTTTATGGTTAAGTAGTGGAGCAATAAGACTGCCACTTTATTGCACTATAACAAGTATTATAAGCGCTCTAAGGGGCCAGGCCCAATTTCATGGTGTGTGTGTTTACTCCTAAAAGATAATCAGTTTTACAAAAGGCTGACTACTAGAAAGTAGGGAAAGTTCTGCTATACAGTGTTCCCTCACTTATCATGGGGGTTAGGTTCCAGGACCACCCGCAATAAGTGAAAATCCGCAAAGTAGGGACACTATATATTTATACATTATTTTAGTAGTTATACACTATTTTAAGTCTTTATCAACCAATCACGTGTGGATAAAATCGCCTCCTTCTCCTTTCGTTGCCGCTTGGGCTCCTTTTCTCTCTCTTCGGCTTCTCCTTCCTCCCTTCCTTAGGCTGTAAATTATAATTTTTTATGATTTATAATATTATTTTAGAGTTTATTGAAAAACTGCGAAACAGCGAATCCACAAAAAGCGAACCGTGAAGTAGTGAGGGAACACTGTACAGAGTGTATGTCTATATATAATCTATAGCAAAATGTCTACTATACACAGCAAAAAAGGAAAAGTATGGTATATAATATAATACAAAGTAAGTTGTGTTATTATCACACGCTTCTATTGTAATGTAGTCCCTTATATGTTGAGCAACCAGCTGCAGCCAGTGCAACAAATCACTCTGACCAAGAGGTCATGAGTTCGAGGCCAGCTCGGAGCCCCGTGTTTGTCTTTGTCTTTGTTCTATGTTAAGGCATTGAATGTTTGCCTTATATGTGTAATGTGATCCGCCCTGAGTCCCCTTCGGGGTAAGAAGGGCGGAATATAAATACTATAAATAAATAAATAAAATTATAATATCAACTTATATTTAACACACTGTATTGGTGAGTAACTGATTCTTTAAACCATCTTGGATCTGGATTGGGTTGAAGCTAACCCGGTTATTGACCGTAAACCCATTCCTGTCGTTTGTCTAATAACCGGGTTAGCTTAAACCCAATCCAGATCTGATATGGTTTAAAGAATCAGTTACTCACCAATACAGTGTGTTAAATATAAATTGATGTTATAATCGTAACATATAAGGGACTACATTACAATAGAAGTGTGTGATAATAACACAACTTACCTTGTATTATATTATATACCATACTTTTCCTTTTTTGCTATATATAATCTATACCTGGGGCCCCTGGTGGCGCAGTACGTTAAAGCGCTGAGCTGCTGAACTTGCGGACCAAAAGGTGTCAGGTTCAAATCCTGGGAGCGGAATGAGCACCCGCTGTTAGCCCCAGCTCCTGCCAACATAGCAGTTCGAAAGCATGCAAATGTGAGTAGATCAATAGGTACCACTCTGGCGGGAAGGTAACGGCGGTCCATGCAGTCATGCCGGCCACATGACTTGGAGGTGTCTACGGACAACGCTGTCTCTTCGGCTTAGAAATGGAGATGAGCACCAACCCCCAGAGTCGGTCACGATTGGACTTAATGTCAGGGGAAAACCTTTACCTTTACCTAATTTATACTTATCCAGTGGTGTATAGGTATAGACTATAAATATGTATATCTATATATATAAAAGAGTGATGGCATCACGGCGACCCACAAAACAACAAAACTACAGGCCCCCCAACCTCGAAATTTGACAACACAACCCATCATCCACGCCTCTAGGTTGATACAACAAAAAGAAAAGAAAAATAAAGTCCTAATTTGAGAGAGAGGAATAATTGCTTTTATCCAATTGCTGTCAGTTAGAAGGCTAAGCTCCTCCAACTTGGTCTCCTAGCAACCCAATAAAAAAATAATAAAAAACACTAAAAAAGAATTTAAAACACTAAAAATTAATACAATTAAATACTATAATAACAGAAAAGAACTAAAATAATACAAGAAAATAATAAAATATAATAAATAAAAAGATAACTTACAATAAAATTAATTTAAAAAATACAAATAACATCAAATAAAAATTACACAACAATTTTTAACCAATACCACCACCACTTTGCCACAGCAACGCGTGGCCGGGCACAGCTAGTATTCTATATAGCAGAACTTTCCCCACTTTCTAGTAGTCAGCCTTTTGGAAAACCATTGGATAAATTATACTGTTTAGATGGTATTGCACCACCTGACATCCATTGGGAAGTAATGGAAGGACCAAGGCATTCACATCTCTGGCCCATCCTCTGTTCAGATATTAGCCAGCATGCCAATGCCTTAAATAATAAAAAAAAAGCTTTCTGAGATCGACAGAAATATTTGTAGGAACTCCTCAGCAAGCAAGAGTCCAAAAGTGGCAGGTTAAAACCCGGAACCTCAATCAGTGGCTGATACCGGATGAGAAACTCCCTTCTGGGCACATAGAAAACTGAGAAACTTGGAACACACTGAACAGACTGCATTCTGGCACCACGAGATGCAGAGGCAACCTTAAGAAATGGGGCTACAAAGCGACATGTGATTGTGGAGAAGAGCAAACCACAGACCACTTACTACAATGAAGCCTGATCCCTGCCATATGCACAATGGAGGACCTTCTTATAGCAACACCAGAGGCACTCCAAATGGCCAGCTATTGGTCAAAGGAAATCTAGTATAATGTCAAGTTTTCTAACTTTGTGTTTTTTAAATACATTATAACTGTACCCCCAATTTGCTTCTGCCACAATAAACGTCTATACCTATGTTATATAGAGAGTCTGTGCTTATGTATAAAAGTAATACACACATGTAATGCTTACTTTACACCTAGTCACCTAAAGCACACATGTAATATCACACAAGTAATAGTTTGAAGCAAGAAATAGCACCTTTACTAGAATTTAAACAGATAGTTGTTTGCTCCACTTCATGTTAAGGCCAAGGAATGCGTTAAAAGAAAACAATAAACACTGCTCTTAGGATGTGGGTTTGCACAGTACCTGCTAAGCCAAGGACAAATATTTCCCTCCAAAAGATTTTCCCCTTTTTTCTTTCTTTCTTTCTGTTAATTCCATTAGGAGATTAGCGAGTTGGCAAACACTTGTGTCTAATTGGGAACAGCTTTGCTGTCTTGTGGCACTTGGGAGTTTCAGTTTCAAGTCTTTGGACTCGCTCTTAATAGGGGACAATTTTTATAATTTTTTTCACTTTGAAACAGAAGCAGCAGCATGTTGGTAGAGAAGGGACAATTGCGACTTGACACACATATGATGACATTTATTGGGATTGCCAATCTTTTTCAACAGGTGATTTTTCCTGCCAGGGTTATGAATGGATCCTAGTGCCTTATATATGAAACCCTATTACCGTATATACTCGAGCATAAACCGACCCGAATATAAGCCGAGGCACCTAATTTTACCACAAAAAACTGGAAAAACATTTACTCCAGTATAAGCCGAGGGTGGTAAATTTCAGAAATAAAAATAGATACCAATAAAGTCTACATTGAGGCATCAGTAGGTTAAATGTTTTTGAATATTTACATAAAGCTCAAATTTAAGATAAGACTGTCCAACTCTGATCAAATCATTATTCTCATCTTCTTCAATGTAAATGCGCTTATGTATCCTTTTAATAATAATAGACTAAAATAATACATGTAATAATAAAAATAAATATAGGAAAATAATACATATAATAATAAATAGAGTAAAATGATAAATGCAATAATAATACAGTAGAGTCTCACTTATCCAACACTTGCTTATCCAAAGTTCTGGATTATCCAATGCATTTTTGTAGTCAATGTTTTCAATACATCGTGATATTTTGGTGCTAAATTTGTAAATACAGTAATTAATTCATAGCATTACTGTGTATTGAACTACTTCTTCTGTCAAATTTGTTGTATAACATGTTTTGGTGCTTAATTTGTAAAATCATAACCTAATTTGATATTTAATAGGCTTCTCCTTAATCTCTCCTTGTTATCCAACGTATTCGCTTATCCAACGTTCTGCCGGCCCGTTTATGTTGGATAAGTGAGACTCTACTGTAATAATAAAAATAGAGTAAAATAAATGTAATAGTAGCAACAATAATAGAGAAACATAATAAATGTAATAATACCAATAATAATAGAGAAAAATAATAAATGTACCATATATTCTCGAGTATAAACTGACCCAAATATAAGCCAACCAGGACCCTCACCCGAGTATAAGCCGAGGGGGGCTTTTTCAGTCTTAAAAAAAGGGCTGAAAAACTGGGCTTATACTTGAATATATACAGTATGTTTAATTCAAATATACTGGAGATATAGTGGGGAAAGGGGAGTGTTCAAAGTATTTACAGTATGGTAGCAAAATCCTATAAACTGGGAATATAGTAAACATCCGCATAGCTAGCAGAGCTCTTAATCCAGGGATAAGAGCTTCTGTGTTTTGGACTTCAATTCCCAGAAGCTCCGGTAAGCATGGATTTATTTATTTATCGTGTCAGAAGCGAACCGAGGGTACAAGTTGTAATGTATTTGAAAACTAAGTTAAAAAACACAACAACAACAACAACTTGGCATTATACTAAATGTCCTTTGACCAGTAGCTGGCCACTTGGAGTGCCTCTGGTGTTGCTGTAAGAAGGTCCTCCATTGTGCAAGTGGCAGGGCTCAGGCTGCATTGTAATAGGTGGTCTGTGTTTTACTCTTCTCCCCACTCGCATGTCATGGACTCCACTTTGTGGCCCCATGTCTTAAGGTTGGCTCTGCATCTCGTGGTGCCAGAGCATAGTCTGTTCAGTGCCTTCCAAGTCACCCAGTCTTCTATGTACCCAGGAGGGAGTCTCTAATCTGGGGTCAGCCACCGATTGAGGTTCTGGGTTTTAGCCTGCCACTTTTGGACTCTTGCTTGCTGAGGTGCTCCTCCGAGTATCTCTGTAGATCTTAGAAAACTATTTCTTGATTTAAGGCATTTGCGTGCTGGCTGATACCTGAACAGGAGATGGGCCAGAGATGTCAATGCCTTGGTCCTTTCATTGCTGACTGTTACTTCCCGGCATAGGTCAGATGATGCAATGCTGGCTAAACAGTATCATTTCTCCAGTGGTGTGGGGTGTAGGCATCCTGTGATAATGCGGCATATCTCATTAAGAGCCACATCCACTGTTTTAACGTGGTGGGATGTATTCCACGCTGGGCATGCGTATTCAGCAGCAGAGTAACAAAGAGCAAGGACAGATGTCTTCACTGTGTCTGGTTGTGATCTCCGGGTTGTGCCAGTCAGCTTTCATACAATGTTATTTCTAGCACCCACTTTTTGCTTGATAGTCAAGCAGTGCTTCTTGTAAGTCAGGGCACGGTCCAGGGTAACTGCCAAGTATTTTAATGTGCTGCAATGCTCCAGTGGGCTTCCTTCCCAGGTAATCCTCAGAGCTTGAGGTGCTTGTCTGTTTTTAAGATGAAAAGCACACATCTGTGTTTTCCCTGTAATAAGCAGTAAGAGCACCTAAAGCTTCAGAGAGCTTCTGTTCAACCATTTTAAAGCTCCCTGCTTGGGCGGTGATGGCACAATCGTCAGCATAGATGAAACCCTCTGTGCTTTCTGGTAATGCCTGGTCATTTATGTAGATGTTAAACACTGATGGAGCAAACACACTCCCCTGAGGCAGGCCATTCTTCTGTTTTTGCCATCTGCTTCACTGGCCCTGGAATTCAACAAAAAAAGCTCCTGTTTTGTAGCAGATTTCCTATCACGCGGGTGAGGTGGTAGTCCTTTGTTATATTATAAATGTTTCTCAGAAGAAGGAAATGATTTACAGTGCCATAAGCTGCTGACAGGTCTATGAAGACAGCTCCTGTAATCATCTGCCTTTCAAACCCATCTTCTCTGGAAAACATACAACAACCATCTTCTCTGTGTTGAGTCAGGTTCAATACTTGTGATGTGCAGCTTTTGCCTTTCCTGAAGCCAGCTTGCTGTGAAATCATACATGGGTCTATTTTTTCCATATTTCTATGCAAAACGAGTCTCTCCAGAAATTTGTAAAGATGGCACAAGAAGGAGATTGGTCTATAGCTTTTTGGGTCATTACGGTTTTTACCTGGTTTCAAGATGGCTATGACTCTTGCTTTCCTCCAGATTTTGGGAATCTGACAAGATGCAATGCTGTTGTTCATCATCTTCAGCAGCTAGCACCTTTCTTTTGGGCCAAAGTTCTTAATTTGTTCCATCCGTAGATCGTCCAGGCCAGGTGCTTTGCCATTTTTACATTTATTGAGGGTTATGTCTAATTCAGTAGATGTAAAAGGTTCATGAAGGTTGTTGTTCTCATTTTCTGGTTGTCTGACTATTGGTTTCCTTTCTACTTTGGTGGAAATGTTGGGTTGGTGGAAATACAGTTTGTCATGGTGTGGTGACCCCCAACCATAAAATTATTTTCATTGCTACTTCATAACTCTCATTTTGCTACTGTTATGAATCGTAATGTAAATATCTGATATGCAGAATGTATTTTCATTCACTGGACCAAATTTGGTACAAATACTCGATAAACCCAAATTTGAAAACTGTTGGAGTTGGGGGATCGATTTTGTCATTTGGGAGTTGTAGTTGTTGGCTATACGATCTCACAGATGGTTCCTGTTTTGACTTGTGAATGTTGAGATCACAAAAGGATCAGTGTGAAAAGAGTGGATTGGCCACAGCCCAGGTACCAATATTGGCTCCTGTCCCAACATAAATATGCAATTACTTTTGAGTAATAGGGAAAGCAGAGAGATATTTTTTAAACTTGTAACTATACTAATAACTGATGCCTTGGGAGTATAACTGTAGCTAATTGCTATTAACAAGCCACATATCAAGCTCTGATCATAGGTCCTGGATTATTAGTTATCTTATACTGGGATCTGATTGTACAGCACAACGTAAAGAGATTTAATTTACTTATTTAGTACAAAATAAAATAGCTCAAAATAAATGAGGTCCTGGTGGCACAGTGGGTGAAACCGCTGAGCTGCTGAACTTGCTGACCCAAAGGGTCGGCAGTTTGAATCCAGGGAGCGGGGTGAGCTGCTGCTGTTAGCCCCAGCTTCTGCTAACCTAGCAGTTCGAAAACACGCAAATGTGAGTAGATCAATAGGTACCGCTTCTGCAGGAAGGTAACTGCGCTCCATGCAGTCATGCTGGCCACATGTCCTAGGAGGTGTCTATGGAGAACGCCGGCTCTCTGGCTTAGAAATGGAGATGAGCACCAACCCCCAGAGTCGGTCACGGATGGACAATGTCAGTGGAAAACCTTTACCTTTACCTTACAATAGCTGAAAAGGCAAACCTTGATTTTGTCACTGTTACATTACACTATTGTATATAATGGGACTTGGGCATCCACAGGAGGTCCTAGAACCAAACCCTAGCAGATACTAAGATCCTACTGTATCACCCAACTTTGTTGGAAACGACTATTTAAAATATGATTACATTGCCATTTAAGCTATAGTTGCTTTCCTAAGCACTAGTGTTAACCATTTCTCTTTGAAAATATCCATGAAAAATGTAAAAATAGTTGCAAAACTCTCCGAGGGAAAGTATATAAAGGATATGCGGCTGTTAGCCAATAGTCCCTGACTACAGATGGCTTTTTCTCAGTGCGCTGGAAATTTGCAGAAAATGTTGTCTCTTTTCCTTTCTTTTGCTGAGCTCACTGCAGGATGTTGAAATATAAGCAACGAGCAGCTGCAGACCCGCCGTTCTGAGAACGCTTACGTTTTATATGTCAGAATCTTTTCAAGTAGACAGCACTTATTGGATGGATTGAGATGCCCTGCAGCAATTGTAAATTATTAGTATTATTTGCACAAAATAGGCAGACTAGAGTTGAGGACACAACTGTAATAAAAACGGGAAAATAAAACATTGCTGAGTCTGTTATCTGCCAGGTTTCCTTTCCCCCCTCCTCTTTTTGCTAAATAATTCAGAACTTACTTCATTTTCCAACATTCATAATTTTTCACTTGGGGAGGAAAGGCCAGAAGCAAAGGGAGGAAACATTGCAGGTGGCCGGAATTTTTTTTGTTGCATTGTGTTTAGTAAGGTCAGCCAAGAGTTCTGTTTTCTCCCCTCGTGGGTGAAAATAATGCAGCTTTGTTGGCGTCTTCTACTCTTATCAGAATTCAGACAAAGAGAGAGAGAGAGAAGTCAATAAAAACCTGCAGATTTGTATAGAGAAAGCACTGTCTTGATTGCTTGTGCCTCTATCAGTTTGAACTTCATATTTCAGCGCTATCAAACATAAGTCCCATAACACAAAAGCATGGGACACATCTGGCAATGTAGCTATGGCTCCACAAATAAACAGCCATTTTTCTTCTCTGAATTGTTAGCGAAATGCGTTTCTTGACAGCCAGTGAAGGAAACTCTGTGTGTGTTCATATAAGAAAGGAAGGGAGAGATGGCAATTCCAGATGTGTATTGTTACCAAAAGCAAAAATCGTACAATATTCGCTTGGTTGTTGTGCATCCAGACTGCTTTCTGCAAGCAGGTCTATTGTGAGAGAACAGAAAATAGTGATATTTTTGTTGCAATGAATTGTTATTTTGTACACACACTTCCCAATACGAGTACTTAATTGTGTGCCTGATGTTGATCTGAACTATGAAGTATAAATATGTGAATGTCACAAGTGCCTACTGGATAGTGCCTATGATAGCGACCGTGATGAAGAGCACATCTCTACTCCATCCCACTCTGCCTATGCATCTCATAAAGCTTTCGGTTTTATGATGGGCCCGGGCTGTGGCGCAGGCTGGTAAACAGCTGCTGCAATAAATCACTCTGACCATGAGGTCATGAGTTCGAGGCCAGCCCGTGGCAGGGTGAGCACCCGTCAATTAAAAATAAAATATAACCCCTGCTCGTTGCTGACCTAGCAACCTGAAAGATAGTTGCATCTATCAAGTAGGAAATAAGGTACCACTTTTTAAAAAGTGGGGAGGCAAGTTTAACTAATTTACAACGTTGGAATGAGGAAGTGCCATCAGAGTGGATGATGAAGCAGTTGCTCCCCCCTGTGGCCAGAATCGAACATCCCCTCAGGAGAAGGTTAAATTGCCTCTGCGTCTGTCTGTCTGTTGTCTCTGTCTCAGTTCGATGTGTTTATGGGGATTGAATGTTTGCCCTATATGTACATAATGTGATCTGCCCTGAGTCCCCTTCGGGGTGAGAAGGTCAGAATATAAATACTGTAAATAAATAAATAAATACATAAATAAATAATAATACTTAGTGTTGCACCTCAGAATAGTTCACCTTGCTGTTGACACCAAATCACACACAGAGGATAGTCTTTTGTAATTTTATTGAGCAAAAGCAAATATATAACGAAGCAGGCAGAAATACAGTCTCCAAAGTAGTTGTAAAAAGAGTCAATAAATCCAATAATCCATAGGCAAAACAAGAGTCAGTAAATCCAAAAGAACAAAGGTCCCTAAATTACAAAGATCCAGGAACAGGAGAATCTCTAAGGCAGGAAAGCATGGACATCCACTCTGATGAAGCGAGAATTTGCTTTGACAAAGATATGTCTCTCAACACACAGTTTTAAAAGCAACCCAAAAATGCATTTCTCTTTCCTTCAGAAGCCTCCCGCTTTCCAGCTAATCTCAGGCTGCGGCAAAGCTGAGGCATTCCTTTCCATTGCAAACGATCTGCTCTAGATATGGTGCTTCAAGGCCAACTACATCATTATCTTGCACCTAAACAGGGGCCTGAGATGAATCCAGCTCATTAGTTCCCATGGGAATGTCTCCCTGGTTGTTATTTATGACAGGCTGGTTCAAGAGTTCATCCACAAACTGTGTTTCTTGCTCTTCTAAACCAGCCTGTATAATTCCCATCCCCATGCCATCATCCTGAAATTCATCCTGCATCCCATCATCTAGCTCCTGCATCTGAAACCCAGAATCCCCTTCCTCATCTTCAGTCTGGCTCTGCTGCTGCTGAGTCACAACACTTAGGTTGTTGTTGTTGTTTATTCATTCAGTCGCTTCCTACTCTTCGTGACCTCATGGACCAGCCCACACCAGAGCTTCCTGTCGGCCATCGCCGCCCCCAGTTCCTTCAAGTTCAAGCCAGCCACTTCAAGGATACCATCCATCCATATCACCCTTGGTCGGCCTCTCTTCCTTTTTCCTTCCATTTTCCCCAGTATCATGATCTTTTCCAAGCTTTCCTGTCTTCTCATTGTGTGGCCAAAGTACTGCATCTTTGCCTCTAATTTCCTTCCCTCCAGTGAGAAACTGGGCATTATTTCCTGGAGGATGGACTGGTTGGATCTTCTTGCGGTCCAAGGCACTCTCAGAATTTTCCTCCAACACCAGAGTTCAAAAGCGTCTATCTTCCTTCGCTCAGCCTTCCTTATGGTCCAGCTCTCGCATCCATAGGTTACGATGGGGAATAGCATTGCTTTAAAAATGCAGACCTACATTGCCAGTGTGATGTCTGTACTCTTCACTATTTTATCAAGATTGTCCATTGCTCTCCTCCCAAGAAGTAAACGTCTTCTGATTGTGGGATAGTATTGTTGTTTTAGTCTCAATTACCTAGTGAGTGGGGGATCCTGGGAGCTATACCTCAAAGGGAGCTTTTCCAAGCTCTGCGCACAGATCACTTCCTGAACAAATGTTGAAATGTGAACCGATCTTTCCGATTGCCTTCTATTTTTCAGGCTTTACAATCAAAAGCAGCTGTTTCCCAAAAGTCTCACAGTGGTTGCTTCCATGTGCACCAACTACCAATTCTAATAATTACTATATTATTACTCTTACAGTAAGTAATAGAGGATAAGTGAATATGTTGGATAATAAGGAGGGAGTAAGGAAAAGCCTATTAAGCATCAAATTAGGTTATGATTTTACAAATTAAGCACCAAAACATCATGTTATACAACAAATTTGACAGAAAAAGTAGTTCAATATGCAATGATGTTATGTTGTAATTACTGTATTTACAAATTTAGCACCAAAATATCACCATGTATTGAAAACATTGACTACAAAAATGCGTTGGATAATCCAGAATGTTGGATAAGCGAGACTCTACTGTACCAGTTTTCCCATACCAGATATACAAGTGCCATCCTTTCCTTCAGTCAAACCCTTCTATTGTAAGTACCTTAGATTTCGTCAATTTAATCCAGTCTCTTATCCATACCAGTGCACATGCGTCAAAGTAAAGTTTAAAGTGTTTTAAAAACAAAAGTACCAGTACAAGTGTTTTAAAAACAAAAATGTTGAAAGATGTGGTACTCCAGAATGGATAAAAAAGTGATAACCCTTAGAACCATGAAGGGAAAAGATATACTGGTGAAGCATAATGCTTGCCCCAACCCAATATAGAATCATAGAATAGTAGAGTTGGAAGAGACCTCAAGGGCCATCTAGTCCAACCCCCCGCTAAGAAGTATGTACAGCCATCTGTGCAGAGGAAATCTTTTCAGCTTAAGTGGAGCAATATTTTTAGATATGCCTTGTTCAGTGTGGTCGTCTTTTCCCCTAATAGGTTTCTTTTAGTTTTCATATATCAAAGAGAATGTGTTTGATATTTTGAATATGATGTACCCTATATACTCGAAGATAAGCTGAGTTTTTCAGCCCTTATTTATGAGCTGAAAGAGCCTCCCTCGGCTTATAATCGGGTCAAGGTCAAGGCCGGCAACGGAGCCTGCAGGCTATTGCTTGCAATATGTGATCTATTTCTCTCTTCTCCCTTATCAGTGTGTTTTCTTTTGCAAAGCCTCCCTCGCTCTTAATCAAGGGAATGTTTTGAAAAGAGAGAGACCCTTGCAAGTCAGGAAGAAGAAATATATATATTCATTAATCTTATGAAAGCATTTTCCCCTGAAATATTTGTTAAACTCTCTTACAGATAAATAGGCATTAACCCCTTGCAAGCTTTTGCCATCTCTATGTACCTTTATATGTGTATCTATACATTAATTTTATATGTGAATTTCCCCTAATATGTTTTCAGGTCTTTGCAAATCCTTTATACATATAGATCCATGTACCTGTGTATCTGTAGCCATATATATATACATTATTTTTATATACGAATTTACCCTCATGTGTTTGCAAGTCTCTGCAAATATCTATATAAAGAGAGATGTCTGGATAGATATGAATATATTCTTACCTACCTACATATAGGGCTTGCAAATATTACAGGGGGAAATGAATACACAAATATCTATAGACATGTCTAGATAGATATGAATATATAATATATATATGTGTGTGTGTGTGTGTGTGTGTGTGTGTGTGTGTGTGTGTATGTATATATATATATATATATATATATATATATATATATATATATATATATAGTTTGCAAATATTGTAGGGGAAATGCACACACACACACACAGAGGGGATTTGCAAACGTTTCAGGGGGAAATGCATATGTGAAATTAGTGTCCATAATTATAGATCTATATCTAGCTCTGCATTGTTTATGTAAACATTGAATGTTTGCCTGTTACTATGTTGGAAGCCTAGTCCCCATGGGGAGATAGGGTGGGATCCAAATGAAGTTTTTATTATTGTTATTAGGTTATTGTTGATACCATATTGTTTTTGTTGCACCTACTTTTCCACTTATAGAGTTAGTTTATTGTTTTTCTTTGAAATACGGTAAATATTCAAAAACATTTAACCTACTGATGCCTCGATTAATGAAATGAAATTTTATTGGTATCTATTTTTATTTTGAAATTTACCCATAGCTGCTCCATTTCCCACCCTCGGCTTATACTTGAGACAATAAGTTATCCCAGTTTTTTGTGGTAAAATTAGGTGCCTTGGCTTATATTCGGGTCGGCTTATATTCGAGTATATATGGTATCTTTTTTCCAATTTTATTTCTAGATTTCTTTATTTCTCATATGGTTTTCAAGTACTCATGTGAACCTCCAAGCAGTCAGGAAGGTCATTGAAAGGAGACAGCAATGGAGAAAAGGAGATGAACAGCAGACGAGTCATGACCCTCCAGGGAAGCAGCAAAGACTGGGAATGGCAATATCTCAATTGAACTGTCTCTTTTGCCAGAATATCCCAGAGAGCTCTTGTCGGTTGTTGCTTCTTAAAAATAGTGTTCATCAATAATGAATTCAAAAGTCATCTTTTTATGTTGTGGTACTGTTAGGCTTTCCCAACTTAGGGAGCCCCGGTGGCGAAGTGTGTTAAAGTGCTGAGCTGCTGAACTTGCGGACTGAAAGGTCCCAGGTTCAAATCCCGGGAGCGGAATGAGTGCCCGCTGTTAGCCCCAGCTCCTGCCAACCTAGCAGTTTGAAAACATGCCAATGTGAGTAGATCAATAGATACTGCTCCGGTGGGAAGGTAACAGCGCTCCATGCAGTCATGCCGGCCACATGACCTTGGAGGTGTCTACGGACAACGCTGGCTCTTCGGCTTAGAAATGGAGATGAGCACCAACCCCCAGAGTCGGTCACGACTGGACTTAACGTCAGGGGAAACCTTTACCTTTTTATTTTTAGGCTTTATAGTGTGATGCTGTGAGTTTGGTTGGTCTCCCTCCCCCTTTTTTGCATCATATTTCAGGATAATGTGTGTGTGTCTTTCTTTTTAACCTTATTAATTTTCTTTCAACACATAGTTGGATGCATGGTCAAGAGATGGGATTTTGAAAAATGAATCCAGCCATTTCCTTCTCTCCCAAATGACATGGGGAGATAGGAGAAGTTGAAGAAATGAAATCATAGAGGATTTTGTTTCATGGAGATTAAACTGTTCATAATGACAGAGGCAATAAGTTGGGAATGATAGACCACGAAGAATGCCAGTCACTATGTGAAGGCAAGTTGTTTCTGGTGTGAGAGAATTGGCCATCTGCAAGGACGTTGCCCAGGGGACGCGCGGATGTTTTGATGTTTTACCATCCTTGTGGGAGGCTTCTCTCATGTCCCCGCATGGAGCTGGAGCTGATAGAGGGAGCTCATCCATGCTCTCCCCGGGTGGGATTCGAACCTGGCAGCTTTCAGATCAGCAATCCAACCTTCAAGTCACAAGGATTTAATCCATTACACCATCTGGGGCTCCTGCAATTTCTCAAGTGGCTCCTGACACACACAAAAAAAACCCAATGTGATGGCTTCCTTTAAAAAAGAGAGAAAAAATAATCCCTACAGTGTTTTCATACTTCTCTGAACAGTTTTTCAGCCTGGTCTTCCATCTGGCTAGAAACCATAAATGAACTTCCTCATTGCCTGCCTTTGCCCCAGGACTCCTTTCGCTTCTACTCACAGCCTAACCCTCTGTGACATTGTTTGACTTTCTAACAACAGCTCTGAACAATTGTTTATCTTCCATATTCCAGCACATATTTAAACCACACCATCATATTACAGAATGGGTTGTCTCATTTTAGATAGAAAGATAGGGCTGCCAAGTCTCAGAATGTAGGCTGAAATATCAGGGAATTAGCATGATGTAGTGCAGCGGCTTAAACCACTGAGTTGCTGAACTTGCTGACCGAAAGGTCAGCAGTTTGAATCTGGGGAGTGGAGTGAGCTCCTGCTGTTGGCCCCAGCTTCTGTCAACCTAGCAGTTCGAAAACATGCAAATGTGAGTAGATCAATAGGTACCACTCCAGCGGGAAGGTAACAGCTCTCCATGATCTTGGAGGTGTCTACAGACAACACCGGCTCTTCAGCTTAGAAATGGAGATGAGCACCAGCCCCCAGAGTCAGACTCAACGAGACTTAATGTCAGGGGAAAACCTTTACCTTTACCTTAGCATGGTGTACATAAGAACATCAAAAACTCATGCAAATCTCACAATAGCAGGCCAGCAACTGCAAGAGGAAAACAATACAATGCTACTTGGTCTCAGATAGTGAACAGGAAGAGTGGGGATTCCAGCATTTGGTATTAAAGCCTGATTGCTACACACATACCAAGTGCTTAGAACTCAATCTCATTGGGTTGCAGGCTGCTTGTTATTGTTATGCTTTGTGGCTTCAAGTCCAACATAGGACAACCCAGGCTTTAGCACAGCAGGTTACTCGCCAGCTGCAGTAAATCTTGCCAACTAAAAGCTTGACAGTTCGAAGCCCGGGTCAGGGTGAGCTCCTGGCCTTTAGCCCAGCTTCTGCCTACCTAGCAGTTCGAAAGCAAAATGGGAGTAAATTAATAGGCACCGCTTTAAAAAGTAAGGAGGTATTGAGGCACTGCCAGAAACATGCCAGTGATTCGATCAAGGAGGAAGTCTACGAACAAAGCTCTTTGGCAGGGAAATGGAGCGACAGCACACACACACCCTCATGGCCAGAGCTGAGCACAAGCCTCCAAGATGCCAGAGATGTGGAAAAGCCTATATACCTCTATACCCTGGTGTCACAGTGTGTTAAAGCGCTGAGCTGCTGAACTTGCGGACCAAAAGGTCCCAGGTTCAAATCCCGGGAGTAGAATGAGCGCCAACCTAGCAGTTCGAAAACATGCAAATGTGAGTAGATCAATAGGTACCGCTCCAGCGGAAAGGTAACGGCGCTCCATGCAGTCATGCTGGCCACATGACCTTGGAGATGTCTATGGACAACGCTGGCTCTTCGGCTTAGAAATGGAGATCAGCAGCAACCCCCAGAGTCGGTCATGACTGGACTTAACATCAGGGGAAACCTTTACCTATGTACAATTGTCTTGTCAATGTATAAACGGCATTGAATGTTTACTGTATAAGTGTGTTCTGTGATCCGCCCTGAATCCCCTTCAGGATGAGAAGGGAGGAAAATAAATACCGTAAATAAATAAAAATAAACACTGAGATCGGCATCAACCCGAATGCGTTTCCTGGAGCTGAGAGTGTGTGACTCATTCAAGTCAACCCAGTTGATTTCTATTGCTGAGTGAAGAATCAAAGCCTGGACTCTAGAGTTGTAGTCCAGCATTCAGACCACTCCATCACATGTTCACCCTTGAATACCAGATTTGGGGCATCCCATATCACTCCAATACAAGACAAGCCTTTAGGATCTCAAATACAGAATATTTTGTACAAAATAAGACATTGTACAAAACTGGATACCTACCTACAGTAGAGTCTCACTTACCCAAGCTAAATGGGCCGGCAGAAGCTTGGATAAGCGAATATCTTGGATAATAAGGAGGGATTAAGGAAAAGCCTATTAAACATCAAATTAGGTTATGATTTTACAAATTAAGCAACAAAACATCATGTTTTACAACAAATTTGATAGAAAAAGTAGTTCAATACGCAGTAATGTTATGTTGTAATTACTGTATTTACGAATTTAGCACCAAAATTTCACGATATTTTGAAAACATTGGCTACAAAAATGGCTTGGATAATCCAGAAGCTTGGATAAGCGAGGCTTGGATAAGTGAGACTCTACTGTACCTACAAGCGGGAGAAAAAAATGATGAAAAATGCTGAAACTTGATGTACGCATTTATATGTGGTGATTCTTTCAGTGAGCACAAGTTGTCTTCACAGCATCCGTGTGTAGTCGGATAAGTTGATGTATCATTAGTTATAACCTCAACAAAGGTTAATACACACACACACACACACACACTTTTTCTGTCTCTCTACGCTGGGATATGTATATAGTAAAAAAATAACAAATCCTTGATAGCTAAGAGGAAGATTTGGATGCAGGTGTTCCATAGCTTAAAAGCCAAAAGCTGTATATGACACATTATAACAATTTCAGATGATGTGGCTCATACTGCATTATAATATACAGCTTCACTCTGGTTGTTCATTTCGACAGGTCTGAAATAAGATAACAGACAGATGTTTCCATCTCTAAACAGAGTCCCTTCTTAATTTTCCCATTGGATTTAGTACCTTTAAAGTACTTTTAACTTAGTCCTCTAGGGCCATTAAAACCTGCCTCAGGAGGCTTTCAAAGCAAATATTCCTTCCTCCTCTACAATATGCTTGGTTTGTATCTCAGGTATTTAGGACTCTCTGGAGCCACAAAATGTTTGCCAGAGCTGTAAGAGCTACAGATGAAGACACAGGAAATGTCTTAGGATGAAACACTCTTTTTTGGGAAGTTCACTTCCTTCTCTATAGCCCTCCTAGACATTTATTAACCTGCTTGTGGTTTATAGCTAACCTCATAGAGATATTGTCCCAGGCTTTCCCAGTGCTTGATTTTTAAAATGAGCAATAAATCACACCATCTGTAATCAAGCTGATACACTTATTTTTCCAGAGGCTAATAAGTTCATCTCCTGAACTTTATGTTCTGATATTGAACACTGTTCTGCATTCAATCAGAGATGTTAGGGCATTTCTTAATGGCTTTGAATGAAGGGCTCTAATCGCTACTCCTCTTACGGATTTTATAGTCTCAAGGATGAGAACAAGGAGAGAGAAAATGGAGCTGTTGCCTTCAACAGGAAATCTACCACAAAATGAAAATTTGCTCCAGCACCAAATTTCTACTACGGCAATAACTTGAAACTTTAGCCAAGCATTTAACAATACAGCTTACTCTACAAATTAGAAAATTTGATATATATATATATTTTTTGCAGATTTGGCTGAAATGTTCTCTTTTGGAATCTCTGGATTCTCCTGATTTTAGCTACCACAAAAACTGCAGGTTTGGAGCCAATGTGCCAAGCTTCCAAAGAATCAGATAAGACACAGACAGGTTGAAGGCAAAATCAAAGGCTTTTATTTCCTTGGCCAAAGAGGATGTCAGCAGAGTCGGCTCTCCAGAAAACTGACATACCTCAATACAAACATACAGAAATATTTATAGCACTTTGACAGCTATTCAATACTACCTTGCTGGGTTCTGATTGGACCAAAATGTGTCCGTATAGGATGTGGTCACTTGTTGGTCTGGGGCTCTGCCTGTTGTCACTGCTGTTGTGGAGAGAAATTTAAGCAACTGTTATTGCATTATTCTGAGGATGTGTTCATATTTTTTTTTCATGTCAGGAGCAACCGGAGTTGCTTCTGGAGTGAGAGAATTGGCCGTCTGCAAGGACGTTGCCCAGGGGACGCCCAGATGTTTTGATGTTTTACCATCCTTGTGGGAGGCTTCTCTCATGTCCTCACATGGAGCTAGAGCTGATAGAGGGAGCTCATCCACGCTCTCCCCGGGTGGGATTCGAACCTGGCAGTCTTCAGGTCAGCAACCCAACCTTCAAGTCACAAGGCTTTTATCCCCTAGGCCACCGGAGGCTCCTGTTCATTTATTGATATGTCCAAGAAAGGGGCATGATCTGAAAGGAATACAATGGGGAAAGAGATAATGGCTGAAATGGGTTTTGATATCCCATCTCCGGTTAATGCATTGGTTGCCAGTGTGGTAAACAAAAAGGTGCTCAGGATGTTGGCTATTTCAGTGGGAACCCTGGGAGGGGTGGGGGTTATCTGGTGATGAGGAAAGCTTCCCAGGAATAAATCTGATCATATCAGGAATAACAGAAAGAAAACTAGAGGCTCTTTTGTAAGTTCATTGGGAGTTCAAGGTGTCTTCCCGCGGCTTTGTGAGGGAATTATGCTAACTAGAATGTTTCCATTCTCAGAGATTTGAGGTGTATTGGGTGTGTGTGCATCAGGCGGCTTAAGGAAAACAACTCAGAAACTAGGAATGAAGTCCACGCAGACTCCTAACACTCCAGTGCAACTCTGTCATCAACTTCTACTAGAAGTTAACTATAGACTCATGATGGATGAACTACAAATTCCTAGAGAAAACAGATATCCAGGAGATCATACGGTGTAATTCTTTGGTCAACTTCTGGCACTGAGTTGTGTTAGGAGGCCCCGGTGGCGCAATGATTTAACCCTAGATAAAGGTAAAGGTTTTCCCCTGACATTAAGTCCAGTCATGTCTGATTCTGGGGGTTGGTGCTCATCTCCATTTCTAAGCTGAAGAGCCGGCATTGTCCGTCGACACCTCCAAGGTCATGTGGCTGGCATGACTGCATGGAGCGCCGTTACCTTCCCGCCGGAGCGGTACCTATTGATCTATTCACATTTGCATGTTTTCGAACTGCTAGGTTGGCAGGAGCTGGAGCTAACAGCAGGCACTCAAGCTGCTCCCAGGATTTGAACCTGGGACCTTTTGATCTGCAAGTTCAGCAGCTCAGTGCTTTAACACACTTTGCCACCGGGCGAACCCTAGTGCTGGTAGAACTGCTGACTGAAAGGTCAGCGGTTTGAATCTGGGGAGCAGGGTGAGCTCTGTCAGCTCCAGCTTCCCATGTGGGGACATGAGAGAAGCCATCCACAGGACAGTAAAACATCTGGGCATCTCCTGGGCAACATCATTGCAATGGCCAATTTTCTCATACCAGAAGTGACTTGCAGTTTCTCAACTTGCTTCTGACACCCAAAAAGAACAAAACAAAAAACCCCCCAAAAACTGAGTTGCATTGGAGGACCTAGGGATTCCTAGAAAGCTGTTTGCTTTAGAGAGGGGGATGGCAGTTTTTTATTTGCTATTTCTCCACTTCTCCAGTGCTATCTCCAGCAAAAGTGGAGGGTAGAAAAAAAATCCCGCAAATCCCCCAGATTAAATCTTGACAAATTTACTAAGCATTGTACATACCGTATATACTCGAGTATAAGCCGACTTGAATATAAGCCGAGGCACTTAATTTTACCACAAAAAAACTGGGAAAACATTGACTCCCGTATAAGCCGAGGGTGGTAAATTTCAGAAATAAAAATAGATATCAATAAAATTACATTAATTGAGGCATCAGTAGGTGAAATGTTTTTGAATTTAACACATGCCTTCGGTTAAAGATTGTCCATCCCCATAATAATTTGTTTCTTGACCTTTCTGCACTGGTCGCATTTCTCCTGGTCAACTTGACACTAGCTCAGGGTTTCTCCCATCCCAAACTGACTCCAAATGAATTTACTGCACTTTATTTGTCATCTTGAATGTACAACTCATAATGTGCACTTTAGCTTATCTATGACTGCAACCTCGCTGGTTTTAATTCTATGTTTTATTAAGCGTGTTTTTATGTCATATGTTAATGTTCAGATTTTATCATTGGTGTATGTTTTTGTTTATTGATGGATTGTATACTGTTACTGCTTTTATTTGATATTTCTGTGAGCCGCTGCGAGTCCCCTTCGGGGGAGATGGAGGCGGGATATAAATAAACTAAATAATAATAAAGCTCAAAATTAAGATAAGACTGTCCAACTCTGATCAAATCATTATTCTCATCTTCAATGTAAATGTGCTTATGTATCCTTTTAATAATAATAAAGTAATACATATAATAATAATAAATACAGGAAAATAATACTTGTAATAATAAATAGAGTAAAATAATAAATGCAATAATAATAATAAGATCACAGTGAAATAATACATGTATTATTAATAATAAAAATAAAGTAAAATAAATGTAATAGTAGCAACAATAATAGAGAAAAATAATAAATGTAATAATACCAATAATAATAGAGAAAAATAATAAATGTACCATATATTCTCGAGTATAATATAAGCCAAATATAAGCCAACCTGGACCCTCACCCGAGTATAAGCCGAGGGGGGCATTTCAGTCTTAAAAAGAGGGCTGAAAAACTAGGCTTAAACTCGAGTATATACAGTATATAAAAAGCCTTTCTCTAGATGTATGGATTTTATGCTGCAAGGCTCATCTTTCATGCCATTCTGTAGCAGTGTGTGAAAATTAATTCTTCACTTTGACACATTTGCTAACACTATACATGAGAGAAAAGCACATTTGGCAGTGTTGGCCTTTGAAAGTCATGTATTTGAAGGAATTTCAAAAGGCATTTACAATAATTCTTAATTACTTTTGTTAATTTTGCTTGTTGCTTGTTAAAATTAATTTGTTGGGTTTTTTTGAAGTACCATAACACACTTTCTAATTAAACGAATCAAAGGAGGTTATTTTTGCAATTACCTTTGCACACATTTCTCCATAGAAATCTCTTGTACTTACCAATGCATTACCTGTAATCATATGGAGAGACATAATGATTTCCAGTTGGTAAGGAGAACTGGCAAGGCTGCATTTTATTATCCTATATATTGTATCATACAAAAGATTTTAATAATAATCATAATCATTATCATCATCATGTACTAGTTAACAAATAATATTCAGAGCGAAAGATAAAACCCTAAAAAATAGAGGAATAAAAAGAGATAGAATGAAGAAGAAATGTTAAGAATGGCAAGGTTAATGATCTTCTAATTCAGTGTTTCTCAACCTTTGGGTCCCCAGATGTTTTGGCCTTCAGCTCCCAGAAATCCTAACAGTTGGTTTCCTAAGGAAACAAAAATGAGGTGGGTTTTTTTGGGTGGGGGAGAGAAGTTTTAAAAAGCCTTTTCTGGCTACTTTTAGAGTTTGAAAAAGGGAGAAAGAAAAGAGGTGGGAAAGGGCAGGAGAAAAGAGGACAAAGTTGTTTTTAGGGGGACTTTGCTTGCATTTCTTCCTTGGGTAAATGTATGCCCCAAAGCTTCTAGATATTTCTATAGCTGTTCCCCCTACAAATACATTAATATATGAATTTTCCCCTCATATGTTTACAGGTCTTTGCAAATCCTATGTAAATATAGATAACTAGAGATTTCCATGTACCTGTATATCTGTTCCTATATGTATACATTAATTTTATATATGAATTTTATATGGATTTTACCCTCACATGTTTGCAAGTGCAAAGGGAAAATGCGTGTGCGCGCACACACACACACAAAGAAGTCTAGATAGATATAAACATTGATAAATCGGGCTTGGAAATATTGCAGGAGGAAAATGCACATAGAGAGCGGATTTGCAAAGGTTTCAGGGGGAAATACACATGTGAAATTACTATATATAATGATAGATCTATATTTAGCTCTGCATTATTTATGTAGGCATTATATGTTTGCCTGTTACTATGTTGGAAGCTGGCCTGAGTTCCCCGGGGGAGATAGATAGGGCAGGGTACAAATGAAGCTGTTGATGATGATGGTTATTATTATAAAGTTACTAGCTGTGCCCAGCCACGCGTTGCTGTGGTGAAGTATTGTGGTATGGGAAATAAAGTATTGAGGAATTGGTGGTTGTTAAGGTAAAGGGTAAACGTTTTCCCCTGACATTAAGTCCAGTTGTGTCTGACTCGGGGGGTTGGTGCTCATCTTGAGTCTACACTGCCATATAATCCAGTTGAAATCAGATAATCTGTATTTTATAGGCAGTGTGGAAGAGGCCTGATTGAAGTGGCCCTGGGCTGAGTGGATTGCTAGGAGACCAAGTGGGTGGAGCTTAGCCTTCTAACTGACAACAGACCTAGTGGATGGAGTTTAGCCTTCTAACTGGCAGCAATTGGATAAAAACTATTATTCCTCTCCCTGTAATTAGGACTTTATTTTTCTTCTCTTTTTGTTGTATCAACCTAGAGCCGTGGATGATGGGTTGTGTTGTCAAATTTCGGTGTTGGGAGGTCTGTAGTTTTGTTATTTTGTCCGCTGCCCTGATGCCATCACTCTTTTATATATATAGATTGTTGCTTTTCCACTTATAGAGTTAGTTTACTGTTTTTCTTTGAAATACAGTAAATATTCAAAACATTTAACTCACTGATGCCTCAATTAATGTAATTTTATTGGTATCTAATTTTATTTTTGACATTTACCAGTAGCTGCTGCATTTCTCACCCTCGGCTTATACTCGAGTCAATATGTTTTCTCCTTTTTTTGTGGTAAAATTAGGTGCCTCTGCTTATATTCGGGTCGGCTTATACTCGAGTATATACGGTAAGTATTGAAAAAGCAAGATAGCAAGATAGAAAGACTGATTTGAGTTTTTATGTGGAGTTTTGAGAGGTAAAGAAGTGTGCTTGGCAGCTTTTCTTTTACTTCCCTAGGTAGGGGAGACGGAGGGGTAGAAGGCAACTATTTTACCCACCTGGGTTGGGGAGAATGCAAGTGCATTCTTGGTGGATAGAGGTTTCCTTTGCCGATGTAGAAAGAAGAACTTGAAGCACAGGAAGAAATTAAAATAGTAGGTTTTTGGTTTGCCTAGAAGGAGTTTCGGGAGGGGTGAACAAGTGGAATCTGCTTTCATCAGTTGGCAAGTCTGCTAAAGAGGTCACAGCAGGAGATGCGTTGCCTTTCCCTCCTGCTGTGTCCTATGCACTTCCTGCTGGAAACACAGCAGGAGATGTGCTGTCTCTCTTTTTTCCTAATGTGTTTTCTCCACCTGGGAAGCCTGCTTGGGAAGAAACACCTTTCTTATCTATTACTCTCTGTCGGTGTGCTTCTCTAAAGATGAAGATGCACCTAATAGCAAGCAAACTCATCCCAAGCAAGTGCCCTTGGGACCCACAATTGCTGCGTCTTCTGTGCCCCTTGCATATTTATCCCGCTTGAGCAAGATAAGCTTTTGAAGGTATGTGTTTTAAACTGCTTATTTGGTGGGAGTTTCACCTATAGTTGTGTCACCTGGCAAACCCAAGAACTCCATGTGACTTTGACAGTGTTCTCTGAATAATGAAAAGCTATTTCAGCCAGCACATAGATTATACAGAGCCATATATTCTATTACTAGCAGGATCAACACACTGTAATTATACTTGGAGCCCTTAACATTTTCAGCATCTAATAAGAGGCATTGTATAAACTGTTTCCGACATGAACAAACCTGGGGTTATTCTGTAATGGAGGACACTTTGTCAACATAACAGTGACAGGCTTGTTATTTCCTAGTTGAGTATTTGCAAAGTAAAGAAAATGCGTCCTATACTGCACCTCGTTTTATTTCCCAAAAAATTATTCATATTCCCAATCTTCCATATCATTTCTTCCAGTTGGGCACTTATAAGTATCATGGCGGAGCCTCCGGTGGCCTAGGGGATAAAAGCCTTGTGACTTGAAGGTTGGGTTGCTGACCTGAAGGCTGCCAGGTTCGAATCCCACCCGAGGAGAGCACGGATGAGCTCTTTCTATCAGCTCCAGCTCCATGCGGGGACATGAGAGAAACCTCCCACAAGGATGGTAAAACATCAAAACATCCAGGCGTCCCCTGGGCAACGTCCTTGCAGACGGCCAATTCTCTCACTCCAGAAGCAACTCAGGTTGCTCCTGACACAAAAAAAAAGTATCATGGCCATTTAATCCAGGAGATATGTATGGCCCATTGTACTTATCTTTGGACCTTAAGGGTTGGTAGAAACTAGTGGGGTGTGGGGGAATGTTGTTATCCTACTGAAGCTGGAGATAGGAGATTGGTCTATCAATATATTTCCCCAAGCAAGTATTTGTACTTTAATGAAACTATAAAAGAGGATAGGGCCGTTGGAATTGTATTAGGGTATGGCCTGAATTAGGATTCTAATCCATAATAGAGACTTTGAAAATTAAGGACTGTGTGCATTGTTATTAATAATAGCCATTCAGAATGAACAGCAGATGAATTGACAAAATGTACCTCCTTCTCTTCTGCAGATTTCACTAGAGCAAAACGCCAATGGCAGAACATTCTGAAATTTGCCCAGACAATGAGGGGTTGCTTTTCTTTCTTTTCTAAAGTACACAGGGGAGTGAGGAAAAAGGTACAGTTTGCTCTATTCCCATAGCTGCCAAAACATTATGCCATTACAGAAAAAGTTGGCCCTCCACTCGAGTCCACAGTACTTAACCCAGCCAAGTTATGTGAATAGTTGAAGCATCAAATTCCTCACATGTACATCCATATCACAGACAATAAAATACACAGTATTTGGGATCCAGATTAAGACTTGAATTTGGACTAAGATTAAGGATGTCATCACATTGATGAGGTCCTTCGCATCAATTCACCAGCCTGTGGCAAATCGGCTGAGCAGTGAGGCAATCCTGGTGCCCGGCACTCCAACTGACCAACAGCAATGCTTCCTCATCATAGGTGGGGAAGTGCTACCATGTGGCTTCCCCCCTGCGCTGGCCCCATGGTTTCAAATGCAGTGTTGTAGGATGCTTGTGCTCCATTTGAACTATGAAGCCACACCAGAAGCAAGCCTATATTGTCTGATGGGCTGCATGGGGCTCCATGGCTCAACTGGGGCAGAAGCATCTTATAACACTGAAAATCAGTCATGTGATGAAGTCAAAAGATCAAGAGCTGTCTGTCACACCTCAGGCTAGCTTCACCTTGCTATATACACCAGACTACACACAGGTTGAAGTCTTTTTAGTTCATTAGAGTTCCAAAAGTTTGTTACAAAATAAAGCCTTAGAGAATAATTCAAGAAGTCACAAGGAATAAACGAAGTCCCAATAGAGCATGACAAAGTCCCAAGAACATGAACAGATAGGCTGCAAGATAATCCAGGAGAATGAGAGCTTGTTTCTTGGTTGAACGAAAGTTGCTTTGACAAAGGTTTGTCTCCAAACACATTGCTTTAATACCCTTTGCAAAGCATGAAAGCATTTCTCTTGTTTGCGATTCTCACACTCCTCCGAACCCTGAAATCCAAACGGTCAGCTCGGTCTAAGGAACCTGTTTCGTCAAGGTCAGCCTGCTCGTTAGTTTGCTGAGCCTCATTATCAGACTGAGAACTGTCCTCCTTTTCCAAGTCAATTTGCACCTTGCTAGTTTCAGTATCATCAACATCATTCCTTGCTGTGGGAAAATGAACTTGCACTCTCTGTTCCTCATTTTCTACAACAGGGACATTTTGAACCTGATTTTGAACCTGAATCCCATCATCCTCATCAGAGTCAATCTGAGGTTCCAGCTGAGTCACAACAGTGTCATTCCAATTACTAGGTTTGCTAGTTTTTCCAGGCCCTTATGTTTCTGGGCCAAAACCTCCTCCTGGTGATGTCATTAAGCATTATGTATTACTAACCATAATTGCCCACAACTAGTCATTTAAACACATAAACCCCTATGCTTTCTTTTTTGGAAATTAAGACAGAAATATTAGCTAAAAGAGCTGCTTCCATATCAAGGTGAAATGGGGGTGGTATTCTTTCTCAACTGTTTAGGAAAACGGGACCAAGAATACATACTACCTCATCACATGGGCCAATTTGCGCATTGTACGCCACTTGCTCTCCACTTTCAGCACAGTGTTGTGACTCAGCTGGAACCTCAGATTGACTCTGTTGAGGATGATGGGATTCAGGTTCACAATCAGGTTCAAAATATCCCTGCTGTAGAAGATGAGGATCAGGGAATGCAAGTTCACTTTCCCACAGCAAGGAATGATGTTGTTGATACTGAAACTAGCCAGGTGCAAATGGACTTGGAAAAGGAGGACAGTTCTCAGTCTGATAATGAGGCTCAGCAAACTAATGAGCAGGCTGACCTTGACGAAACAGGTTCCTTAGATCGAGCTGACTGTTTGGAATCCAAAGTTCGGAGGAGTGTGAGAATTGCAAACAAGAGGGAGGCTAGAGGCCAGATAAATGTTTTCATGCTTTGCAAAGGGCATTAAAGCAATGGGTTTGGAGACAAAACTTTGTCAAAGCAACTTTCGTTTAACCAAGAAGCAAGCTCTCATTTTCCTGGATTACCTTGTAGCGTCTGTGTTCATCTTCTTGGGACTTTGTCATGCTCTATTGAGACCTTTTTTACTCCTCGTGATTTCTGGATTTGTTCTCTATGATTTTGTTTTGTAACCATTTTTTGGAACTTTACCTTTGCTCTTAAAGAACCTTTTATCTTCTATGTGCTAATAAACTAAAAAGACTTCAACCTGTGTATCGTTTGGTGTATATAGCAAGGTGAAGCTACCCTGAGGTGCGACACACGGAGCCCATTAGACGATGCACAGGGATTTCTGGCTGGGCTTCATGCTGAAAGAGGAGAGGAAGTGGTCATGCTGCCATAATGGCAACATAAGAGCCTTTCCATGTTTCCTTATCAGCAATTGGGGGGGGGGGGGGGAGCCAGGAAGCAACACTTCTCCCCATGAGATGAGGGGTAAGGCAAATCGTGCAATGTGGGGCGTGGAGCAATGGCTTCTCCACGCCCCTCCTGCCAGGAACCCATGGATCTGCTATGATGTGTGGCAAATGCTTGGGCTTTGTGATGAGGCCCTAAATCTAGCCAACTTGTTTCTAGCCAGAAAGTGAATACAGAGCTGAGTGGAAGGTGAGCTACTGTTCTGTGCTTGCTGAGCTGAAAATATGTGCACAGATTTTTCTTCTTATTTAGAGGAGTTCACCAAAACTGAAAAATTTCAACCCCATCTCCTGTGTGGAGATTACTCACAAAAGTTGGAGACCTTGCCCTGATATTTGATACCCTTACTAGATCTTGCTGCTTGTCCCTTTCTCCAAAAACCCCATCTACTCACCCACCCATCCACCCAAAATCCTGTTTTGGAGATCCTGAATGCTCCGATACGGGGACTTCAAAAGGAAGTAGTATACCAACAATGTGGTATACTCAAATATACCACAGGGTCAGGGTCATCGCTGACAATTATATACATACTCCCCTAGATTTAGTAGGGATTGCATATTTTAGTACATATTTATAAAGGTAAAGGTTTTCCCCTGGCATGAAGTCTAGTCGTGTCTGACTCTGGGGGCTGGTGCTCATCTCCATTTCCAAGCCAAGGAGCCGGCGTTGTCCGTAGACACCTCCAAGGTCACGTGGCCGGCATGACTGCATGGAGCGCCGTTACCTTCCCACCGGAGCGGTACCTATTGATCTACTCACATTGGCATGTTTTCGAACTGCTAGGCTGGCAGGAGCTGGAGCTAACAGCAGGCGCTCATGCTGCTCCCGGGATTTGAACCTGGGACCTTTCGATCTGCAAGTTCATCAGCTCAGTGCTTTAACACACTTCACCACCGGGGTTTCTATTCACATATTCATAGGGGTGGGTTTTAAGCTATTTATACTCAGTGGGCACTATGTATAAGTAGTTTAGGCTGCAAATATGTGCCCATTTATTTGAGAGAGAGCCACTTGGACCTATTAAGTTTACATGTGTGTTCGAATTCATATGATTGTCCAGCCCACTATTAAATTAAACATAATTGGCAGGCATAATACTTCTCTTCTGAAGATTCATTAGAGCAAAACACCATGGTAGAACATTCTGGAATTTGCCCAAACAAGGAGGGATTGCTCTTCTTTCTTTTCTAAAGTACACAGGGGAGTAAGGAAGAAGGTACAGTTTGATCTTTTCCCATAGCTGCCAAGACATTATGCCAGTATAGCAAAAGCTGGTCCTCCACTCAAAATCACAGTCCATAATACTTAACCCTGTCAAGTTGTGTGGATAGCTGAAGCATCAAATTCCTCACAGGTACCTCTATATCACTGGCAATAAAATACTAAAATAAAATAAAAGTTAAAATAAAATAAAATAAAGTTACTAACTAGCCATTAAAAATAACAACAAAATATATTTATTTTGCGATTTCCTGCTTCTTAGCAGGGGGTTGGACTGGATGGCCCATGTGGTCTCTTCCAACTCTACTATTCTATGATTCTATGATTCTATGATTTACAGCATTAAATTCCGCCCTTCTCACCTTGAAGGGGACTCAGGGCGGATCACATTATACATATAGGCAAACATTCAATGCCTTTTAACATAGAACAAAGACAAACAAACATAGGCTCCGAGCGGGCCTCGAACTCATGACCTCCTGGTCAGAGTGATTCATTGCAGTGATTCATTACAGCTGCTCTCCAGCCTGCGCCACAGCCCGATCATATCCTCAGCGGCTGTAAGAAAATCGCACAGACAGACTACAAACAGAGGCACAACTATATTCTTTGAGATGACCACCTGGTTCTTCCTAATGGTAAGGCCAACTTTTCCACCACCTCTAAGCACAGGAGCATCCGTGATTAACCAAGAACTGAACCAGAGTGAATTTCTTGGATTTTACTTCTGTTCCCTACAATTACTGAATTATATGGGAAGGAACTGAATGGCTTTGAGGGGAAAGGAATTTGGATCTCCACCAAATTCTTTTGTGATTACTCAAGAGTCTAACTCAGATTGCTACTATCTGGGAGAAATTAAGCCTACATTCCTAGGTGACTCGACAGATTCATCAATCATTCATACAATTCTGTGTGGTTTTTCTTTTTTTCTTGGCAAACCCTTTTCTCTGCTTGTGAAGTTCTTGTTGTCTTCTTCATGCTTGTTAAAGAGGTCATGGCCACTCTGAAATGCTTTCATGCAGTTGGCCATAACACTCAATTATCACTGCGCCTTACAGTCCCTGGCCTAGGAATCCTTCCAAATTCTGCAATCGCATTAAACTGCATGCATGCCAATAAAGGGATAGAGTGTCAACCATTGAATTAACTGTTCAAAAATGTCTCTTTATTGGCAAAATAAGATACAAGAGTGAGGAACCTGTTGGCCCTCCAGATAATGTTGGGTTACAAATTCCTTCACTCTGGGCTGGCTGTGGCTGATGAGGACTGCAGATTGGCAATAGTTGGAGGGCAACTTATGTTTATGAATCCAAGACATGCATGTTCTCTGTGTTGTTCTTCTTTGTAAAGGACAATGTTATATTCTTCAGACTTCCTAACTCAGGGTTGCCCTACTATTGCGTACAGTGAGGCAAGAAGCCCAACTCAAGCAAACATTAGTGCACCACACTTGTGAATGTTATTATTATTATTTTATTATGACACAGCAAACTAGATAGATATGCTGGATTTCATATCACAAAATTACAAGTCGAACACTTCCCAAGTGTCTAGGACTATTTGATGTATTTTCGGATGATGCGTGCAGATCCCAGTAGGGTGGCCTTTTGCAGTTGGCAGATTGTGATTTTGTCAATGTCTATTGTTTCCAAATGCCAGCTGAGATCTTTTGGCACAGCACCCAATGTGCCGCTCACCACCGGGACCACCTGCACTGGTTTCTGCCAGAGTCTTTGAAGTTCAATCTTGAGGTCCTGATAGCGGCTGAGTTTTTCCTGTTGTTTTTCATCAATGCGACTATCACCTGGGATGGCGACACCCCCACAGGTGCCACCTTGACGTGGTGGTGGGGGGGCTTAACCACTCCAATGATGACTGAGGGCTGTGCTGGCGGTAGTGTAACTACCGGCAGGTCCAACCAAGCCAGAGAGGCCTCAGCTGAGGAGTGAAACCAAGAGCACCTAACCCATTAGCATCATGGAGAATCAAACCAAAACGAAGTTTATACTGGCTTGGTCGTCGCCCAGAATAAAAAGGACTGCGGTGGATGCTGTGACAAGTGAGCTACGGAATCAAAATACAAATGAACAGTCACAGAAGCGGCAAAAATATACAATGCCAGAAAACCGCACAATTATTATTATTATTATTATTATTATTATTATTATTATTATTATTATTTGATTGCTTTGATTGAAGTCAAAAATCAGAAACTCCTCAAAGCACAGCAGACAAAAGACCAGTATAAGAAAACCACACTACAAACTAGAGCTGACAGCTGGCACAACAAAACATTGCATGGGAAGTTCCTTGACAAAATTGAAGGAAAAGCTGATAAGGAGAAGACCTGGCTATGGCTCACGAATGGGACACTGAAGAAGGAGACAGAAGGCCTGATCCTTGCAGCCCAGGAACAAGCCATCAGAACAAATGCAATTAAGGCCAAGATCGAAAAATCAGCTGATGACCCAAAATGCAGACTGTGTAAGGAAACCGACGAAACCATTGATCATATCCTCAGCTGCTGTAAGAAAATCGCACAGACAGACTACAAACAGAGGCACAACTATGTGGCCCAAATGATTCATTGGAACTTATGCCTCAAGTACCACCTCCCAGCAGTAAAGAACTGGTGGGATCACAAACCTGCAAAAGTTTTGGAAAATGAGCACGCAAAGATACTGTGGGACTTCCGAATCCAGACTGACAAAGTTCTGGAACACAACACATCAGACATCACAGTTGTGGAGAAGAAAAAGGTTTCGATCATTGCCATCCCAGGTGACAGTCGCATTAACGAATAACAACAGGAAAAACTCAGCCACTCTCAGGACCTCAAGATTGAACTTCAAAGACTGGCAGAAACCAGTGCAGGTGGTCCCGGTGGTGATCGGCACATTGGGTGCCATGCCAAAAGATCTCAGCCGGCATTTGGAAACAATAGACATTGACAAAATTACGATTTTGCACGTACCATCTGCGCGCATCATCTGAAAATACATCACACAGTCCTAGACACTTGAGAAATGTTCGACTTGTGATTTTGTGATATGAAATCCAGCATATCTATCTTGTTTGCTATGTCATACAATAAAATAATAATAATAATAACAACAACACTTTTTTATATTTCACCCTATCTCCCCAAGGGGACTCAGGGCGGATCACAGTACACATACAAAGCAAACATTCAATTCTGTTTGGACAGACAGAAAGAACAAACAGAAAGGAGGTATGTTGTATCAAAGTCAGCTTCAATGCCTTGGAGGTTGTGTTTGGATTCTGTATGCTGTTATTTATTTATTTATTTACAGTATTTATATTCTGCCCTTCTCACCCCAAAGGAGACTCAGGGCGGATCACATTATATACATATAGGGCAAACATTCAATGCCCATATACACATAGAACCGAGACAGAGACAGACGCAGAGGCAATTTAACCTTCTCCTGAGGGGATGTTCGATTCTGGCCACAGGGGGGAGCAGCTGCTTCATCATCCACTCTGATGGCATTTCCTCATTCCAATGTTGTAAATTAGTTAAATTTGCCTTCCCACTTAATAAGTGGTACCTTATTTCCTACTTGATAAATGCAACTATCTTTCGGGTTGCTAGGTCAGCAACGAGCAAGGGCTATTTTTTTAAAAAAATTTAATTGACGGGTGCTCACCCCGCCACGGGCTGGCCTCGAACTCATGACCCCACGGTCAGAGTGATTTATTGCAGCAGCCTGCTCACCAGCCTGCGCCACAGCCCAGCCCCATTTTCTATGATGAAGAGCCATCAGGACTTCCTCCTTCTTTTTTTGGTCTTTTTCTTTTTATGGTGTCGTAAAATATACCCCCACTTAATTAGCGGTACCATATTTCTCTACTTACAGCTCTAAACTGTTTTCGAACTGCTTAGGTAAACAATGAGCTGGGCTTGACAGGCGGGTGCTCACCCCAACCAGGCTTCGAACTGGCCACCTTTCGGTTTGTAGATTTTATTACTGTAGGTGATTTACCAACTGTGCTAAAGCTCAGTCTTTGAAGCATCATTTAGAATTTCTGCCTCTGATAACAAAGTACCTTTGTTCCAAAGTCAGACGCTACAGGAGAACCCCTTCACTCCACATTTGTTTCTCAGATTTAAAAAAATCATTGTAATAATATGCAACACCTGTTTGAGTGCCAAATTAGAACAGCAAAATCTCTTCCATATAAATTGTCTGATTACATGGGGAGCTTTGCCAGTTGTCAGTATAAGGCAGTGGTTCTCTACCTTCCTAATGCCGCGACCTCTTAATACAGTTCCTCATGTTGTGTTGACCCTCAACCATAACATTATTTTGGTTGCTACTTCATAACTGTAATTTGCTACTGTTATGAATCGTAAGGTAAATATCTGATATGCAGGATGTATTTTCATTCACTGGACCAAATTTGGCACAAATACCCGATATGCCCAAATTTGAATACTGGGGGTTGAGGAGGGGATTGATTTTGTCATTTGGGAGTTGTAGTTGCTGGGATTTATAGTTCACCTACAATCAAAGAACATTCTGAGCTCCACCAATGATAAAATTGGGCCAAACTTGGCACACAGAACTCCCATGACCAACAGAAAATAGTGGAAGTGTTTGGTGGGCATTGACCTTGAGTTTTGGAGTTGTAGTTCACCTACATCCAGAGAGTACTGTGGACACAACAATGATGGATCTGGACCAAATTTAGCACAAATACTCAATATGCCCACATTTGAACACTGGTGGAGTTTGAGAAAAATAGATCTTGACATTTGGGAGTTGTAGTTGCTGGGATTTATAGTTCACCTACATTTAAAGAGCCCACCAAAGATAGAATTGGGCCAAACTTCCTAAACAGAACTCCCCATAACCAACAAAAAATACTGGTCTTTGGCAACCCTTCTGACACCCCCTCTTCCCGACCCCTAAGTTGAGAAACACTGGCCTAAGGCATTCAGTCTGTAGATGACACTATGATAGGATCACGGAGTTGGAAGAGACCAAAAGGGATACTTAGTCCAACTCAATTCTTCCATGCAAGGACACACATTGAAAGCAATCCTGAAATGGCCATCTAGCCATTGTTTAAAAATCTCCAAAGACTCCAGCATCCTCCAAGACAGAGTATTACACTGTCCAAGTTTAGGTGGAATCCTTCCTGACATTTGAAACTGTTACTCCAAGTTCTGGTCTCTAGAACTTCCTCAATATGATCTCCTTTCTAGTATTTAAACATGGCTATTGTGACCTATCTCGGTCTTCTTTTATCCAATCTAAACACATCCAGCTTCCTAAACCACTCCTCATAGGACTTGGCTTCTATACTTTTGATCATTCTGGTTGCCTTTCTCTAGCTTGTCAATAACCTTCTTGAATTGTGATGCCCAAAAATGGATGCAGTATTCCAAGTGAGGTTGGACCAAGGCAGGATAGTGGGACTATTACTTTCCTCATACTAGATAGATAATAGTAAAGGTTTTCCCCTGACATTAAGTCCAGTCATGTCTGACTCTGGGGATTGGTGCTCATCTCCATTTCTAAGCCAAGGAGCCGGCGTTGTTTGTAGACACCTCCAAGGTCATGTGACCAGCATGACTGCACGGAGTGGTACCTATTGATCTTCTCGCCGGAGTGGTACCTATTGATCTACTCAAATTTGCATGTTTTCAAACTGCTAGGTTGGCAGAAGCTGAGGTTAACAGCAGCAGCTCACCCTGCTCCCCAGATTTGAACCACCGACCTTTTGGTCAGCAAGTTCAGCAACTCAGCGGTTTAATCCGCTGCACCACTAAGGACTCAAACTAGATACCATACCCTGCTGCCGCATCACACTGTTAACATGTTCTAATTGTGTCTAATAAGACAAATCACCTTCACAGGTTTTCAAACATCCTGTATCTGTGGATTTCTATACTAACTGCAGAACATTATTTAATGCATGCTCTCTGACATGTGGATTTGAAAGATGCCATATGTCTGTTCTGTGTCCCTCAAATCCCAATGCATTACAAATCTACTTCAATTCAATCTCATCCTAGATTCCCCATCATTGTCATCTTCCATTTGTTTTACAGTAGAGTCTCACTTATCCAAGCTAAACGGGCCGGCAGAAGCTTGGATAAGCGAATATCTTGGATAATAAGGAGGGATTAAGGAAAAACCTATTAAACATCAAATTAGGTTATGATTTTACAAATTAAGCGCCAAAACATAATGTTATACAACAAATTTGACAGAAAAAGTTGTTCAATACGCAGTAATGTTATGTTGTAATTACTGTATTTATGAATTTAGCACCAAAATATCACGATATATTGAAAACATTGACTGCAAAAATGGCTTGGATAATCCAGAATCTTGGATAAGCGAAGCTTGGATAAATGAGACTCTACTGTACTTCCATCCTTCCTCTTTTCCTCAGTTGTAAACTGTTGATTGGTTTGCATTACTATGGGAATTACGTTGCTAAATATGACTCCTCATAAGTATCTTCATAAGATGGGACATGAAATGAGTTTTCTTGGCAAATTCACAAGGAATTCTTCACACAGGAAATGGACATGTTAGGATCTGCAGTTTAGCCTGTGCTAGTTTCTCAGCTATGAATTGTATTGTTCTGTGCTTTAAAAAAAACACACCCCACAAACTATTTAGAATCTCATGAAAGGCAACTGCAGAAGAAATGGCTGTCTTCTAATGTGAGGAGGGCCTTATAATTCCCATCCAGCTGCAATGATGGAAGATCATGGGAAAGATAGCTTAAACATCTGTAGGTCCATATTGTTGGGGATTGGAGATGATAGATGGAAGCTCTTATGTGTGTCCGTGACCCAGAGACACCCTGCAGAATGATGCACCACTCAGCTTTGCAGAATGAAGTAACACAGGAACCTTTACTAAATCCAAAAGATCTACAGAACAATAGTATTTACAATAGTCCCTCTGATTGCTTACAGAAATCAGCAGTTATAGGCAATCCTTTCTTTGTCCATGAATCTGCTTCAGTAAAGATCAGCAGCAAACAAGGTCACAGAAATAGTCAGGCCTCTCTGAGTATAGAGCCATCTTCTTTCCAGCCAGTACACACACACACACACACAGAGAGAGAGAAACCTGTTCAAACTGGTTCTCCAGCAGCAGGATAGCAACAGTTACAAACCAATTCCCCAGGTCCTTGCAAACTCAGCCAATCGGCTACATGCATTTCATTTTTCCAGTTAACACACATGTAGTATCTTTGCAAACCCTGACATATTTGAACTGTTTGAAGTACGAGTCAACATAAACGGGCCGGCAGAATGTTGGATAAGTGAATATGTTGGATAATAATGTCAAGGACAGAACGCCACAAGATTCAAGATAACAGAGTTTATTGGATTACAGAACTCAAAAATGCCCGTAAAATACAAGGGCCAGGCAATATTAGCCTTTAGGAGCAAAAAGGGACAAGGAAAAACGTTCAAAAGATAAACCGGATTAAACCGGAGTTTAATCCGGGTAAAAACAAACTGCTTGCTTCAGCCTGGGGATAAACAAAACAAAAGCCGAGGAACAAAAGATACAAAAGAATGCAACTAATTGGCAGCAGATTCCTCTCTGCTGCCAACACTGTGCTTAGAGTAACTTGCGTCGCTCCCACACACACAGCAGACAGGATTTCCAACACGAACAGATCAGCCAAGGATTGTAGCAGTAGAGTAGACCCAGTTCCTTTCCGTAGATCAAAGCCAGAAGCAGACGTTTGTAGTTTCCAAGTCCAAGAAGGGGGAAGTCAAGCCGTGGTCAGTTCAGTCCGAATTTCAAAGCAGGAGATGGCGTCCGTCAAGAAGACGACGGAAGGTCAAGCTAATAAGAGTAAGCACAGGTTTGCACAAACAAATGCCCACACAATTCCTCCCGCCGTCTGACCCTGAATTCCAAAACAACTTACGTATCAGCACACGAAAACACACCAGTCTTCAGGAAAGCGTCCCACACAGATCCCAAGCGTTCGTCCAGATTACCTTGCCCAACGCAATTTGCAATTGCTCCCAAGCCCCATTTTATGCCAGTTACAAATCCTCATCACTGTCAGCTGTCCTCCTTAACCCGGGCGTTTCCTCATCACTTTCCTCATCAGAGCTGGAACACCTCTGACTACGCCCCACAGCATCTCCAGCTGAGGATCCCGTCCCATCCCTCCAGCTAGACCATGGGTCTAATCCTGAAGGTCCCCATTCATCTTCTATCCCATCATGGCCAGTGGCACCCAATTCCTCCCTCACCCGAGTCCAATCCATCTCATCCTCCTCCGAGCTAACCAGCCCCTCCTCCATTCTCTCCGTAAACCCCTCAAAAGACTCTTCGTCAGATGGTCCTGCAAAAATGTCTCGCAGTCTTTTTCTTTCTCGCTCCTCGAGAGTATCTGACTCTCGAGGAGTCTTACGCCCACGTCTGTCAGTAACAGAGCCATGAGGCTCAATCATAACAAATAAGGAGGAATTAAGGAAAAGCCTATTAAACATCAAATTAGGTTATGATTTTACAAATTAAGCACCAAAACATCATGTTATACAACAAATTTGACAAAAAAAGTAGTTCAATACGTAGTAATGCTATGTAGTAATTACTGTATTTATGAATTTAGCACCAAAATATCATGATGTATTGAAAACATGCGTTGGATAATCCAGATCGTTGGATAAGTGAGACTCTGCTGTATTCTAACTTTGTAAATATTTGAAGTGATTTCAGGTAATTTGTATGTTAATCCTATTAGAATATTTATGTACTGGAGATTTTAATTCTATTTTTAATTGTTGTGAGCTGCTTTGGTATCGCGACTACAGAGCTAAAAGTGGGATGCAAATATACATCATCACCACCACCACCACTATCATGGAAACATTATTGGCAATAAAAAGGTGGAAGCAAGAGGGAGAAAAAGAGGAATGTGGGTAAGCTTTTAAAATAAGCTTTTTTTTCTTTTAGCATAAGATTTCATTGATATGCTCATGCTCATTGTAGTCGCTGCAAAACTAAAAACCATGAGCTAGAATGAGCCTGAGTATACATCCATGGAAGCTTATATTCTATCTATACACATTATAAAGATGAAAAGATGTGTGTATGTATGTGGCTGGGGTGTCCACTTACACAGACAAGCTCCCACTTCCACTAATAGCTATAGCTCTCACTACCCAGGAGACACCAATGGCCCTCCCTTCAGTGACATTATAGGTTATAGCGAGTGCCATGAACATATCCAAGAGCCCTGCCAATGTCCTCCACAAACACCATACTGCCCACCACCCAAGTGAAGACTTTCATACAGGGAGAATTTCAGCCTATATTTTCTGTGTTTCCTCCACCACCGGTGTTTTTACTCTCTACATTGGTGTGGAATTTGCATGATCCCGCCCACTGCCTCTCCCTTAACCCTTTCCTATTCTTTTCTACGGCACACAACAAGCAGAGGAATTGATCAGCAGCTGGAGACATTTGGGGAGAATTCTGAGCGCTCTTAGATTGCAGGTTAAGTGCTGGGCCGGGCTGTGGCGCAGCTGGCTAGTAACCAGCTGCTATAAATCACTACTGACCGTGAGGTCATGAGTTCGAAGCCCGGGTCGGGTTAAGCCTCCAACCATTAATAGCCCCGGCTTGCTGTTGATCTATGCAGCCCCGAAAGACAGTTGCATCTGTCAATTAGGGAAATTTAGGGACGCTTTATGCGGGAGGCTAATTTACAACACCATAAAACTGCCAGCAAAACACGAGGAAAGGAATGCGGAAGTACAGCCACTACTGGATGGTGAAGCAACAGCTCCCCCTGTGGCTGGAATCGTGAAGCTGGAAAAATGTTAAAAATGCCTCTGAGTCTGTCTAATGTATGTTGTTTGTCTGTTGGCATTGAATGTTTGCCATATATGTGTTCATTGTAATCTGCCCTGAGTCCCCTTCGGGGTGAGAAGGGCGGAATATAAATACTGTAAATAAATAAACAAATACATCCCAGTACCTACAACTCCTATAAATAATTTCCGGAGTTGTAGTTCACCCACAACCAGGGAAACTGTGACTTACACTGATGATGGACCTGGACCAAACTGGACACACAGAACCCCCATGACTAATTCAACCTAATGGAGGGGTTTGTGGGAACTGAGTCACCCTAGTGGGAGTTTGTTTGTTTGCTTTATTTATTTATTTATTTATTTACAGTATTTATATTCCGCCCTTCTCACCCCAAAGGGGACTCAGGGCAGATTACAATGCACATATACATGGCAAACATTCAATGCCATTATTAGACATACAACATACAGACAGACAATAGAGGCAATTTAACATTTTACAGCTTCTGGCTTCATGAGGGTATGCTTGATTCCAGCCACAGGGGGAGCTGCTGCTTCATCATCCACTGTGACACCGAATCCTTTTTGATGGTAATGCTTCCTCATTGCTCTTCACATGCCGGCAGTTTTATGGTGTCGTAAATTAAGTTAAATTAGCCTCCCTGCATTACGCGGTACCTAGATTCTCTACTCACAGCCACAACTATTTTCCAACTGCTTAGGTGGGCAGCAAGGTAGGCTATTAACAGTTGGGAGCTTAATCCTGACCCAGGCTTTGAACCAATGACCTCACGGTCAGTAGTGATTTATTGCTGCTGGCTACTAAACAGCTGCACTACAGCCTAGAGTTTGCTCAACTATCTAAGGCAAACAATTGGCATAATAAAGCATACTGGGTGCAAGTTAACTAGCAAAGTGGGATGATGGTCACACTGGGAGTCAAGGCTCTTCTGGACTCTTGGACCAGTTCTTAAACACGCTTCTGGAATGAGCTTCGTGTATTCCAAGTAGACTGGAACGTACTTAGTCCTAATCTTTTTTTATGCTGGTTTTAAACCACTTCATTGGATGTGTTGCAATAGCAGATTCCCAGATTAGCTTAGTGTTTACACCTTATTTTATTTTTTGGTTATTTAATATTTAATGTTTATTTTACTTAAGTGATATTTGTCTTTACTGTTCTAATGTAGCACAAATCCTATGTAAAATCATACTGCGTATTTTTGACATTAATATTGAAATCTGAAATATATACAGAAAGTCTTTACTTACCCTACAGCCAGAGACCACACTGAACCCCACCGATGATGCATCTAGAGCAAAAAATTGCCAACATAACAAACTTTAAGTACTGATGGATTTTTTCAGGGTAACCTGGCATGATGTCAGCTGTAGTTAATCCACAACCTTATGCATTTTGTACAATTAAAAAATTGAATTTTTCAAATAACTCAGGCAACGCCAGGTACCCAAGTTAGTGGTAAAATAAAAATCAGCCAGTCTTGAAGGTGGTACAGTGGTTTGAGTGTTCGAATGCAACTCTGGAAATGAAGTTTTGAATTATGGCAACCTTCTGCATGATCTGGGAAAGCCACATTATCTCAATATCAAAAGAAAGCAATGAGAAACCTCTTCTGAACAAAGACTGCCAAAAAACATTGTTTTAGCTTCACCATAGTCCCCTTCTACACTGCTATATAAAATCTAGATTATCTGCTTTGAACTGGATTATATGGCAATGTAGACTCATATAGGGGCCCCTGGTGGCACAGTGTGTTAAAGCGCTGAGCTGCTGAACTTGCGGACCAAAAGGTCCCAGGGTCAAATCCCGGGAGTGGAATGAGCGCCCGCTGTTCGCCCCAGCTCCTACCAACCTAGCAGTTCGAAAACATGCAAACGTGAGTAGATCAATAGGTACTGCTCCGGCGGGAAGGTAACGGCGCTCCATGCAGTCATGCCGGCCACATGACCTTAGAGGTGTCTATGGACAATGCCGGCTCTTTGGCTTAGAAATGGAGATGAGCACCAACTCCCAGAGTTGGTCACGACTGGACTTAACGTCAGGGGAAATCTTTACCTTTACTATTACTTTTAGACTCATATAATCCAGTTGAAAGCAGATAATGTGGATTATCTGCCTTGATAATCTGGATTATATAGCAGTGTATATCCAGCCTTAATGTTGCCGTAGGTTGGAAACAACTTGAAGAGTTGTTTCCAACCTCACAACCTCTGAGGACACCTGCCATAGAAGTGGGCAAAACGTCAGGAGAGAATGCTTCTGAAACATGGCCATATAAATAGTTTTAAATGATGTAAATAAGCCAGCTCCAAGACACAGAAAGAATCACAGGAAAAGAATAATGGTGACATCCCCTGCTGATTGGAAGCATCTCTCTTTCTCTAAAGTAGGCTGCATAAATATTGATCTTGCCTCATTTGTGCCCTAGATTCATTTGCTGAGGCATTAATAAATATTCTTGAGAATGAAATCAATCTGGTTTCCCCCCCAAGCAAATATATTCAGTTCCGAACGCACAACAAACGCTTGATGGTCTTGGCACTCGATTGTGTAACAAAAATGAGTTATTTGTAGCTACCCAATATTTAACAAAACATTTCCATTATTTCCTCTGCAAACAGTGCAAACCATATTCAGATCATGTTTCAACCCATTCTTTTCTGGCCAGAGAATGGTGGAAATATCAATATATTTTTAAAGTTACTTGACATGCTCATTCATCCAGTTTTCTAGGTGGAGGTAAAGCTAATAAGTAGAATGAGGCACCTGCCTCAAGCAATAAATACTAGGGGTGCATGTGTGTGTATATGGGAGAGTAGGGTTGTAAGGAGGTCTGCTGAGATGTTAAATTGCAGAGCTGTTTCCACTACACAGTGCGCCCTGAACTTTAAGTAAAGGTAAAGGTTTCCCCTGATGTTAAGTCCAGTCGTGACCGACTCTGGGGGTTGGTGCTCATCTCCATTTCTAAGCCAAAGAGCCGGCGTTGTCCATAGACATCTCCTGGTCATGTGGCCAACATGACTGCATAGAGCGCCATTACCTTTCCGCTGGAGCGGTACCCATTGATCTACTCGCATTTGCATGTTTTCGAATTTCTAGGTTGGTAGGAGCTGGGGCTAACAGTGGGTGCTCATTCCGCTCACGGGATTTGAACCTGGGACCTTTTGGTCTGCAAGTTCAGCAGCTCAGTGCTTTAACACACTGTGCCACCAGGGGGCCCCTGCCCTGAACTTTACTTGCTTTCAAATGTGATGGGTCAGGATTATAGCATTATTGCTGCATTGTTGCTGTTGTTGGTTGCCTTTGAGTTGACTTCAATTTATGGTGACCCAATGAATGTGAGACCTCCATGTCAATTGCCTTGCTCAGGTCTTGCAGACTCAGGACCATCACTTCCCTGATCGAGGGCCCTTCCACACAGCCATATGACCCAGAATATCAAGGCAGATAATCCACAATACCATCCTTGTGGGAGGCTTCTCTCACGTCCCTGCATGGAGCTGGAGCTGATAGAGGGATCTCATATGCGCTCTCCCTGGGTTGAATTCGAACCGGGTTAGCAAGCTAACCTTCAAGTCATCAGTCCTGCCGGCACAAGTATGGTAAAAACATCAAAATATCTGGGCAACGTCCTTAGGTAAAGGTTTTCCCCAACATAAAGTCTAGTAGTGTCCAACTCTGCGGGTTGGTGCTCATCTCCATTTCTAAGTCGAAGAGCCAGCGTTGTCCATAGACACTTCCAATATCATCTGGCTGGCATGACTGCTTAGAGTGCTGTTACCTTCCTGCCAGAGCAGTACCTATTGATCTACTCGCATTTGCATGTTTTCAAACTGCTAGGTTGGCAGGAACTGGGGCTAACAGCGGGTGCTCATTCCGCTCTCTGGATTTGAACCTGGGACCTTTTGGTCCTCAAGTTCAGCAGCTCAGCGCTTTAACACACTGTGCCACCAGGGACCCCTGGACAACGTCCTTAGGTAAAGGTAAAGGTTTTCCCCAACATTATGTCTAGTCGTGTCCGACTCTGGGGGTTGGTGCTCATCTCCATTTGTAAGCCGAAGAGCCAGCATTGTCCATAGACACCTCCAAGATCATCTGGCTGGCATGACTGCATAGAGCGCCATTATCTTCCTGCCAGAGCGGTACCAATTGATCTACTCACATTTGCATGTTTTCAAACTGCTAGCTTAGCAAAAGCTGGGGTTAACAATGGGCTCTCATTCCAATCCCCAAATTCGAACCACCGACCTTTTGGTTTAACCCACTGAGCCACCAGGGGCCTCTGGGCAACATCCTTGCAGACGGCCAATTCTCTCACACCAAAAACAACTTGCAGTTTCTCAAATTGCTCCTGACACACACAAAAATTCACAATATCTGCTTTAAACTGGATTATCTGAGTCCCTTTTAATCCAGTTCATTTAATCCAGTTCAATGTGGATTTTATACAGCTGTGTGGATGGGGCCTTAGAGCCCTTCCAGACATCCTATATCCCAGGATCTGATCCCAGGTTTTCTAAACTGGATTATATGAGTCCACACTGCCAGATAATCTGGAATAAACAGAAAACCTGGGATCAGATCCTGGGATATAGGGTCCTTAGTCTACCATCTGACATCCTGTCTTTCTCTTTTCCTTGTGTCTTGTATCTTACCAAGCAGCATAGATTTTCAAGTGAGGAATCTCTTCTCGTGATATGGCTTCTAGAGAGAGCTCCAATTTAATTTGTTTTAGAGCCCATTTATTTGTCTTTTCAGCATCTTTAGATTATGAAAACAAAATATATCACCTTCATTATCTCAGCTTGTCTTTAAGGTGTTACAAGAACCCGTTGCATACTGTTTTTCCAAACTAGCAATGCTGTATCTTTGAATTCCATCTTAACCTTAGTATTCCATGATAATCTTTCTCCTTCAGGATCTCCTCTGCGTAACAGTCCCACTTTTCAGATATAAACACTGGGATATATGTGGCCAAGCAACATCTGAGTGTGATCAAAATGGCAAATGTTCTTAAAGAGGAAGAACACAAAAGCTAAGCAGTGTTTCTCAACCTGTGGGTCCCCAGATGTTCTGGCCTTCAACTCCCAGAAATCCTAACAGTTAGTAAACATTTGGATTTCTGGGAGTTGTAGGCAAAAACATCTGGGGACCTACAGGATGAGAACCACTGAGCTAAGGGATGTGACAATAATATGTTTCTACTTAAGTCAGTAGAAAAGGATGAGATTCGCCCTTTCGCCTCCTTTCCATCCAGTTGAATAAAGTACAAACTATATCTGCACTTTATTTCACCTCCTCTCAACCATTTCCTTATTTTCATATATAGAAATGGTAACAGGGCACAAGACTTTCATTCTTCCAAAATACACACGCCTATCTGGAAATGTATGTCACTATGAAAGACCATGCAGATCCAGAATAGGTCTCTACAGTCACTTACGAATTCACCATCAAGATTCTACCCTTGAAAAATTACAAGGGTTGAATGAAAAGTAATGCCTCTACCTTCATAACTCTTCAACAGATGGCAGTACTGGTATGTGGTAGGTACTGGCTTGTTCAGTAGGCTCTCCTCTACAGTTGCATTTGGCGGGAAGCCTTAGCATTGAACGGTTGTGTTGTTAAAGTGCGAAGTATGGAACCCTGCGCAGGTGGTCGGTCAATGCAACTTAAGCAACGTGCAGTCATTGAATTCTTGACAGCAGAAGGTGTCAGCCCAAAGGAGAAAGGCATCACCTTCATTCTCATAAAGCAAGAGGAGCTCCTGGCAAATTTCACGTCTGTGTGCTTTCATTTCAGGCATCAGCATTCTGGGTACCCATCGTGCACAGATCTTCCGATAGCCAGGCAAAGCAATAACGTGACCCACACGTTCTTGTGAAATGCTGATTATGCTTGAAATTTCTCTCTCAGTGATACGACAATCATCCTGAATCAATCTGTCATCCTTTTGCTTGTGAAATTCAGTGGTCGCTATCACAGGACGTCCAACTTTTTGTTTGTCACGCAAGTCAGATGTTCCAACAACAGATAGTACTCACATCAGAACTATCACCATAAACAGCTTGCATTCTCTGATGAATCTCCTTTGGGGTGACACCTTCTGCTGTCAAGAATTCAGTGACTGCACATTGCTTAAGTCGCATTGACCGACCATTTGCACAGGGTTCCATACTCCGCACTTTAACAACACTACCATTCAATGCTAAGGCTTCCTGCCAAATGGAACTGTAGAGAAGAGTCTACTGAACAAGCCAGTATCTGCCGCATCCCAGTACTGCCATCTGTTGAGGAGTTATGAAGGTGGAGGCATTACTTTTCAGTCAACCCTCGTATCATACTCGGCCATGAGTAATTTTTTTATTCGTGTCAAGAGCGACTTGAGAAGCTGCAAGTCACTTCTGGTGTGAGAGATTTCACAAGGACATTGCCCAGAGGACGCCCAGATGTTTGATGTTTTTACCATCTTTGTGGGAGGCTTCTTTCATGTGTCTGCATGGGGAGCTGGAACTGACAGAGGGAGCTCATTCGCGCTCTCCCCGGATTCGAACCACCAACCTTCAAGTCAGCAGTCCTGCCGGCACAAGGGTTTAATCCATTGTGCCACCGGGGCCATGATGATTTCATGTATAGACACATAGTAACAGAACACATGACCTTCACCCTCCCAGAATACACATGTAGAGTCTCACTTATCTAACAATCACTTATCCAACATTCTAGATTATCCAACGCAGTTTGCCTTTTAGTAGTCAATGTTTTTGTAGTCTATGTTTTCAATACATTGTGATATTTTGGTGCTAAATTCGTAAATACAGTAATTACTACATAGTATTACTACGTATTGAAGTACTTTTTCTGTCAAATTTGTTGTATAACATGATATTTTGGTGCTTAATTTGTAAAACCATAACCTAGTTTGATGTTTAATAGACTTTTTCTTAATCCCGCCTTATTATCCAACATATTCGCTTATTCAACGTTCTGCCGGCCCGTTTATGTTGAATAAGTGAGACTCTACTATATCCAAACAAGTGTCAGTTTGTTTATTGTTCGTTTTCCTTAACTATAGCAGCACAATAATAATGCTTCGCATCTTCACCGTGTTGAGTGTCTTATGTGTATGAAGCAGTAAATATAACCTAATAAAATCTATTTGGATTTCAGGTTGTAATGCAACCACAACCAATGATGAAGAAGTATGTGCAAGGCATTGGATATGAAATGCACTTAATTTAGCAAACCTGGCTGCAAGAAGCTATAAAAAACAGTGCCAACCTGACCCCAGGGCAAGCAGGAACAATATATTCCTAGCCTATCTCTGCATATATCAGATTTTGCAACTATTCCAGCAAAAAGAGAGGAATGGGCCATAAACGTTTTTGGAATTCTTCCAATGAGTTGTATATGGTCAGGGCTTCCTGACTTTACAGGAATGCATACCTGTAGGGAAGGGCGGGATCTTTTCAGATTCAACTGTGGGATGGATTGTGTGTGAAGAGTCTCAAAGCCATTAGGATCTTACTCATAGGGCAGATGACTGTAAATAGCCCTGGGTGGGGGATAAAGACTGGGAAGAAGACAGGCACAAAGGCTGGGAAAAGTTTGGTAAAGTTACCTTTTTGGATACAGCTCCTGGAATTCCCAAACAAACATAGTTAGTTGGTAATTCTGCAGGTTACAGCATGTATCTTGCATTGGTTGTTTGAGCCCCCCTAAGACTAGGCTTGGAGTTCCCAGTGTCATAGTGGGTTAAACCACCGAGCTGCTGAACTTGCTGACCAAAAGGTCAGTATTTCAAATATGGAGAGTGGAGTGAGCTCCTACTGTTAGCACCAGCTTCTGCCAACCTAGCAGTTCGAAAACATGCAAATGTGAGTAGATCAATAGCTACCGCTCCAGTGGGAAGGTTAAGGCGTTCCATGCAGTCATGCCGGCCACGTGACCATGGAGGTGTCTTTGGACAACACCGGCTCTCCGACTTAGAAATGGAGATGAGCACCAACAGAGTTGGATACGACTAGACTTAATGTCAGGGGGAAACCTTGACCTTTACCTAAGACTAGGCTAAGAGAGGTTGGGCCCCCCTGAAATGATTAATAATAATAATAATAATAATAATAATAATAATAATAATAATAACTTTATTTTTATACCCCGCCCCATCTCCCCAATGGGGACTCGGAGCGGCTTACATGGGGACCAAGCCCGAAAACATACAACAATAAAATGATAAAACAATTATACCAACAATAAAACATCAATATCAATAAAACCATCATAGTAATCAACATATAGCATAAAATATTAAAAGCAGGAGAGTAAAACAAGGATCTGGGCCAAAGTGCAAGATATATCAAATGGGAGAGGTAGTTTCTCAATAAAGTGCAAAATAGTAGTGGCAGAAAAAACCTGTAGTTGGATGGGCAGATAGTTCATCCTAATAGTTAATCGTCGAAGAACACTTGGACCACCAAGGGCTCTTCCACACAGCCATATAACCCAGAATATCAAGGCAAAAAATCCCGCAATATCTGCTTTGAAGTGGATTATCTGAGTCCACATGCCATATATTCCAATTCAAAGCAATTAATGTGGGATTTTATTCAGCTGTGTAGAAGGCCCCAAGACTTAGGAATTTTCCATCAGAAGTGTACCAAATGAGTAAATAACCCCCCAAAAGATACTGTAGAAAGAGAAATAAATGACAGACACATAGGGCAGCTATTTTGGTTGAGCCTTCTTGGGCATAATAAAGGTTGTGTGCAATCTGTTCTGTATTTGGGAGTTAGCTCGATCACACATATAGACCTCATAGGGATCCTTTATATAAGGATGGCAGAATGCTGATGGATAGGAATAAAAGTCCTCTCCCTGGTGTGCCCTGGATTCTGAAGATAAGCTGTCTTTCTTATGGCTAAGTGGCCATAAGAAACATCCATGCTCTTTAATTGTTTCAATAAACCAAGAATGAGATTACTTTTTGGAGCAGGGAGCATGCAGTAACCATGTGTATTCTATGTGCTAATAAAGAATTTGGAGAAGAAAGGCTTTTGTCAGCACTGTGACTCAGAGTCATCCCTGAGCTAATATAATCCATAAAATATGTCTTTGTTGACATTTTTGTTTGTACCCTGCATATGCTTTGAAGCCAACTTCTCTCGATAATTTAGGGCTTTGGGACATTGATGGCTCAAATCTAAGTTGGAAGAAATGCCAAGAGTTATTTAATCCAGTTCCCTCCCAGTGCAGAGTCCAACTTCTGTATAAAAATTTCCATAGAAGATGACTCTACTTCTCTCCAGAACCGTTGTCTGATTGACCTTGTTATGCATAATTTAGTCAGAATGGCTTTGTTATCTTAGTATGATATGGCTATACGTTTAATCCATCTAAAATTTAAATTTATCTTCCATTCTGTAGTCATAATGAAAACCCGATCAATCAACACAGAAGTAGTTTTTAGCTGGGACAAATTCTGAACTATCACTTTATGAGAGAACCAAGGAATTTGGTTCTGGCCCAGCTTGCCTGTCCGAACTTATCTCTCTCTATGAGTCATCTTGGAGGTCAAAATCATTTGAGGAGGCCCTTCTCTCGATCCCACCTTAAAAACCTGGTTGTGGGACCAAGCCTTTGGAGAGTAATCAGTGCAATAGGTGGATATGAAATAATGCAACACGATTGGAATGGCTCCTGGACTATGATTTTGGATCTGTGTGGTTTTAATACTTGTTTTAACGTATTGATATTGATTTTAATTTAATTATATGGATTTAAAGGTATGTGTTTATTGTAATTATACTGTATATACTTGAGTGTAAACCTAATTTTTCAGCCCTTTTTTTAAGACTGAAAAAGCTCCCCTCGGCTTATACTTGAGTGAGGGTCCTGGTTGGCTTATATTTGGGTCAGCTTATACTCGAGAATATATGGTACATTTATTTATTTATTTACAGCATTTATATTCCGCCCTTCTCACCCCGAAGGGGACTCAGGGCGGATCACATTACACATATAGGCAAACATTCAATGCCTTTTAACATAGAACAAAGAGAAGACAAACATAGGCTCCGAGCGGGCCTCGAACTCATGACCTCCTGGTCAGAGTGATTCATTGGAGCTGGTTACAGCTGGCTTGCTCTCCAGCCTGTGCCACAGCCCGAATGATTTATTATTTTTCTCTATTATTATTGGTATTATTACATTTATTATTTTTCTCTATTGTTGCTACTATTACATTTATTTTACTCTATTTTTATTATTATTATTAATACATTTATTATTTCACTCTGATCTTATTATTATTATTATTGCATTTATTATTTTACTCTATTTATTATTACTTGTATTATTTTCCTGTATTTATTATTACATGTATTATTTTACTCTATTATTAAAAGGATACATAAGCACATTTACATTGAAGAAGATGAGAATACTGATTTGATCAGAGTTGGACAGTCTTATCTTAAATTTGAGCTTTATGTAAATATTCAAAAACATTTAACCTACTGATGTCTCAAGTAATGAAATTTTATTGGTATCTATTTTTATTTCTGAAATTTACCACCCTCGGCTTATACTGGAGTCAATGTTTTCCCAGTTTTTTGTGGTAAAATTAGGTGCCTCGGCTTATATTCGGGTCGGCTTATACTCGAGTATATACGGGGTATATTTGTTTGTACGGCATTTAATTGTTGCCAATTTGGAAGCTGCTCTGAGTCCCATTTGGGGTGAGATAGAGCGGGGTATAAATGTAGCTAATAAATAATTTGTTTGAAAAAGTTTGCATGGTGCAGAAATCAAAATATTGTGATATTTTTTAAATTCAATTTTTGAGCAGCTTGTAGAAGTTCTTTTGTTTTTTATTAGGATGTTCGATACTTATTCCAGAAAGGAGAGGGAAGCCTATCTTGTTCTGAACCTATTCCAGAAAGAAGAGGGAAGCCCATTTGCTTAGGGTCACCATGTGTTGGACATGACTTGAAGGCACACAGCAACAAAAATAAAGAAACGGTCACAAGTTCGCCATAAGTTGACAGACAACTTGAAAGTGCCTACACACCCATGAGACCTGTTTAATGCTAGGACACTTACATCTGAGTAGACATGCCAGGACTATAAATGCGGTTGTAAATGTGAATAGGGTTTTGAAAAATAAAGATTTCAGGCATATCAGCTTTTGGTGAAAAGCCAGCACAAGGGTGGGGAGAGATTGCTTGGGAATAGCTTGAAACATGAGAGTGAGAGAGAAAAGAGAGAGAGAACACTACCCTTTCATTTATCTCTATTAAGTACACTATCATGCTTATGAAGTCATAAAGGATGATTTTCTTCTCCAGAATAACATAAACCTCAGCCTGATTAAAATTATAGTTATCTTGAAAAATCCATCCACTCAGTCAGACATTTCCATGCATCAACTAAAGGTCATTTTAATTCCCTCTGGGGACAGGCATTTGCATTAAGAAGAAAAATGTATTTTAAAGAACTAGAACATTTTCCAGAGGCCTTCACAACAGTAAACATTAACTTAACACCACTGGGTCCTAACGTCATGCAACCGAATAGTTTTTTCGATAGAATCCACATATTATGTAGAGTGAAGTGTTCAATCCTATGTGTTGTCAAAGGCTTTCATGGCCGGGATCACAGGGTTGTTGTATGTTTTCTGGGCTGTATGGCCATGTTCGGATGCCTGCCATAGATGTGGGCGAAACGTCAGGAGAAAATACTTCTGGAACAGGGCCATACAGCCTGGAAAACATACAACAACCCTGTTCAGTCCTAAATATGTCCCATACTTTCAGGTGAGTGTGTTGCAGAGGGCATCCTAACATTCTCAGTCCGCATGAGAAACGAAGGCTATCCTGTTATCTGTATTCTCTGTGCTCAGAGGCAATAAGGTTGGAAAAATTACTGCACCTCCCAACATTGATTTTGATTGAACATCTAGAGTCTTAAGTACAAACATTTTGGAAGAATATTTTCTGCTACCAACTTTTTATTTCATTTAGATCCACCTCCCATTTGTAGTGCATAGGACTCTGAAGCACATTTTGGGAACCACTGGTTTCACAACTTCTTGTGTAGTAACTGAGGGGTGGAAGGATTCACATTATGCATTTATAGTGTTACTAGCTGTGCCCGGCCACGCGTTGCTGTGGCATAGTCCTAAGTGGCTTTTTATTTGTGGAAGCAAGTATGAATGTTGTAATTAGTCACCTTGATTAGCACTGAATGGGCTTGCAGCTTCAAAGCCTTCTTGTTTCCTCCCTGGGGACTCCTTTGTTGGGAGGTGTTAGCTGGCCCTGATTGTTTCCTGTCTGGAATTCCCCTGTTTTCAGAGCGTGGTTCTTTATTTACTGTCCTGATTTTAGAGATTATATTGTTCTGTATTATTATACCACTGTAATTTTTATATATTATATTTATATTTTTGTATTATTTGCTTAAAACTGGATTATATGTGGCCCCTTCTACACAATTGTATAAAATCCACACTGAACTGGATTATATGGCAGTGGGGACTCAAGATAATCCAGTTCAAAGCAGATACTATGGATTAGCTGCCTTGGCATTCTGGGTTATATAGCTGTGTGGAAGTGCTTTGAATCTACACTGCCATATAATCCAGTTAAAATCAGATAATCTGTATTTTATAGGCAGTGTGGAAGAGGCCTAAGTGAGGCCTAACTCTGCCTGTCCCCTGGGCTGAGTGGGTTGCAGGAGACCAAGTGGGCGGAGCTTAGCCTTCTAACTGGTAGCAATTGGATAAAAACAATTATTCCTCTCCCTCTAATTAGGACTTTATTTTTCTTTTCTTTTTGTTGTATGAACGTAGAGGTATGGATGAGGGGTTGTGCTGCCATGTTTAGTGTTTCTGGGATGTGTAGTTTTGTTGTTTTGTCCTAGGCAGAAATTTCATTACCCTTTTATATATATAGATTTTTGTATTTTAATTGTCATGGTTCCATCCTATGGGAATGGCAATATAGGGAGGGCTCTTTAGAATCTTCAGCCAGAGCCTCATCGGACTATGAATTCTAGGATTCAATAGCATTATTATTGTTTTATATATCACCATTATCCAAACCATTTATGGTTTATAGATTCAAACTAGTGTTTTAAATGATCCACATGATCCACAGGTTCAGCCTACCTGAAGGACCATTTTGTTACAGCTTGATGATGCGTGTAGACCAGCACAAGATTAGTCCTTTATATATTCAAAAAGGAGTAACACAAATAGAAGAAAATGCAAAACTCAAACTTTGCTTTTGTGCAGCAGAGCTCATGCAAAAAAATAGCAACTTCAACACAAACTTTCTAGTAATAATATAGTCACAGTTCCTCTTGAGTATCAAACTCACACATCTAATTCATGCAATGCTTTCCAACAGAAAACATGTCCTCTCCCAATCTTCATATCTTGTTCCTGGAGACAAGCATGGAAGACAAACTTGCCAAAATCAAATAGGCTGCAAGCCAGGAGCTTTCACTGAGTAAGCTCAGAGACAAACATTAAGTAAGCTCAAAAACATACAACAAACTCTCCCCAGTTAGTGTGCCCTCACTTATCATGGAAGTTAGGTTCCAGGACAACCCGCAATAAGTGAAAATCCGTGAAGTAGGGATGCTATATTTATTTTAATATTTATACATTATTTTAGTAGTTATACGCTATTTTAAGTCTTTATCAATCAATTGTGTGTTGATAAATCGCCTCCTTCTCCTCCCGTTGCTGCTTGGGCTCCTTTTCTCTCCCTTTAGCTTCTCCTTCCTCCCTTCCTTAGGCTGTAAATTGTAGTTTTTTTATGATTTATAATAGTCTTTTAGAGTTTATTGAAAAACCGCAAAACAGTGAATCCGCGAAAAATGAACCACGAAGTAGTGAGGGAACACTGTATACCCCTCCAGGACTGACCTAAGACTGGTTGACCTTAAATACTCCAATTACTCAACCTGTGGATTGTAATCTACTAGGGCCGTGGTTCTCAACCTGTGGTTCCCCAGATGTTTTGGCCTTCAACTTCCAAAAATCATAGCAGCTGGTAAACTGGTTGGGATTTCTGAGATCTGTAGGCCAAAACACCTGGAGATCCACAGGTTGAGAATCACTGAACTAGGATCACTGAACACACACATGGTAGTGATCCCACAGGAACTTGGCCATGTACCTTGATACTTTTTTCCCTCAATTAGCTTGCCTCAATGTGTTGTTGAAGGCTTTCATGGCCAGAATCACAGGGTTGTTGTGTGTTTTCCGGGCTATATGGCTATGTTCCAGGAGCATTCTCTCCTGGCGTTTCGCCCACATCTATGGCAGGCATCCTCAGAGGTGGAGGATGCCTGCCATAGATGTGGGCAAAACGTCAGGAGATAATGCTTCTGGATCATGGCCATACAGCCCGGAAAACACACAACAACCCCAGCTTGCCTCAGTTTTGAGATCTCCAGAGAAGGACTTTTTTTTTAAATTCTATCACAATCACATTTGAAGACAGCCTTTTTGGTCGCTGTTCCCATGTTATGCCTCCTTTGAGCATTGCGTTCAGTTCTGGGTGCCTCATTTTAAGAAAGCAATAGAGAAGCTGGAACGAGTTCAGAGAAGAGCAATGAGAACAAAACATATGAAGAGAGGTTGAAGGAACTGGGAGAGATTCTGCGAGGGGTTGGGCTCAATGGTCCATGAAACCCTTTCCAACTCCATGACTCTATTGTTATTTTTTCTTTTCCTTTTTTTACATAGCATTATAAAAACACAGAACTGTCAATTCTAATACTTCTACATCACTCTAATTTCATCCGTTCCATATAATTATTGCAGTGTACTCATAAATTAATTTTTATTTTGTGTTAAAAGTATTGCATAAATAGATAAGTTTAAAACTGATAAAATAAAGGGGTCACAAGCTACTTTTTAGACCAAAAATGGGCAACAGTGACTGCATTGTCTGTAGCTTAAACAGTTCTCGTGGGGGGCCATCCAGTTGAAATTGTCTGATTTTGCTGCCCACAGGGATATTCTTATTGTTGCTGGGGGAACATTTAGAGAAGTGGTGGTTCTCATGAAACTTTTCCTTGATTTAAGTCTACTGGGAGGAGACTGATAGCCATATAGTGGGTGGCTTTTGCAGTGTTCAGTCTTGTTTCTCTTGCAATTGGCAGCAACTTTCCATCGCACATCAGGGGGGGTCAATACCAGCTAGCTTTTGGATGTCTATCAACAGGTGTAGGTTTAATGCATCCTGTGATTATTCTACATGTCTCATTCAGTGCTATATTCACCTGCTTTGAGTGGGCAGATTTATGCCAAAAAAGGCAGAAATGCTCAGCAGTTAAGTAAGACAAGGCCAAGGCTGATGTTATTAATGGGGACTACACCCCATGCACTATTAATAAGTTTCCACAGGACGTTATTGTGTGCAGCTACTTTGTGCTTAGTGTTTGAACATTGTTTCTTAAATGTTAGCATTCAGTCTAAGGTGACGCCAAGATATTTAGGGTGGGAACAGTGTTCAAGCTCTTGGCCTTCCCAGGTAACCTTCAGTTTCTTGTTGGCTTCACAATTACATAGATGGAAAGCACACACTTGTGTCTTGGCAGGGTTAGGTTTCAGGTGGTTATCTTCATATTAGCTGGAGAGATCTTCCAGGGCATTAGTAAGTTGGTTTTCAGCTGTTTCAAAATAAAAATTAATTAAATCAATCAACCACAATCTTTCTTGGACATTTGATGATTTAAATTTACCATTGCTTTTACACATGGAATGAATAAATGGTTTCCATGTTTTATCAAATAGATCTTCTTTCAATTCTCCTTTTGCTAATCTTAATTTTAGGTTAATTGTCCGATAGCGCTATCACCCATATTCTGTTTAACAAATTCTTTATTGGTTATTCTCTAACTTTTTCTAAGCTTTCACTACAGTAGAATCTCACTTATCCAAGCTAAATGGGCCGGCAGAACATCAGATAAGCGAATATCTTGGATAATAAGGAGGAATTAAGGAAAAGCCTATTAAACATCAAATTAGGTTATGATTTTACATATTAAGCACCAAAACATCATGTTATACAACGAATTTGGAAGAAAAAGTAGTTCAATACCCAGTAATGTTATGCTGTAATTACTGTATTTACAAATTTAACACCAAAAATCATGATATATTGAAAACATTGACTACAAAAATGCCTTGGATAATCCAGAACTTCGGATAAGCAAGTCTTGGATAAGTGAGACTCTACTGTATTTTAAGTCTTGCGGCACATAGCAGGAGCAGTACAAGATTTTATTTAAAAAGGTAAAGGTTTTCCCCTTGACATTAAGTCCAGTTGTGACCGACTCTGGGGGTTGGTGCTCATCTCCATTTCTAAGCCAAAGAGCCGGCGTTGTCTGTAGACACCTCCAAGGTCATGTGGCCGGCATGACTGCATGGAGATTTTATTTACCAGATCTTTATTCTCACTTTCGTATACAGAGATCATTAATAGAGCTCTCTGAAGTGTATTGTTTCCCCCACTATTAGGTTTATTAATGATGATGACAATTATTATTATTATTATTATTATTATTACTATTATTTATTTATTTATATATCGCCCTATCTCCCCAAGAGGACTCAATACTAGGATAATATTTCATCCTATAATCTCAATACTTTTGGACATGTCAGCCACATGTGGCTCCAATCCACTATTTCTCTGCACCTTCTCCAACATAGTTTAGAGATTCTATTATTAATTCTATGTAGTTTGAGATAATAGTACCATCTTTGCATACTTTTTCAGAGTATTTCCTCTGTTATATCAAGCCACTTTGGGTCTCATATGGGAAGAAAACAGTGCTGGAGATTGTGGATGATAGATGGAAGCTCTTACGTGTGTCCGTGACCCAGAGTCACCCTGCAGAATGATGCACCACTCAGCTTTGCAGAACAAAGTAACACAGAAACTTTTACTAAATCCAAGAGATCAACAGAACAATAGTATTTACAGTAGTCCCTCTGATTACTCACAGAAATCAGCATATAGGCAGTCCTTTCTTTGTCCATGAATCTGCTTCTGTGAAGATCAGCAACAAACAAGGCTTCAGAAATAGTCAAGCCTCTCTGAGTATAGAGCCATCTTCTTTCCAACCAGTACACACACACACACACACACACACACACACACACACAAAGAAAAACCTGTTCATCCTGGTTCTCCAGCAGCAGGATAGCAACAGTTACAAACCAATTCCCAAGTCCTTGCAAAATCAGCCAATCGGCTTTATGCATTTGATTTTCCAGTTAACACACATATACAGTAGAGTCTCACTTATCCAAGACTCACTCATCCAAGCTTCTGGATTATCCAAGCCATTTTTGTAGTCAATGTTTTCAATATATCATGAAATTTTGGTGCTAAATTCGTAAATACAGTAATTACAACATAACATTACTGCGTATTGAACTACTTTTTTTGTCAAATTTGTTGTATGACATGATGTTTTGGTGCTTAATTTGTAAAATCATAACCTAATTTGAAGTTTAATAAACTTTTCCTTAATCCCTCCTTATAATCCAAGATACTCACTTATCCAAGCTTCTGCCGGCCCGTTTATGTTGGATAAGTGAGACTCTACTGTAATATCTTTGCAAACCCTGACAAACAGAACATTAAACAAACAAACAACAAATATTCACATATTTCTCTCCAATACTTTTTGGATCCGACGACAAATACTTCTGAAGAGTCATTAATAATGCGCTGTAAAGATATCAGTTAATATTCGCAAATACAATAATAAATTAGACTTGCATATTCTACCATTTAACCTAAGCTAAGCTAAACATTTGAGAGATTGACAACCAGTTTAATTCACACAAATTAGTTCTGATGTTTTATTTCCTTCTATGATATTTTCCAATTTCTTCACCAGTTTACATTTGCTGCGGGTTGAAATGTTAAGTTTTCATTTCCTCGGGCAAACTGTCATTGACTTTAAAGGGAAAAAAATGACTGTCTGTCGTCCGACTTGTTTATTAACGGATACGTTGCAATCCCAACTCTCATTAGACTACAAATGAAAATGGAGCAAACAAAGTGATCTCCAGGGAAGGTTTGTCCTTTTGATTAAGTCGTCCAATAATGCAACATATCTCTTGTAATGGATAGCAATCATTGCTGTGTCATTGTGAGTAGCATGAGTTTTGTAAGTAATGATAAAGCTTTCTGCAAGTGGAGGAACACAAGAGAGCTTTGATTTTTTCCTATATTTTGAAAATTAAAATTTATGTGCTTTATTTTTTATTTTTTTTCCGCTTATGCAAGTGGAATGTACAAGAAAATGTTGCAGTGCTTCTGTTCAAAGTTCCAGACACAAAAATGCACATAGATCATCTCAATTTAAACCTCAGAAGAAACCAAAGGCAACCTACCTGAACAAATCTTACCAATAAAATAACAGATTCAGTTTAGGATTGCCATATGTTGCAAACTGTACTTGCAGGGGATGGCAAATTAATGTATTTCTTTGATTCTAAGATTTATTTTCTCGTGTTAGGAGCAACTTGAGAAACTGTAAGTCGCCTCTAGTATGAGAGAATTGGCCATCTGCAAGGACGTTGCCCAGGGGACACCCGGATGTTTTAATGTTTTTACCATCCTTGTGGGAGGCTTCTCTCATGTCCCTGCATGGAGCTAGAGCTGACGGAAGGGAGCTCATCTGTGCTCTCCCTGGCTTGGATTCAAACCAGCAACCTTCAGGTCAGCAACCCAACCTTCAAGTCAGCAGTCCTGCCGGCAAAAGGGTTTAACCCACTGCGCCACTGGGGGCTCTGATTCTAAGCTGCCATTGATTGTCATACTAATTTCAGCACCATTAAGAGAAAAAATGCTATATATATATATATATATATATATATATATATACATACATACATACATACATACATACATACAGTAGAGTTTCACTTATCCAAGCCTTGCTTATCCAAGCCTCTGGATAATCCAAGCCATTTTTGTAGTCAATGTTTTCAATATATTGTGATATTTTGGTGCTAAATTCGTAAATACAGTAATTACAACATAACATTACTGCGTATTGAACTACTTTTTCTGTCAAATTTGTTGTATAACATGAAGTTTTGGTGCTTAATTTGTAAAATCATAACCTAATTTGATGTTTAATAGGTTTTTCCTTAATCCCTCCTTATAATCCAAGATATTCGCTTATCCAAGCTTCTGCTGGCCCGTTTAGCTTGGATAAGTGAGACTCTACTGTAATATATATATATATATATATATATATATATATATATATATATATCTCCATACAGTAGAGTCCCACTTATCCAACATAAACGGGCTGGCAGAACATTGGATAAGCGAAAATCTTGGATAATAAGGAGGGATTAAGAAAATAGCCTATTAAACATAAAATTACATTATGATTTTACAAATTAAGCACCAAAACATCATGTTTCACAAAAAATTGACAGAAAAAGCTGTTCAATACACCGTAATGTTATGTAGTAATAACTGTATTTACGAATTTAGCATCAAAACATTGCAACATTTACTACAAAAACAATGACTACTAAAAGGCAGACTACCTTGGATAATACAGAACCTTGGATAAGTGAAGCTTGGATAAGTGAGACTACTGTGTGTGTGTGTGTATCTATCTATCTATCTATCTATCTATATCTATATCTATATCTATATCTATATCTATATCTATATATATAGTAGAGTCTCACTTATCTAAGCCTCGCTTATCCAAGCCTCTGGATTATCCAAGCCATTTTTGTAGTCAATGTTTTCAATATATCGTGATATTTTGGTGCTAAATTCGTAAATACAGTAATTACAACATAACATTACTGCGTATTGAACTACTTTTTCTGTCAAATTTGTTGCATAACATGATGTTTTGATGCTTAATTTGTAAAATCATAACCTAATTTGATGTTTAATAGGCTTTTCCTTAATCCATCCTTATTATCCAAGATATTCACTTATCCAAGCTTCTGCTGGCCCGTTTAGCTTGGATAAGTGAGACTCTACTGTATATGTGTGTGTGTGTGTGTGTGTGTGTGTGTGTGTGTGTGTGTGTGTATATATAAAATGACCCATGAATCTAAGTTGCACCCTATTTTAAGAAATGTTTTTATTGGGGAAAAGTGCTTCTTAGAATTGAAGAAATATAGCATTTCTTTCATCCATTATAGTTAGGTAAAGGTAAAGGTAAAGGTTTTCCCTTGACATTAATTCTAGTTGTGTCCGACTCTGTGGTTTGGTGCTCATCTCCATTTCTAAGCCGACGAGCTGGCAATGTCCATAGACACCTCCAAGGTTATGTGACTGGCATGACTGCATGGAGAACCGTTTCCTTCCCACCAGAGCGGTACCTATTGATCTACTCACATTTGCATGTTTCCAAACTGCTAGGTTGGCAGAAGCTGGGGCTAGCAGCAGGCACTCATTCTTCTCCCCGGATTCGAACCGCCGACCTTTGGGTCAGCAAATTCAGCAGCTCAGCGGTTTAACCTGCTACACCAACAGGGGATCCCAATTATAGTTAAGCATCCTTAAATATGAAGATTCTTACAAGCATAATGTTTACTTGAAAGTGTGCTTCATGTGCAATTTACAGTGCATAGGATAGATTGTTGGCTGCCTCCTTGGAAAACTCAGTAACAATTGCTGTTGTGATATTTCTTAGTGTTGGATCACCGAATACACTTGAGGAGGCTCAACTTTATAAAAGTCTTGGAATTTCATTTTTTCCAGATCATTTCGTAGTGGGCTCAGCCTAGTTATAGGGAAACGTCAGCTCCCAGCCTGCCATTCCATCTAAAAGTAGAAAGAGTGACATATTCCAGATACCAGATTTATTTAGTGGGAACGACTGAGAAGTAAAGCTAGTTTAACATTCTCAGAGAACAGGTCGACTTATCTTGGTAGACCTGCTTTGCCAGACTGTCACACCTACCAGAAACAGTACATGCTGTTCTTTTAAATTATCAGAGATTTTTTTCCATGCAGAAAATGTGCAGATTGATGTTGTTATCTATATATCTATACGTATATAGTGTCATCACTGTACATTCTGCCTTACAAGAAAAAGAACAAGGAAAAAGTTCCATGCTCTCAAGCTCACGCCTTACAGATACACTCAAGTAATTCAAATATTCTTCTGAGATAACTGATGTACCTATGTAACAACGTAAAATAAACAGTTCATAGAATCATAGAGTTGGAAGAGATCTCATGGGCCATCCAGTCCAACCCCCTGCAAGAAGCAGGAAATCACATTCAAAGCACCCCCGACAGATGGCCATCCAGCCTCTGCTTAAAAGCCTCCAAAAAAGGAGCCTCCACCACACTCCAGGGCAGAGAGTTCTACTCCTGAACAGCTCTCACAGTGAGGAAGTTCTTCCTAATGTTCAGGTGGAATCTCCTTTCCTGTCATTTGAAGCCATTGTTCCGCATCCGTCTCCAGGACAGCAGAAAACAAGCTTGCTCCCTCCTCCCTATGACTTCCCCTCACATATTTATACATGGCCCTCATGTCTCCGCTCAGCCTTCTCTTCTGAAGGCTAAACATGCCCAACTCTTTCAGCCGCTTCTCGTAGGGCTTGTTCTCCAGACCCTTGATCATTTTAGTTGCCCTCCTTTGGACACCTTCTAGCTTGTCAATATCTCCTTTCAATTGTGATGCCCAGAATTGGACACAGTGTTCCAGGTGTGGTCTGACCAAGGCAAAATAGAGGGGGAGCATGACTTCCCTGGATCTAGACACTATACTCTTATTTATGCAGGCCAAAAGCCCATTGGCTTTTTTAGCTGCCGCATCACATTGTAGGCTCATGTTTAATGTTATGGTTGAGCCCTCTGGCTCCGGTACTACGAGACGGGGTCGTAAGACTCCTCGAGAGTCAGACTCTTTTGAGGAGCGTGAAAGGAAACAGCTCCGGGACTTATTTGCAGAACCAACAGATGAAGACTCATTTGAGGGTTTTACCGAGGGAATGGAGGAAGAGATGGTTAGCTCAGAGGAGGATGACATGGAGTGGACTCGTGTGAGGGAGGATTTGGGTGTCACCGGCAATGATAGCATGGGAGGCGACTGGCGGGTTGCAGGATCAGACCCATGGACGGGCTGGAGGGATGGAGCGGGATCCACAGCTGGGGATGCTGTGGGTCGTAGTCAAAGGTGTTTTAGCTCTGATGAGGATGATGATGAGGAGGCACCTGGAATTAGGATAGCAGCTGACAGCGATGAGGAGTTATGAACTGGGATAAAATGGGGTTTAGGATCAATGGCTAATTGCGTTGGGCAAGGTAATCTGGACGAACGCTTGGGCTCTTGTTGGGGAACTTCCTGAAGACGGGTGTGATTCGTTGCTGGATACGTAAGTTACCAAGGACACTGGGCATAGACGGCGGGAGGAACTGTGTGGGGTTTTTCTGTGCAACTTGTGTTTAATCTTGATAGCTTGGACCTCCGTCGTCTTTTTGACTGACATTAATTACCTACTCTGGATTGACGCTGGACTGACTGACTGACTACGACCTTGGACTATCCTTTCTGTGGCTATCGGTGGAACTTGTGGAACTTTGGACGTCTGCACTTGGCTTTCGACCTTGGACCGAATTGGGACCCTGCTGACCGCCGTTACCCTGATTGATGTGCCTGGACCCGGATTTCGCTCGTTGCACGGAGGAGTAAACAGCTTGAGTTACTCATCTGTAGCTTTTGAGTAGCAGAGAGGAATCTGCTGCCCGTTTTTGTGTTCATTTTGACCTCTGTTTACCAACTTTTGTTTGTTTAAATTGTCAGGCTGAAGTAAGCACTTTTGCTTTAATCCGGATTAAACTCCTGTTTAATCCGGTTTATCCTTTCGAACCGTTTTAATTCAAACGGAGCTGTTTCTGTTACTTTTCACACTGAAGACAAGTGTTTGCCTAGTCCTTTGTTTCCTACGGGCATTTTTTAGTTCTGTAACTTTAATAAACTGTGTTGTACTCTATTTGGTGGCGTTCTGTCTATGACATTTAACTTCCTGTCCATGAGGACTCCAAGATCTTTTATATACTTACTGCTGTCGAGCCAGGTGTCCCCCATTCTGTATCTTTGCATTTCATTTTTTCTGCCTAAGTAGGACATTTTTTCTGTCCCTGTTGAACTTCATTTTGTTAGTTTCGGCCCATCTCTCTAATCTGTTAAGATTGTCTTGAATTCTGCTCCTGTCTTCTGGAATATTCATTTATTTACTACATTTATATCCTGCTCTTCTCACCCTGAAGGGGATTCAGAGCGGCTTACAAATCAAATGTACATACAATATATTATCAGCATAGCACAATATAAGCATTAAATTACTATATTGTACTACAGTAGAGTCTCACTTATCCAAGCTAAACGGGCCGGCAGAAGCTTGGATAAGTGAATATCTTGGATAATAAGGAGGGATTAAGGAAAAGCCTATTAAACATCAAATTAAGTTATGATTTTACAAATTAAGCACCAAAACATCATGTTATACAACAAATTTGACAGAAAAAGTAGTTCAATACCCAGCAATGTTATGTTGTAATTACTGTATTTACGAATTTAGCACCAAAATATCACGATATATTGAAAACATTGACTACAAAAATGGCTTGGATAATCCAGAAGCTTGGATAAGCGAGGCGTGGATAAGTGAGACTCTACTGTATATCATTATACTGTAATATTATTAGTAATATTACATGTAATATATAATATATACTTGATATTATTATATTGTATTATTATTAGTATAATATTGTATTACATTATAATATTATTAATATTATATGTATATAAAATATATATTCATAAAAAATATTAAAATCATTTTTAATAAAGTATTGTCATCTGCAAACTTCTAACCCTTCATCTAAGTCATTAATAAAGATGTTGAACAGAACCGGGCTCTTCTAGGACCCCAAAGTTTGATCAAATGTACCAATTTATCTCCTCTTACCCTGTATTTATATATTTGTGGGGAGGCTTGCTGTTTCATTTAGTGTTTGCTGATTAATAATAATTAATAATAAATAGGAATGAATAAGGGAAGGGGTGCCACTTACTGTTCTTCTCACTTTTATGAGAATCTACTGGTGCACATAATAGCCCCTTCCAAAGTATAGTAGCCCATTACACAAGCAGTAGTACTTTTTCTAAAATCACACCAGGCTTGCAAAAGAATCCCAGAACTAGACAGATAGGTCTGTTTATTGATTAGTCCATGATCATATTAATAACAATAAACAAAAAATACACAGACAAATTGTCACTAATCACTATCCTAAAACTCCTCTAGTTAACTAAAATAAATTAAAACACAATAAAGATTAAATAATACGTTTGGTAAAATGGGATTAGATTACAAGATGGGAGTGATGAGTGTAAAAGAATCAGTTGAAGAATCTAGACCAGTGTTCCCAATCTTTTTTTGACCAGGGACCACTTTGACCAGGGACCACTCTCCAGCATTAGTACCAAAAGGGTTACGAATCAGGTTTTGGTCAACTTTAGATTTGGTTTGGTTATTTGGGGCCTATCCCATGCAATTTTCTGAATCAGCACCCTCAAGAACCCCAGGAAAAGGCCTAAAATCAAAGACACCAAGGCGCCCCCGCTTCCAGGCGCCACATGGAACGGCTCCACTCAAGGGGAGGCAAGAGGAGGAGAAGCAGCAGTCAGGAGGCTTGTTGTTGCGCCTTTCGTGGGTAGTTAGCCTCTCCCCTCCTGACATCCCCGTTGCCTCAGCACTATAAGAGAGTTTCACAAGACCAGTCCCTTTCGTTGCAACGGTGTAGTAATGATGAGGCTGCAGACCATATTTTAATTCTTGGGGACCACTGGTGGTCCATGTACCACAGGCTGGGAACCACTGATCTAGATAGAACTATTTTTAAGGATTGTCATTGGTAATGCATGCCATTATAGATATTTCCGACATGCAGGTATTTAAAACAAAAACACAGAAAAGAGAATGCATTGCATTAAAATAAAAGTGATGAAAAACAGCTGAAGCAGGAAACAATGCATATTTTATTACAAATAAAGTGTAAATTAAGTTAATGAAAAAATACGATTACTATATCAAGCAAAGGAGAAAATTATTTACGACCTTATGAAGCAAATGCAAAGGTGCCTATACCATCTCCTACCACAGCCATCCCTCTGCTACACTAGTGTCAAAGCAAATCTGTGGATATGCATTCTCAACTCTGGAAGTTGGTTCTCGCAGAAGCTGAGGCAGCAGGAGGACATTTTTGCTCCCTGGCTTCAAGTAGGATTTGGCTAAGATTTGGCTAAGATTTTAAACTGAGTGTGGGCTTGGCTCCTGTGGTCAAAGTCTAACTGTTGTGTGACTGTTGTGTTGAATGAGAGCCAGGTACTTAAGTTGATTGACAGCAGGCATTGTCCCCTGTTAATTGAGTTTCTGGGAAAGCTTTATTTGCCAGTGTGAGTTTCTGCCAGAGCCTGATCCCAGAAGGGCAGTTGGTTCTCGCAGAAGCAGAGGCAGCAGGAGGACATTTTTGCTCCCTGGCTTCAAGTAGGATTTGGCTAAGATTTGGCTAAGATTTTAAACTGAGTGTGGGCTTGGCTCCTGTGGTCAAAGTCTAACTGTTGTGTGACTGTTGTGTTGAATGAGAGCCAGGTACTTAAGTTGATTGACAGCAGGCATTGTCCCCTGTTAATTGAGTTTCTGGGAAAGCTTTATTTGCCAGTGTGAGTTTCGGCCAGAGCCTGATCCCAGAAGGGCAGTTGGTTCTCGCAGAAGCAGAGGCAGCAGGAGGACATTTTTGCTCCCTGGCTTCAAGTAGGATTTGGCTAAGATTTGGCTAAGATTTTAAACTGAGTGTGGGCTTGGCTCCTGTGGTCAAAGTCTAACTGTTGTGTGACTGTTGTGTTGAATGAGAGCCAGGTACTTAAGTTGATTGACAGCAGGCATTGTCCCCTGTTAATTGAGTTTCTGGGAAAGCTTTATTTGCCAGTGTGAGTTTCGGCCAGAGCCTGATCCCAGAAGGGCAGTTGGTTCTCGCAGAAGCAGAGGCAGCAGGAGGACATTTTTGCTCCCTGGCTTCAAGTAGGATTTGGCTAAGATTTGGCTAAGATTTTAAACTGAGTGTGGGCTTGGCTCCTGTGGTCAAAGTCTAACTGTTGTGTGACTGTTGTGTTGAATGAGAGCCAGGTACTTAAGTTGATTGACAGCAGGCATTGTCCCCTGTTAATTGAGTTTCTGGGAAAGCTTTATTTGCCAGTGTGAGTTTCTGCCAGAGCCTGATCCCAGAAGGGCAGTTGGTTCTCGCAGAAGCAGAGGCAGCAGGAGGACATCTTTGCTCCCTGGCTTCAAGTAGGATTTGGCTAAGATTTGGCTAAGATTTTAAACTGAGTGTGGGCTTGGCTCCTGTGGTCAAAGTCTAACTGTTGTGTGACTGTTGTGTTGAATGAGAGCCAGGTACTTAAGTTGATTGACAGCAGGCATTGTCCCCTGTTAATTGAGTTTCTGGGAAAGCTTTATTTGCCAGTGTGAGTTTCTGCCAGAGCCTGATCCCAGAAGGGCAGTTGGTTCTCGCAGAAGCAGAGGCAGCAGGAGGACATTTTTGCTCCCTGGCTTCAAGTAGGATTTGGCTAAGATTTGGCTAAGATTTTAAACTGAGTGTGGGCTTGGCTCCTGTGGTCAAAGTCTAACTGTTGTGTGACTGTTGTGTTGAATGAGAGCCAGGTACTTAAGTTGATTGACAGCAGGCATTGTCCCCTGTTAATTGAGTTTCTGGGAAAGCTTTATTTGCCAGTGTGAGTTTCGGCCAGAGCCTGATCCCAGAAGGGCAGTTGGTTCTCGCAGAAGCAGAGGCAGCAGGAGGACATTTTTGCTCCCTGGCTTCAAGTAGGATTTGGCTAAGATTTGGCTAGGATTTTAAACTGAGTGTGGGCTTGGCTCCTGTGGTCAAAGTCTAACTGTTGTGTGACTGTTGTGTTGAATGAGAGCCAGGTACTTAAGTTGATTGACAGCAGGCATTGTCCCCTGTTAATTGAGTTTCTGGGAAAGCTTTATTTGCCAGTGTGAGTTTCTGCCAGAGCCTGATCCCAGAAGGGCAGTTGGTTCTCGCAGAAGCAGAGGCAGCAGGAGGACATTTTTGCTCCCTGGCTTCAAGTAGGATTTGGCTAAGATTTGGCTAAGATTTTAAACTGAGTGTGGGCTTGGCTCCTGTGGTCAAAGTCTAACTGTTGTGTGACTGTTGTGTTGAAAGAGAGCCAGGTACTTAAGTTGATTGACAGCAGGCATTGTCCCCTGTTAATTGAGTTTCTGGGAAAGCTTTATTTGCCAGTGTGAGTTTCTGCCAGAGCCTGATCCCAGAAGGGCAGTTGGTTCTCGCAGAAGCAGAGGCAGCAGGAGGACATTTTTGCTCCCTGGCTTCAAGTAGGATTTGGCTAAGATTTGGCTAAGATTTTAAACTGAGTCTGGGCTTGGCTCCTGTGGTCAAAGTCTAACTGTTGTGTGACTGTTGTGTTGAATGAGAGCCAGGTACTTAAGTTGATTGACAGCAGGCATTGTCCCCTGTTAATTGAGTTTCTGGGAAAGCTTTATTTGCCAGTGTGAGTTTCTGCCAGAGCCTGATCCCAGAAGGGCAGTTGGTTCTCGCAGAAGCAGAGGCAGCAGGAGGACATTTTTGCTCCCTGGCTTCAGGTAGGATTTGGCTAAGATTTGGCTAAGATTTTAAACTGAGTGTGGGCTTGGCTCCTGTGGTCAAAGTCTAACTGTTGTGTGACTGTTGTGTTGAAAGAGAGCCAGGTACTTAAGTTGATTGACAGCAGGCATTGTCCCCTGTTAATTGAGTTTCTGGGAAAGCTTTATTTGCCAGTGTGAGTTTCTGCCAGAGCCTGATCCCAGAAGGGCAGTTGGTTCTCGCAGAAGCAGAGGCAGCAGGAGGACATTTTTGCTCCCTGGCTTCAGGTAGGATTTGGCTAAGATTTGGCTAAGATTTTAAACTGAGTGTGGGCTTGGCTCCTGTGGTCAAAGTCTAACTGTTGTGTGACTGTTGTGTTGAATGAGAGCCAGGTACTTAAGTTGATTGACAGCAGGCATTGTCCCCTGTTAATTGAGTTTCTGGGAAAGCTTTATTTGCCAGTGTGAGTTTCTGCCAGAGCCTGATCCCAGAAGGGCAGTTGGTTCTCGCAGAAGCAGAGGCAGCAGGAGGACATTTTTGCTCCCTGGCTTCAGGTAGGATTTGGCTAAGATTTGGCTAAGATTTTAAACTGAGTGTGGGCTTGGCTCCTGTGGTCAAAGTCTAACTGTTGTGTGACTGTTGTGTTGAATGAGAGCCAGGTACTTAAGTTGATTGACAGCAGGCATTGTCCCCTGTTAATTGAGTTTCTGGGAAAGCTTTATTTGCCAGTGTCGCGCACGCCGAAAAAGGCACCTTTACTAACTATCCTTTGCAGTACATACAGGAAACAAAGCAACATAAACAAATACACAAAGAGGTGGTTTGTTGCAGTCTGCACATAAAGTGCGTGCATATTACTTAACTGTACAAAGATCCCACTTGGCCACCACGCTCACCAAGAGATGCAACAAAAGCAAAACATTCCCATCACATGCACCAGCTGTGGCATGTTCCGCTTTTTCACACAAAAACTGGACAACTACATCTGCTCCAAATGCAAACAGATGACTCTGATGGAGCAGAGGATCCAACAGCTCGAGCACCGTATTAAGACCCTTAAGGACATTCAGGCACTCGAGCTCTTCTTGGACACTGCACAACACGCTGCTGTAGATCTGCAGCCTGCATCACACCAACACCACCAAGACCATGATCAGGAACCTTATGGGGAGATCAACTCAAAGGTAGACCACCCTCAGGCTTGGAAGGAGGTCACCCATAGAAGGAGACGCAGGACCAGGCAGCCTCCGCAGAACTCCTCTGCTCAGCTGCATTTACACAACAGATTTGAAATTCTTACATCATTAACATACAATCAGGAAACACATCCTGTGGAGGACCACAGTTTCTTAGATACCACTCAGTGGACCACCCTGGATCAATGCGCAGGGGATAGCCCTGACGGGGACAGTGCATCACCACAGTCACACTTATGTAATCATGCAAATGCTCCATCCCCAATCATAGACCAGGAGCAACAGGAACATCCTTGGGAGAGTAATGGGCTCTCGGATGTATCTCAATGGATTGTCATTGATGAATGCACTGGGGATGTTGAGGAGGAGGACAACACTTTACACCTACATGATTCACTTCAACAGGAACACTCTTCAGGGGACATACACACTGTCTTGCACAAAAGGGACCCTGTCAATCCTCAAAGGAAACAGGTCTTGGTAGTAGGTGACTCCCTCCTTAGAGGAACAGAAGCCATCATTTCCAGACCGGATGGGATGGCTCGAGAAACATGCTGCCTCCCGGGGGCAAAAATACACCATATCACTCAGAGGCTCAGCAGGCTCCTAAAGCCCCATCACCCTCCCCACCTTATGTTGATTCATGTAGGTACCAATGACACTGCTAGGCATACTTTTCAAAAGATCACAAATGATTTTCGAGCTCTGGGAACAAAGCTAAAACTGTATAATGTACATGTGATCTTTTCATCCCTCCTCCCCGTTGTAGGACACGGCTCTACAAGGGCCGGAAAAATAGTACAGGTCAATAACTGGCTCAGAAAATGGTGTCAAGAGGAGCATTTTGGCTTCCTTGACCATGGTCTACTCTTCCAAGAGGATGGACTACTGGCAAGCGATGGGGTGCATCTCACACAAGTAGGAAAACATCTTTTTGCACACAGACTCACAAACCTCATCAGGCGCACTTTAAACTAGATCCACTGGGGGAGGGGAACAACAGCCTGGCGAACACTATATTACCCACGACCACAGGGAACCGCCAAAAGGCTAAACGGAGGGCTGCACAAACACAGCAAGGACCAAGTACAGAGAGCACAATAATCCCAAATAAACAGTTCGAGGGGAGGTCACAGGGGCTTACATGTCTTTACACTAATGCTCAGAGCATGGGAAATAAGCAAGACGAACTTCAACTTCTAGCACAGCACCACACATACGATGTCATAGGCATCACTGAAACCTGGTGGGATGACTCCCATCACTGGAATTTAACCATTGAGGGCTATAACCTCTTTCACAGAAATAGAACAAAGGGGAGAGGAGGGGGAGTAGCTTTATATGTCAAAAACAGTTACGTTGCAGAAGAAATGCAAGACTGTAATCCGGGAAACCAGCTTGAAAGCATCTGGATAAGAATCAAGGGAACCGGGACTCAAAAAGATCTTGTTGTGGGTGTCTACTACAGACCTCCGAGTCAGGATGAAGGACTTGATGAAGCCTTCTGTCAACAGCTGACCAAACAGGCACAAAGAAGAGATATAGTAGTCATGGGCGATTTCAATTATCCCGATATCTGCTGGAAAACAAACTCAGCCAAGAGTACAAGGTCCAACAAATTCCTCACTTGCCTTGCAGATAATTTTATGGTCCAGAAGGTAGAAGAGGCAACAAGGGGATCAGCAACTCTTGATCTAATCTTAACAAATGTGGAAGACCTGATCAATACAGTTGAAGTGGTTGGATCCTTAGGGGCAAGTGACCATGTGCTCCTGCAGTTTGCAATACAAAGGAATGCTGAAACTAAGACAAGTCAAACACGCATTCTGGACTTTAAGAGAGCTGACTTCCAAAAAATGAAGGAATTACTGAGCGGCATTCCATGGATGCCGATATTAAAAAACAAGGGAGTTAAGGATGGATGGGAGTTTTTCAAAAGTGAAATACTCAAGGCGCAAATGCAAACAGTGCCAACAAAGAAGAAAAATAAGACAAGTGCAAAGAAGCCAGAATGGATGTCCAAAGAACTTCTAACCAAGCTAAAGCTCAAAAGTGACATGCACAAGAACTGGAAAAGGGGAGAAATCACCAAAGAAGAATTCAAACATATAGCCAACACCTGTAGGGAAAAGGTTCGCAAGGCTAAAGCGCAAAATGAGCTCAGGCTTGCCAGGGACATAAAAAACAACAAAAAAGGCTTTTTTGCTTACGTTGGTAGAAAAAGGAAGAAAAAGGAGGCGATAGGGCCATTGCAAGGAGAAGATGGGGTGATGGCGACAGGGGACAGGGAAAAGGCAGAACTACTTAATGCCTTCTTTGCCTCAGTCTTCTCACAAAAAGAAAGCCATCTTCAACCTCAGAAACATGGAATGGACGAAGGATTGGGGGAAATCCAACCCCAAATAGGGAAACAAGTTGTCCAGGAACACCTGGCCACTCTAAACGAATTCAAGTCCCCAGGGCCAGATCAGCTACATCCAAGAGTACTGAAGGAACTAGCGGAAGTTATTTCAGAACCACTGGCAATTATCTTCGAGAGTTCTTGGAGAACGGGAGAAGTCCCAGCAGATTGGAGGAGGGCGAATGTGGTCCCTATCTTCAAGAAGGGAAAAAAGAACGACCCAAACAATTACCGTCCGGTCAGCCTCACATCAATACCAGGCAAAATTCTGGAAAAGATCATTAAGGAAGTGGTCTGCGAACACTTAGAAACAAATGCGGTCATTGCTAATAGTCAACACGGATTTACCAAAAACAAGTCATGCCAGACTAACCTGATCTCTTTTTTCGATAGAGTTACGAGTTGGGTCGATACAGGGAATGCTGTGGATGTAGCATACCTGGATTTCAGTAAGGCCTTCGACAAAGTCCCCCACGACCTTCTGGCAAACAAACTAGTAAAATGTGGGCTAGACAAAACTACGGTTAGGTGGATCTGTAATTGGCTAAGCGAACGAACCCAAAGGGTGCTCACCAATGCGTCGTCTTCATCATGGAAAGAAGTGACAAGTGGAGTGCCGCAGGGCTCTGTCCTGGGCCCGGTTCTGTTCAACATCTTTATTAACGACTTAGACAAAGGGTTAGAAGGCACGATCATCAAGTTTGCAGACGACACAAAACTGGGAGGGATAGCTAACACTCCAGAAGACAGGAGCAGAATTCAAAACGATCTTGACAGACTAGAGAGATGGGCCAAAACTAACAAAATGAAGTTCAACAGGGACAAATGCAAGATACTTCACTTTGGCAGAAAAAATGGAAATCAAAGATACAGAATGGGGGACGCCTGGCTTGACAGCAGTGTGTGCGAAAAAGACCTTGGAGTCCTCGTGGACAACAAGTTAAACATGAGCCAACAATGTGATGCGGCTGCTAAAAAAGCCAATGGGATTCTGGCCTGCATCAATAGGGGAATAGCGTCTAGATCCAGGGAAGTTATGCTCCCCCTCTATTCTGCCTTGGTCAGACCACACCTGGAATACTGTGTCCAATTTTGGGCACCACAGTTGAAGGGAGATGTTGACAAGCTGGAAAGCGTCCAGAGGAGGGCGACTAAAATGATGAAGGGTCTGGAGAACAAGCCCTATGAGGAGCGGCTTAAAGAGCTGGGCATGTTTAGCCTGCAGAAGAGAAGGCTGAGAGGAGACATGATAGCCATGTACAAATACGTGAAGGGAAGTCATAGGGAGGAGGGAGCAAGATTGTTTTCTGCTGCCCTGCAGACTAGGACACGGAACAATGGCTTCAAACTACAGGAAATGAGATTCCACCTGAACATCAGGAAGAACTTCCTCACTGTGAGAGCTGTTCGACAGTGGAACTCTCTCCCCGGGGCCGTGGTGGAGGCTCCTTCTTTGGAGGCTTTTAAGCAGAGGCTGGATGGCCATCTGTCGGGGGTGCTTTGAATGCGATTTCCTGCTTCTTAGCAGGGGGTTGGACTGGATGGCCCATGTGGTCTCTTCCAACTCTACTATTCTATGATTCTATGATTCTATGATTTAATCCTGCAAAGGTTTGGACATCCGTTCCCATTATTCCTGACCATCAGCCAAATGCACTGGAGCTTTGGGGAGAGGAAATCCAAAACAACTTGAGAGTTAACTTTTAAGAACTTGGAAGCGACAGAATCAGCAAATAATGATCTGCAAAGAAAATGTATTTCCCATGCTTCAGGTGAAGAGAAGCAGGTGCAGGATACAGTCAGGAGAAGGGCAAATTCCTTTTCTTATTCATTGTCGCTTCATTACCTTGAAATATGAAGACTCTCATAAGCACGTCATACTTAGAAGTGCCCTCCAGTGTAGTTTATTCCCAGATAAGTATGTGTGGGATAGATTGCATGCCTCCTTTGTTATTCATGGGAGGCCTCGACTACAATAGCTCCTTTAATATGTGTATGTGTGTGCATGCTTGTGCATTTAGTACACCTCTGATTAATGATTTCTGAAGAGTTCAACTAAATTGGAGTGATGGTCATCCTATTTGCCTAATTTGTATAGTGTTGGAGGGCTCAAACACCCATCTCCCTGTTCGTGGGTCAACGCAAAAGATATTTCTTCTTTGTATGGCTGTTATAAGTAAAGGTAAAGGTTTCCCCTTGACATTAAGTCTAGTCATGTCCGACTCTGATAGGTTAGTGCTCATCTCAATTACTAAGCCGAAAAGTCGACGTTGCCCGTTGACATCTCCAAGGTCATGTGGCTGGCATGACTACATGGAGTGCTGTTACCTCCCCGCCGGAGCAATATCTATTGATCTACTCACATTTGTGTGTTTTCGAACTGCTTGGTTGGCAGAAGCTAGAGCTAACAGCGGGAGCTCACACCACTCCCTGGATTCGAATCTCCAGCCTCTCGGTTAGCAAGTTCAGCAGCTCAGCGGTTTCTGCCTGCCATTAGTACTGTATTTGTATATTACGTAAGTCAGCAAAATATCTGTTCATCAGTGATCATTTCTCCAATGTTAGTGGATACAGATCAACTGCATATCCCCAAGTGAAAGGATCAAGGCAATTTATGCAAGTTAAAATTCCTCGCAGTTGTGTTGCCAACATGCAGTGGATCTGAGGACGTGTGCCAATGACTACACCGCTCCGATGTGTTTTATATTTAGCTGCATTCTGATTATCTAGGCAATAGTGCACCTGAACAATGTTTTATATTTAGTTTCATCTCAAATGCATTTGCAAAATTGCCTCATGGGATATAATCCAAGCTGATGTGTTTCCTTACGAAATTTGCTTACTGAAGATAGTTGTCAGGCTCAGTTGCTTTACTGAATGAGCACAGAATAAATCTTGGTAAAGACAGGGGAGAATGAAGTGCTGAGAATCTAGACAGCAGTACGATTTAACAAGGATAGCTGCATTGCAACTGAGTGCAAATTATTTTTTCAAATACAAAAATGCAAATTTTGGTATAAACAAGTCTTTAATGCAAGTATGCATTGAAATTTGGATTGGGTTATGCACGTTCCAATAAAAGCTGTGATATTCAATAAGGGGATGTCTTTAAAATGGTAGGCCTGTGTGAAATATTCCCTTTCCTGCCACTTTTACATAAACGTACTGATTACATCATATCTTCATTGTTTCAAAAATGCCTATATTTCCCCAAAATCAGTGCCTGCGATTGCTGTGTTTTTGGAAAGTGAAGAGGAATATGAAAACACAGTGGGGTCAGATGGCTCCTCTGTGATAGGGATTGTATCATATAGAAACATACTAATATGAAAACCAATGAATATCACACACCTCTGCAATGGGTTAAAGCCTTGTGCTGGCTGGACTGCTGACCTGAAGGTTGGGTGGCTAACCTGAAGTTTGCCCGTTCAACTCCAACCCGGGGAGAGCGTGGAGGAGCTCCCTCTGTCAGCTCCAGCTCCATATCGGGACATTAGAGAAGCCTTCCACAAGGATGGTAAAGCATCTAAAAGGAAAATAAAAACATCTGCATGTCCCCTGGGCAATGTCCTTGCAGACGGCCAATTCTCTCACCCCAGAAGAGATTTGTAGTTTCTTAAGTCCTAACACACACACACACACACACAAAACTTCTGAAATTGTAAAATGGAGCTGTTTTGGTTATGCATGGTCCCATAATCACTCTTGTGCAATGCCTTGCTAACCCTGCCTTCCTGCCCTGGTCAGTATGTGTATGTCTTAAAATTTATTTTTGCCACAATTGTGCAAAATTATTTTTAAAAACAAAAAAGAAAAAAGAAACCAAAGCAACCTCACCCTGCTTGGGGATAGCAAGGATGAGAGAAGGAGAATCATGCTCACCCAGACCAAGTGACTACTGGAATATCGGAAACAAACTAGTCAAATGTGGGCTAGGCAATGCTACGAGGGTTGAATGAAAAGTAATGTCTCCACCTTCGTAACTCCTCAACAGATGACAGTACTGTTATGCGGCAGGTACTGGCTTGTTCAGTAGACTCTCCCCTACAGTTCCATTTGGCAGGAAGCCTTAGCATTGAACGGTTGTGTTGTTAAAGTGCGAAGTATGGAACCCTGCACAGACGGTCAGTCAATGCGACTTAAGCAATGTGCAGCCACTGAATTCTTGGCAGCAGAAGGTGTCACCCCAAAGGAGATTCATCAGAGAATGCAAGCTGTTTATGGTGATTGTATTGATGTGAGTACTGTGCGTCGTTGGGCAAGTAAGTTTAAAGATGTTGAGGTGGGAACATCTGACTTGCATGACAAACAAAGAGTTGGACGTCCTGTGACAGCAACCACCGAGATTCACAAGCAAAAGGTTGACAGATTGATTCAGGACGATCGCCGTATCATGCATGTATAAATTTTGTATTTTGAATACAGGGACCTTTGATTCTACAGCAAGATCCATACATTGGCTGTTTTAGGGATTCTTAATACTGGAAGTCCTGTTTTCCTGTTTTGAGGGGGAAAGTGGAAATATAAGATTTCCTTTAAAGGAAGGTTGAGCAGAAGGAAATATAGTACAGCCCCCTTACCCATAGATTCAGTATTCACAGTTTCACTTATCTACACTCCAAAAAAGATCTCCCTCTAGAAGTGTTTGTGGGCAAGGTCCTCCAGTATGCATCTATGGCAGTGTTTCTCAACCTGGGGGTCAGGACCCCTAGGGGGTCACCATAGGCTAGTATTTTCTGTTGGTGATGGGGGTTCTATAAATCCCAGCAACTACAACTCCCAAATGACAAGATCAATCTCCTCCCCACCCCCACCAGTATTCAAATTTGGGCATGGTCGCCATAGACCAGTGTTTTCTGTTGGCCATGAGGGTTCTGTGTGGGAAGTCTGGTTCCATTCTATCGTTGATGGGGTTCAAGGGCTCTTTGATTGTAAGTGAACTATAAATCCCAGCAGCTACAACTCCCAAATGTCTAGATCTATTTTCCCCAAACTCCACCAGTGTTCAGATGTGGGCATATTGAGTATGCATGCCAAGTTTGGTCCAGATCCATCACTGTTTTAGTCCACAGTACTCACTGGATGTAGGTGAACTACAACTCCAAAACTCAAGATCAATGCCCACCAAATCCTTCCAGTATTTTCTGTTGGTCATAGGAGTTCTGTGTGCCAAGTTTAGTTCAATTCCATCGTTGTTGGAGTTCAGAATGCTCTTTGATTTTAGGTTAACTATAAATCCTAGCAACTACAACTCCCAAATGACAAAATCCCCCAACCCCACCAGTATTTAGATCTGGGCGTATTGGGTATTTGTGCCAATTTGGTCCAGTGAATGAAAATACATCCTGCATATCAGATATTTACATTACGATTCGTAACAGTAGCAAAACTACAGTTACGAAGTAGCAACAAAAATAATTTTATGGTTGGGGTCACCACAACATGAGGAACTGTATTAAGGGGTCACGGCATTAGGAAAGTTGAGAACTACTGATCTATGGTATACTTCTGGCCCAAGTAGTACAGTCAAAACATAGAGTTCACTAGTATTATCTAGTATTCACTAGTATTATCAGGAGCCTCCGGTGGCCTAGGGGATAAAAGCCTCGTGACTTGAAGGTTGGGTTGCTGACCTGAAAGCTGCGAGGTTTAAATCCGACCCGGGGAGAGCGCGGATGAGCTCCTCTATCAGCTCCAGCTCCATGTGGGGACATGAGAGAAGCCTCCCACAAAACATCAAAAACATCCGGGCATCCCCTGGGCAACGTCCTTGCAGACGGCCAATTCTCTCACTCCAGAAGCAACTCCTGTTGCTCCTGACACGAAAAAAACAACAACTAGTGTTATCCATGGTTTCAGATATCCAAGGGGGTTCTGTAATGTATCCCCCACAGATGTGGGGATTGTACAGTATTGATCAGCTAAAGAGCTTTTTGTGGAGTGGGATTGTTGTAGAATGGAAAGGATTTCTCACCTTCAAATATAACAGTATCATTATTTCCTGCCTCCTGCCTACATTTTGCCTGGAGAAACTTGCAGCAAGAAGAGAGGGATTTTTGTGTGAAAGGATGTAACACAATTGATTTCTGAACAAATCCCTGAGCTCAGAACTCTTTTGACTCCAATCTGATGCGTTTTGCACCAAGCTCTGGCGAGTTGATCTAGGGTTTTAGTACAAAACAACAAAGGAAATCCCGCAAGCCTGATATCTGCCTACCTCTCCTTTAACATTGACAGAGGTCTGGTGTATGTTACCCAGAATGTTACCCAGAAAACAGTTTGACAGGTTACTCCATGAACCAAGAAAGTTCTCAGGAGGAGATTTACAGTAGCTGAAGAAACTATGGGTCAGAGCTTAATTCTTCAAAGAGGTCAGGTTATCACCCAAGTGACTAGATGTAGATGGATATTCTCAGATTAGAAGAGAGACTCGTTTTGCAGAGTCAAGGTGTGTCACAATTCTGCACAATCCTTTCAAAGGGCAAGAAAAGTCTTTTTTTTCTATCTTAAGCTGGGTGGATAAAGAAATGTCTATGCAGGCATCTTCTAAAGAGCTAGTCTCGTAATTCTTTTGCAGTAAATTCAACACCTTTAAAAAACCAGAGCTGAGAAAGTTAATTTTTAGACTCTACTTTCCAAAATTATCCATTGACCATGTTGGCTGCAGGGAATCTGGGAGCTGTAGTTCAATAAGTAGTTTGTTCTAGATTAGTAAAAGAATAAGAAATGCACTCCATTTATTAAGAAATTATATAAACATCACCTTTGGTGGTCCAAAGTTCTTATTTGTAAAAAACAAAACATAGTGATGTTATAGCTATATATATCCTGCTTTACTGGTTTTAAAAATAGTTTGTTGTGCTTTGATATAACCATTTTTTTCGTGTCAGGAGCGACTTGAGAAACTGCAAGTTGCTTCTGGTGTGAGAGAATTGGCCATCTGCAAGGACTTTGCCCAGTGGACGCCCAGATATTTTTCCATCCTGTGGGAAGCTTCTCTCATGTCCCTGCAAGGGAAGCTGGAGCTGACAGACAGGAGCTCACCCTGATCCCTAGATTTGAACTCCTTATGTCAGGAGTCCTGCCGGCACAAGGGTTTAATCTATTGCACCACTAATCATCATCATCATCATCATATAATAATATATCATTATAATACATAATAATTTGCATTATCCAAAAATACATTACACAGTCCTAAACACTTGGGAAGTGTTCAACTTGTGATTCTATAATACGAAATCCAGCATATACATCTTGTTTGCTGTGTCATACTCTGTCTTTGTATCAATAATAAGGAAATATGCCCAGGACTTTCCGGGGGGAGAACAACAGCTTGCAGGCGATGAGAGCCAGGGGCACAGAAGGGGTAAAGGGGTGCCACAGGAAAGGAAAGAGCAAAAGCAGAAGGAGCAGGAGGAAAATGAGAAGGAGGGCACCCAGACAGATGAAGAAAAAGAAGAGGAAGATGAAGTTGAAGAAGTGGAAGAAGATGAAAAAAGTGGGGGAACAGACTAACAAATAAAGGGACATTAAGAGTAATGAACTGATTATTGGGAAATACAATATGTTTCTTTTGCTGACTGGGATGGGGAAAAGGTGGGGGGATGGGATTGAGTAGATTCAAATGTCTGTACAAAATTTAAAAATCATGTCTTGTAACATTAACGGTTTGAATAATGGCTATAAACGTAAGAAAGTGGTTCATTTCTTGCAGAAAATCAAATCAGACATAGTGTGTTTGGTTGAGACACATCTGATATACAAGGATAGTCACCTGTTAAAAAGAGAAAGGCTGGGCCATTTATTCACAGCATGTAACAGTAAAAAGACCAATGGAGTACTCTTCTATATAAAAAAAGATCTGGCACCAGAGAAAATATTCTGTGATGAGGATGGCAGAATATTAATAATTAAAGTATATATACAAAAAGCCCCTGTACTATTAGTTGGAGTCTACGCACCAAACAACAAACAAAAACTGTTCTATAAAAAATTGACACGTATATTAGCAGAATATGGGGAAAAGGAAATGTTATGGATGGGGGATTTTAATGGAGTCATGGTGCCCAAAGAGGACAGAGATAGTAAAGTTAAAAAGGACAGGAAGGAAGGCCGACTCCCAGGATCCTTCCTAAGGGAAATTCAGTATTGGGAACTTTATGATATCTGGAGAGTCCACAATCCAACAAGGAAAGAGTATTCATACTATTCACATAGACATGGCACATCCTCAAGAATTGATCTGATATTTGGCACTAAGGAACTAGTGGGTAAAACAGAGAAGACTGAATTATTACCAAGAGTATTAGCCGACCATAATCCGATATTAATGAAATTAAGAGTGGGATATAAAAGAAACAGAGCCTGGAGAATGAATGATTATATTTTGAAAATCAAGTCACATAGGGAAAAAATTAGAATGGGGATTAATAATTACTTTAAGGACAATGCTAAAGAAGAAATGAAGGAGGGAATAGTCTGGGATGCTGGTAAAGCAGTAATTAGAGGGTTATTGATACAACAAAACTTGATCTGGTACAAAGGAAAAAATAAGGCCCAACTGGAGTTGTTATCAAAAATCAGGACAAAGGAATTAGAAATAGAAAAAGAAAAAGGTACAAAGACAAGACTACAAGGTGAACTAAAAAAATTGCACCAACAATACAAACAGCTAATTGCTAGTGAAATAGAAAGGAAAGTTATGTATAATAGATACAACTTTTTTGAAAATGCAAACAAACCAGGGAAATTATTAGCTTGGCAAATAAAAGATGCAAAGAAAAAACCATTGATAATGAGGATAAAAAATAAAGGAGAAACTGTCACCGATTCACAACAGATACAAAAACTATTCGAAGAATATTATGCCAACATATACAAAAAAACTCAGGGGGAGATTAAGACAATCTCCCAGTATGTAGAGGAGACAAACTTAAAACAAATTTCAGAAGCAATGAAAGCTGACTTAGACAAACAAATTACACCAGAGGAAGTAATCAGGACAATAAATATGGCTAAAGTAAATAAGTCCCCTGGGGCAGATGGACTTTTGACCCTATACTATAAAACGTTTAAGGAAGAGCTAGTACCACAGTTGGTGTCAGTGATGAATGTGGTCTTGAAAAAGGGGGAACTTCCAGAATCTTGGAAGGAATCCATAATTGTTTTAGTCCCTAAACAGGATAAAGATTTAGACTTAATTATAGACCAATATCATTGCTGAACTGCGATTACAAAATATTTGCCACTATATTGGCAAATAGAATTAAGCAAGCTCTAGCACAGATCATTCATAAAGACCAGGTGGGGTTTCTCCCAGGAAGACAAGTAAATCAAAACATCAGACTGATATTGAACACCCTGGAAGTAGCAGAAAAAGACCCAAATAGAGATTTGGCATTGTTCTTTATTGATGCAGAAAAAGCCTTTGACCATGTTAGATGGGATTATTTGGAAAAAGTGTTAGAAAAATTTGAAGTTGGCCACCAATTCAAAAGGGCAGTAGGGGCTATATACACTAATCAAAGAGCAAGGTTAAACATCAATGGTCAACTATCAGATTACATCGACATACAAAAAGGGACCAGACAAGGTTGCCCTCTGTCCCCACTATTATTTATTATGGGTCTGGAAATCTTAAATGTCAGAATAAGAGAAGAGAAGGAAATTACGGGTTTAAAGATCAGTGACCAAGAACTAAAAATTAGGGCTTATGCAGACGATATAGTCTGTATTCTAACTAACCCACTACAAAGTATTAAAAAAGTATTGGACATTATTCAAAGACATGGTGACATATCAGGATTTATTATAAACAAGGAAAAATCTAAGTTTTTAGTAAAAAAATATAGATGCTAAAAGCTGTAAGAAACTGGAGGCCGCAGCAGACTGCGAGGTGATCCCAAAAGTAAAATATTTAGGTATATGGGTCACAAACAAAAATATCAATTTATTCCAGGATAATTACGTCAAAGTATGGGAAGACATTAAAAAAGATCTTACTAGATGGCAAACAATCCCACTAACATGGATGGGCAGAATTGCAGTAATAAAGATGATGGTACTCCCCAAAATGCTATTCCTGTTTCAAAATATACCCATTATCAAAGGAATAATTTTTTTTGAGAAATGGAAAAGAAAGATTACAGATTTTATTTGGGCTGGAAAAAGAGCGAGGATAGCATACCGGAATTTATTTGATGATAAAGGAAGAGGGGGGCTAAGCTTACCCGATCTAAGGACCTATTACGAGGCTGCAGCTCTGTCCTGGATGAAGGAATGGATAAAATTAGAAAATAAGACCCTATTAAATTTGGAAGGATATGAATTAAGATTCGGCTGGCATGCATATGTATGGTACGATGGAGACAAATTAAATAAAGACTTTAATAAACATATAATTAGAGGGGGACTATTAGACATTTGGAAAAAATATAGAAAAGGTATGGAACCGAAAACATCCCTTTGGTTGAAGCCATTAGAAGCAGTTATAAGACCAGCCTTAAGTGTAGAAACAAGAACATATAAAGAATACCTTATTAGAGAAAATGAAGAATGGAAATTAAAAGGGCGGGAAGAATTGGAGATTAATGATTGGTTTCGATATCACCAATTGCATGAAAGATATAAAAAAGATATGAGGGTTGGTTTCGCAACTAAAAAATCAGAAATGGAAAGAATATGGGAAAAGGGAAATAAAGGGTTAATATCCAGATTATACAAATACATATTAAGTTATAATATGGAGGATAATACAGTCAAGACAGTAATGATATCCTGGGCCAAGGACCTAGGTAGGCCAATAGAATTGGATAACTGAGAGTACCTATGGAACAAAGAATTCAAATTCACAATATCTGGATCAATTAGGGAGAATCAATATAAAATGTTTTATAGATGCTATATCACCCCAGCAACATTGGCAAAAATAGATAAATCACAACAAGGTATTTGCTGGAGGTGTAGGAAACAGAAAGGGACATTCATCCACATGTGGTGGACGTGTATGACCATACAGGCATTTTGGGACAAGGTAATTAAAGAGACTAATAAAATGCTACATAATAAGATTAAAAAAAGCCCAGGATTGTGTCTATTAGGTCTACATAGAGAAAACAATAACCAAAAGGACCAAGAAATATACCAATATAGCTTTGCGGCAGCAAGATTGACCATAGCCAAAGACTGGAAAGGGGAAAAAGGTTTAACTAAAAAGGATTGGAGAGAAAGAATGCGGGAATATATGCTAATGGCCAAACTTACCAACAATAGGAAGAACAAAAGTAATGAGGACTTTTTAGAAACATGGAAGCTGGCCATAGCATATCTGAATAAGGAGTCAGTAACATAGAGGAGTTCCATTAGGAATTTAGGGTTACTATTAACAAGGATAGATAAATTGGCTTAAAGGCTTCATAGTGCTTCAGGGTTGGAAGTCATGGTGAAGGGTGCACGGGTGTGGGGAAGGGGTTTTATTTTATGTGGGATAGGGGTTTTGGGTGCGTGCAGGGTTTGTTGTGTGTAATACGTTGTATGTTTTTGTTTTGTTTGAATGTTAGGGTAAACTCTTATATTTAATTTCTAAAAAAAAAAAAATGAATAGAAACCTGGATTGAGAGTGGTGGATGACATGTGGAAAGAGCAGTTCTATATGTTTTGAGTAACAGATAATAATATGTACTGTGTTAGAATTGGCAGGCTGGTTGACTAATGTAGATATGCATGTACATTTCAAAATGATTGTTTTCTGACTATATTTGCGATAATTTGCTGTTTTGTTATGTAACGTTTCATTAATAAACTGTTTACCCACAAAATAATAATAATAATAATAATAATAATAATAATAATAATAATCCCTACTCACCTGTCCTCGTGACTCTAAGCAGGTTAAAGCATAATTGAAACACATAAACATTGTAAAAATTCTATAAATACATATATTATGTATTTCTATAAAATAATAAAATGGCATGATTTATAGATGAATTAATAAAAAACAATAGAAACACATTTAAATTGATTTTAAAAAAATATATAGTGCCAAAAGAAAATAAACTGGCAGTAAAAGATCAATCAATGTGAGAAATTGTTCATATGTCACTTAGGATGGAACGTGAACTAAGAAACAATATAATGGGAACTAGATCATGAACTTTGTCCAATATGTTGCAATTTAAATCTGCTGTGGTGCTGTTGTAGCCTGTTGGTAAGGAGTCCCAATTGTCCCTATTGTTGGGGGAATTACTGGTTAATATCCCCAAATGGCCTATGGGTGTTTTCTCAATAGCTAGGAAAGAATAGAATCTTCCTACAATGTTCTGAATGATGGAAAACCATCAAAAGGTGAGGTAGAGTTTCACATAAGCCCCCAAGACAAGTTGGGTAATGATTTTGGAACTGAGGCCCCTTCGACACTGCCATATAAAATCCAGATTTTCTGCTTTGATTTTCTCAGTCCCCTTCTACACTGCCATATAATCCAGATCATCAAAGCAAATAATTCACATTATCTGTTTTGGACTGGATTATATGTTAGTGTAGACTCATATAATCCAGTCCAAAACAGATAATGTGAATTATTTGCTTTGATGATCTGGATTATATGGCAGTGTAGAAGGGGACTGAGAAGCAATAAGGGAAAACACCAAAAACAAAAACAAAAACCAGACGCTGGGCCACCACTTTTGGGGGGATTTGAGGTGTGACAGCATTGGTCATACTACACGAGGGATTCAGGTAGTCCAACAGATACATAATAGTTTGCAAATATTTTTATTTCAAAAGAAACATACGTTTTTATTTGTTATCAGGTTAAGTTATGGTGACCCTATGGATGAGGAATTCCTTAGTCACCCTACCACCCAGGTCATGACTTTCTTGATTTAATCAATCCATCTTTTCATACTGCCTCCCATGGGCCCTTCCACGCAGCCTTATATCCCAGAATATCAAGGCAGAAAATCCCACAATATCTTATTTGAACTGGGTTTTCATAGCAGATATTGTGGGATTTTCTGCCTTGATATTCTGGGATACAGGGCTGCGTGGAAGGGCCCCATGTTACTAAGCATTATAATCTTTTCCACTGGGTCATATTATTTCATGATATATCCAAAGTATGACAGCTTCAGCCGAGCCATTTTTGCTTCTGACAAGAGTTTAGGCTTATTTTGCCCTTGAGTAAGTGTCGCAGTTTCTCACTTCTTGCCGAAACTATGAACAAACACGGATATTTTTGCCAAAATGTTTTTCCTGCAGCCTTTGCAAAATGAGAGAGTCTGCAGGAGGGGAAAAGGCAGGCTACAGGCAAAAGCCGCAGTTATTAATCAATGAGTGAGGAGGTTTTGGAAAGGGGCTGTAACACTATGTTGCACATTTTTTGCTCTTGGATTATAAATGCCATTTCCTAATTGGTTCTATTATAAAAACATGGAAAAGTGTATTAAACTGCAAAAACCTTGTTTTTGCGGTACATCCTGCAGCACATTTTTCTCTAGTTTTTCAATGAATATCTGCTATAGAGTCTCAACCAATTCAACATGGTTTGTGTCAGACACAGGAACAATGTACAGTAGAGTTTCACTTATCCAACACTCGCTTATCCAACGTTCTGGATAATCCAACGCATTTTTGTAGTCAATGTTTTCAATACATCGTGATATTTTGGTGCTAAATTTGTAAATACAGTAATTATTACATAGCACTACTGCGTATTGAACTACTTTTTCTGTCAAATTTGTTATATAACATGATGTTTTGGTGCTTAATTTGTAAAATCATAACCTAATTTGATGCTTAATAGGCTTTTCCTTAATGTCTCCTTATTATCCAACATATTCGCTTATCCAACATTCTGCTGGCCCGTTTATGTTGGATAAGTGAGACTCTACTGTATAATTACTACTTTCAAAGTAACTACCACACAATTAAACAGGAAATAACACTTTCAAACAGGAACATAACTTTTTTTCAAATTTTGTAACATAGTGTAATTTCTTCTTGCTCTGAAGGAAGTATTTTGAACACTGTATTGAGATTGGTGCAGCAGGTTAAACTGCTGAGCTGCTGAACTTCCTGACCAAAAGGTCGGCAGCTCAAATCCAAGGGGTGAGCTCCCACTGTTAGCCCCAGCTTCTGCCAACCTAGCAGTTTGAAAATATGCAAATGTGAGAAGATCAATAGGTACCACTCGGGCAGGAAGGTAACGGCGCTCCATGCAGTCATGCCAGCTACATGACTTTAGAGATGTCTAGGGACAACGCTGGTTATTCGACTTAGAAATGGAGATGAGAACCAACCACCAGAGTTGGCCATGACTAGACTTTATATCAGGAGAAAACCTTTACTTTTTCCTTATTGAGATTAAAGTGAGATGTAGTGGTTTGGGCATTGGGCTACAAGTCTGGAGACCAGGGTGTGAATCCAAGCCTGACCATGAAATCCCTGGGGGCCCCTTTACACTGCCATATAATCCAGATTATCAAATCTGGATAAGACTGTGTAGAAGGTGCCTGGGTGATCTTGGGCAAGTCATACCCTCTCAGACTCAGAGGAAGGCAAAGGCTCTTTGAACAAATCTTGCCATGGAATTTTGCAACTCCATGATAGATTTGCATCACACCGCAAGCCGATAGCCTATTGGTCAAGGAAGAAGGCCAAGAATATGTGTTGTCGAAGGCTTTCATGGCCGGAATCACTGGGTTGTTGTGCATTTTCCAGACTATATGGCCATTTTCCAGAAGCATTCACTCCTGACATTTCGCCCACATCTCTGCCATAGATGTGGGTGAAACGGCAGGAGAGAATGCTTCTGGCACATGGCCATACAGCCTGGAAAATGCACAGCAACCCAGCCAAGAATATATAGGTTCAAACTAGAAGAACAGTTCTACAATCAAAGTGCTTTGGAACACATTAGCCAAACTTGATTTATTTTTGTATAACTTGGCATCGCGTGCAGCACAGCAGGAAAACATATGGCCCTTCAGATATTATAGAACTGTAGTGCTCATCATTCCCTACCATTCGATTTGCTGTGTAGGATCAATGAGAACCATAGACCCTGCAAAGGAAGAGGACACCATTTAATCTCTCCTATAGAATGCTCTTTTTCAAAAATTCTTGTTCTAATATGTTTGCTGAGATAACATGACCGCAGGAGAGGGAACATTTGTGGATGGGTGCATCTACACTGTAGAATTAATGTAGTTTGACAGCACTTTAACTGTCATGGCTCAACACTGTGAAATCCTGAGAGCCGTAGTTCAGTGAAGCACAAGCACTCTTTGGCAGAGAAAATGAAAGAACTTATAAAAAGTCAACTTCCATGATTCCATAACATTGAAACATGGCAGTTAAAGCGGTGCCACACTGCATTATTTCAGTGTAGATGCACCAGTTGACTTCTCTAAGGAGAAGATAACTGGGCAAAGGAAGGGATGAAGCCGTTTCTGTATCTCACAAGTTCTTCCATACAGCATATTCTTCATTCTGCATTAATGGAGAGTGCATTGTAATGGGAGTGGGTTGGATGGCCACATCAGAACACCTTTGCCCTGTAAGGAATATATTTTGCCCCACTCTCCATTCATTTGATAACTGAACAAAGCAGCTAGAAATTCCAGTACAATATGCTGCCTCCTTCCTCTGTGTAATGCTGGGAGATGAGAAAGGTTGCCAGAAAAATGTTCTCAGCTAAGAGTACAACCAGCACACTATAAATCACCTTTAAACAGAAAAGGGAAGGAGTGAAGAAGCAATGTTTGCAAATTAAGGTTAATTTATTAACCTGATTTAAATAGCAAAATATTGTGATAAAATACATATTTATTTTTAACGCTAAGACTAACACTGTTCTTGGAAGTATTAATAATAATCATGGCAAAGTGGGAATGAAGGAGGCATAATGTTAAGGCACAGGGACTGCATGGGGTGGTGTTGTTGATGTGGCAAAACTGTTGATGATCCACAAAGAAATCCACACACACACCAGATTCCTAGAACTAATTTTACCAGGACAATTGTGTGTGGACTGTGCTGCTTGTGAATTTGCAGGAATGCTCTCCTGCTCTAGCATGCATAGCTTTTATTCATCACATATGAGGGGTGCCAACTTTTTCAGCTTTCTTTTTTGGCAGCAAAGTGCCTTGGGTCAGAAAACGCCATGGCATGAGAATAGGAATCACACTCTTAAAAGTGTTCACAATGTCAACGAGCAATTTAGAGCAGCATTGAATAGTGAGATCTAAACTGTGGGTTAAGCCTGGTGAGAAAAGAATCCAATAATTTCCAGAATATAACTCACCAAGTCGAAGCAGAAGCCACCGAGGCATTTTATTTAAATTCAGCTGAAAGTGATGCCAGCCTGTGATAGTTTGCCAAAAATAGACTAAGATACATAACATAGCAAAGTATGCACGTTTATATAGTTTTCAAATTCCTACTACCCTTGGCTGGACCCAGCCTTGCTGTGATTGGCAGGGGCTCCCTGGAGTGGTGGGAGCTTGACACGCCTCAGCCAATGAGAGAGCGCCACCTGCCTGTGACGTCTCTCCCTGGCTGGCCAATGGGAGAGACGGAGGCGCGGCAGCAGGAGAAACTAAGGCAATCATATGTTGATGAAAGGATTAATGAGTGACCCTATGTTGGGTCCATTGTCAAGTGGTCCAGTAAGAGCCCCCAGGGCCCTGCTAGCTGGACCTGTCTATTGATATACTGATTGAAATAACAAGTCCTTAGAATAAGGGTCTGACACCTAAATGCCAGTTCCATTGTTAACAGGGCAACATTATCCACAGTTTTGATGGGATTAAATGATTCTGAGTCCAAGGAAGGGAAATGGCTCTGTCTTGACAACTGAAGCTTATCCTTGCCTTGATTGGAATGTCCAAAGGTTGCTCCATTCTTAAGTGGTCTGGCCTTGCCCTCCGAAGCTTAAGAAGGTGTCCATTGTTTTATTTCCAGATGATGATTATGATAATCCATTGAGGTAGGATATGGCCTGGGGCAGGCAGGTGGCACCCAGGTCAGGGTGGAATACTGGCCAAAGGTTCACATCAAGGTCACTGTGCTTCACTTTCTAAGGGTCAAGATAACATAAAGAATAATAATAAAAATATAAAATTGATAGGAGACACATGTGGAACACACAATGGAGGAGAAATATGAGATCCAGCATCCCCATGTGTTGGGAGAACACAGGTTATCCATGGGGCTTGCAGGAGGCTCCTATCTCCACTGAGTTTCCATGGGGGACAAAGAAAAGGGATCCCAGAAGCTCCCCAGCAGCCCATCAGACAAAAAGGCTTTTTGGGGTTCCCCTAGAATTGGGAGATGGCGCAAAGGGTACAAAGGGGCTCAATGCAAGAAGGGGAAATGAATGGCAAGGGAAAGATTATAAAGCATAATGTTTGCTTGGCTAACCTTTAGCCTAGATATGTAAATGTTTCTCAGCTCAAAAGGGAGTCCCTTTTGTTTGTGAGTCATTGACTGAGATGGGAAACAATTAGAAGAGCCGTTAATTCTTTAGCCCAGGTCTGGCTCATTGAATGTCTTGAATATTAACCAATAGAACTTCCATTTAGGAATTTCTTCCCAGCCCAGTGATTTACTTACTAAAAGTATCAGTCAGTTCTCCTCTTTGTAGATTCAACCATTTATTGGCTGCTGCAACAGAGGGACAAATCCCCCTATCCTGACTGGGGCCATCTGGTGCTGAGCAGAATTCTGGGTTTAAAAGTTTTTGTCAAAACTTTTAAAAATTCCCTAAAATCAGTAGATGTATGAATATTTCCAAAAGTTGAGGATGGTCCCGTTATCTGGTTTCATTGTACAGAAAATAGGAGATCACGCACGTAGTTCTTTTTTTTAAGTTGTTTATAAAATCTTTGAAAATTCCCCAAAATTCTGTAGATAAGTTAAATTGTTCTGAAACTTGACAGGCTAATAGTGATAAATGTGTTCTACCACTGTAGCAAGTTTCACCTCAATATGTGTAAAAACGAGAGAGAAAAGAGCTCCTGAAGTTTTCCCACTTGCACAATTACTGTAACAAGAAAGTAACGAAATTTCGTTACTCTCATTATAGTAACGAAATTTTTCACTAACAGCACTTTAGAAACATTTTAGAAACAAAACACTGGCGCCCCTGATCACACAACCTTAGTAATTATGAGCAATTACTGTAATGAAATTGTAGCGAAATGTCATTACTCTCGCTATAGAAATGATTTTTTTTTGTACTAATGACACTTTAGAAACAAAATTGGCTCCCTCTAATTTTGTAATAAGGTTTGAAACATTTCTTTCCTCGTTCTCACAGCCCTAAATGATATCAATATCCTGGCCACCTCTCAACTGATCCATTGGGAAGGTTTGATTCCTATGGCCTGACATGTACCTCCTGGCATGATTTCTATGGCCTGGCCCATATCCCCAATTACATGCCGTGTTGGTTCTATTGGACTATTTGGTTATGACCTTTTAGGATCACAACCTAATGGAGATTATGACCTGCTATGATCATAACCTATTGGGTAGCAGAGTTTCAGAGGTATACCTTTAATTTATTGGGTAATGGAAGATCACTGGGTACATAAATATCTTGTTTCTATTTGACGCTTTCAGCAGACAAAAATTGAAGTAGACTTCTTCACGTATTTAAATCTACAGGTACATTTCTTGTCAGGTCAAACTTTAAAACGTTTAGTTTGTATCCTTAGTCTTTAACAGTCTCTTCAAAACTATATTGAGATCATCCGGGGAGGCCCTCCTCTCGCTCCCACCACCGTCCAACACAGTTGGTGGGGATGAGGGAGAGGGCTTTCTTGGTGGTGGCTCCCCGGCTCTGGAATTCCCTCTTGAGAAATATTAGACTACCCTACCCTGGCCACTTTCCAGAAAAAATCTGAAAACCTGGCTATGTCAATGTGCTTTTGACTAATTTGGTTTAAACTGACGGTGTCCGTGCCTCCACTTATACCCAGCTACTGCACTTTACTCTGGTCCATCTCATCAGGGTTCTGCCTGTTATTGCACATATATAATTTTAACCACCGGCCTCCAATTTCTGAATACGCTCACTGCATCTGGCTATCATTGTTGAATTGCTTTTACTTGATTTTATTGGATGTTTTTATGGTTTTACATGTTACAAGTTAAATGTACGAATGTTGATGTATTTTATTGTATATTACTGGGCTTGGTCCCCATGTGAGCTGCCCTGAGTCCCTTTGGAAAGATGGGGTGGGATACAAAAATAATGTTATTGTTATTACTATTCCTCTGTACAGCTCTCTTTCATAACAGTCTACTTCCAAGGGACTCTAGCCTCAACTGCCTTATAACACTGGCTTCTGCACTCAAACGGACTCAAGCCTCAACTGTCTTCTAATTTCCTAACACTGGCTTCTGCACTCAAATGGACTCAAGCCTCAACTGTCTTATAACTCCTAACACTGGCTTCTGCACTCAAATGGACTCAAGTCTCAACTGTCTTCTAATTCCTAACTTACTTAGGCGATCCCTCATAGTTCGAGGATGATGGTCCTCCATTTCTTGGAAGACGCCTGTGAGTGATTTTTTTTAATGTGTAGAGGTCGGTGCACGGCTTATCAACACAGAGTCTTCACAAATTGAGGTCCCAGCAGTGGTGTGATTAACACAACGAGAGTGGCTTCTCAGTCTGTTGCAGCCTTCTTCCGCCTTCACAGCTGTTGTAACATGTACCGTGTTATCCTCCGCCTGCTCCGCCGTTGAGGTCTTCGGGTCTTCGGATTGTTCTTGATCTAGATCCTCCCCTGCGGCCACTCCTGGGAGTGTGTGACGCCTGTTGTGCCCGCAGGTTCATTGGAACACGCAAGCCCCCTCACCACGTCAAGGTGACAATCCATCGAGGGGGTTCTCAAGCCTCAACTGTCTTCTAATTCCTAACACTGGCTTCTGTACTCAAACGGACTCGAGCCTCAACTGTCTTCTAATTTCTAACACTGACTTCTGCACTCAAATGGACTCAAGCCTCAACTGTTATTCCTCAACTGCATTCTAAACAGTCACTGACTCAGTCACATGGTCTGCAGCCCTTCCCACTGCTTCAAGTACATAGAGCTAAGAAACTGCAAACCAAAGAAGACATACACTTCAGGAAATAAACCGACACATTATAAAGCAGACAAAACATGATTAAATAGAGGCTTGAGAAGGTTGCAATCTCCAACAGGTTGAGTCGTGAGCGATCTCAATCTTGTCCTGGGCGCATCCCTATTGCAGTCTTTTAGGGCGCCTTTCTCGTTGGCAGCTTCCAGGAAGCGACAGGGCGCGGGAAGAAGCCCTGGGCGGCGAGGGCGGGGCACCTCCGGACGAGAGTCAAGGGCACACGCGGCGCCGCCAGGGGGCGTGGCGCTCTGAAAAAAGGGGCGGGGAAATCGAGCTGTTGTGGAGAGCGCTTTCCCTCCCAGGAAGCGAGGCCTGACGGGAAATGTCGTTCCCAGTCTCCTCTGCTCCCATTCCAAAGCTTACCCAGGGCACTACATTTCCCGGCATGCCTTTTTGTTCCGCTTGGTTTTGTTTATCCCTCAGCCTATTTCACGAGGGGATGACGTCACCACGCCTGATGAATATGGAGGAGATTTAAAAAGGACAATGCCAGTATTCCACTTGGTGAAAGCAGTGTCCGCTTCATTAATAGTCATAGAGGGGCGGGGGGAGAAGCGGAGAAGCTTGGGGAGAAATAAAACAATGCCAATATGCCCCTTGGTGGAAGTAGGGCCTACTTCATGAATATTCATAAGGCGAGGGAATAGGAGGAGGAGAGGCTTGGCTTAGTGGGCGTTCTGAAGAGGAGAAGGTGGCGCGAGCTTGCCTCTCCCGCCCAGTCCAGTCAGTCGCTAATGGCGCGCGCGTCGAGGCAGAACCAGATGGAACGCTGGAAGCAAAGCCTGCTTCATGAATATTCATAAGGCGGGCGGGGGGGGGGAGAGGAGAGCGGGCGGGGCTTGCTCTGAGGAGGATGAGGCGCGAGTTTGTCTCTCCCGCCCAGTCCAGTATGCCAGCCGCTTGGTGGAAGCAGGGCCTGTTTCATGAATATTCATAAAGAGGGAGAAAGAGGAGGAGAGGCTTGGCTTAGTGGGCGGGGTCTTGGAAGGGAAGGCGAAGACAGAGCGGCGTTCTGAAGAGGAGGAGGGGGCTGAGGCGCGAGCTTGTCTCTTTCCCGCCCAGTCCCGTCAGTCGCTAATGGCGCGCTTGGTGGAAGCACAGCCTGCCTCATGAATATTCATAAGTAGGGGAGGGGGAAGAGGAGTGGCTTGGTGCGCGGTGCCTAGGAAGGGAAGGCGAAGAGGCGGCGGCGTTCTGAAGAGAAGGAAGCAAATCCTCTTTTATGAATATTCATAAGCGGGGGAAGAGGAGAGGAGAGGCTTGGCTTGGTGGGCGGGGCTTAGGAAGGGAAAGCGAAGAGGCGGCGGCATTCTGAAGAGGAGCAGGCGCGAGCCAATATTCCACCCGCTTGATTGGAAGCAGGGCCTGCTTCATGAATATTCATAAGAAAGGGGCGAGGAGGTGGGCGGGGCCTTAGAAGGGAAAGCGAAGAGGCAGCGGCGCCCTGAAGAGGAGGAGGAGGGAGCAAATCCTGCTTCATGATTATTCATAAGGGGGAGGGGAGGAGAGGCTTGGCTTGGTGGGCGGGGCCTTGGAAGGGAAGGCGAAGAGGCGGCGGCGTTCTGAAGAGGAGGAGGAGGTGCGAGCTTGTCTCTCTCTCTCTCTCCCGCCCAGTCCAGTCAGTCTGCTAATGGCGCGCGCGGCGAGGCTGAGGGGAGACAGCGGCGGAATGTTCGCCATGGCGACATAATCCCTCCCCCTTGGTCTCCTTTCTTCGGAACGTTCGATCAACCATCCTAATGGAACCTGCGCAGCAGCAGCAAGCCGAAGGAAGCGTCGGGAGCGACATGGGCCCTGAAGGAGCCCAGGAGAGGCGACGCAAGCGCGGGGGAGCGGCCGCGAACGGGACTCCTTCATCGGCTTCTCTGGGGGCCAACTCGCTCCTGGCGCGGAGAGGCCGCCTCAAGAGGAACCTCTCCTCCGCCGCCTCGCCTTCGCCGCTTCCCTCTCCGCTCTCTCCGCCTCCTCCTCTTCCTCCTGCCGCCGCTTCGGCCTCGCGCAGCCTGGACCGGAAGGCGCTGCTCCTGCTGCCCAAGCCCCCGCGGCAGGTCCAGCCTCTGCAGGCGGCGGAGCGGGACTGGGTGCGGCGGGACCTCCGCCGGGGCTGCGTCCATGTCTACTACTACAACTACCCCCATCACCACCATCACCACCACCACCACTGCTACCTACTGCCGGTGCTGTGCACCTTGGAGACCACCGCGGGCCAAGTGGCAGCCAGGCTGCAGCAACAGAGGAGAGGAGGCTCAGGAGGAGGCGCTCTGCGCGTCTTGGGCCAAGACGAAGAAGAAGACGAGGCCCATCTTGAAGAAGAGGAGGAGGAGGAGAAGGCCTTGATCTACCTGTCGGGCCCGGCGGTCTCCTGCCCGTCTCTCGCGGGTCTTTCCGAGCCTCTCAGCGGAGAAGGAGTTGAAGGAGAAGAAGGAGTAGGTTTTTCCTCCTCTTCGCCTTCTTCCGCCTCCTCTTCGTCTTCCTTGGAGGACTTGGAGGCCGAGGAGCCCAGAAGGAGGCGGAGGAGGCGGAAGAAGAAGGAGGCTGCGATGGGGGAAGAAGGAGAAGAAGAGGAAGGAGAAGAAGAAGGCGCCCCCTCTGCTGCTGCCGCTTCTACTACTACTAAGGCCGCGGCTTCCTCGCCTTCAGCAGCAGCAGCAACGCCTCCTCCGACGCCGCCGCCTCCATTGGGCCTCTACGTCCAGCTCCACGGAGAGACCGCCAGGCGCCTTTCTCCCAACGAGAAGCCCCTGCGGCTCCAAAGCGACTACCTCGCGCAGCTGGGCTTCCGCGACCCCTGGCGCGCCCAGGAGGAGGGCATGGACTCCGAGACCGGCTGCCTCATCCGCTTCTACGCAGGTAGGTAGTGCGATGAGTGAGTGGGTGTGTGGTGGGGGGCTGGCCCTCTGTCGGGAGGGATTGCTTTGTGCCTGCCCGCCTCGCTCCCTTTGAATCTCTCTGCTGCGCCATGCTGTGGGATCCTGGAAGCTGTGCTTCTCAGGCCTTTTCTGCACTGCCATATATAATAATAATAATAATAATAACAATAACAATAACAATATACTATAATATGATGATGATGATAATAATAACATGAGTGGGGGCTGGCCCTCTGTCGGGAGCGATTACATTGTGCCTATCTGCCGCTCTCCGTTTCAACCGTCCTGCTGCCCCATGCTGTTGGATCCTGGAAGCTGGACTTCTCAGGCCATTTCTACATTGCCATATATGTAATAATAATAACATCACACAGTCCTATACATTTGGGAAGTGTTCGATTTGTGATTTTGTGATACGAAATCCACAATATCTATCTTGTTTGCTGTGTCATATAATAATAATAATAATAACAACAACATGGGTGGGGGCTGGTCCTCTGTCGGGAGCGATTGCATTGTGCCTGCCCGCCTTGCTCCCTTTGAACCGCTCTGCTGCCCCATGCTGTGGGATCCAGGGAGCTGTGCTTCTCAGGCCATTTCTACACTGCCATATATAATGATAATAATAATAATAATAATGGGGGTGTGGGTGGGGGGCTGGCCCTCTGTCGGGAGCTATTGCATTGTGCCTGCCCGCCTCACTCCGTTTCAACCGCCCTGCTGCCCCATGCTGTGGGATCCTGGAAGCTGGGCTTCTCAGGCTCTTTCTACACTACCATATAATAATAATATAACATAACAACAATAATATAACAATATAATAACAATATAATATAAATGTAACATAATATAATAACAATATAATATAATAACAATATAATATAAATTTAACATATTATATAATATTGCTGTTGTTATATTATTAACAACAATATAAAGTAGGGTCTCACTTATCCAACATTTGCTTATCTAACATTCTGGATTATCCAACGCAGTCTGCCTTTTAGTAGTCAGTGTTTTTGTAGTCAGTGTTTTCAATACATTGTGATATATTGATGCTAAATTCGTAAATACAGTAATTACTACATAGCATTACTGTGTATTGAACTACTTTTTCTGTCAAATTTGTTGTATAACATGATGTTTTGGTGCTTAATTTGTAAAATCATAACCTAATTTGATGTTTAATAAGCTTTTCCATAATCCCTCCTTATTATCCAACATAGTCGCTTATCCAACATTCTGGTGGCCTGTTTATGTTGGATAAGTGAGACTCTACTGTAATATAAATGTAGCATAATTATATAATAACGATATAATATAGTATAATAATTTAACATAATATAATAACAACAGCAAATAGTAATAATAATAATAGTAAATGACCTCGGCCCTGTTTACCTGTCCAAACGCATCTCCCTCCATGAACCACCACTGAGATTAAGGGAGGCCCTGCTAACAGTCCTGCCACTGTCACAGGCTCGATCGGCGAAACAGGGCCTTCTCCATGATTGCCCCGCGGCTATGGAACTCCCTCCCTGGCGAGATTAGATCAGCTCCCTCCCTTCTGCCCTTTAGAAAGATGGTAAAGACCTGGCTGTGGGACCAAGCCTTTGGGGCAGTGCAATAATAGCAGCAGTAGGAAATTTCACGGCTGACTTGTGATGGTTTTAAATAATGGTTTTCATGTGAAAATAACTGATTGTATTGTTTATGTATATTTATGGTTTATTTTATGTTTGGCATTGAATGTTTGCTGTATATATATATTCGGGGTAAGAAGGACAAAATAATAATAATAATAATAATAATAATAATAATAATAATAATATGGAGCCCTCGATGGCACAGTGGGTTAAACCACTGAGCTGCTGAACTTGCTGACTGAAAGGTCGGTGGTTTGAATCCAGGGAGCAGGGCGAGTCCCCGCTGTTAGCCCCATCTTCTGCCAACCTAGCAGTTCAAAAACATGCAAATGTGAGTAGATGAATAGGTACCGCTTTGGCAGGAAGGTAATGGTACTCCATGCAATAATGCCGACCACATGACCTAGGAGGTGTCTACGGACAACGCCGGCTCTTAGAAATGGAGATGAGCACCAGCCCCTAGAGTCGGACCCGACTAGACTTAATGTCAAGGGGAAAACCTTTACCTTTTTACCAATAATATTATATAGTAATATCATAATATAGTAATTATAATAATGTATAATATAATAATATAATGTTAAAATATGCATGGAGGCAGAATAGTAATAATAACGAAACTTTATTTCTAGACCACCCCTCTCTCCTTGAAGGGGGATCTTCTTTGAACTGGATTATATGGCACTGTAGGTGGACTCAGATAAACCAGGGCCCTTCCTGTCAGGCCCTGTACCCCAGGATCTGATCCCAGGTTTTCTGTTTTCCCAGATTATCTGGCAGTGTGGACTTAGTTTCCATTAGTGCTCATCATACTTGTACACACTTCATTTTCATGTAACATCCTTTTTCTGCACCTTCTCTTTTTATACTTCCTTTTCTTTGATGACATTTTTATTGTTAACACCCCTCAACCCCACCCCCTATCACCCTTCCCTCTAACCACATATTTGCCCTATGTCTTTATCTTTAACAATGCACACAATTTCTGTGCAATATTTACATTGGCTTCGCCTCTTTCTAACCATTCTATATATGTTTTCAATTTTTAAAAAAAATTCTTCTGTTTTATCCTTCAGTGTATTTTCCTAAATAACATATGATATGATTTCGGATTGGACCTGATCATAAATATAGTTATTCTGTTTTTCTATAGTCCCATGTTTTTTGTGTTTCTATTCCCAGGCTAATACAGCCTGTCCTGTTTGAATCATCATTTTGAACAGTCCTTTTTTATATATTAAATCTTATTATTCCATAACACTCTCATTAGCATCAGTTCTGCATTCACTTTGAGCGGTATTTTAAATATTTTTCCATTTTTTCTATTATTTTTTTCCCAATTTTTAAAACTTTTGAACATTCCCACCACATATGGATATGCCAGCCTTTGCTTATACCACAATGCCAACACATTGGACGTATGTCTTTTATCATATATGGGTATTCCTGAGGTTGCATCTACACTGTAGAGTGACTCCAGTCTGATATCAATTGAACTGCCATGGCTCAAGGCTACGGGATCCCCAGAGTTGAGGTTTGGTGAGGCATCAGCCTTCTTTGGCAAAGGGAAGCTAAAGACCTTGTAAAACCACACCTACTGTGATTCGGTGGCATTGACCCATGCCAGTGAAGGCCATGTTAAACTGCATTAATTTCAATGTGTATCTGTGCCTTGGGTGGGTGGGGAGGTTGGGCATCCCTTATCCGAAATCCTCCAAAATGGTCCAGATGGGTGGCTGAGACAGTGGCGCTTTTGCTTACTGGTAGCTCAAAGTACGCAGGCTTCATGCTCAAAATTATTACAAATATTTAATATAAAATTACATTCAGGCTGTGTATACCTGTAGGGAGCCCCTGGTGGCACAGTGGGTTAAACCGCAGAGCTGCTGAACTTGCTGATCGAAAGGTCAGCAGTTCGAATCCGGGAGCAGGGTGAGCTCCCACTGTTAGCCCCCAGCTTCTGCCAACCTAGCAGTTCAAAAACATGCAAATGTGAGTAGTTCAATACGTACCGCTCAGACTTTGGTCCCATCTCCAACATATCTCCTTATTTAAACAGGTAAAGGTTTCCCCTGACATTAAGTCCAGTTATGTCTGACTCTGGGGGTTGGTTCTCATCTCCATTTCTAAGCCGAAGAACCGGCGTTGTCCGTAGACATCTCCAAGGTCATGTGGCCGGCATGACTGCATGGAGCGCTGTTACCTTCCCACCAAGGCAGTACCTATTGTTCTACTCACATTGGCATGTTTTCGAACTGCTAGATTGGCAGAAGCTGGAGCAACAGCGGGCACTCATTCCGCTCCCGGGATTTGAACCTGTGACCTTTCGGTCTGCAAGTTCAGCAGCTCAGTGCTTTAGCACACTTCGCCACCTTATCTACAGATATGCAAATACAGGTTTCCCAAAATCTGGGAGGAAAAAACATCTGAAATTCCAAATACTCCTGGTCCTGAGGATTTCGGGTAAGGGAAACTCAATCTATTAATTTTCCTGGTCTGATTGGATGAAGAATAGGACTGTGTGTATGGGGGGGAGTGTTAATTAAGGAAGGCATTTCATTTAAGCAAATGCTTTCCAGTTTTCCTTGATACCTGTTGGCTTATTTAGTGAAATTCATACCCCTCCATCCTTCTAAGAAATGTATGAAGCTTATGTTTGGGGCTTCATGTAATGCAAAGGAATTGGTGCTGGGCATCCCCTTTTCTCATTCAGATGGTTCAGAAGGGAATTCTCCCTTACATACAATACTGATGTCTGGATTGAGGTGAAAATAACACATAAACAAAGCCAGTAAATACAGAGGTGCAAATATGTATGTTACTAGAATTAACCCACGTAGCTTCTTTATTCTTGACCCATGGACAACATTGTATGTGTCAATGTTGTGCCCGAAAGCTCGGACTGGATGCTCATTTGGATCACAGAAACTATTACTTTAAAATATTTTGCTGGATATGTAGGTTGTCAACATATGGAAATATATTGGGCTTAGTTTTGTACGTTTAAATATGCTTAGGAGTGGACTGTTATTATTTTGGAGTATCCCATCCCATTGACTGGACAGGTAGATCTCAGTGGTGATTAATGGCAAAAGAAAGGGCCTTTGAAGAGGTTGCTTTGTTTGGAAAACAAGAAGACACAGAAAGCTCTTGTTCAGTTAATGTCTGTTCCTTGGACCATATGTGACCATGAAGTAGTCTTTCAGGGGGGATGTGTATATTTTATTCTGAAGCAAACATTTTAGTCCTGTGGATGGAAAAGACAGGATGACCCCTCTTTAACAAAAAAGCTTGTTACTTGTTTGACATTGTACCTTGCCTGCCAAGACCAGAAATACATGAGTATAGATTTTGTCTTCTGTATGAAATTGCTGGGTCTTTCTGTATCATGGCCTGTCTTGGGTGATTTTAAACTGCAGAGGCTGAGAGGGCTTGCTAAATAAGCGAGGCCCAAGAAATTCCCCGAACGTAAAAGATCCTGAAGAGAAATACTCTTTACGCAGCTTGTGTTTTTAGTGGTGGGTGTGAGCAAATCTATTGAAATGGTGGGACAGATTTCTACAGTTAGGTGTGCTTCTGTAGTGAAACGGGTATTCTCTGTTGGATGGGATAGATCTGTATTGTAATCACTGGGAAAAGACTATCCCTAATTCTTGTCTTGCAGATGATGCTCATGTTTGCTTCCTGGGTCTGCTATAACATCTGTGTAGATATTTTTTACTCTTTGGAAATGTGGAAATGGGAACCGGGCCCAAAATGACCTTTTTATGAGAGGAGGAGGAGTAATGTGCTTCAACATAAGGTTCAGTACATTAAGAGGTTAAACTGCATGTACTGTGTTTCCTCTTAGGTGAGGAGCCTGGGCTTGTAGTGCCTGTTCAGTACAAGATGTGAAAGCAAAACCTACACAACCATGCCAGCTGAGCTTTCACTAACAAATGCAATCTATTGACTTTTCACTTTATGTTTTAAATGTTTTTGGAATTTTTTTTTGAGCAGGTCTGAGCAACAGTGCATTCCATGAAGTCGAGTGCCAGTTATTTATGGCATTATTGCCTGGCAGGTGCCTAATGATTTATCTTGGTAGGCTGTTGAAAGCCTGTGTGATTTCATGTTTGGAGTGTTGGATTAGGACACTGGGAGACTTAGGGTTCGAACCCCTTCTCAGCCCTGGAAACCCACTGGGTGTCATTGGGCAAGTCACACTCTTTCACTCTCAGAGGGTGCCAAGGCAATACCCCTCTGAACTAATCTTGCCAAGAAAATCCTTAAGATCACTATAAACTAGAAACTACCTGATCACACTGGTATGATTGTAGATCATTTCACCTAGCAAAGAAATTGCTTGCATTTGTAGATGATTTTTTCAGTTATGCTGTTGTACATTCATACTCCAAATGTGTGAAATACTTGTCTGGTACACAAAATCTTCGGTCTATTAGAGGATTGTCTAATGAGGTGGATGGGAGGGTGCAGGAACAGAGAATTGCTGGGCAAACACATAAATGTGTCATTGAAGTTGAGTGTGTTTAAAGGTCCTGTGCATGGGGCCATTGCATACATTTCTAGATCTCTGGACCATACTGGTTAGCTGATGTAGAATGAGGCTCCTTGACCTTCTTAATAGGAAGTGGACATTTCATTTGCTGTACTTTCCAGAATTCACTTTCCAGATACTGTAATTGTAACCATGAAACTAATATCAGCTCTTTCCCGCATGGGCAAATTTAGTGTCTTGAGGAATTTGCTGGGCCTTATAGGTGAGTCTGTGATATTCTTCTTCCAGAGCAGTGGTTCCCAACCTGTGGGCTGTGAGATTTAAAATAAGGTCTGCGAGACATGCGGGGAAAATCGGCTCTAGAATATGGTTTTCTGTGGGTGAGCAGATGGTGACTACTGGATGGCATATGTTCTGTATCAGAAAGTAGAGCTGATGTGGTCTACCCAGTGCAGTTTTCTGAATCAGCACCCCAAATAACCAAAGTGAATCTAAAGTTGACTACAAACTGATTTGTAACCCTTTTGGTACTAATGTTGGATAGTGATCCCTGGTCAAAAAAAGGTTGGGAACCCCTGCTCCAGAGATACCATAGTGTTGCACTGGAGGACCTAGCAAGTTTCTAGAGGGGATAATTCTAGGAATTAATAGTTTCTCCAACATAGCAGTATGAGATGCCAAATTATTTAATGGTGTTTGGTCATATTCGTATTTGCCTGGGACCTCTATGGGTGCCTTTACTGTATAATTGTGGAAGCTTAAGAGGCAATTTTGGGAATTATGATTGTGTATTCTTTTTCCAAGCAACCTGTGAAAATCCATACTTGTCCAATATTTCCTTGATTTTTTTTGCCCCCAAATACTTTTGGGGAGGGGCACGGGAAGCAATGTTACCATGTTTTTGTCTGTCCTGGGCCATTTTAGGCCCTTTTACAACAAGAAGTCAGCTTCTGATCACTTTTTGTTTGAGAAAGGTTTTCCTGGGTCTAAAATGGCAAGGGGAGCAAAAGCATGATGAACCATGCCCAGAAGGCATTTGGTAAGCAAAAACCTTACCATGTTTTTCTTTGGTTGTTGTTATGTCCTCGAACTTGGCTTTCCCTTGCTTATTCTGAACTTATTCAGAATATGTTTCTCTTAGTGGCTTGGAGATATATTTATGTATTATTTGTTTAGCTCTCTATTTTTATTCCTTGCAAAGTTTGGCTTCTAAATACCTGCAGACACGAATTTAAAGTTATACCTGGGACAATTGGTTGGATTTAAGTGACAATTCACTGGCTGTTTAGAGTGGGTGGATAAGCTTGCTGGAGTGCAAACTGGAGAGGTCTCTAATAGTTCTATGGATTGTGGAGAAAGGAGAATTTCAGCTGGTGATCCTTGTCAAGCATACATGTAACAAGCAACACCTGCTTAAATTTCCTTTTCTATCCAATCATTAAAGGCACAGGAGCAATCTTTGCTTGTTGATTTGAAACCCTAAAGGATAAGCACGCCATAGAGCTTAGCATGATGAAATGTGTATAGAAGCCTTAATCGTTGTTTATGTGTGTGTTCTTTGAACTCACCTATTGACCTATAGTAACCCATTGAATTACATAGGCTTTTCTTAGGCAAAGAACACTGAGTGGTGGTTTTGCCAGTTTCTTCCGTTGAAATATAGGCCACAGTAGGTTGTACAAGTTGAGTATCACTTACCTGAAATGCTTAGGACTAGAGGTATTTTGGATTTCAAATTTTGGGGAATTTTGGATTACCAATATCTTCATATCCATACATTATGTTTGAAATAGGACACTAGTCTAAACATTAGTAGTGCTAGTGCAAAAAGCATTTCAAGACTCAGAGTTATAAGACAAAGCCTAGAATCGAGCTTGCAAAAACATTTCATGTTGGGGACACACAGTTTTGGCTTCTACATGATTTTGCAACATAGTAATTCAGTTTTACTAGCAAGCTGGAGGTTAAATCAACCCCTTATAAGAGAAACTGACATATAGACAAATTGTAGTAATGCAACGTATAGGACATAACATACCTCATGAAAATCTTTCATGTATATATTTAAAAATATTTATGATTCATTGCTTTTTTACATAGACTCATAAGTTTCTCTTTACATTTGCATAACAAACCTACACACTGCAGCCGACACACTGATGTTTTGCAACACACCGTTTGGAAAGCTCTAGCCTAGAATATAGTCATCAGACTACAAACTCTGCACGTCTACATGGGAATAAGCTGGACAGCAAGGGGTTATTTTTGAGTAAAGAGACATATTGTGTATGACTCCACTAAACCCATTTAGTCACTTTGGGCAAGTTACCCTCTCTCAGCCTCAGAGGAAGGCGAAGGCAATGCATCCCCAAAAATATTCTGGGGATCAACCCCCAACTGTGTGATAAGTTTACTTTAGGAGCATTATTCATTGGAAATGGCTTGACGGCACACAACAAATTAATTATTTCTTGCAACTTAACTTGTATCAATCGTGAATGAGTACTTTTAAAGGAGGAAATTCCAATATAGAAGAATGTTTAACTTCTCATTTACTGGGATCTTTCTGTAAATCAGACATCTACAGGTTACCAAGAATGATATAAACACTGTGTGTACCTCTGAACTTTTCTGTTCTGCTTTTGAATTTTACCCTTGTTTTAGTGCATGGAGTGAATTGTTATTCTTCTGGAAGTAGAGTGGAGCTGCTTGTTAATTTGAAGACTTGTGCAGTCTTTTATCATGCCTGTTGGCAGCCAGGGACTCAGCAGAAACAAGCAATCTACTATGAAAAATCTTGTAATCATCAGCTGCATAATACACGTCATAGAATCATAGAATAGTAGAGTTGGAAGAGACCTCATGGGCCATCCAGTCCAACCCCCTGCTAAGAAGCAGGAAATCGCATTCAAAGCACCCCCGACAGATGACCATCCAGCCTCTGCTTAAAAGCCTCCAAAGAAGGAGCCTCCACCACATCCCGGGGGAGAGAGTTCCACTGTCGAACAGCCCTCACAGTGAGGAAGTTCTTCCTGATGTTCAGGTGGAATCTCCTTTCCTGTAGTTTGAAGCCATTGTTCCGTGTCCTAGTCTCCAGGGCAGCAGAAAACAAGCTTGCTCCCTCCTCCCTATGACTTCACTTCACGTATTTGTACATGGCTATCATGTCTCCTCTCAGCCTTCTCTTCTGCAGGCTAAACATGCCCAGCTCTTTAAGCCGCTCCTCATAGGGCTTGTTCTCCAGACCCTTCATCATTTTAGTCGCCCTCCTCTGGATGCTTTCCAGCTTGTCAACATCTCCCTTCAACTGTGGTGCCCAAAATTGGACACAGTATTCCAGGTGTGGTCTGACCAAGGAAGAATAGAAGGGGGAGCATGACTTCCCTGGTTCTAGACGCTATATCCCTATTGATGCAGGCCAGAATCCCGTTGGCTTTTTAGCTGCCGCATCACATTGTTGGCTCATGTTTAACTTGTTGTCCACGAGGACTCCAAGGTATTTTTCGCACACACTGCTGTCAAGCCAGGCGTCCCCCATTCTGTATCTTTGATTTCCATTTTTTCTGCCGAAGTGAAGTATCTTGCATTTGTCCCTGTTGAACTTCATTTTGTTAGTTTCGGCCCATCTCTCTAGTCTGTCAAGATCGTTTTGAATTCTGCTCCTGTCTTCTGGAGTGTTGGCTATCCCTCCCAGTTTTGTGTTGTCTGCAAACTTGATGATCATGCCTTCTAACCCTTCGTCTAAGTCGTTAATAAAGATGTTGAACAGAACCGGGCCCAGGACAGAGCCCTGCGGCACTCCACTCGTGACTTCTTTCCAAGATGAAGACGATGCATTGTCATAACTTATACTTGAGATTTCAACTTTCAGGGCATGGAAAGATTGAATTGCATTTTAGCATTAACTTTTATTCAAGATGGACAGTTCAACTTTTTCTCCCTCCCCAATTTTCTTTATTTTTGAGAGTCATTTGACTGAATTTGCAGCAGTTAATACAGCATTTGCCAGTGTGGCATAGTGGTTTGAATACTGCACTAGGACTCTGGGAAATAAGGATTCAAATCCCTGCTCAGCTGTGGAAACCCACTGAGTATAATTGGGCAAGTCCCACTCTCTTAGCCTCAGAGGAAGATAGTGGCAAACCTTCTGAAGAAAAGTTTAAAAAATATTAGATATTATAATCACCTTGTAGGCACAGTAATCACAACAAAATGTCATAGTTTGCTGATAGGTGATTCAAGAAGTTGGCAAAGTGCGAGAGAAGGGGTAGGGTATAAATAAACATAATAATAATAAACATAATATTTGGGTTGCTGTGAGTTTTCTTGCCTGTATGTTCCAGAAGCATTCTCTCCTGATGTTTTGCCCACATCTATGACAGGCATCCTCAGAGGTTGTGAGGTCTGTTGGAAACTAGGCAAGTGAGGTTTATATATCTGTGGAAGGTCCAAGGAAGGAGAAAGAATTGTGTCTGTTGGAGGCAAGTGTGAATGTTGTAATTAATCGCCTTGATTAGCATTTGATGGCAGCTTCCAGGCCTGGCTGATTCCTGCTTGGAATCCTTTGTTAGGAGATGTTAGCTGGCCCTGATTGTTTCATACCTGGAAATCCCATTTTCTGAATGTTGTTCTTTGTTTACTATTCTGATTTTAGAGTTTTTTAATAGTGGTAGCCAGGTTTTGTTCATTTTCATGGTTTCCTCCTTTCTGTTGAAATTGTCCACATGCTTGTGTATTTCAGTGGCTTCTCTGTGTAGTTCTTAGAGTGGTCCAGCACTTTTGTGTTCTCTAATAATATGCTGTGTCCAGGTTGGTTCATCAAGTGCTTTGCTCTGGCTGACTTCTCTGGTTAAGTTAGTTTGCAGTGCCTTTCATGTTCCTTGATTCGTGTCTAGGCAGTGCTGCATTTGGTGGTCTCTATATAAACTCATCCACAGTTGCATGGTATACGGTAGACTCCCCCAGAGGTGAGAGGATCCCTCTTGCCCTTTGCCGAACATAGCATTTGTTGGTTTTTCTTAATATTTCCTCACAGATGTTGGACTGACATTCCCATCAGTATCAGACAGCATAGCACATACTGAATACAGTTGGGAATGGCAGTCTAGCAACATTTGGAGGGTTGCACTTTCCCCAACCTTTGTTCTAGTCAGTGTGAATGAATCGTGATATGAAGTAAAGTGCATGTTTTTCATCATTGATAGGTTTCATTTCTGAATTCCTTTCCTATTCAGCTTAATCTTCATACAAATAAACTTGGCCATAAAAATAGCAGCTGTGGGAGGAACAGGGAAGTCCAAATAAAGGATAAGCACATAGGATGGCATTGAAATATTCCCTGAGTGTCATCTAGTTGATACTCTGTTGTTGAGTAGAGTAGAAGATCTTCCTAGAAGATAAGCCTTCCCTTTTGTTGCATAAGGACAACCTCTAGCTCAATACATAAGAGCAGGCAATCTGTTTAATTTTAAATTGTTTTCAGCACATAGGGAAAGTCTACACTTTGAGATCACAACTCCCAGAACCCACCAGCCAATAAGACCACTGGGCATGCTTGCTGGGGGAATTTTGAGAACAGCCTTTGTCCCACTCAAAAGTAATTTTTTCAGGCTCTGATGATCTTTGACCTAGATTCAAAAGCCCTCTGCAAAAGATCGATTAAGTCTGCTACCAAGAGCAGTCGGCCCTTCCCCTGTGGACTGATAAGTGGGAGAAAGGTACTAAGGCAAGGCAGGAAAGAGGTGGCCCTGCCCATTTTTGTCTGATAACCCCCCATCAGCACCACCATGAAAACAGATTGTTCCTGTGGTTCTCTATGGCTATGGATCTCAAAGTGTAGACTTTCCCATGTGCTGAAAACAATTTAAAATTAGCCAGGGAATTTCAGTTTGTCTACCGTTTTTTAGTACCAGATGACTGAGATGGCTAAATTCTGCTGTTCCTTCTTCATTAATGAGCGATTAATGCTGGTGGGATACAGGCAACCATTCAGAATAGCCTCATGACCTTCCATGCTGGGTGCAAGATGCCACCAGTCGCTTTTTGCATTTGGGAATCGAGGATGTCAGCATCAGTTCTGCTTGGTGATGTTCAGTGAACACTCAGCTGTGTTACAAGCACTTTTGGTCTTGATTCAGCCATTCTTTTTGACACCCATCACCGTATTCAGACAAGTACTCTGGTCCTGCATCTTTTTTCTGTTTGCAGAGTGAAAGTACTACACTCTGAACATGTGACTTGCATGAACACAAGAATCTTATTTGGGGGTCTAAAGCAGTATTAATCCAGCCTGTGAAATTAATAGAAGTTAACTAGTCTGATGCTTTGATATTTAATACACAGTCCTCCATCCACTCTTGTGGCTTCAGTTATAACTTGCCACTCCAATCTCTCTTACTTTCTCTCTTTTAAGGGCGTGGAGCTTGGGTGGAGGCTTATTGGGCTAGATGGGTTGTTTGGTTGTGCTCTAGGCTAGAAGTGCTCTTTGGTACAATAACAAGTTTGGGATCTGTGATTCTTTTTGTGCAGTAGGGTTTCTGTCCACAATAGAGATTGTCTTTGCTATTAATCTGTGTTTTAAAATGGTTTCACTTTTCCTCTTTAAAAACACTCCTGGAGCTGCCTTTCCTCAAAGCAATTCAAGATCCAGAGATAAGCAGATAGTTGCAAATGAATCGAGGACTGTTTTACTAAGCCACAGTGCTTGTTTTGTTCTTCCACGCCTTAAGTGGTTTCCAGTTTTGGGGACCCTAAGACAAACCTATCATGGTTTTTTTTTTTGCAAGGTTTGTGCAGAGCATGTTTGCCTCTATATTTCTCTGAGACTGGGAATGTGACTTGCCCAAAGTCACCCAGTTGGATGACCGAGTGGGATTCGAAAACCTAGTTTCCAAAATGCTGAAGACAAGGCACTAGCTCTCGTGTTGCTTGTTTAGCTATCTGGAAGAGTGGTTATCTTTTTTTTTCCTGCCCAGTAGTAGGAAGATGCTTAACAAACAAAAATTTCTGATTAAGTGTGGCTACAACCATATTTTCTGCTTGGTGATCCAGTAAAGACAATCACTTTACCTAGTGGCTTCGCGATGTGAAAATCGTTGGAGAGATGGTTGTGCTCTAGAAGCACTTGCTGATTTCTTCACATGACGTTACCATTAAGTGCTGAACAACAATAGCCTGTTTTATTTTTTTCAGACCAGCAGCATTCCCAATCCAGTATCTCCCAGTATTTTTTCTCTCTGTCTTCATTGGGACATGACTTGGACCATAGCTTTGCTATAGGTCAAAACAGCAACAAATTGGAGCTTGATCACTTTTAACTGTAGGAGTCCAGTGGGGTTCTAAAATGGAAAGTTCACTCAGTTTATAAGACCTTCCCTTGCCATGTCTTTTGTTTTGTTTTGTTCTTAAGGTGAGCCAGCTTGAGTTTGTTGTTTTGATTAAGAGTATAGGAAGCCTCTTTTCATTTAGTCCGAGCCTTGGGGTGTTTACTCCAATTCTGACAGCTTTGCTTTATGCAGGATTCATTCCCTCCTCTCCTCTCCATATCTCTGATGTCCAAGCAGGCTTGCCCCTGCTGAGCTTCCAAAATTAGGCAATAATTGTGCTTGTTTTGTGGGGGGAAACCTGTGTCATTGGGTCTGTAAGTATTTAACCTTTTCTCCCTTAATCTCTGTATATCTACTTGAAAGTGAGCTCCATTGAAATGGCCAGGACCTCCTTCCTAGGAAGTGTGCTTCAGATTGCAGCCATAAATGAAAGCAGTGCTCTGAGACTTGTATAGAGAATGGACTGAGTTCTGTTCTCTTGAGCCAATTTTGTCCAATTTCACTACACTTGGGTTGTTAGTCATATTTGTTGAGAGCCGAGTGGCTGCCTTTGCCGCTGATTCGTTTTCCTTTTATCCTTGGACACTGTTGCTTGAAAATTTGTAACAAGTCTTCTCTTGGTGATGGTGGTATTGATATACCTCAGAGCTCTCTGTGCAATTAAAATATCCATCTGTTCCACTTAGAACATTAGACGCTTCATACAATCTGTCAGTGATGTACAGCCACATGAAAGCCTTCGGAACAGTGTAGAAGGGAACTCAGAGCTCTGATCAAAACATTTCCCACTAGCCTTGTGCTTGCTTTTGTTTACTGAATAGTGTTATCTTCTTGGCTTAAAAAGGCTGAGCGGAAACACTTCCTTACTTTTCCTCTAATGTTGGACAGGAAATATAGACAGAATTAAGTCTCGTCAATGGCATTGCATAATTACCTGAATACACACTTTTTTCTAAACAATTTGGATGTAACCTTTTTGGATTAAAAAGTCATATTTTGGATTAAATAGTGTTTATTATTGTATGTTTTCTACTTGGATCATTCTGGGTTACAGAGGCAAAATTGCACTCTGTAGTATAGTTCTGTGTTTTGCCATCTTTCCCTGAGGCTGTCACTCTTTAATATCTCAGTGTCCTGTGAGCTGCTCCCAGACCTATTTGTTGGTGACTTTGGAAGGCTACGATGTATTCATCCTCGTTCAGAACACAAACCACAGCTTTAGGCCCCAAATACACTAACCATTGCATACAGTTCAAAGCTAACTTCAAACTGCCATAGCTTGGACACCAAACTCTCACAAAAAAGCATGAGAATGAAAGCCCTCAATGCACAGTGCTCTGTAGTTTCTGTGATCACCATTGGGCCCTCAAACTTTTTCCTGAATTTCCTGCATAATTACCTGCAGAGTGAAACCACTTTCTTCAATACAGGTTTGAAACTGCATTAAATGGTCAGTGTAGATGGTGCTTGAGACTTTAATAATCCAGTGTGTTTTAAATGTTTTTGGAGGACAGCTCACGTTGTCTCTGACTTATTGGTTATGCTGGCTTACTGATGAAAATTGTAGATCCGAACATCTGGACACCAGCTTGAAGAAGGCTGGCCTATTACTGTGAACAAACCAAAGATTGTGGTGTATTATGACAAAAGTTAATATAAGCATGAGCAAATTGTTGCTTTAGATCCTGGTTTATTGGCTGCCTGCTAGTACAGTAGAGTCTCACTTATCCAACATAAACTGGCCGGCGGAGTGTTGGATAAGCGAATATGTTGGATAATAAGGAGGAATTAAGGAAAAGCCTATTAAACATCAAATTAGGTTATGATTTTACAAATTAAGCACCAAAACATTATGTTATACAACAAATTTGACAGAAAAAGTAGTTCAATACACAGTAATGCTATGTTGTAATTACTGTATTTACGAATTTAGCACCAAAATATCACGATATATTGAAAACATTGACTACAAAAATGCGTTGGATAATCCAGAACGTTGGATAAGCGAGTGTTGGATAAGTGAGACTCTACTGTATGTAGGAAGAAAAATGAAATTTGGGTGGAGGAAGATGTGAGTCCAAGGTTTGCTACAGAATCAAGTAAAATTTGCCGTGTTCAGCTGTAAACTGCCCCTTGACATTCAACTGGAACTGGGTTTGCTCCTTCAGGTCAAAAAGGTTTATTCTACCTATTCAAAATGAGATCAGGCACAGAGAATTTAATATTGGATTGCATCCCAGGTTGGGGAGATAGGAGTTGAACTCCATCAGTCCTTTATTTGAGTATTGCATGGACTGATTCTATGTTTTCATCCCATGCAGAATAACAGTCCAGCTTTTGAATCTTTTTTGGAGATTGACAGGGAGTCTATGATTGTCAGAAAATTATATAGAAAGCACTTGTATGAGATGCAGAGACCATTAAGAAGAACACATCGTATCAATTCCATGCATACTCCTGGTTTCAGGCACACCATGTTTGCACAAGCCTGAGAACTGCTCACACTTCTTTCTTGTGGGTCTCGACAATGCCCGGCAATAAATGTTGGCCTTTGCAATAATTCCTTTATGGGTGTACAGTTGCAGTGAAGCTGAGACCGTAGGATTGAGAACATAATGTCTGTAATTTTCAGATGGTATATTGTGTGTGAAAATACAACGTAATCTTAGGTAAAAGAGTTTTTGTGAGACAGCCTATTGCATTTTTTGCCCTGATTAGCTGTTTTGTTACACATTGTTCCATTATCAAGCGACTTATTGGATTTTTTAAAAAGTTAATTGTCTTTGGGAAGCATAGCAAGCAGTTTAAAATAATATCTTGCCCTTTCTTTGTGGATAGCAAGGCTACGTCTTCTTTCCCACCTATCAAAATGGGAAAGGGAACACAAGAAAATATCTGGCATGAACTGTGTTCTAATAGGCACCACCGTGTGTTCTGTAGTAGTCCTAATCTACCTTGTAACCTGTGAGAAGACCAACGGGAGACAGGCTGGATCAGACAAAAATTGTTCTGATCCAGAAAGCAGTTCCCATTTTGGCCAACCGGATGCCCTATGTGGAAGCCCTAAGAAGGACATGACTTTATTACCTCTCTTCTGTTCCTCTGCTTTTACATACTGTCTCTGATGCGGAAAGTACCTTACCCGCAATAGTAATCATTGATAGCCTTATCCACAATGACTTTATCTATTTTTGAAGTTATTGGCAGCCATAACTGCATTTTATGGTAGCTAACTCTATGGTCTAACTGTGTCCTGTTTGGAGAAGTGCTCTCTTTTATCTGCCATGACTTTACCACCATTACATTGAATGACAGCTGAGGGAGATGCTTTTTTATTCCACATACCATTGCATCCTGCATTGTTGGATTGGCTTTACTATGGATGGTGGATAGCAATTTGCTTTGGAACGTAGATGTGTCCACTTTGGGTACAAAGCTTTACCTATATGGTGTGGTCCAAATATGTTCTATAGTGCAGTGGATTCCTGTGGCCACACAGGCATTATTGGTAATAAACACACAAAGTAAATACATAGGTGTTAATAATGAACACAAGTGGTATTAAATATGTAAACATCTTTGTTGATGTTCCCAAGAGAAACCTGATGGTTTTGCAACCCATGTCAGTCCATCTCGCTGTACATTTGGGTGGAAAGATATCTGGTGGGTTGCATTGCTGAGGGGATATTTGTTGGAATATCCATGTTGACAGTGCATAGGACTGCCCTCAATGTTTCTTCCTATTTCCTCCCTGCCCATCAGACATATGATGCATACAGGGGGCTTTTGAAATTAGACCATGATTGTCCACCCTTCCTGTACACATTTGTTGTCAAATCGCCAGTATAACCATGCCACACAGACCTATTTTTGGTCACAGCTTGATAGTACTGTACCCAAGGGTGCAGCTAGGCAAGAAAGCCTAGTGTATTTCTGGCTGCCTAGGGTTATGGAGCTTCTCTCCAATAGCTCTTCTCCTTGGCTTCTGTGTGGCAGAGAGATAACAAATTTTCATTATCTGGTAAATCACTGGAAGATGTTACTTCTCTTGGATGGAACAGGTTCTGTGCAACCTGCTCTTATGAAGCAGCATTATCTGAGCAGGAAGTGACTAACACTGATACTGTGTTCATTTTGAAATCCGAAGCGGATGTTGGGTAGGTGGAATAAGTATTCCAACGTTGCCACTTCCTTCCCATTCTGTGATATGTGGAAATGCTAGAAAGTGCTTGTGTTGTGCAAGTAGACATTCAATGCACATCCCATTTTTCCCTAATGGGAAATTCTTGGGCCAAATGAGTGCACTTCCGGGTGAACTTGAAGTTTTGAATATTCGAACCTTGGACTCCTTTTGCTTCTCATTTATTTAGTAGATATTTTAAAAGTGTGTTCCAAGTGTTTCTCTTGCCTTATCTGAATGATATTTTCAATTATTTTTTGAAGTAGTTGATACATTTTTTACTTACTGCATTGCAGAATGGTAAAAAAAAGCCCACAATAAAATCATGTTCTAAAACTGTGGCTGAAATGTTCAGCTCTTTGTTTTCTGTGAGTTTCTTATTTGTCCACTTTGTTGTTTTGTATCTTCAAGTCATTTCTGACCTGCAATCACATAGATTTCTTGGCAAAATTTATTCAGAGGAGGCATCTGAAAGAGTGTAACTTGCCCAAGGTCACCAACTGAGTTTCCATGGCTGATTGAGGATTTGAAACATAGTTTTCCAGAATCTAGTTGAACACTCAACTCACAGCACTACTTTGGCTCCACAAAATCTATACTTTATTATACCTTGGAAATTATATATGATACTACCATCAGTATTTTGTTTTGGTTTTGCTTTCTGTGCTAAGTTGCTTTTATATGCCTTCTTGAGCAGCTTCTTTTTGTAAATTAAGTGGCCCTTTGGCCCGCTGCATGATTTTATGTGGCCCATAAGTTCCGGTCGCATTTCAGAGCTTATAGCATTTTGAATGGTTTGCTTTTATTTTATTTTTTGTTGGTTGCTATTTTCAGAACATCATAAATGGATGAGGATTGTGTGTGATATAGCGTTTCAGGTTATTTAACAATATGTTAATAGTTGCATTTATACAGTCTTAGAATTACAAATGGCTCTTTGAAGGCAACCCGTAAGGATGATGTGGCCCTCTGCGAAAATGAGTTTGACACCCCTGCAGTAAGGCGCATTAGAATTCATTTTGTTCTTTACTAATTCTGGTCACTAATTTTTTGGCTTGAGCCCACAGAATGAGTCCAACTATCAGCTTAAGTTACAGATATGTTTTGTGTAATTAACTCTTTAAGTAATTCATGCCAGGTTTCAAGCTGGCTTCAGAACAGCATGCCAGTGGATTGCAAACTGGTTTTATCTGTTCCAAAGAACCTGTGTAAAGTCTCAGGACAAGATAATGAGAAAGAGAAGAGTAGAAGGCTGCTCCCTTTGTAATGTAGGTTCCAGGGTCAGGCAAACTCTTTGGAAAATCCTTTGGCAGGGAAAAGTGGTGCAGGGCTAAATCAACCTGGTTCTCACTATGATAGTGTCTGACTTGAGCCAGATTAGACTTCATGCACTTCTCTACCAAAAATAACAGCAAAAATGAACAATGGTTGCTCATGGCACAGAGGAAAAAACCCAGATAGAATTGCTTGTCCTTGATAATTCAACAGTTTAGTATTCTGTAACATGAATCTATATATATAAATGAGTTCTGACATCGCGGCGACGCACTAACCAACACAATCACACACCCCAACCTCGAAAATAGGCAACACTACTCAAAATCGCCACCTCAAGGCCAGGACAACACAATTAAAGTAAAAACACAACCACAATGCCAAAAAAACCCCAAATGCCACCACAGGTGATGTGCGCCTGCGCGCACACCATCCTCTCATCCCTTGCCGCACGCGCGCACACACATCATCCTTACTCCTCTCCTCAGCCTCTTTCCCCGCCGCTGCCATCTTACTGGCTTTTCCATGCTGTAGCCACTAGCCACATTTCCCTCTTTCCCTCAAAGCAAGTAAGCAAGCAATAGCCGGACCATCGCCCTGCGGCTGTGCTTTCTTCCAAGATGGAGTGGGCCATCCTCTGCCTGCTCTTCATCTTCCGCCAGCCTGAGTTCGCCCCCGTCTCTTCCTCCTCCTCCTCCTCTTCGTCCTGCAAGCGCTCACCCCTCTCCCCGGATTCCTACCACTGGAAGGGGAGATACACTCCTGAAGGAGTTAGCATGGGAAAAAGATGTCTCCACAGAAGCTTTCTCAGAATCCTTTTAACAAAAAGTGACATTTTTCAAAACCCAATTCCCATGGGGACAGAAAGTGGGGTGGCGCAACCCATTGCAGTGCCACGGAAGAAACTGCTCTGAGGCTCAAAAGGGCGCCACCATCATCGCCACCCTCCTCCATCCTCCACACACCACCGCGGGCCTTTGGGGTGAGCAGAACATCACAATAAGAATAATAGTATGGGGCCAATGGAGAGGGGAAGGTCAATGGGGGACTCTGATAACCTACCACAAACCGCATAGTGTAATTTACCAAACTCGAGATTCTACGGTCCCTTCCACACAACGGGATGCCATTCCTCCCATCCTACTTGAAACTGGGTTCCCAAATCACATTTTATTGATTACCCCATCGGCCGTATCAAAACATTTAACACATAGACATACATACAACCCGCGGTACCTAAAAACTGGGTTCCCACTGAACAACACTCTAACAACAGGACCATTCCACACATGAACCAATCAGGGCCAGCTAACACCTGCCCTACTGAGGAAGCAGCCACCTCTTTAAACCTCACAACCCATTACATCCAAAGCATTCTGCAAAATGCCCATCAGACTTACTACCAACACACAAAACAACTAACACCCACAAATATTCTATATTCACATACTATCTAACATAACATATACTAAGTACCCCCAATTCCTCCGTACTTTATTTCCAACACCACCACAATTTGCCACAGCATTGCGTGGCCGGGCACAGCTAGTACTATAAAGAATATAGAACCAACACATTGCTAGGAGGGTTGAATCATGCAAGCCACTTCTCTTGCACCATACCTTGGCAAACTGATGTGTTCACTCTTGTCCTCCCAAAGTTTACTTCTATAATGAAAACTGATCCATAGTTTTTTGTTTTTTTCGTGTTGAGAGCGATTTGAAATCACAAGTCGCTTCTGGTGTGAAAGAATTGGCCATCTGCAAGGAAGTTGCCCAGGGGATGCCCAGATGTTTGATGTTGATGTTTTACCATCCTTGTGGGAGGCTTCTCTCATTTCTCCGCATGGGGAGCTGGAACTGACAGGGGGAGCTCATTCACGCTGTCTCCAGATTCGACCTGGCAACCTTCAGGTCAGACTCATAGTAGTCTCATTCCATGTTCAGTGCCTTCTTGGGATATTTTTTCTATGGAGTACCATTTCTACTTGTTCTTGCATCATGCTTGAAATGTTTACTCCTAATTGAGCAAGGTGGATGCCTGGTTTAGATGGGAATGAACATAGCTAGTGTTCTGTTTTCAAGCAGGATTTCTTTTTGCTTTTTAAAAAGAAATTATTTGCTAGCCTATTCATTCAAGAACATTTCACTCACCATATTTAAACTGTACACTTATGAAAGGACCAGGGAATTCTTCACATATAAACATGTATGTGTACACACTTGAACATTTTTCTTAGCCTCAGTTTACTTGGAGAAAGGAGCATTGGGGAAGACAGTTCTTCAAAAATAGGATTTCCAGACGAAATGATTGCTCACCAAACCGATTGTAGAAAATGCACACTACAGTACCATTCTTGCTCAGTCCTTGAGTCTGTTCTGTTTTTTTCCGCCTTGAAGGGAAGTGAAAGCAGGTCTCCCCTTGACTCTATCCATTGTTAACATCGCAAACAAATCTTACCTAATAAGAGGAAGTCTGATGTTTAGTAAACAGTATTAAGGCTGCAATGTGAGGTGCATCTAAACTGGAGCTCTCATTATGCATACTTTTCTGCTGCTGGGATGATTACTTGTGGTTTTCTGTCCACTTAGTGTGTCTTTAAAAGCCCTTCATTATGCAATTTGGCATAATAAATGCATTATCTGATACAGCTTTACTCAGTTAATTGTTCTGTGCAAAATGGAAGAAATGGAGTTACTGTGCATGGTAGACTCAAGTGGTCTGTTTACCTTCCCAATGCCCCTTGCAGAAAACGAGCTTGTTCTTAACCAGGCCACAGCTAGATATCTGTTGGCTTCTTAACGAATGACTTCTTGGTCTAGAAAATTTGTCCCCGAATGTTCCTTTATTGCAATAGAATTTCCTGTCAGTGTAGGAATGCATCATCTGTGCATTGATGGTGTTCCTGCCTTCTTATTGCAACATAGCTGTCATGCAACCCCGATTACATAAAGTTCAAAGGTGTCATGTTCCTCATGGAAGACTGCTAGGGAAATAAAATTTGAGCTAAAAGGACTGCAATTCATCCATTTTAGTAGCATGCTATCGGCATAAATGGCATATTTGTTCTCGTCCAGATTGCAAGAGATGATGGTTAGCTGAACATCTTGCTCTGTTCTACAATATGCCTTTTTTTGAATTTCATGATTATTTTTAAAGGTTTGCTATCTTAAAGGGGAAAGGAGGGAGCTGGGATAATGTTTCTAAATATTGAAATATATTTCTAATGGAAGACACAATTTAGGCAAACATCTAAAATATTTTATAAATGGTGAAGGGTCAAAACGAAATATGGTAGTTAATATATACAGGATCTTATTATGGACAAAGAACATATTTTTAGTTGGAAAATAAGCAAAGATAAAAAGGTACAGATTATAAATTCAAAAAAATTCCAACATAATGCATATGCAGTGGCAGAAACATGAATGTCTTTAGGGAACCAGTGGAGAGACTGCTACTACTAAAAACTTTACAGGGGGTTTAAGCAGTCGGTTCCTAGTAGGAAAAGCCTGGGACACAAACATTTGTCACTGTAAGTATAATTTTATTAATAGAATCTGAAGAAAAAGAAATATACTTTGAAAATGATCAGCTGTACTCAGAAAAACTGCTGAAATTGGGGTAATATGTAAAAGCTACTTATATTAATGGCAGCAGGAAGGACATGCAGTTGGCCTTTCCACCGTGGACATGCATTTTTTGACATATTCTTCTGAGGGACTTTAGTCTAGACCTTGACCAAAGACTCATCACTCCTTTACAAAAGATGTCTCTCAGCCAACTTCAAATACTGTCAGCAATCCTGGTTGGCATTCATCATGGTTGAGGCAAGTCCAAACTCAAATCAAGATTGAAGGAGGTGAAGTTACTTCAGCTGTCTCGACCATATTTAAAACTGCCCTGGATGGGATCTAAAGCATGATCCATTGCTTCATAAAACACTTATGAGTTGAAGCATAGTTTCACAGTTTTTCTCTGATTTCCCCCCCCCCCCCCCAAAACCCTTTCATCTCTGTACTTCGCTTGAGCATCAATTCATATTTTGAACAAAGGATTGAAATTCGTCTTGTAGCAAGGTGAGTTATCCTGAACAACATTTCTTGCATTGTTAGGGAGTCCCATTTTCATGGGCTTACTCTAAGGGCTCTGAACGATTGATGTTTAAGGCTTGTGGTAAAATGAGGATGCGTCTTGCACTTAAAAGTGGATTAGCATTCATCTCCAGACTAAGTTCTGGGTTTGAAATGAGAGATTAGGGTGATAAAGAGTGACTGTTGTAATGTCTTTGCTTTTATATATCAAACCAAGAGAGGCCATTGGGAGTGTCTTACGCATTACGGTTTTTCTTCATTGCTTTTGTGACAACACTTTGCTAGATAAATGGGCACCAGAAGGCTTCGGCTTTTGTAGCAAAGCTCCAGGCTTTTGTAGCTGTGATGAATGAATCAAAACCTCACCCATAAAAAAACACATCAAAGTACACATTTCTCTCCATCCTGTATGCGCCTGGACGTCAGTGAATTTCTCTTGCCAAAGCACCTATCTCTTGTTGCTCACTTACCTCTTGTTCTGTAAAGCTCCACATAGCTATGTTGGTGAGGTAAAGATACAATTATGATAGATTATCACTTCTTAAACTATGGGTCCTACACCAAACGGGGTCTCCCTATCTCAGTGCTGAAGCCATGAAATGTTTGGCCACAGTAAAAGTTTCTGAACGCACTCATTTATACAAATCTATTAGCAACAACATGCAGTATTTACAGTGGACTACAGGAAATGTTTCATAAAAAAGGGAAAATCATCTTATTTAGCAAGCCTTGTGAATACTTGATTTTATACCTATTTTACATATCTTTGTATCCAGGGTCACATAAAAATTTCTGGGGCAGAAAGGGATTCATGAGTAAAAATGTTTTGATAAGCCTTGGGCTAAAGCAGTCACAAGGCCAAAAGCCTTAACGTTCAAGACCATTTTTGATGTCTTTCATCTGCTCAGTTTCTGAAATCGGGATGCATATATACGTATGCACATAAAATTAAGATATATGTATGTACATACATATACAGCACTACATATATACAGGCATATATTAGAGTGTCTGAAAATTGTATGCAACATTTCAGTTCTATGTAGAATTTTATACCCAAAATCTCTGTTAGAGCAATATCTGTATTAGTTTAGCTGTAATATTAATTTTAGCAGATAGGAACTGTAACAAGATTCTCTGCTCTTCCACTTTGTACATGTTCTTTGGTTTTCAAAAATATTTCGCCAAAACATAAAATGCATTGTATGGTATTTCCATTGTTTACATTTTAGGCATGAGGGGGTAATAAAAGTGACACCCTCCCTTCTTCAGCGTGGAATATTTGTCTCTCTTTTCTATCCCACCCACGCTTTCTGTCCTTTACATTTCTATTTATTTTAATTGGACTTAAAGCTAACCTGCTAATCCGACAATAGGAAAGCTAGCTTTGCAATAAGCTGCAGGTCAAGGCCTTGCACAAATATTTCTTCTAACACTTCTAAATGCTGGCTTGTTTTGGACAGGGTTAGTTTTAGAAACTAACAGCGTTCTTTTCTTGCCAATCCTTCATTGGCAACATGAGTTTAGTTAAACATTCTGAGTTTGGTGCTGAGTGAAAGGAGACAACGCCAATATCCGAATTATGCCTTTCCACATACAAAAAGGAAATCCCTTGTGGGTGTGTAGTAGGCACTGTGTTACCAGGAAGTACTTACCATTTTAGATGGTATTCAAAGGATAAGGTTTGCATTTATTATATAACTCTCATGATTGTAACTACTTTGAAGAACTTGCTAGGAAGTCAGTGGCAAATTTTTTTTAGCTTAACTCATTTAAAGGAGGGATTAGATTGATTAATGAAAGGTAACAGTTGCTATTAACAAAAAAGGTTATAGCTTGCTTCGTTAGACCCACTACAGAAGGCTACAGTTCATAAAACTAACACTATAATCTTATGCTTTGGGATCTGCCTTTAAAGAAGGCGCCGGAACTACATGTTTACTGAGGTTGGGCATTATTTGCTATATAGGCAGTCCCCAGATTATGGACAAGATAGATTCTTAAACTGAATTTGTATGCAACAGGTACATTTTTAAAGTGTAACTCCTGCCAAAAATATTCATTTTTAATTTTGGACGGAATAGGGAAGGGTTGACACCTCATAATGTTTGTTGTCTGTGCCCTTCTTCAGAAGATGTAATCTCAGTTTTTGTCCCAATAATAATAATAGCAACAACAGCAACTTTATTTTTATACTCTGCCTCCATCTCCCCGCAGGGACTAGGGGCGGCTAACATGGGAGCAAGCCCAGATAATCACAATAAAACAGGATAAAATACATACAGAACAAAACAAGCATCATCTATGAAAAAATTTAAACAGAATAAAACACAATTTTAAACAGTAATGTAGTGATTAAATAAATGGTTTATTTAATAATTGGTGATAATTGGGGTTTGAAAATTTTGGGTTGTTGTGGAAACAAGGATTGGTGAGAAAGCTTCAGCGGAGACACCTTTTCCCCATGATAACTCTTCCATGAGTGAATTTCCCTTCTGAGGGGTAGATTCTCTCATTTCCTGTTGTCTCATTCCCTTTCTTAACTATGAGTTGTATGTAAGTTGGATGTCTGCAACTTGGCGGCTTCCTGTATTATAAATGTACCTTGCTTCAACATGTTGTCTCTTTCAAATAATAGCAAAGATAGATAAATAAGATTTCATGTTCAGAACCATTATACATCTTAAAATCAGCCTCTGGGGGAGAATTTTGATTTCTGTGCTCTGCTTGTGGGGCTCCTGGAGACAGTTGAACTCATTCAGTGTATTTCAGTGTGCTGTTATGCATTCCTTTAAAGAGGCCAGGTGTTCCTAATAAAACTAGGAAATACAGAAATATATGGAGGGATGTAGCTCTTTGATTACACTCAGTAATAAACATTTTAAAATGTTCTGTTTCTGGTTTGAAAGTGTTATTTCCTGTTTGATTGTGCAGTACTTACTTTGAAAGTACCGTAGTTATATTTTAGAAACTTTGATTTTGTGGCACTACAAACTGTGTTGAACTGGTTGATACTATGCAATATTCATTGAAAAACTATAGCAAAATGTGCTGCAGGATGCCCCGCAAAAACAATTTATTTGCAGTTAAATAGATTTCCCCCCCATGGTTTTACGATAGAACCAATTAAGAAATGACATTTATAATCCAGGAATAAAAATCGTGTTCCATAGTGTCAAGAACATAGTCCTGCTAGGTCAGACCAAAGTTCTATCTGGCTCAGCATTCAGTTCCCACAATGGCCAGCCCACTTCTCTAATGGGAAAGCCCACCAACAGAGGAGTCTACTGATTCTTTTGTGTTTTCTAGTGTATACTCTGATGAAACATCACAATGCACTAGCACATAAAGTTGTACTTTGGGGACAATTTTTCATGAAATGTAAATATGTATTAATGTTCTTTAAAGAAGCAGCATGGTGTAGTTTGAGTGGTGGGTTCCGATTCTGGATCTCAGGGTTCGAAGCTCTGCTTGGCCATGGAAACCCACAGGATAACCTTGGGCAAGTCATTCTCTGTCCCTCAAAGAAACACAAAGCCTTTATAATTCTTACCAAGAAAACCCTGCAATAGATTCACATTAGGATCACCATAGCTTAGATCCGACTTGAAGTCAAACAGCAACTAATGTTTTGTTGAGAACCAGTGTGGTGTAGTACCTTGAGCGACTCTGAAAACCAGAGTTTGGTTTGCCGTTTAGCTATGGAAAACCCATTGGGTGATGTTGGACAAGTCACACATCCTTAGCCCAAGTAAGACCCATGATAGATTCTCCTTAGAGTCAGCAGAAGTTGGACTTGTAGGCACATAACTACTGCAGCAAGTCAGCCTCTGGCCATAGCTGCGTGATGCTTTATGATGCCTTTTCCTTGTTTCTTGACAGTATGCCATTGTTCCAGTGGTTTTTTAATGGGCTTTGTTCTTTCCTCCAATTTTCTGATTTTAAATCTGTCTGTCTGTCTGTCTGTCTGTAAATATGAGAGGAAGTGGCAGACTACACCCCATTTTCCCTTCCCGACAAATAGGTGGGACAAGAAATTGTGTCAACAGAGCCTGGGGATATACTTTTGTCAGTAGGCAATCTACAGCTATATAACTTTTACGAGTAGAGTAAATGTCTGGTTCGGAAAGGCAGCTAGCTGAAGCCCTTTGAGCACTGGCTGAGAAGTTGGAGCTAATGAATTGGCAAACACTGAATGCTACTGTTTAATTGCATGGCATTTGGGGAGGGAGGGAAGGAGGGAGGAAAAGATTCCCAGCCATGCATGGCAAGGCAACAATGTGCCTATCCTTTTTTTTTTTTTGGCATGCCTAGCTGTGCCATACACTAAATTACTTGAGGAGAGATTGCTGTATCAGGCTTACTGTCATCCAGTGAGCCTAAAAGCTTTTGAACTCTGAACTGTAGAGTAGGTATGATGTGGAGGCAAGCAGGGCCAGTTATGTGATTAGAAACCTCCTTGAACTTTGCTTTTACTTTGCTGTTTCAGCCTTGTACAGTAGAGGAATTGGTGCCATATTCCAATAATAAAGATTAGATTGCTCACAGAATAGTGTAATAACATTTATTTGCATGCATTGCACTATTTAGTCATCGTGTCTATTCATACAGCAGAGTCCATTAAAGTCCATTATGTACCCAAAGTGATCTTGGGTGTGTCCAAAAGTGAACATTGCTTCTCTTCTAAACATGGTTAAGAGCTAGTTTTGTCGCTTCCGTCCATGTGGAGGCTTCTGGAATATTGCTATAGGTCAAGGAATATAAATGAAACCCTACTCCTGTCAACTGTCACAATTAGCTGGGCTGGCAGGCTAATGGGAATTGGAGTCTAGAAATAGTTAGAAGTCTGTGGGTTCTCTGTACATGGTGTCCACTCTGTGTGGACACCAGAGGCAATTTCAATTGAGTCCTGTGTGGCAGTCGTCCTGGATGCTTGTTGTGTTGGAAATGGATGTACTTGCTTTCAGAACAGAAAGCTATATGTGATACCTTCCATTCAAAAGAGGATGTAAGAGGTATACTATCGTGGGAATGATTGAAAAACTAAATGCTTTGTTTGATCCCATGTGGTGTGTTTGTGTGCATGGGGCTTCTCACATAAGCCTATCTGAGCTCCAAGATCTTGAAGTGAGTGCTTCTCTTGATCCCACACACAGACATGCAATTGGCTCCTTGTATCCATGGGCTCAAAATTATTTGGAAACCAAATTCCAAAAAAGCACACTTGGATTTTGCTGCGTGCCAAGCACTATACTGCTGTGTAAGCGTACCTGGTTGTAGCCTCCTGAATTTGTTAGATCCTCAGATTCTTTTCCACACTCATCTGAGTTGTTTGCCATTTTATATAAGGGGTACTATTGTATTGAAGATAGTTTATATCTTCTTCTTTTTGTCCTCAAGCTGCCCTAAGTCCCAAACCTGGGGAGAAAAACAGGATATAAATAAAGTGATTGATTGATTGCTTAACCGACAAGCAATCTGGGAATGCCAGTAATTCTGCTGTGTTGTGGGGGACTTCTGTGTAATTTACTCACACTCTGGAAAATCATTACTGAGATGGTTTGATTTTTCTGTTGACCCAGTTGAATCCATAGCCATCACTCTGTCAAAGTCTACTCTCATTGTTGAGAACTGTTATATCCCCCTTTCTCTTTGGAAAGGGGGTATTTCCATTTTTAATCTGTTTTTTGTTTTCTCATTTTGGGATGTATGTATAGATCTAGTTTCTCACTTTGGGATGTATGTATTATGGGAAGGAAGGATGGCTGTGGTCTATGGCTGTTTTAGAGTGTATTGAGAAAGGATCATAGAGCAGAGAACTGTGTGTGGATGACTTAACAGTGGGAGCACATTCACAGCCTCATAGCAAGGTCATGTTGTGAAGTTTACAATACAGCAGCAAAGAATTACAAGGCTGTCCCGTAACATCCTTCAGATCTACCTTGACTTTTAAAAAGTTTTGCAGGAATGAGAGAATGGCATCCCCTTCTCAAGGGAACTGGACGGGGTGTTGGGAGAAGTCACTGGGTATGCTTGTTCGGCACAGACACTTGGAAAAGGCCATTTTTCATTTGTATGCTGCCTAATTATATTATCAAATAAAAGACTGAATCCATTAAATAGCCCGGCCTTTGTGAAGCCTCTGAATTGCTTTTAATTTAGCGGCTGCACAGAAGCTGAATTCGGAGCATTCATAGGCCTGTACTATCTCCTTGACTGGCTGCCAGGTCTATTCATGTTGTTCTGAGTGCAGGAAGTTCTCACATTCATTCAGGAGTGGACAAGGGGAGGGGGATTGAATGAGTGTAAACCTTTAAAAAAACTGTGGGGGCAGAGAAAAAAGAGTGGGTTTTTAAGGAAAATTTTAAGTGATTTCCTTTTTTGGCCTGTTTACCAACTGCACACTCAGTAAGTAAATACTGAGAATAGTTTCAGGCACTGTGGTTCATGGTGGGTGAGATTATGTAGAAATGTCAAGGTTGTCTAATGGCTTTTAGTCCAAAAGGAGTAGGGGTTGTGACACTCCATGAGAAAGATGGTGGCTTTGTCCATCTCATTCTGTCTGTAAATATTATGCACTATTTTAATTTCTTTGTCTTGCTTCCTGAAGTGGTTCTCAAGTGCATTCCATACCCATTTTGATCAACTTTGTATTTAATAGAAGTCATGAAAAAATAGAAGATACTGAAAAAATAATCTTGGAGCTAGACCCCATTTACATTGTACGGTAGGAGTTTCAAACTCATTTTCATTGAAGGCCATATCAGCCTTATGGTTGCCTTCAAAGGGCTGTTGAATCCATAGATGGGGAATCCACAGCTGCAGAGAGCCAGCTATAATTCTTTTACATAGTGGCTGGTGCTCTTTAGGTTTTATTTTAATTTGGAGACCCAGATGCTACTGAACAAAACCTCCCATCACTTTTGCTTATCTGCCATGAGGACTGGGGATAATGGGAATTGCAACCTAATAATGCTTTTAAATTGTGTGATAATACTTTTAGTGTAAGCTGCTTTGAGTCAGATAAAGTGGGGTATTAATAATAATGATGATGATGAAGAAGAAAAGGAGGCAAATAAATCAAATATTGCCAGATTTTCAAAATTTTATACTAGAGATATGAAATTAGAACTATTAAGTCACAAATACATGTACAAATGTTTCAGAGATTGTTGAGTAGTTTCAATTTTCTCAGTATAGTCAGCTGTCCATATCCATTCATCCATCCACGACTTGAAAATACTCCAAAAAGGGAAACTTTGAATGTATCATTTTTATATAGGACACCATTTTATCATGCCATTATATATCATGGGAGTTGAATATCCATAGATAATTGGTTTCTGTGAGGGCTTCTGGAACAAAACCCGAGGAGATGCCCACTGTACATTAGCTCATAGTCAGTCACAGAAAACTCAACAGATTCAAATCAGACATGAAAAATTAAGTGAGAATGTTCTGGACTTGCAACCTGACTGATGTTAAAAATTGGCTTCTGTTGACTAGTCAGTTGAAGGTTTAGTTAGCCAAGCCATCAATTAGAAGGCACAGTTGTGACCAGAATAGCCTTACAGCTTCATTTTATCGCCAAGGTGTGGTAAGACCTAAGCCTTAATTCTGTTGATGTTTTATTGTGTCTAGAACTGAAATAGAACCTACTAGCCAAAATATGCCTTCTGTGACCTGGTTTGTTTGATAGCTTTAACGCCTCTGAAGTCTTCCTGTTTCTCCCACTTCTTCCCTCCCTCCCCACCTCCAGGATTGGCAGATCTCTAGCTTTCCTCTTTGAGGGGGAGGACTTCTTTTACACACCCTGTGGAGTACAGGGTATGATTTAGCCCTTCTAAATATTTCTGTATGTTCTGTCACTTCTGAGAGGTGAAGTTGAATGAAACCTTCAGAAGACCTAGTGATGGTCTTTTATGGTCATGTTGTCTATAATTTCTTTGATGGGAAATCTGTGTTATCTGTCTAACCCTATATAGCCGGCCCTCCGTACCCACGGATTCAACCATCAGTGGCTTGAAACCATCCCAATAATAAATATTCCAAAAAAAGCATACTTGATTTTATGAAAGGCACACCATTTTACTATGCTGTTGTATACAATGGAATTTTAACATCTATGAATTTTGGTGTCCATGGGGATCTTGTTAAAAACCTCAGTGGATACTAACAGTCCACTGTATTATCAGGGATGGGTGAAGCACAGAGCGATCTCTAGATGCAATAGCTCTAGGTTTCATAGATACTGAAGAATTCTGGAGGTTGCTGTCCAATCCAGCAAACATCTGGAAGGCTGCATGTTGCCTACTTCTGACTTCTATTATTTTGAACTGTAATGAAAACATTTTTCAGATAATTCTGATAGGAATGTTCAAGAGCCACATAGTTCTCTCTGCTGGTATGCAGGCTTTTGAACCAGAATGCAAAAGATTTAGGTAGCCTTGTGATCTCAAGATGTTTTAGACTACAAACTCCATAAACGTAGACTGCTCACCATGCTATCTAGGCCTTTGGGAGTTGTAGCCTCACATATCTGGAGGGTACTTGATGGTTATCCCAATCTCTAGTAGGTTTACCCAGGATTCAGGAAACCTCTGTTACTATTAAAAACACATTTTTTCTTTTTTTTAAGTTTCTAGTCAGAGGAGTAAGATATCTTTAAGATCAGAGGGGAAATAGATTCTTGCTCTTTTGTGCAACGTTATCTTGAGGGAGGTTCATTATGTAAACGTCTTCTTGCTCAGTGTATCTTACAATTACAATTATATGTGCTTATTATCTTATAAAAATCTGCATCATTAGAACTGAAATGATTCAGTAACCAAAAGGAAAGTAATGTTGCATAATCTTGTTTCTTCTAGTTGTGCTGAGAGAGGTGACAAGCTTTTGGTCAAGGCACTAGGTCATATTCCCCACACACTGGAAGAGTTTGCTGAGCTTTCCTTTTGCTTCAAAGGCTTCACCAGGCTTTGCACGCATACATATTCACTGACTCACACTTTCAGGCCTAGAGGCATGGTATAAATATGAGCAATAAATAAGCCTGTGCATTAGGGCTTGAAACTTTCTCCCATCCTACTCCAAAAAAAAGTGAAAACTCTGCTTACTGGGATGCTGCATTCTGCACCTACTGCTAAATTTTGTGGTGCTTGGGAGTATGGGCTGCATAACCTCTATAGCATAAAGACAATGACAACAAATAATCTGCAGAAAATTGACTAGGCTTCGCTGCATGATTTATTACAGGTATCCAATAAATTGCAGGAATTTGTTTTTTCTTGAATGAATTTTTCTTTAAGTATTCCATCTTCTCTTTGTAACATGTAATGTGTGTCCCCTGGGGTTGTATAAGTAGATGACAAAGGGATCAAGTGCCTAGAAAACTGATGTTGACTGGACCAGCATGGGCTCTCCCTTGGATGTGGTAGAGGAAACACAAGCTTGAATTGGGAGAAGGTAGGGGAACTGGCTGTGTAGTTTGGTTGTGTCTGTATTCCCCTTTCTAAGAAACACTCTGTGCCTGTAATCTGTTCTGTCTGATCTCTGCCTAGATTATTTCTGCATTGCCAACAGCAGATGCCTGGGGAAGTAGGAGTGGGATGTGACTGTTCTTAGGATATGGAAATGCCTCTTATACACAACAGTGCTAATGTGACAGATTGCCCTCCTTTGTACCACTGTTTGATAATACAGTACGACTCTGTATCCATGAGGGATATCATTCGTGAACTTGCTGTAGAAACGGTAAAGTGTGAATATTAACAAATGCTTTTGAAATCAAGAGTGACCACCAGAAGTTACCATAGGGTGACCTGGAGGACCTTAGAGAAGACAAAATTTGTCTCATGCGTACTGTACTGTATGTGACTGTTGGCACAAGAGATTGAAGTGAGCATCCTTGGGTATATCAGGATTCAGGGGAACATCAGTATTGAAGAAAGGTTATCATCCATGTTCTGAGGAAGAGGGAAGCATTATTGTGGGGAGAGTTTAGGGAATGGGTTACTTCCAGCAGTTCACTGGTGAAATGTGGGACTGGTTCTGCCATTGGGTAAAGGAGTGCCACTGCAAGAACTTCCTCCCAAGTGGGTCTCTTCAAAGCTGTTTCCATCTTTTCTGGGGCAGAGGTTTGTTGTCACATGGCAACAAGATTCCATGACACTTCTTTCAGCTTTTTCATGTGAAATGGAGAGCAGACCCCCCCCCCCCCCAATCTTGCCTTAGGCAGAAAAATTCCTTGGGGGTGCCTCATTAAAGTACAGTGGGTCCTCCGGATCTGCAAACTGTAGTGGTGACAATATGAACATGGACTTACTGAAGTGTGTGTATACACATAGCTCCAATTTAATAATATGGAGCATGGTATTCCATGACTATTTGTATCAGTGGGTCCACTGTGTGTGAACTGATGAAGAACTCTGTCCACATGGCCTCTTTGGACCACTTAGCATAGGAATATTGGAAGATGTCTTATGTTTATTATTATTTATTTATTGCATTTCTAAACCACTTTTCTCACCTCTGGGGAGACTCAAAGTGGCTTACAACATGGTGAGTGGCAAATTCAGTGCCCCACAATATAAAAATACATTACACATCTGAAATAGCATATAATTGTAAATTAAAACCTTTAAAACTATAAAACATCAATCATGGATATTGACATAAGACATAAAACACTAAACATTAAAAATTGCATCAATCCCGAGGTAATTATTTCACTGCTTCGTTGCTGCTGTCACTCATCGAATGCTTGCTTGACTAGCCAGGTTTTGTTTCTTAAATGCCAGGAGGGAGAAGGCCAATCTAATTTCACTGGGAAGAGAATTCCACAGCTGAGGGGCTACCACTGAGAGGGTCCTGTCTCTCGTTCCCACCAGTTGCGCTTGCTAAGACAGCGGGACCGAGAGCAGGGCCTCCCCAGCCAGTCTTGGTCATATCACTGGTTCACTGCGCCTGGATCTCCATCATTTCAGGCAAAATTCTTTCCTAGCCTTATCTGGAGACCCTTGGTTATCTCCTTGTTGTCTTCTATAAAAAACTGATCTGGTGTGACCCTGTTTGGCTTCTGGAAACAAATGAGATTTATATGGTCAAATAAGTGTGAAGTTTTTTCTGGAAGAGGAAGGTAATTTTGTGTGCCCATTTACACACAACACTCTTTGATTTTTAATAGGCACTAGCACCTGCCTTTGAGGAGTTTAAATCTATAGGTTTTGGAGAACTATAATCTGGTGTGCCGTGATCCCTGTGAGCTGTCTCACATCTCTTTAGAGCTTGGAGCAGAAGGTCCAACGCATATAAGATCAAGAATGCAGTGCAGCTTATTTCCTCTTATGCTTGAACTCCGTTGATTCACAAATTGCATATATACCTTACTCAAGTTTTCATGTTGTGATAATAACAGGTTGAATATGTAGACTTGGCTAATCAAAAGCCATTGGGTTTGATCCTGAGAAAGTCTTGGAGAAGAGGGATTGGCGCCATTTCCCAATACTTTTATGAGGGTGGAGGAGCACTTCCTCGATACAGAGTGACTGCAGTTTGAAAGAAGGAGGAAGCAGCATGACTAAAGATCAGTCTGATGACATGACTTCCTTTTCTCTAACCATGGTAATTTGAGAGGAACTTTTGAATGGCTATTTCCAGAATTCTTTGCCAAGGGGAGCATTGCTGTCTCTCTCGTCCTTCTCTCACCAGCAAGCAAAGACTTTTTAAAAAAAATTTAGGTGGTTATAGTGCTCATGAGAGACCCATTTTTGAATCTCCACTTGATTGTGGAAACATAGTGGGTAAACCATTCTCTCTCAGGAAATGGCAAACTTCCCCTGGGCAAGAAAACCTTGTGATATGTCCACCTTAGATTTCAAGAGACACAACAACAAACTTGTCAACTATTGGAGGAGAGGGTTTTAATAATTGGTGGTTGGCTCTTTCATTTAGTACTATGTGTGTTTAAAAACCAGTTTAAATGTTGTGTTTTCATCATTTTTCCTCCTGGTTCTACATCTTACTACTGATTAGCTACATTGAGTATCTTTTCTGTCTGATGAAATCAGTAATATGAAAATTTCATCCAGGAGGTAAAACTAGGTTCATTTCCCTGTGTGTGTGGCACTGCTGGTAAGGCAGCAGTCAGGTGACAGTTATCCATGTGTCAGCCATTCTGCCTTTTAAAGTAATCTTAGGAAGTAGTGAATTCCCAGGCTATTCTGAATTTATACAGCACACCCTACACCACAGATCTGTCAGTTATGGTCTTGGTGCTTTATTGTGTAGGTCCATCTTAGACTTCCATTTAGAACTGGTGGGTAGTTTTCAGGATTCCCAGTCCTGGCAATCAGGTAGTTGCAGTAGCCCTTGGCAGAGTAGCCAGTGGTGAGGAATGCTAAGCTTTGCATGATTCTCACAGACGCCTATACATTCTCATCTTGTATGCTTTAGGATTGCATTACACTTCAGCCGTCACATTCATTGGGGTTAGTAGCACAGGACTTTTGCACATGAAAGTGCAAAAACACAGGTAAAGAAATTGCTATTTTTTTTACCCGACAAAACACCTCTCTAAGAAGTTCTAGTCTTCCAGAAAAAACTCTATGGCCAACTTCTATTGGAAACAAACCATAGAATTGCATTGGGAGAAGTTCTCTCTGGAAATGTCTAGGCCACTAGAATGAGTGGAGGGAGTCACACCGGAAGTTGTAGAGATTCCTAGACTGAACACTTTAATGAAAACTGCAAATGTGGAGAGATGACTGTATGAGCAAACATGCTTATCTGCTAATTTATTTCAGACAATTATTACATATTAAATAGTTTTATTTGGACTATATTCTGCCTTCACTCCACCTCTAGGAATCAAGTCGGCTTACAAAAGTTATAATAGATACAACTAAAAATCCACATCATTGAAATATTGAAATATAGTTTATCTGTCACTGCAGAATGAAAAGCAGCTGTTGGCTGCTTGAGGCAGGTAGTTCACTCTTTAGTGCTTACTGCCTTATAATAATTTCTTGCTTTACATGTTAGCAAGTGTTGTGATTTTAAAAAAAAACACAACAACCTTGCTTTTGTGTAAAAAGCTAATTAGACTCTTGTTTACAGCAATTTTTGTGTGAAGGCCGTGGTATAACTTTTATGTGATTTCAGAATACAGGCTGGTCAGTGAGATTTTCCTAACAGATTTTTATATACAAAAAGGATCTAAGGGTTATTAATAAAAAGCTAAGGCTAACAATATCAGCTGTTTCACAACTCACGAGGGGATTTAAGAAGGACCAGTGGGAGGGGAAATGTAGATGCAAGGAGAGATTAGAAATGTAATAAACCCCGTTGCCAGGCAGCCCAGGAAATTAGATCTGGCATTCCTTGAAAACAAGAATAAATTGGGTGTTTGATTTTTTGGAGTGGTGGAAGGAACACAGGAAGACAGGCATTGAATACTGCTTTTAAGCGCCCCCACTTCCTACTTTAATAGGAAAACGTGGCCTGAGATGACTGAAGAATAACTCTCAGAGCATGTAGGAAAAGTTGCATAAATATAATGGAAACGTCTATTGGCTAGGCGGTTGGTTTTTTCATCTTTTAAAATAGATTTAGCATATTCTTAGTGTCCTATTTCTGTTCTCTGCTTGCCCCACCCCATGCTGTTCTGCTTATACTGAGCCTAGTGAAAAAGGCAAGTGTTTGCTGTGAAGGCCATAAAATCATGTCCTTGCAGAAGACTGATACACATATTTGTCTGTCCGTACAGGATGTGTAATTGTAGGGGCCACTTTCAAAGTCGTCATGCAAATGTGGTAATGGCAAACCCAGAGATACTTTACATGATGGTCACTTTGGAATTATTGGCTTTTTCAGATAATTTTAATTATTCTCATCTAACACCAGAAATCACACCAAGAATTAATGTATTGATCTGCCATTTTGCATGGGTTAGAGTTCCATAATGAAACTATGATGTATGCTCATGAGCACTGTTTTCCAGAGAGAAATGGGCAAATGTTTGATGTTTCTATTGATGGTGGACTGCATCTTCTATCATCCTTCATTGGTTATATTGATTAGGGCTGATGGAAGTTGCAAGACAGTTACTGGGTGGGCTGCATATTTGCTGTCCATGCTATATTGAGAGTCTCTACCTTCCATGAACAAGTGCAGTAGATATGATAGTAAGCTTTGTTTTTTCCAGTGTCTTCTAAGCATTTGGTAGTGAATTCTGTGTAACTATTCGAATATGCCACTATAACGTATTGCCTGTAAGAGAAGTACTCTATCTCTCCTGCTCCTAGAGGTATAAACTCTTGAGGAGGTTTGCTTGTATATTGAATTTCTCTCATTTTTCGAAGTCCATGGGAGTTCTCGAATCCATCCTCATAATAACCCTATAATGTAGTCTAGGCTGGGAGATGGCATCTCACCCCATGACATTTACTGCACAGCTTCTCAAACTGTGGGTCCTGCCCCTAAAGGGGTCCCTTTAGCTCAATGTTAGGGTTCTGAATTTCTTTCTGAAAGTCACCTAATGTCTGTTTTAGATATTTACTTGAATCTGTTTTGCAGTGTTTACGGTGGGCTCTGATGGTGTTTCAGCTGTATTTCATAAAAAGGAAAATCCACCTCACAACCTCTGAGGATGCCTGCCATAGATGTGGGCGAAACGTCAGGAGAGAATACTTCTGGAACATGGCCATACAGCCGGGAAAACACACAACAACCCTGTGATCCCGGCCATGAAAGCCTTTGACAACACACGAAAATTTGCCTGTTTACCAAGCCTTGCAAATGCTGATTTGTTATCAGTAAATGTTTGGTTTTTATACCTGTTTTATATACCTGGGGTCACATAAACATTTCTCAGACCAAAAAGAGGTCCTGAGTGAAAAGGTTTAAGAAGCTAGCGTGCTTCATATCTGAGTCAGAATTTGGTTCCAGTTTTGTTATGTCCAACATTTTTGACTGCTGTGTCATGTTGGAGCTGAGGTGCTCAATAGTGGACAGCATTTTGTTATTGCCAACTGCTGTGTGCCATTGCGTTTTCCCTGACCTGTGGCAACCCTAAGGCGAAGAGCTATCGCAGACTTTTTATTACAAGATTTGTTCAGAAGAGATTGTGGGACCTGACCCAGGTCATCCTGTTGGTTTCATGGTTGAGTGGGAATTCAGACCCAGATCGCCAGAGCCATAAGCCAACATGCAGACTATTACACCATGGATCCCTGCGCAACATCTGCTTGACCCTAAATTATTGGCATAATTAGCTGGTCCTACATGATTGTGAAAACCACAAGCCTGAGAAGTAAAAGAGCTGTCACTCCTAATGTGGCTGTCAGATGAGATCCTGTCTTCATTAATAAAAAACAGGCAAATGAAACCAAACCCTAAAGCCACAAACACAAAACTTCCTCTTAGGCCAGGATGCCAGCATCCTTGATTTCAAAGAGTATTTAGGTCAGTCAGCCATCTTCCTTGATGGTTCAGGTAGCTGTTCGGTTAACAGTGGGTCAGATGTCACATCCTAGCAGGTTTTTATAGAACATTTACTAGAAGGCTCTTGCTCATATCTCTGATTGTGGGAGGTGAAGCAGGTTAGATTGCCTGCCTGTTATTGGATAGGCAAATCTGCTAGCAATACTTTTCCCATAGCTTTTTTTTAATTGAACTAAATAAAAAGTGTTGCTAAACCCTCTCTGCTGTAAACTTCAATTTTTTAGAACTGCCTGTGAATTGTAGGTTTGACTTGGACTGAGGATGTCACTATGCTGGCTATTTATTAAAGATGAGTAAGGTGACATGGAAAACCCTGTCTTTAGTTTTCCCCAAATAGTTATAATAACAGGAGATGTGCAATGCAATACAAGCAATAATTTTGGGAGCAGAACTGTTGATGACAGGGTGTCTTGGGGATTCTCTCATTTTTTGGGTCACCACACTTAGAAGCCAAATGGCAAGGTATATTTGGGGGAGGCACTACAGACTGAAAAAGTGGTTTTTCGTAGTGTTATTTCAGGTGGGTTTTATTTATAGAAACTGTGCTTCTTGTGCTGTTTTCTGAAGTCCAGTTAGATATCCTCCCCTTTCTTAGAGTAATTTCGTTGTCTGCTTTTTCTTTAATTAACTTTGGCTAAATGGGCTAGTAAACCCATGTCTTATATAATTGCACAAGAAGTAAGGACAAACTTGTAACCTTGTCTTCATCACTGAGAATTTCAAAGTGATAGGAGATGTCTTCTCATTGCCCTTTCATATTAATAAGAAGTTCCTTGTATTAAGGATTTGTTAGAAATTACTCTTAGCTGGCTGCAGAAACTTTGCCTCTACTTGTCTTTCTTTGTCCCTCATCCCTGTTAAAATACTGTAAGAAAAAAATGAAAGAGAATGGTTCCAGTTTGATGTTATACAAAATAAAACTCAGAGAGTTGTCTATTTCTATGGCTATACCCACACTGTGCTATTATAGTACTTTGGTATTGTCATCCTAAATATTTCCATGATTTGCAGTTTAGCCAAGTTCATAGAGCACTACTGATATAGTTTGTGAAGTGGACTCTGTAGTAGAGACTCCTAAATACGTTGTTGTTGCTGTTTATTGCCCTCAAGTCAGCTTCTGATGCCTTTATGAATTAAAGACCTCTTAGGTCAACTGCACTTCTCAGGTTTTGAAGTCTAGAGTCATGGCTTTCTCGTTGAGTCCCTCTGCCTGGAATGCAATCTTCCTCTTTTCCTACAGTCCTCTACATTACCAAGCATTGTGGTCTTGTCTCGTGAGCTTCTCTTGATATGACGAATATGACAGTCTCAGTTTAGTCTTCTTGATCTCTAGGAAAAATTCAGGCTTGCCAAGTGACATACCAATGACTTGCGAGCCATGAGGCCATTCCAGGGTATCCCTTTCTGGGTGGAATTATAGTTATGTAGTTGCCTTTAATGAGTTACTGCAGGGCATAACATGGGTGCAATGAAATTAACATTTTAGAAGTAATGTAAGAGCACCTGAAATTTCATTTAAGGCGTTAACCTGTAATTGTACAGTGTTTTCTAGTTACATTTTAGGGATGCTTAAAGGAAATCTCTAGGCACATTGAGCAGAATGCTTCTCTTTTGGTGTCATTCTTTTATCGATAATAAGATTTTTAAAAACACATAATGAGTACAAATTGTAATTAACTATCTCACCAACTGCCTTTAAAAAGTAACTTCTTCATTTATTTTGTACAAAATGAAATGTGGGGTATATGTCCAATCCAGTTCTATTTACATGCATGAACCCATAATATCAGGAGTGCACATTAAAAGTGAGTTGCATTGTTTTAAAGGCATAGCAGTTATTCAGTTGTTGCGTAGGCTGTAGCCCAAGGCAGGTTTAACTTCCTTGACCCCCCATACATAATTAAAGGAAGAAGGCATGCAAGCGGGGAGGGCAAATGAAGTCTTAAGGCTTGCATTTGCCTCCCTTTGCATATATTCACATTTCCTTTTCCAGAGTTCACTTAGCAGCCATTGCCTTCCTCAGAATGGCATCTTCCAAATCTTGTTGGACATAACCTCACATCAGACAATGGTCAAGGATGCAGCAAGCTGAAGTCAAAGATATCTCCAAGACAGCAGTTTTGGGAAAGCTGAACTACAGCATAGTGTTTTCTCTGCTATCTAATTTAATGATAATGAGAATTACCTTTGTAGCCCTCTTGAAGCCCATGTTTCAGAACTTGCTCACAAAGGCAGTCTTGACCCTCTGGTCTATATAGGTAGTCTTATTTGCAAGAATGCAGCCCTAAGTTTGCAACCAACCATGTATTATGAACTATTGAATGTTACAGGCCATGATTATTACTGATTTGTTTACATTAGTGGATCCTAGCGTAGATTTCAGATGATGTCCTACTCCTTCGTCCATTGTTGTTGCTTCTGTTGTGTGCCTTGGTAATTAATTTCCAGCTTACCATGACCTCTAAGCAAACTTACTATAGGATTTTGAGGGTCTAAGAGTGTGTGTGTCACTCAAGGTCCTCTAATGGGTTTTCATGGCTGAGCAGGAAATTGGTCTCCACTGTCATAATCCCAATGCCCAAACCATTGCCCCGCACTGGCCCTGTACATTTAGCAAACACTGATTCACTGTGCTCACTGTGTTACTGATGCAAACCAAATGTGACACCATGCTTAAAGGGAGCCCCAAAGGAGTGTGCAAACTGATCATTTTTTGTCCAGCTAGGTTTTGTTATGGTGTTACATTTCCGTTAGTGAATGGCTCCAACCTCTCACCATCCCTCACATTCAGTAACAGCAGTTGTCCATATGACTTTCAGCAGAAAAAATGCCCTGTGTGGAAAGGGTTAAACTCTTCTCTCCCCATTCCCCTCTGCTTGTCTTCCACTGTGGACTGGAGCCTCAGTCATTGCATGGGTTAGGAAAAGAAATTCAAGAGCCACCCATAACATGGAGGCTGTCAGTTTGACACTCAAACCATTTGTACAGTCTGACATACCAAAGTGAGCCCTTTTCCCAGGTGGCCTTGAAGCTGTGGGTCCTTATGCCTTCCAGCTGTTTGCATCACTGCACATTTGTTTATATTCCTTTTTTTCAAAAAGGAAAAGAAACCTGGCTGTCATCTGACAGGTTTTCTTTTTACTGTAACCTCTGACATCTCCCTGTATTTTCCCTTGTGGAGGCATTTGCTGTTCTCTCTACTTCCTAACACGTGGTATGACTTTTGAAGGACAGTGTTGCCAGACGGGAGTTTGTTTCTATTTCTCCCTCTGCTGTCTTTCCCTGTATTACAGGTGAACTATGCTGAAAGTGAACAAACCCATGTGTGTCTGGGCACTGTGCCATTCTGCCATGTGGATAGACTAGGGGAAAACAGACATAGCAGTCCCCCACCTGAAGCAACGGAGAATCGAGTGCTGGATTTTTAATGACATGGATTAGCAACGCAGCTCAAGACTTCTGTGAGCATTTGTGTCTGAAAGTAAGGGAAGATGGTTCTATGGTGTCTTCTGCCCATTGTTTAACTCCAAAAGTATCTCGAGGGCCACATTGTCTGGATTAAGGTCCCAGGCTTGATTTCTATCTTTGGCAACCACCTAGGAAATAGTTTATTAGCTAGCTAGTGACTAGCAAGTATTTTTAAGTCCAGTCTAGCTTGTCATGGGGGATGGAGAAATCAATCTCTTATCATTTGAACTGGCCTGTGAGAATGAGCTGGCATGTTAAGTTTAATCAGGTGCATGGGAAGACAAAGAGTTTTCATAGTGGGAGGGAAGTAAAATATTTTGTTCAGCTTTAACAACTAGCATTGAAGGAAAAGTTTTGGAATTGTAGTGCATCACTCATAGACTCCCCTGAATTGTTCAGGATGTTTTCTGATAACAGAAAAGCAAGTTGGATATTAGTGATCTCTGAAGAGGGAGGAAGAAGCTGCCTTGCAGGGGAGCTTCTAAAAAGAAACAGTCCAGACTTCAGTCCCTTATAAAAATAATGGTAAGAGGAGATTCTGATAGACTATCTGAAGAGGCGCTGATAGATAGTAGTAACACCATTTCTAGGAGGTTTCTGCCAGATGAACTAAACTTAATTCAAAGCCTTGGTGCCCCTCAAGTGTAAGATAAACAGTGAAGATACACAACAAAATGCCAACAGAGCATTAAGGTCTCATTGGTTTCTACCCTACTGCTTGTGACCCTCCAGTGTGTGTCTTGGTAGTAGAAGGAAATAATCCTACTTGAGTTTCATATACTGGTTTTATATCCACTCACTTTCATAATGGAAAAAGTGGCATTCAGTTGGAAACAGTTTTTTTTAAGCTTTTGAAGGTTTCTTCTGAAGAGAAGCTGTAAAACACTCAATGGTATCTGTATTTACTCAGATACCACTGCACACAATCTTAATGTGTTTACCTTTAGATTGTGTACATAGTGTTTGGTAATTTAAATGCATTTACTCCAGAAGAAAAGTGTTCTGATAATTCAGGCTTTCTCCAGATTTTTGGCTGTGTTGGATTATACCTCCCATCATCCTCAGCCATATCTATGTGGTGGCTTCACTCAGATTACAGTCCGACTTCCCCATTTATGGCTTAAATTTCTGCTGAATTGATTGTGAGTTTGATTAATATGGTGTCTAGAGGAATTTCTGCTTTTTCCATATTAAAAATGTCATCCAAATTAAACGTTTACCTTCACACTGACTTTTGCTGTATTGATGCCCAGGCAGAAGTGATTTGTGATAGACCCAGAAGAAATGGGAAATGGCTTGAAGGGAGATATTACAAAGAGGTTTCTGATCTGCATTATGTCTGAAATGCTTTGTAAATATTCTGCTTTCATGTTATCAAAGGAACCTCTCCAGACTTCTCTGTTGACATGAAGAATCTTATGTACAAGGCTCTGCCCTTCCATGTATCCAGCTCCTGCTTGCCCAATATTTTTTGAAATCTGTGCTCCCTCGCTCCCTCTCTCTTTTTGAAAAAAGACAGTTATCTCCAAATTATGCTAAATCCACCCTGTGAAGTGTTTAGTAGTAACCAAGGCTGCAAATTATGTAAATATGATAAGCTTTGTAATTGCTGCAGTTAGGAGAAATTTAGGCTTGTCACAGACATTTCAACTGCATGGAAGCTCGTATTATATTTTAAGAGATTTGGGAGGAAAGGCGGTAGGTTAAAAAAGATGCCTCTTGCTAAATATGACTGTTAATTGCTTTGGGTCTTTGGTGTCCGCTCTCTTTTCTGCTCTCGCGTGCAGAATGTTTTAAATTTTACATAGCAGTGTGTAAATTTGAATTTGCTTTGAGCTGTAGAAGCAGAGCCGTGGATTTGGGATGTTGCCTGCCTGGTGATGTCAAAGTGAATTCGTGAAAGGAAACTATTGGCAATGACTTGTCATGACAGCTTATATATTACTTGTAGGATTTGAGGCAATACTTTTTGTGTGCCAGTTGCTGGGGAACAGAGATGGGAGGTTGCTACTGCAATCATGTCTTGGTTATGGGCTTCCCCTTTGGCTGTCTTGGTTTCCCACTGTGGCACTAAAATGCTGGACCATTTTGTCCAGAGAACAGAAGTGATTGTGGTCCCCTGATGTTGTTGGATTTTTACCATCCTCAATATCTGCAGGGAGGCAAAATACGTATCCCTTGCGTAGACTATTGATTGGACCCAACTCACCTCATCTTATATTTCTATGAATCTCTCATTGAAAATGCCTCTTTCCTCCTCCAGCTGTCTGCTGAAGCACCATTCTGGAACTTGTAAATGGTACCTTAGCATGTTTCCTTGCGGCTGAATAAATGCATGATGTAACCAGGGGTAATTCTGTCCATTGGTTCTTCATCTGTGGTATGTGGCTTAAACATAGTCATTATTTAAAGTCAGCTTGCAAAGGCTCTTTAAGACTTGCACACACTGTGGTGTTAATGAGGCAGCTTTTGAAATTGTAGCATTAACCAAGGGATGGAAAGTAATCAAGCCTTCTGCATTGCCCTTCCTTCTATTTATTTCAGACATGTACTAATTGAAAGCAGACCACCAAATGTGTGGCATGGCTTGATTAGTAGAAATTTAGCTTCCTAGGGGTAACTGTTTTGTCTTCAACTGTCTTCTAAACAAACACAGAATTTTAAAAAAGAAATTGGGACATTATGATATTAAAAGATATTTGCTTCTTGCCCTCTCAAACTTGCAGTGGGCTTCATGGTTATTCTATCAGTAAGCTGAAAATGCTGGTTTTGTTTTTGCTGAATCTTTAACCATTTTTCAAGTAAGGAGTAGTTTTGCATTGTTTTTGTTGTGCAAGAACTATCCCAATTTGATTTTTTAAAATGTTGGCCCACTAGTGGCATTTCTCCATTCCTGCTTTTGAGAGAGTAGTAGAAACATAGGGATTATTTTTCCATTGACAGGAGGGTGACAACATCAGAATCAGGCTCTGCAAGTCAAGCGCCTTAGTCTCAGAGGAAGCGAGAATGACAAGCATCTTTGGAACAAGTAGTGCCAAGAAACCCTCATCATAGATTCGCCTTAGAGAACCACCATAAATTGGAAATGGCTTGAAGACACACAGCAATAACAGAGGAATACACATGGACCAAATTGGCATGTTTCATGGCAAATAGTGGCAGCTACGTTGACTTGAACTATTTTCATGTTGTGCATCCTATTATTTGAATGCCACTTTTGACTGATTTTGGATGGCGGACTAAATAGTTTTATATTTCTTAATAGAGCATTTAGAAACAGAATATGATTTCTTTATATGAGAATCTGATTGCTTTCCCTGTGTCTGTTTTACAGGGATTGTTGTTTTTTGTCATAATTTACATGCTTTCTGGAAAGCCATCTTGAGCCACATAAAATAAGCTTTATAAAATAAATGAAATGGAAGACAAGTTCTGAGGTATACTTGAACAAATTCTTAGTTGTTTTTATTGGGGCTCCCAAGTATCAGGCATATTAACAGCTTTACCTGTGTCTGTTTTGCAGGGATTGCTCTTTGCAGGGATTGATCCTGTCAGTCGATCTTATGAATTTGGCCCATACTAAATGGGTCCATTTGTCTTTCTCACCTAGAGATGAGCAGCTGTTGTGGGACTGGGAGCCAGTTTTGTGTTCCTGAAGCTGCATAGACTCTTAAACCTTCTCCAAAAGGTTGCAAGGGTTGTAGGCTTTAGAAATAGTAATGGAAGCTCTCATGTGTTCTTACACCAATGATTTAGCAGTTGGCTAATGCAGAAAACAGGGCTATTTTAGGATTATTTTCTTATGCAGGACAGTGGACCCTTGTTATCTGCTGGGGTTTGGTTCCAGGAACTCCCTCCCACCACGGATATCAAAATCTATGGATGCTCAAGTCTCATTATACACAAAGGCAGAGTAAAATGGTGTCCTATGTATAAAAAGGCAAAAACAAGCCTGCCTTTTGGGATTTTTTGTTGTGAGGCGGGTGATATTTTCAATCCATGGATGGTGGACTGGAGGCCCGACTGTATTTCACGCCTTCCTCAAATCAGCTCCATCTTTTTTATCTTCACAAAAGCCCCGTGAACTGCGAAGGGTGGTCCAAGATAATCCAGGTGGTTTCGTAGCTCAGTGCTGTCTTGAAACTGGATCTTTCAAGTCCTGGCTCATTGGTTTTTATCACAATATTGGTTCACAGGATTAGGAAAGATGGAGCTTGACATCTGTTATATTTATGAGAATTGTGTGTATATGTATATGTCTTTCTTAATCCTTTCTTCAGGGAGCTGAGGATTGCACACATAATACTCACCTCTGTTTTTTTTCTCATGACAACCCTCTGAGGCTGGTTTGGGCTTAGAAATGAAGACTGGTCTGAGTTCATCATTGAGATTCATAACTGGATGATGGGTTGTATCCAGGTCTGAGTAAAAACTCTAGCCTAGGCTTCTCTAGCTTGATTCTGTATTCTCTATGGATGATGAGAGCTGTTGTCCAACACTTTTAGAGGACATCTGGTTGAGGGAAACTGCTCACCTTTATGCTTCATTACATATAAGCATTATTTATGCAAGGAATAGACCTGGCTTATAATGTTTCCCATATCAGTGCCTCCTTTGAGTGAGCATTGTTAGGCCTTTACCCTGCTTATTTCTAGAATCACCCGACATGGGTTTGCCTGTCCTTTCACAGCCTGAGTTTTTTCTAGCCTGTTTCTCATGGCATCCTATTTTTTTTTGTCAGCGCTGCTTGCTGTGCTCTTAGATAAATGCCTCATTGTAATACTGATCACAACAACTAGCTATTGTGCTGCACTCTTTTGGGATGAATGTCTTCTGTGTTCTCCCAGCCGTAGGGGTAAAAAGGGGACGCTCCAGTCCTCAAGAGCAAGCCATTCTCTGCCTGTCTTCCCAGTTCGTCTTTCATCTTAATTCTACCCCACTCCACCCCCAACACCCAGGATGTTTTATCTGCTAGGCTTCCAATAAATACTTTGTATCTAGTGCACTGATTTCCCCCATTTCGTGTGACAAACTGTAAATGGAACTTTTTTGGGGGAGTAAAGAAATTGGAGACTGTGATGCCTTGGCAGACGGGATATTCGCTCTGTCAGAAAATGAGTCATCATCACTCAAAACCTACCTACCAGAGCATTTGAACCCAAAGACTCTGTGAAAGCAGTCCTCACCCTGCCAACAAACGTGCCAAAAGCTTGTTTAGCCTGTAGGCAGAATGCAAATAGAAATATATATATAAGTATAGCCAGCAGTGATATTGGACAGAAACATCACTGCATTTTTACATTGAAATGTATTGTTTATAGCAAGATTACGGCAAATAGTTACAGGCCGTTCCCAAGTTATGAACAAGATAAGTTCTGTTAGTTTGTTCTTAAGTTAAATTTGTTTGTAAATCAGAACGGTTATATTTAAAAAAATATAAGTCCAGCCACACACACACACACACACACACACACACACACACACACACACACATATATATATATATATATATATATATATATATATATATATAATATAGGTAATGGAATCGTGGCACCGGACAAAACAACTAAACTAAATGCCCCACAACCTCGAAAATTGACAGCACAACCTCTCATCCACGCCTCTACGTTCATACAACAAAAAGAAAAGAAAAATTAAGTCCTAGCCACAGCAACGCGTGGCCGGGCACAGCTTGTGTGTGTGTGTGTGTGTGTGCGCGTGTATGTGTGTATATATATATATTTTTTCTTCGTGTACTCTGTGAATGCACACTAATGGAGAGGCTGCGCCTGCGCAGGTCCCAACGGAAAACTCTTCCCAAGCTGAAGTTTAAATTTTGGCGGTAGCCACGCCCCTCCGTCCCCGGAGGGCATATAAGGCAGCCCTCGGCGTCTCCTCCCCAGTTCCCTTTTTTCCGCCGCAAGGTTCACTTCGGATTCTCATGTCTACGACTCGCTTCAAGCGTTGCACTCAGTGTGCCGCTAAGATTCCTGATTCCGACGGCCACGCCAAGTGCCTCTACTGCCTCGGGGAGGCACATGTCGTCGGTACCTGCCGTTTCTGCCTGGCCCTAACGGCTCAGGCAAGGAAGAATAGAGCCGCGAGGCTTAGAGCGGCGCTCTACGAAAAATCGCTTGCCCCTGAACCCGCTCCGTCGACTTCGGGCACGAAGCCGCCGCTTAATCCGGGATCGATGTCGGCTCCAACACCTAAAGCTCCCTCGGTCTCGTCTAAGGCGTCCAGAGCCTCCAGATCGTCTAAGGCCGCTAAACCACCGTGCACACTCACCACGGCTACGGTGTCGACACGTTCTGGCCGGGTCGGCCCTTCCTCGACATCGAGCTCGGTGGCTTCCGTATCCTCGGCTCGATCCCATCTCGGAGCTCCTCCGTCGACCTCGGCGATGAAGATCGCCCTGAAAAGGGCTCACGAGGAAGCTCGTCGGACCCAATCCGACTCAGCAATGGTCCCTCCCACACCGGGTAAATCCTTGAGGGTTCCATCGAAGCAACCGCTCGCTAAGAAGAGGGCAACCCAACGCTCTTCCTCTTCTGCTTCCTCCAAGATGGACGTCCTTTCTTCGGCGACTTCCTCTAGAAGATCCTCTCCGATCGCTCCCGCTCAGCGACCTCGCCAACCTTCTCCTCAGCAACTTTCTGATGGCAAGCTGCAGGACTCACCCCACCACTCCACTCAGACAGTGGTCAGGGTGCCATCTCCTCGACCTGTTGTCTCTCATCGTTCGTCTCGTCAACAGCTTTTTCCCCCGACCTCGACACCGGAACGGGGTAGACAGACCACTCGCCTGGCTCGAGCGGCCCAGGCCTCGGCCTCCAAAGAAACTCGGCCACAGATGGCTCCTGCTCTTGAGGTTTTGCCGCCACCAGAGACTGTGTTGTCATCTCCCCCCCCAGTCCCCTCAAGGGGCTGGGGACGATGAGATCGATATAGATCGCCCTGACTCCGCTCTCTCGGCCTCGGTGGTATCCTTAGGCCTTGATCTCTCTCCTCCTCATGACGCCTATGAGGTGGACCCTCCTTCGCCTACCGACAACATTCGGGCCTTCTCCGAACAGATGATTAGAATGGCCGATGCCCTGGGTCTGGAAATCAAGCAGACTTCCAAAGCAGTGACTGACCCGGTCTTCAAACGGGTCCAAGCCCAGGCCCCTCCAGCCACGCTGTTGCCATTTTTGCCTTATCTCCTAGATGTCATCCAATCTTCGTGGAAGACTCCTTCCTCGATCCCTCCTACCTCGAAGAGAATCGAGTCTTGGTATCGTACAGATGACGACACTTTAGAATGGCTTAAACACCATCCCGACCCGAACTCCATGGTCGTTAAAGCTTCTCAGTCTTCCGGCCGTGAATCCACTACCCCTGCAGACAGAGAGGGCAAAAGGTTTGACGCGGTCGGTCGGAAGCTCTATTCCGGAGCCCTTCTACTCTGTAGAATGGCGAACTATGGGGCCTGTATGGGGGCATACCAGCAGATCCTTTGGGAGAAAGCTCAGCCCTTCTTCTCTAAATTGTCGGATGAAGACCGGTCCGTCATGTCCACCCTCCAACAAGAGGCCGACTCGCTAGCACATCATCAAATCCAGATGGCTAAGCATACGGGCGACACGGCCGGCAAAATGATCGCCCACGCCATTGCCATTCGTCGCCACGCCTGGCTGAGGTCGTCCGGCTTGTCTTCCTCCTCCAGGCAAGTCATCGAAGACCTCCCCTTCGACGCCATGGGCCTCTTTAATTCCGGTACGGACGACAAGCTCAAAACCAATCATGACTTTAAAGTTCTGGCCACTAAATGTGGTGACCAACCTCAAACACACCGCACCAAGTGGTTTCCTCAACGTTTTCGGCGCTTCCCGCCTCCCTCTTACCGCCAGCAATCCTTCAGGCGTCTCTCGGTATCCAACAACCAGAACCGCCAACAGCCTCGTCGGGCGACTCAGCCACAGAGACAACGTGGCCGTACCACCCCCACCGCTGGTCAACCTCACCGGCGCTCCTGACGCCATCTCTCCCTCCAGAGACTCTTTCTTCGGTACCGATGCGGTTCTCACTCCTCTGCACCTCTCTCTTCCGCCAAATCAACCTCATGGTCTCTTTCTGGACCGCCTGGCTCCCTTCTTTCACCGTTGGAAATCTATTACTTCAGATGCCTGGGTTCTCAAAATTGTCCAAGAAGGCTATGCCTTAGAGTTCGAGGGGCTCCCGCCCACGGGACAGGTCCTCCTCTCCAACCCTTCCCGAGAAATTCTTGCAGAGGTCGACGCCCTCCTCGCGAAAGGGGCTATTCGGCCCTCTCCATCGGTACGGGACCCTCAAAGCTTCTTCTCCAGATACTTCACGGTCCCGAAGAGAGGCGGGGGCCTCCGCCCCATTCTGGACTTACGTATGCTCAATACCTTCATACGCCCGACCAAGTTCAGGATGGTGTCCATCGCCTCCATCCTACCGATGCTTCAACGCGGAGACTACTTCGTGTCTATAGACCTACGAGACGCTTATTTCCACGTAGCGATTCGAGAAGCCCACAGGCGTTTCCTCTGCTTCAAAGTTCTCGACCAAACCTACCAGTTCACCGTTTTACCCTTTGGCCTCGTTACGGCCCCAAGGGTCTTTACCAAGGTCGTCGCCGTTGTGGCTGCCCACCTCCGACTCCAGGGGATCACAGTCTTTCCTTATCTGGACGACTGGCTTCTGGTCGGATCCGACCCTGCCCTCCTCCGACGTCACGTCGACTACACCCTCTCTCTTCTAGAATCTCTCGGTCTCCAGCTAAACCACGACAAATCTCACCTCACCCCGTCGAACAAAATTCGCTTCATCGGTGCCCTGTTCGACTCAATCGCTCGGACTGTCTCCCTCCCGCTCGACAGGTTTCTAGCCCTTCGCCAACAAATCATCTTCTGCGAGACCCACCGGAGGGTTCGGGCTCGATCCATCCAAGTACTGCTCGGCCACATGGCCTCCACAGTCCTCACGACCCCGTTTGCCAGGCTCCATCTCCGGACCCTGCAGAGGTGGTTCATAGACGTTTTCAAGCCATTTCGCCACCCCAACTCGAGGTTTCTCTCAGTCCCGCCCCATGTTTGTCGGTCGCTTCTCTGGTGGAAATCCCTCTCCAACGTCTGCAGGGGTCTTCCGTTCCACCCGATTCCCCCCTCCACCACCATAACCACGGACTCATCCAATTTCGGCTGGGGAGCCCACATGAAGGGTCTCACTGTTCGAGGCCTCTGGTCTCCCTCCGAGAAGGCCAATCACATAAACTTTCTGGAACTCCTTGCTATCTTCAAGGCTCTGAAAGCCTTCTCCCGCCTGATCTCCCAAAGGTCTGTCCTCGTCCAATCAGACAACACGGTAGCAGTCTTCTACATCAACAAACAGGGCGGCACGGGTTCAAGGAAGCTGATGCTCCTCTCCTCCCAGCTGTGGTATTGGTGCATAGCCCGCAACATCCAAATCTCGGCGATTCACCTTCCCGGGATCCAGAACAACTTGGCAGACGCCCTCAGCAGGATGACGACTTCCTCCCACGAGTGGATGCTCGACCCCGAGACTCTTCTTTCTCTTTTTCACAAATGGGGCTTCCCCACTCTAGACCTTTTCGCTTCTCCCCAGAATGCTCAGCTGCCTCGATACGGGGCAAGACTTCCCCCGTCCTCCTCTCCAGGCTGCCTGGGAGACGCCTTCCTTCTGGACTGGTCTGCGGAACCGATCTACCTCTTTCCGCCTTTTCCTCTCATACCAAAGGTCCTACAGAAACTCCGGTCGGTACCGACGTCGGCAATCCTGATAGCTCCAGCCTGGCCCCGTCAACCTTGGTTCCCGGCTCTTCTTCATCTATCCAGAGCGACCTTCCTCACTCTGCCCCTTCTACCTCACCTCTTGTCCAGGGAGAACGGCCAGATCCTGCACCCGGATCTCCCCTCTCTACATCTCACTGCTTGGAGGATTCTCGCCTGACCTCCCTCCCGCACAACCTACAGGAGGTCCTCCGCGCAGCTCACAAGCCGGCTACAACCAGGGCCTACACTTATAAAGTTTCTCGCTTTCGTTCCTTTCTTCGCTCCCGGGGAATTACTGCCTTCCCAACCTCGGTACCGATTGTCCTGGACTTCCTTATGTCTTTGGCAGACCAAAAACTTTCTCTTGCTTCTATGAAATCTTACTTGGCCGCTCTATCCTGGTGTTTTCAGCAACATGGTAGACCGTCGTTGTTCTCCGATCACCTTGTCAAAACCTTCTTGAAAGGATACAATAACATCTGCCCACCGTCTCAACCTCCTACTCCGGAGTGGAACCTCGAGCTCATGCTTTCCCAGCTCACTGCCTCCCCTTTTGAACCATTGGCTTCGACCGACCTACGTCTCCTTTCTTGGAAAGTTGCCTTCCTGGTGGCCATAACCTCGGCGCGCAGACCCTCGGAGCTGGCGGCCCTTCGGGTTGATGAACCTTACCTCCGCTTTCATCATGACCGCGCCGTTCTCCGTCCGGACATCACCTTCCTTCCCAAGGTGGTCTCGGCCTTTCATCTTAACCAGGACATTGTCCTTCCCGCCTTCTTCCCAGACCCCTCGTCTCCCCTTGAGCGGAGACTGCACCTCCTCGATGTGCGTAGAGCACTTCTTTTCTACCGGGACCGTACTAAGGACATTCGAAAGTCCCCAAAACTTTTTGTGGCCCATGCTCCAGATAAACTGGGCAATCCTATTTCTTCACAAAGACTGTCCCATTGGATCGCTCAGGCCATTGAGCTGGCCTATGAACTAGCCAAACGACCTCCCCCTCCGTCGGTCCGCCCGCGCTCGACGAGAGGTCTCTCCACGTCGACTGCCTTCCTAAGGGGCATCCCCCTGGACTCCATTTGCAGGGCAGCGATCTGGTCCAACCCCCTTACATTCGTGTCTCACTATAGGGTAGACCAAAAAACTTTAAAGGATTCAGCCTTTGCTAGGGCAGTTTTATCTTCATGCTTGTCCTAAACCTTATGCATTTATGACTTCTCTGTGGATGTTTTCCTCATGCGACTTTTTTGTCGATTTTCCTGTTCGGTACATGTTTGCACTGTTCTCTTTGACAATTTGTGCCTTATTTGCAACTGCCTTCCCCCTTTGGGGGAATGATGTTCCTACTTACACATGTGCTCTTAAATGGTTATATCATGCCTTACCGGGTTGCTCTCGGTGTTTGGCGTGTGTTAATGCAATACTTTAATGGGTCCTCGGACCATGTTTTGATGTTTAATAAACATATGTTTGGACATTTTCTCGTTGTCAGGGTTTGCTTAGCCCGCCTCCGAGACCTAAGCTTGCTAGTCTCCATTAGTGTGCATTCACAGAGTACACGAAGAAAAAGGACAGGTTGCTTACCTGTAACCATGTTTCTTCGAGTGTACTCTGTGAATTCACACAAGCCCGCCCTTCCTTCCCCTCTGGCAAACCCTCTTCCTTTCTCGTTGCCTTAGCGGCGTAGGAACTGGGGAGGAGACGCCGAGGGCTGCCTTATATGCCCTCCGGGGACGGAGGGGCGTGGCTACCGCCAAAATTTAAACTTCAGCTTGGGAAGAGTTTTCCGTTGGGACCTGCGCAGGCGCAGCCTCTCCATTAGTGTGAATTCACAGAGTACACTCGAAGAAACATGGTTACAGGTAAGCAACCTGTCCATATGTGTGTGTGTGTGTGTGTGTGTGTGTATGTGTGTGGGCAAGCTTTGAATAGCAATGGGAAGAATTAACACCTCTGGGCTTTGTTTTGCTATTTAGAAGATTTCACCATACTTTTTTGTACCTGTGATAATTGGATTTTGAAAAATGTGGCTTGTTGTAGAAACAAGAATGGGTGAGAAAGCTTCAGTGGAGACACCTTTCCCCCATGTTAACTCAGGAGTGAATTTCCCTTCCTAGGAGCAGATTTCTTGCATTACCTGTTGTACAACCCCTGTTCTTAACTATGAGTTGTTTGTAAGTCAGATGTTTGTAACTCAGGGACTGCCTGTACTTTGGTGTATGTGTGTGTGTGTGTGTGTGTGTGTGTGTGTGTGTATATATATATATATATTTGGTATATGTCCCACCTTTGTCTCCAAACAAGGATTCTAGGCATTTTACTAGAAGATAAAAATGGTTGTAGCTTAAAAAATTAAGTGAATACATGGCAGTTTTAAAACACAATTGATTTAAAAGCATTAATGATGAAACACAGCACTCACCTGTCCAAAACCTCTTTCTCAGCAGCCAGTCAGTTGCTAAAAGCCTATCTGAATAAAAAGATATTTTGCTGCTGAATTGGTATGATTTGATTTGTACCAATCATAACTAATCAACTTCAGAATAGTATGTAATCCCTCATCAGTTATCCCTAGGAGGTGTGTAGATGTCATTTTTAATGTCAATAAAATTAATTTCTCCGTGTAAATAGAAGTAAGGTAGGATCAACAAAGAATATGTTTCATACCAGATCTCAGTTAACAACCCAAAAGTTCAGATAATTAGAATAGTATGTAGAGGCCAATCTTTTCAGTGATTGCAGTAATTCAGTATGTATTTTTTACTCTCCAAACTGATACCCACAACAGAAGATTACTGTCAAGATTAAGGCTGAGGATGTTGAGAAGTGGACTTCTGATGGAAAGCATTTCCAGCTCAATTTGGTTCTGATACTGAACACAGCATTCTGTCCTTGGAGTATGCTTTAGTTCAAAGTGTATGCTGTTTGCAGCTGATTCTTGTTGGGTTTCCAGTTTAACCCCCCCCCCCCCCCCAATCAAAACAGAGTTAGAAGTCTCTGCCTTTTTCCTTATCCCTTCATCTTTAAGATTCATAAATATGGTAATCCCTTTGCATCTATTTGTGTTGCCAATCTCCATATGCACAGTGTTCTCTGTTCAATATGACCAGCCCCCATGTATTGGCAGAGTAGAGCTTTATTTATAAGAGATGGTTTTTGGAAGAAGGTGTGTACATTTTCCCTTCCTTCCCTTGAAAAGGCCTGAAAATACACTCTGGAGGTCTGGGATTTTTTTTGAAAGCATGTGGGAGATGCTGGAGAAGGAGGTTTTGGGGAGGAAGGGAAGATAAATGAAAATCATGTTCTCTCCATATATTCCATATATTCCTTGAGAGCCTCTTCTGTGAATGAAAGGGCCCCATCTTAAGGGCACCTTTGGATCCACCCCGAGCTTGGAAATTGTCATTACTTTAAGAAGGAAATTTTACTAACATTTTATTGTTTTTAGTATTTTATTTAAGAATGATCTAAAAATAGAAAAAAGACAAACAAAATACCTTTTCAGAATGTAGGTAGCAGTGAGTAAACACTACTTGTCTCTTTGTTCTGTCTCTCTTCTACCCGCCATGTAGATATTTCAGATCGTGGTTCATTTACATGAGTAAACGTCCTGTGTCTGCTGTCCACTGAGATCCTTCAAAGCTCTAGATACAGTCTATTGATTGATAGGCTCTATGGAAATCACACAAGCTTATGTATTTGAAGCTACAGTGTTCCCTCACTTATCACGGGTCCAGGACCACCCGCAATAAGTGAAAATCTATGAAGTAGGGACAATATATTTATTTTAATATTTATACATTATTTTAGTAGGTATACACTATTTTAAGTCTTTATCAACCAATCGTATGTTGATAAATCGCCTCCTTTTCCTCCTGTTGCCACTTGGGCTCCTTTTCTCTCCTTTGGCTTTTCCTTCCTCCCTTCCTTAGGCTGTAAATTGTAATTTTTTTATGATTTATAATTGTCTTTTAGAGTTTATTAAAAAACCGCGAAACAGCGAATCCACGTAAAGTGAACTGCGAAGTAGTGAGGGAACACTATTTTTTTTAGATGTTTCCACACATTTCCTCCACATTTGTGGTTTGAACTTTTGCAGATTTGATTTGATTATTCACAGATTTGATTAAAAATGTTCCTTACAGTAGTGAATGTGGAAGGATGGCTGTACTGCCTTTCTGAAGCTATGCAAGATGGTGTGGAACCTATCCAATAGGCAATTCAAAAAGTTCATGTGAAATAGTAAAGAGGACTACTTATAGTAATCATAACGATTTGTGCACAGCAAATTCACGTAAATGTCTAAAACAGTCAGAGGACTTCACCTGTTACCAAATTTTTCCAAAGGAAATTCCATTTGGGGACGAGACCCACAGTTAAAGAAGCAGCGCTCTAGATGTTGATGGACTGCTTCCCCATTATGTACCATTATATACTGGGCTGGCTAGCACTGATAGGAATTGCAGTGTACCAACATCTGAAGGGCCTCATCTGGACTTTTGAACAGGACAGGCAATTGGCTTGTGAGGCAATTCAATACATGAGTTATCGTGGTGTTATTCCCAACTGGTAAATTCTCTGCAGGGTTGGATTTAACTGCTCATTGTAACAACAGTGGAAGCCAGCATGAAGTTAGGCAATTCCAGCTTGGATATCTAATCTCTGCCTGTCCAAAGGAAAATTGCTACAGCAACTAGTAAGAGAATATGATTTCCACAAGGTGATGTTTTAAAAAGAGAGCAAATGCTAGAAGAAGGAGGACCAAACCTCTATAATGTGTGACTTCTCAAGCGAGTTCTCTTTACTTTGCTTTTTCTGCTTTTTTTTTTTTTTTACCAAGGAAGCCATACCTCATTGATTAAAGAAGCACAAACTAGGTAGGGTTATCTTTGAATCCAGGTTCAGAAAGCATCCAAAAGAATAACACTACAAAGCATAATCCTGAGCCTTTAAGGCATTGACCTGACTATCTAGTCAGCCATAAAATAGACCAGAGATGGCACAGTTCATCACCTTTGCAGTAAGCAAATGTGAAAATAATTTCAGATTGACCTCCGAGCTGGCCATCTCTTCCTCCAAACCCTCAGAAAAACCCTCAAATGAGTCCTCATCTGTCGGGTCTGTTAACAAATCCCGGAGCCGTTTTCGTTCACGCTCCTCGAAAGAGTCTGACTCTCGAGGAGTCTTATGCCTCCTTCTTCTATTATCGGAGCCCGAAGGCTCAACCATAACAGAAACTGTTTGTGAATTGAAAGAAAGCAAGGGAAAGGGGGCATAAACTAGTGCATTTGGGTATGGTGTTTTAGAATATGTGTAGCCTTTAAGTTAATATTTGTATTTGTGCTTGCTTTTTGGTGTAGCCCTAGAGAAAGTCAATCAGTTTGTGTATAGACTCCTTTTTCTGCTGTTAAAGTTACAGTCATTGCAATTTATCACTACTCTCTCAGCCTTAGAAAAAAGCAGTTTCAGATCTCTTCTGTATAAACCTTTCCGGGAGAATCATATGTGATAACAACAATTCCTGGTATAGTGGAGGACCTGGTTTTGAGTGGGTAATTTAAGACATGTTATCTTTAGAAAAGACCTGGTCCTGGTGCAACTGAAGATTGCATATTTATTTGGCAGTATGGATCCACATTCCCTTTGGATTCTTAATACGTGCAATGTCTGGATGACTACCTCAATTTACCCCACAGCATTAGGGAACATGCTGTTGTGAAACTCGAATGGGCTGCATCTACACTTTAGAGTTAATGCAGTTTGATGTCACTTGAACTCCCATGTCTCAATGCTATAGAATCATGGGAGTTGTAGTTTCAAAAGGTCTTCTGCCTTCTCTGTTCAAGAGTGCTGGTGCCTCACCAAACTACAACTCCCAATATTCCGTCGCATCAAGTTATGGCAGTTGAAGTGGTGTCAAACTGTAATATTTCTGCAGTGTAGATCCATTGTTTCCTCTCCTAGCTCTGATGGACAACCTAGAGTTGATGTTGTGGAGTTGGGGTGACTTCAAAATTCAAGAAGAGCTAATGTCCAATTTTGCTTGTCTGCAGACAAGTCAGAGAAACATTCTAAGAAAAAAGCTGATTCTCTAGCTGGTTGGAAGAGAGATTCAAGCATTTGTTTCTTCTGGGTTTGGATGTCACCAGAAACCTATACCAAAGAACTGTGGTTTGCTGAGCTGCAGGAACAATAAGCCAGTGCTGAAAAGTCAGTGGTTTTTTACAGTTAAGCTTGAATTCGGAAGAATTCTTATTTTCTAGGCCAATGCGCTTTGTCCGAAAATCTCATTGCTTGAGGGCGCTGTTGTGTGATGGAATGAGTAAAATAGATATGATTGGAAGTGCCATTACTTCTTGACATTTTAAAGAATTGATTGAAAGCCTTGTATGGACATGATGATAATTGATTATGATGGCGCATGTTGCATCATTTTGTTACTGTTGAATAAAAAGAGTGGATAACTGCTTCATCAATATAATTTTGTTTATTTACATCAGATTTTTTTTCTTTTAAAAACATATTTTATCATGGCACATTTTGCATTCTTTCTCTTTTTTTATTTCACTGGATTTATTTGTGTGACGGAGCAGGTGGGAGAGAGCAAAATATATTCTCAGCCTTTCCACTGAAACCAAACTGGCTATAAAAGTTGAATTGTATGTCCAGCCTATGAGTTCAAACAAAATATAAATTTTGTGCAGACATTTTAAATGCTGTACTTGACATGAATGCAGGGCTCTGTCAAATACATTCAGTATAAGGGGGCTTCTTTCCTCTATGAAGAAAAAAATAATAAAATAATATCTGCCTTTTGTGGTCAGAGGTTAACTATTGCAAAACAGTAGATACATGATGGTTTGTTTTAAATGGACTCAGGTTCTAGAGACCAAAGGTTGGGGAAGGAAGTCATAATAGGCATTAGTTTAGAGATTACTTTTGTGAAAACATGTTCGCTGGGGTATTCTGGGAGTTATTTGAAAAAGCTACTTTCCTAAATTCTGTGGGATAACTTTCTGTGCCTCATCTGATTCATTCCCAAAACCTCCATAGTAAGCATTCCGTTTTATGCTTTTACATTCTTTGAGCTCTGATATGTATTTAGTTCTCAAAACTATGAATATCTATGCCTGTATGCACCAGCCAAACAAAGTTTTTCTTTCCTAAAGATATGTGCTGACCTACCCAGTTATTACCAGTTCTTTGTTAGATGAAGTCAGATACTAATTTTTGGCAGCATTGCATTTATGCGAAGCTGAGATCTCAATAACTTCAGCATGCTTTTTAGAAATGAAGAGGGACCATTGTGACATACTAAAGGCCAGGTGTACTATATTAGTGAATTTTTTGATGACCCATCTAGGTGTGGTACTCCTGTAAAACAGCGTGCTCTAGTTGCTTCGATCAATGAAAGCAAAGCCCTAAATGCCCTGAAGGCACCAGCTCCCACTGGATTGTGGAAACTAAGCAAAGTATTATATACAATTTATAAAGCCATTCCCCCCCCCCCCCCCCCATATGACTTACATCACTATATACATTAATTTAAACTGGTTTCTTCCTGGAAAAATAGCAATCAACATAATAAAAGATTCCAGGAGACTTCCCACATCAAAAGACACATACTGAAAATATTGTTATAATCCCGCTAATCCAGTGGTTCTCAACCTGTGGGCCCCCACAGGTTTTTTGGCCAATAACTCCCAGAAATCCCTGGCAGTTTACCAAGATTATGGGAGTTGAAGGCCAAAATATTTGGGGAACCACAGTTTGAGAACCACAGTGCTAATCTCATTTCAAACAGTTTCTTCATTCTACCTTACTATCTTATTTTTTCATTCAATCTTCAAAAGCCACTACTGTTTTGACATTGACCTTTTTCTTTATGAATGGTATAAATGTTCCTATTTACATTTTTGTTTTTGTGAGAAATCACAGTTTATTGCTGTAGCCTGATATATCTTTTGTTGTTCTTGTTAGTATCTAACAGTCCATCTTCTTTTGTTTCTTCTTAAAGTCCCTCAGCATCTCCCAGCTCTTTCTTGTCTTTTACCCCCAAATATTCTTTGACTTTCCTAGTTGACAAAAGTCAGCTATCGTTTTTGAGATACAGAACATATGGCATTCACCAGTCGCAATCTGCTCACCCATAGAATCATAGAATAGTAGAGTTGGAAGAGACCTCATGGGCCATCCAGTCCAACCCCCTGCCAAGAAGCAGGAAATTGCATTCAAAGCACCCCCGACAGATGGCCATCCAGCCTCTGCTTAAAAGCCTCCAAGGAAGGAGCCTCCACCACAGCCCGGGGGAGAGAGTTCCACTGTCGAACAGCCCTCACAGTGAGGAAGTTCTTCCTGATGTTCAGGTGGAATCTCCTTTCCTGTAGTTTGAAGCCATTGTTCCGTGTCCTAGTCTCCAGGGCAGCAGAAAACAAGCTTGCTCCCTCCTCCCTATGACTTCCCTTCACGTATTTGTACATGGCTATCATGTCTCCTCTCAGCCTTCTCTTCTGCAGGCTAAACATGCCAAGCTCTTTAAGCCGCTCCTCATAGGGCTTGTTCTCCAGACCCTTCATCATTTTAGTTGCCCTCCTCTGGACGCTTTCCAGCTTGTCAACATCTCTCTTAGAAAACCATGATAACATATCTATGAAACTAGGGTTGATGTGGTCTGTCCAATGCAGTTTTATGAAGCAGTGCCCCAAATAACCTCAGGAGCAGACCTAAAAACCAAGACACTAAGAAAATTTAGTTTCTCTTTTTTTGCTGGGCTGTGTAATTGGAGATGCTCCACATCACGTAGCTGTAGGCTATATTTCAGAGTAAGGCAATAGCAAACCACCTCTGAGTAATGTTTGCCTAATATTTGTATAAGAAAACCCAATGAAATAAATGGAATTGCCGTAAGCCAACAGGCAACTTGCTGGAACATGCACACAAATGTATACACAATCCAATTTTTAGTAAAACATCTGAATTTATGAAAAGAGAAATCAGTTCTTTTCTCTTGCTAATTTTAAATCATACCATCATGTTCAAGAAAAAGGAGATGTGTAAGTGCTTTGCAAGGGAATACTTATAAATTGAGGATGTCCTATGGGACAAAAAACCGTCTTCACTTGTTTGGGCGCACTGTGCACAGCAGACAAGCTGAATTTCATGTTTTTAGGGTCTCTTGGGCTTTGTGTGTGTGAAGTGTCTTTAGACATGACTGACAATCCGTGGGAAAACATTGGTAATTGGTAGCTTTCCATTTTCCCTCTCTGATTAAAGATTGCTAACTGATATTTTTATTAATCACTAAATTATTGTCTGGATGATAGCTGGGGACTTTGATCGTCCGCCAGTGGTGCGTAGTGCGTTCCACCAATAAACAATTAATTACAGTGCAGCGGTCCGCCAGCAATGATGTAATCGTTGCTATACAAAGAGCCTTTAATGTGAACTGTGGCGAGAGAAATTGGGAAGGGAAGCTTTTGACACAAGGTTTTATAAGATTTTGAAAGGGTGCATGGATGGCCCTTCCCTCTCCCCCCTACTTCTCTTGCACTTGGTTTCCCTGATTTGCAAGGTACTGTTGCAAGTCAAATGCTCCTCTCAAATCTAGAGTTATATCACAGGATTTAAGTGGAGACTTGATCCCTGAGCCATAATCAACTCATTGTCTATCTACTCCTACCCTGTCCCAGGGAGAAGCAGTCTGATTCAGTCATCTTCTAATTCAGGGTTTCCCAGGCATTTTTGTGTGAAGCTTTGCCACTCAAGGAAGAATAGAGATTGACCAATTGACTCTGCTTGCTCATGTTTGGAAAGAGTCTTAGTCTTTGGACTTCGTTGTTCTACTAAAGCTTGTGTTAAACTGTGTGGAAAACATTGAGATGGATTTCTTTTAGGTAAATGGGAAATGTCAGCACTACTCTGAATGTTTCAGAATTCCCTAACACATCATTATTAGTTTTTAATAACAACAATAACAACAACAACAATAAATGCCTTGCTTTCATCTCTTAAATGAGATTCAGAATGGCTCACAACACCCTTTAAAACTTGCAATATAACAATATTAAATCACAGAATTGTTAAAAACAGATCAGTTAAAAATCCCTCTTCTATTTAAGCGGAAGCCTATAAAAGTTCTGTTCGCTTTTTTCTGTTCTTCTCACTGCCAAAGAGGATCTGCACTTGATGACCGAAAAATCCTAGGGTGGGTGGGTGAAATGCAAGCTCCAGAATGCACAAGCACATGGTCTTAAAACTGTTTTAACCTTTCAAGTAGTTTAACATGTTTTCACACTGTTTAAATGATTTTTATCACTTTACATTTTAAATTGCCTAAAAACCGTTCCATTTGATTTTACTTTTATGCCACCCTCAGATCCCTTGATATTCGATGGGAATAAAATAATTGTGTTTAAGGCCAGTTGGAACAGAGGTAATTGCAAGAATGCCTGGAAAATTTACAGCTGAGTATGCTTGTTGCATCAAAGGGATCATAAGTTAAATTTTATTTTATACTCAAAATAATAGTCAGTCAGTCAAAAATGTATTGTAACTAGCAAACAGCCATTATACAGAAGTGTTATAAATATCACTTTTGATCTTTGTATGCAAGCAGAAGGCCAAAATGAAAAATTTAGTAGTTCAAAATATTACACTTTTGTTAAAATCAGCTTTTTCAAAGGTGAATGCCCTATCACCTGAAAAGGATGGAGCAAAATATTATCTTGATCCTTCCTTGGTTGTCTCTTTACTTAGAGATTAATGGCTGCTGGGTGTCAACATCCTGCTCATTGCTATCCATCTATAATACTTCCTTTAAAACAATTAAATATTTATCTATAGCCCTCTTAGGGTTGTTTGCAAAATTAAAGATGTCATAAAGAGAAATAAATAATAAAAGGCAAGGAGGCATACTGCAATCTCTCAGGTTCCTGGCAAAACTCATACCTGCACAGGGTATCCTTTTGGATAACTTGATTTACAACCCATTAAGTTTAAAACTGCCCCCAGGAAGTTACTAGCACCTAATGAGATTTGATGTTTTATGCTTAATGACCAAACCTCTGCAAACAGCAGGATAGTTTTGAGCCCCACGGAAGCTTTCAGATTATTGTGAAAAGTTGCATTACAGCACATAGCCTACATTTCAGTAGCTTAGTATGGAGTATGTATGGAGCTATGGCTAGAGAAGAAGGCTCAGATCCCCACTCAGTCATGGAAACCCACAGGGTGACCTTGGGAAAGTCACATTCTCTTAGCCTCAGAGGAAGGTAATGGTAATACCTTATGGGTTGCCATGAGCCAGAAACTACAGTACTTGAAGGCACACGATAAGAACTATGGATGTATAGGCACTCCTTATGTAGGGATTCATCTATTGAATCAATTGTAACCAATAACATGGAATTCTTGACCACTAACATTGCCCAGCTTGTCACATATAGTGCAACTCTAGTGGGTCGCAGAGCTCCATACTGTTGCTGTTCTCAACTAAAACAGACCCGTTGAATTAATTGCTTTCATAAGTTTTATTGATTTGTCTCTCTGAGTTGGGACTAGCAATTAGATTAAGCCTTGGCCCTTTGGGGGAAGATAAACACTTTCTTCATCCTTCTCTAGTCACAATTTGCCTTCAGATGAGCTGGGTTTGTGTTCTGGAGTACTTACAGCATGTTTGCTTTGAACCCTGGTTTGCTGGTCATTATCCATCTCAGAATTGCCCCTAGAGACCTGTTCAGTTTTTCTGCAGGGATAAATTGGGGAAAGCAGTCAATAGAGCAGGGTGATATCTGGTGATATTTTACCTTATGTCTGAGTGACAAACAAAAAATGCCATTTTTCTTCTTTATTCTTATAATCCCATAAATGAACTCATGAACTTTCTGGCCTTGTTTACACAAGTGTTTACCTTGGCTGTTGCTTCTGCTTCTCCTCCTCATTAATGTATTTACTCCACCCATCTCTTAGAAGGCTGAATTTTTTTTTCTCCTTGCTAAGCAGTCTTCCAAAGAAAGGTTTTGTGAAAGAGAAACAGTCTCCTGGGCATCGTTTTCAAGCTGATCTGTTGCTGCCAAGGCTTTTTAAAGCTGCTTAATTTTTAATATCTGTTGTTATATCTGCTGATCAATCATTTGGGTAGTTAAAAAAAGAATCACTTTAAAAAATAATCATAAACTGACATAGAGAATGAAAAGGAACTTTTTATTTCTAAAACCAAGAGTGGTTTGTTACTCGGCTGGTTAACCACTTTTGAAATGCAGAATTCTGATTAACAGAGATGTGACATAAGGAAGGGCAGGGGTGCCTTTAATGCTATTGAATACTCCTCCTATTATCAGTGGGGATCCTCAGAGGATGAAGAAAAAATATGGTAATTCAACTTTATAGGAGTGCTTTAATTTTAGCTGTTTGTAATCAGGTGGCTTCTAAACATCTTGGACTACAAAGTCCACCATTACTAGAAATAATAGCTAGTGGTCATGCTGCCTGGAAGTGATGGCAGTTGTGGTTCAACACAACTAAAGATTACTGTCAGATTAGGGAGGAGTGTCTTTATTAGAAAATAATCATAGAGCTGGAGGGCCATTCATCCAACCCACTACAATGCAGCTATAAATAACTAAAGCACTACTGTGAGGTGAACATCTGATTTCGGTTGAAAATCCTCTAAAGAAGGCAAGTCCAACACCTTCTAAGCTGGTTTGGTCTACTGTTGAACAGCTTTTATGATAAGAAGAGCTCCCTAAGAGGTGCTAGTAGTTTGTGCTTATTTTGAGTTGGCCTATAACCTGAATAAAATACATATGACCCTCTTATGCTATTCCCCATCCATTGTCATCGTTTTATGATGAGTAATGGAAAACCACACAATAACTGAACATGGAAAGGGCAAAGTACTTCTTATTCAAATCAGGGTTGCTAAATGTATTACTGCTTTGTTTTTCTTTAGAAATACAAGTAAGCTTCCCTTGCAGTGAGTAATTCTGAAACATACCCTACTCCCACAAGATTATACTAGCTATTAAATATTTTCACCTGTGAAATTGTCTTGACTACCAGCTGAGCAAATCACGTTCTGCATTTTACTGAAGTCTCTGTCAGACTTTCCGTCTTACACTAATGGTCCATCTGTGGGGGAGAACTGAGCAGTTAAAATGTAAACCTATGTATAGAAGAGAGTGTTGTCTCTTGCCCACTAAATTGATTTTGTAGGTTTTTACCCACCCATCTCCACTGGTTGATCACTGTTATATGACTTTACAGATAACAAAATCATATTCAAAGGTATGAGTTCTTTTTTTTAACAAAATGATCTTCATGATTCATGTAGACAAGAGTGCTGTAGCAGTGAACACAGATACTTTAGAGATGGCATTAACAGCACATGGTTATTGCTTCTTGCCTAAATTATTGTGTTACAGAAAGGAGGCAGCTATTTTTATTATTGTTTATTTTTATATTTACTAATGTGGAAAGCCAACTTTAGCTTAACTGGAAACAATATTAAAAAGGATTTCACTTTTGCAGATTGGATTATTGGCAGATTTGATTAATATTCCCTTTCTAGGAATCTCTATGTCCTCCAGTGTGACTTTATTTTGAATTTCCAGTGTACATTGGAGGACTTAGAGATTCCTAGAGAGTAAACTTCCCCAGGTATTTGGATGTACACTCCAATGTAAGGTCAAAACAATATTTTTTTTAATGTGATTTTTCCAGTTTCATGGAACCCCTGTGAAAGTAGAGATGCTACCGTGCTTGTTTTCATACTGGCAAAATCTCTTGGAAATAAAGATTATTTGGAGTGATTGTTCAGAATTATAAACTGATTGATGTGTTTTATTGGATGAACTGCCTTTTTAAAGGCAAGCCAGTTAAGAACTTGACTTGTATTATATTGGATGTATGAATATATTCTAATATAATATAATGAAATAGACCTTGATTTTGCCAGTTTATATAAGGGACACTATTTTACTACATCTTTGCATGTAATGGGACTTGAGCAACCATAGAATTTGGTCCCAGAACAAAACTAGTGAACACCAAGGACCCACTGTATATCAGAGTCTATTTGGTGAGGGGCAAGAATATTTCAGCTAATATGAATAGGTGCACTTTTGCTTCCCAGGTCTCCTCCTTGTATCAACTAAATTTTCATTACAGATTTTGACTATGTTATCAACACATTGGCAAGTGGAAGACAGAGACTGTCTCAATTTTTATTGCCTAGAAGAGAGAGAATAATCAAATCCTATTTCTGAACAAATGTTTGGAAATACAGATAGGGATGTAAAGAGCCCTGATGTGTCCAAAGAAGGCCTCTGTTCATTCTTTCTTGAACAACAGTCTCCCATAGCTGCATTGCAAGCAGCTTTATTGTCAGGAGTTTACTCTTGCCTTTATGTCCTGCCTTTCTTTCCACTCAGCTCAAAGCCTCCTTGCTTTATGCTCACAACTACCCTGTTAGGTAGGTTACACCAAGAGAGGAGTTCCTAGCCCAGGGTCACACAGGGAAATTGATTCTGTTGTCTTCCTTGTGGTGAGGTCTGCCAGAAAAGGAAGAAGAGATGAAAGGGAATAGATTGTGCAAGCGAGTGAGGTTAAGTGGCTTTTTCAGTCATGAAAAAAGAACAAGATATAAAGTTTCTCAGTAAAATCAAGTGTTTTGAATGGACCAAAATGGTGTTTTTTCTTGGCTTCTTTGTGCTTTTGGAGTCCTTTGCCTCTTTTATCCAAAACAATTACACTGTCAGATCCAATCCTAGTTTTTGACAATTTTCTATTTGGAAGACACACAAGGAAAGTGTGCATGCATACATGCTGGCTAATCAATTTCTTATAATGTGATCGTAAAGCTTGTTGCTTAAACTACCAGCCATACGATTAAGAAGCAAAGTGGAAGTGTAGTTCTGACAACTTGTTGAATTTCTCTGTCTGTATTCTTCCATCCTTGTCCCATTCCACCAGCACCTAAGTTGTATGCATCCCTTTTAGGAAGTAGTTAGGATTTCAGTGTTCTCTGCAACATAGTAATGAGATAGGGATATCTGTAATAAACCATGGGCAAGGAGAACAGTTGATCTCTTTCTCTGTGTGTATGTGTTAATAATTAAGTCTAGGATTGAAAGAAATCCCATCAATGAGCCTATGAGTTCCTCCTTTCCCATAGAAGTTTTGTGATGGTTTTTTTTATTGAGGGTTACAGTACTTGCACAACTTCTTTCAGACCTTGTCAAATTCCAGGTGTTGTGAATGCAAGCCCAGTTTAAATAGATCTGACAATCTCTTAGCCAATATATCCTGTGTCCATGCTTGGCAGTGGCAGTGAGGTGCTTGGAGCAGCTTTTCCAACCTCCTTCTTTAATCTTTTTTTTTTTTTTTTTTTTTACTATAACCCTCTTTATCCCCCATGAAGTTGGATATAATAGTGAACATAGTCCCAAGGATATCTGTGAAAAGCTAAGTTACCATTGAGGTTGGCCCAAGATGACTAGGGTCAAATCTCCATAATTCTTGCTGAGCTTGATCTAGAGTGTAGATGTGCGACTAAAAATGGATGTGTTGAACCAAACCTTGGTCACCATTCTTGGAGTATTTCTTGGAAAATGTGTTTTTGTTTTTTAAAGAATAAATGAAACTCCATCAATGAAAACAGTTTACGTGCGCATATTGCCTGCTAGCTACAAATAGGACACATCGGTCATCTTCTATAGAAAATCCTTACTGGACCAGATAGAGATTTAACTAGTTAACTTTTCTGTTTCTTAGAGTGGTCAACCCACTTGGCATGGAAAGATTGCAAGAAGTAAATGGCCTAACATTGCTTGTGAGCTTTTCAGAACAACTGGCTGGATGTTCTTGGAAACAGAACATTGCCCAAAGTGGATCCTTATTATAGTGGTTGTGTTTTTGGGCTTTAGCCATTGTTTGTGTGCCTGTTATACTTCCACCTCTGTCTCTTTACCAGTATAAAGATCTTCAGACTGTTCAGACAGGCATGGAATGAAAGCAGGAAAAAGACAAGGTAAAGGAGGATCTAACCACTTGTCTTAATTAATGGAGGAAACTTAAATCAATAACATGAGATGAAAATATGCTTAAGACAAACTGGCTGTTCAGTGTGCCTCAGGAAGGGGAAATCGATATTTGTTCCTCCGTTCCATCTGTCTCATTTATTAGTCTGTGTGAGGGTACACAGTACATTTCTCCGTAGGTGTTTCTGCTTTTAAACAGGCCTACGTATGAATTGCAATTGTCATTCTTGCTGTTCTCCGAGTTGTGAATCATTTTCTGCTTTGCTAATGACAGAATACCAATGTTCTTTTATTTTTTATTTCTAGAGTTCTGTGGTGTACTATAATCAGATGAGTCACTCTCAAAACATTACCTAACCCTTTTTGCTAGTGATTTAGCTTCACATTTCTACTGCATTTATTATTGTTTGTTCCGAAAGAAATGTCATTGTTGTAACTTACGCAGTAGCCCTTTGATTTGGTTGGCAATTATGTATTTGAAAATATTTACATTGCTAAGCTTTCACGTCAGTATGCTCCCTAGGATTGTTATGTACTTTTTTTTTTTTTTTTTTGAAAACCCGGATTTCTTCATATCTCAATCAGAGCTTGAAAGCATTCTGTTTGGGACTAAAACTCCCAGAATCCCCAAAAGAGTGGAAGCTGTATTCCAAGAAGATAACTTTTCCAAGCTCTGTGTTGAAAGGTCCTTCCTGTGACTGTTAGGCTGAATGCAAATAGCAGTCTTTAGAGATTTGAACATTTGTATTAGAAGAGATTTGCTCATCACAAGGACATCTCCATGCCTTTTTGTTGTTATGCTGTCACCTCAGAAGAAACAGGTTCTTTCAGCTTTGAACCATTTCAAAACTCTTGCTTGCTTTATGAAAACTTACCAAGAGTGACAACGCCTCTCAAACTGCGTCCAAACTTTCTGGGGGAAAGACAATTAAAGTCTGTCTCCAGACTCAATACAGTTTGTCTGATAAATAGCTTTCCATGTTTCAATGAAGACATTTCAATTGTTTTGTTTCTACGAAAAATTAACATGGAGTAGTTTTTGACAGAGGTGTTGCTTCCAGGCAGTAAGGAAATGTTGGAAACAAGTATAGGCTGAGTATTTTTTTATCTGGAATTCCAAAATCAGAAACACTCCAAAATTGTTCACAGAAGTGATTGTGATAGTGACACCTCTGCTTTCTCCTGGTTCAATGTAATACAAACTTTTATATTTAAAAAATTGTCTGAAATTACCTCCAGGCTATATGTATAAGGTCTATATGAAACATCAGTGAATATCTTGTTTAGACTTGCAGGGCTGTCAGCAAGACAGGAACAGGACCATAAGGAGATGGCTTATACATATTGACCACCCCTTATCTAGAAATCCAAAATATACCTGAAATCTAAAATTGTCCCTATGGATGGCTGAGATAATGACATCTTTGCTTTCCGATGATTGAGTGCACCCAAAATTCATTTACTGTACAAAAGTATTAAAAAATATTGTTTAACATTACTTTCAGCTATGTTTATAAATGCAAATAGAACATAAATGATTTTTTTGTTTAGACTCTGCTCCCGCTCTCAAGATATTGCATTACATAGTATGTATGTGGAAATCTGGGTATTCCAAAATCTGAAAAAATCCCAAACACTTTATCACAACATTTTCTGATCAGAAAGTGAAATGTTGAGTTTGGATATCGTCCTCCCACCAGTTATGTGTGAACCAAGTATGTGTCATATTCCTGATATGTATCAAATAAATAATGAATGCTGTTTAATGCAAGCTGAGTAAAAATTAAGCATTGTCACATTTGCTACCGTATTTTTGAAATGATAGTGTTAGAAGAGATTACAGTGGCTTAATTCTGGCTTACTTTCAGCTGCTTATCATTGAAGCTATAAGCAAAAGACTGCTGCTGATGCTCAGAAATAGGAGTATGGATATAATGAGTGATACATGTGGAAGCAAGTTTTTATTGAAGGAAGACAAATCTGGCAAGATTAAAATGTTCCTCTGCAAATATTTCCCAAAGCAGCTGAATATAAAAGTTATATAGCAGATGGCCACCTTGGAGTGTTACTTCTCCTAACTTGATGGATTTTTAAATTATCTATCACTGATTCTTAACATTTTATGGATCATAGGCAGCTTTGAGAATCTAATGAAAGCTATCAGGCTTTTCCCCAGAAAAATACACATAAGTATACACAAATTAAAGTTTGCATGCCATTTATTCTATTGCATTGAGAATTAATTCCCTTTGCTTATACTAGTTTGCAATGAATGCTTGGCAAGACTAAATTTTACACATTGCAAAGGACATGTAGGAAGGGGAAGATGGACAAATCATTTTTGTGTGTGATTCACAAAGCAGCTGTGTTGTAATATGTGAGTGAGAAGAAGGGAAGTGTGCTTCATTCCAAGCAAAGTTAAGAATGCCTGTATATCTGTCTAAAAATAACTTGCTAAATTTACTCCCATAGTTTTGAAATGGCCCCATTTATATAAAGTGGGCTGTCACATTCCACTGATTTATCTCTTTTGGATTTAAATCTTTTATTTTTTGCAATGGCCAGAACACCAGAAGATCCACCAAAGCACAGAAAATCTCCTTGCATGAGGCGTCAACCTTGGAATAAGGTCTGCCTTGTGTTGTGGAAGGGGCAGATATTGGAAAATGCCCAACATAATCCATAGAGGGAAATGGGGACACTTATGTCCCCAAATGCTTAATAGCCGGCGTTTTTTTTATTTTTTTAAGAAAAAGTCCAATGCATTTTGGCCTGTGTATATAGTATGATCCTCATATTCAGAGGGGATACATTCTTGACCTGTGGATAATATCAAACCTTATTGAAATGTACAACTTTCACCAAAAGTTACTATCTAAAGCTTCCTTGGAGGACCTAGCAAATGCTCCTTCTGGAATTATCTAGGTCCTCCAGGGTATGCAGAAGAATACCATAGAACAGTGTTTCTCAAACTCTGCTCCTCCAAGTCTTTTAGACTTCAGCTCCCAGAAACCCCAGCCAACTTACCAGCTACTAGGAATTGTCCAAAACAGCTGGAGGAGCAGAGTTTGAGAAACACTGCCAGAATTACTTGGAGTGTCAAGTAGTCCAAGGTCAAACCAATTAGTGCACAGTAATGGCAGATTTTAAGGAAACAAGCAGAAAGTCAAATAACAGTTCTGGGTCAGTCCAATTACTATACTTCCAAATGACAAAGTTGTGTACATGAAGAAGCAGTCCATATTTCCAAAACCATCCACAAATCTCACAAGCACAAGGTCCAGGCTTGGTTTTGAAAGTTGCATACATCAATTAGGAATCCTACTGCAAAAACCTTAAACACTGCTTTCACAGCTGATCCCTGTTGTCGGCCTTCTTCTTTGCAAGTCTGGCTGAACTTTCTATGTTCCTCAAAGGAAAACCCATTTAACTCTTTCTCAGTCTGCTCTTCAGAAGCCTCTTGAGATTGGCCTGCAGGCTGGGTACTTGTTACTACTGGGTGTGGCCGAGGAAATTGGTGCTCCATTCTAAGTTCAGACAAACCCTCATCCATGTTATCCATGAAACGAAGGGCCTCAAACATTTCTATAGAAGACATGTTTTTCAAATGCAGGTAGATGAAACCAGGGGTAACAGTCCCATGGGTACAGAGTCATATTATATATTTCAATGGCATTGTTCAAGTGCTACAAATAATAATAATAATTATTATTATTTATTATCCACCTCTCCTCACAGCTTGAGACGGGATACAATATGGTTAGAATAGTAAGTTAAAACAGACCACTATTAAAATACATAACAAATATACATAGATAAAATGCGATTAAAATTTGCCTATATATATATATATATATATATATATATATATATGAATATGTAATTAAAAATCAAAAGGACAGCACGTAATTATACAGAACCTGATAGCATGATAGGTCCTTGAAGGCTATTTCATTCCCCTTCCTCCTCTCCTCCCTCCCTTTTCCTGACCATCTGCTAAAATAAATTAAAAAAAACTCTGATCCTGGATCTCTAGTTTCTCTTTAGTTCAGTAAATGGAATGAGATTTTTAGCTCCAGAAATTTCTGCTGTTAGATTGCATATTGGTATATATAGGATTTTTAAAAGTATATTTTAAAAAATGAAAATGCATTATGATGTTTTATGGAAATAAAACGAATAAATATCCCTAAAATGATGTTTTTCGGATATAAATGAATAAATATGTGTAATTATGTGTTGTCCTTTTGATTTTTGATTTTATGTTTCTTTTTGTTGTGATTTTTCTAAATGAAATAAAATACCAGCCTCTTGGAGATGTATCTCTCCCAATTTTCCTGTGGAGCCTGTGATGAATCATGGCCCCTCTAGTCATGCATAAACCTTAAGGGGTTTCATTGCAGTGTTTCGGACTAAGAGTGCCCACTTGAAACTGCCAGGAAATGAACCTGAGACCTCTTGTATACAAAGCAAAAGATGAATCAGCATAATAATGTAGGGAAAGGATGTTAACATTTTCCCCTGGTGTCTTTTCCAGAGTCACTATATCCCCAACAAATTAGTATGTGCCATATTTGACTGAGAAAAACAAACATATTCTTTCTTCAATGCTCCAAATCGCACTGAGGGAGAGAAACACTGGAGGACAGGTTGATCATACTGTTTTTTTTTTTGTGGGGTTTTTTTTTTTGCAAATACAGTACATAGAAGGTCCTAGTGAAATGCAGTTCTCTGGTGATTCTTTTTGGCCTTTGGTGGGTTCAGTAACCAGTGTAAGTTTTTAGAATTTGTTGTCCTTTCACATACCATTCCACACAAGAATAGAAGAAAAACCAAGAAATGAAAACAAAGCAAAAAAACCCTAAACAATGACCCAGGGGAAAATTATTCATAATCAGAATAATCCTCTGCTCTAAAATTAGGATTTATTGCAATTCATTTTCCATGGTACAGATGTTAGATCTTAAAGTTATTGTATATTATATTTACCAGAGATGGAAAGATTATTAGAGGACTTGAGGGGGGAAATGCGAAAGAGGCTTTTCAAGTGACTGAAAATATACTTGGATCAGCAAATATCCTCACATTCTATCATGCCTCCCCTTTCAGTCTTTGAATAGGCTCACCTCCTTAATCCAGATTCACTTATTTCCAGTTGCCAGTGAGTGTATGAACAAGGAGAACGTAATAGCCACCTCACTATGACAACATCTGCATCATTGGGAGCCAGCTATCAGAACAGAGGTAGCGAAGATAATCTCCAACTCTTGACTGCCCCAAACCCCTGTTGACATCAGGCGAAGAGGATCCAAGCTAGATTGTGAAAGACTATGGTGTCCATGATGTTCCTCACTTTCCTCCTCTGCCAGTGTCACATAGAGGTAGATCAAGGATCATGAAAGGCTATAGTCTCTATGATCCTTGCTTGGGAACTCTTCCCTCCCTGAAGTTGCACAGAAATGGGCAGACCAATGGACATTGAGCTGAGTTTGGGTGGCAGAAGGCTGTGACTTTCATAATCCCTGGTGGCTTCTCCATGTGATGTAATACAGAAGATGGAGAAGAGAAGAGAGGAGAGCAAAGGAGACAACCTTGAGCAAAGATTGTCAGAGGCTGTAGTAACTTTGACCTTCATCTCCAATGGAACAGGTGGTCATAGTCTAAGGGTGGTAATTAATCGAAGTTTGTCCAAAGCACAATAACATGCACAGTATTTATTTGGCTTCCCCTCTTATGGCTGGCCACTATGTGGTTGGTGGGACAGGAAAGTATTTGATCTTTTCAGCGGGAACATATAACTTGGAACAGCACATCTATAATATTTACTGCTGCCTTACATGTTTTTGCATATATAGTTTGTTGTTATGTCATTCCAGAATTTCAGATGCTGTTTTCGAAGGAAGACATAAATAATGTTCTGTGTTTATACATAAAATAAGAAGAGACCAAACCTCTTCAGTATTATCCATATGTTTGCCTCCTTTCACATATTTTGTCAGTTTCTATGGTAGTGCTGTTATCCAAATTCTGTTCAACCAGTTGTGCTGGGAGTACATTGATAGTTCCCCGTAACTGAGTGTTTCAGCCCTGGCTTGTGGCAAGAAGAAATAAAATCAAATCTCTATGTTTATGTTGTTGATTCTGTCAAGAAATAGTATAGTCAATACTAGTAATTCTTACCGATGTGTAATCTGATTTGTCATACAAGAAAGGGAAGGGTATGTTTGCTCCCCCTAATATTTCAGTTCTGGGAATTCTAGCCACATCATGTTTAAGAGACACACATTCGATTACCACATGCTATTTTTACAAGAGTGTCTTATTTGCAAAAAGTGTGTGTGTGTTTTTATAATATACTAGCTGTGCCCGGCCACGCGTTGCTGTGGCAAAGTGGTGGTGATATTGGTTAAAAATTGTTGTGTAACTTTTATTTGACGTTATTTGTATTTTTTTATTAATTTTATTGTAAGTTATCTTTTTATTTATTATATTTTATTATTTTCTTGTATTATTTTGAGTTATTTTCTGTTATTATAGTATTTTATTGTATTAATTTTTTTTAGTGTTTTTATTATTTTTTATTGGGTTGCTAGGAGACCACGTTGGAGGAGCTGAGCCTTCTAACTGGCAGCAATTGGATAAAAGCAATTATTCCTCTCTCTCTAATTAGGACTTTATATTTCTTTTCTTTTTGTTGTATCAACCTAGAGGCGTGGATGATGGGCTGTGTTGTCAAATTTCGAGGTTGGGGGGCCTGTAGTTTTGTTGTTTTGTGGGTCGCCGTGATGCCATCACTCTTTTATATATATAGATTGTAAGGGGATATTTTGATCTCCTTGGTGTTGTTTTCACATTTATTTTCATCAACCATTTAGTAAACTTTTTTTTTTTAAAAAGCGATGAACTAAAGGTCAAAAACGAAACCTTAATCAACCATGGCATAATTAGAATGACTCCTACCTATATAATATCAAAATGGTGTTCAAAAAAGGAAAACAAGAAGAAATTAAAAATAGATGGAATGAAAATAGAACAGAAAAAGAAGGGAAGAAAATGCGTTCTTAAAAAGGACACACATATATATAGAGAGAGGAAACCCTTTTGTCATAAAACTACACAGATGAATTGCTCCAGTGATCTTTTCATTTCAGTAGTTTGGAGAAAGGGTGATTCATTATGTAAATCTGTTCTGCTTCTGCAATTGTTCTCTTCCTTTGTATGTTAACGTGGTCCACTAAGCCATCCACCCGATTTTCTCCATCTATTTTTTAAAAAGAAAAGCACTTTTCTTTTCCATAATTTAGCAGTATAGGGAGTCTTTGGTATCTGCAGGGGTTTGGTTCCAAAACAGCTCATGGATACCAAAGTCTATGAATGTTCAGATCCCATTATATACAACACTAGTAAAATGGTGTCCCTTATATAAAATGGCAAAATCAAGGGTTTTTTTTTTTGGGAGGGGGGATCTTTTGGGAATATTTTCAAGCCCTGGACAGTTGAATTAGGAAAACTGTTTTAGAAGTACATATTACATTATACCCAATGCATTCATTAAGCATAGTCAATACATTACACACAGACCCAAACATCTGTGTTTTTCTGCAAAATGAAAACACACAAGTCTTTTAAGTGACTGCATCACTACCATGGCATACCTTTCTTATGGATTAGATATTTTACATGGGGTGAGGTACCACTTCTACAAAGTCTTTTTACGCCTACCAAACTCACCTTTCTTCCTCATCCTTTGTCTAGTTGGAAGTTTTTTTAAGCAGCTTTGATACTAGGACAATAGATAGCAAATATAAGATCAGGGGTCCTCAAATCTTTTAAACCAGGGGTCCCCAGACTAAGGCCCGGGGGCCGGATGTAGCCCTCCAAGGTCATTTACCTGGCCCCCACCATCAGTTTTAGACTTCACCTCGCCCAAAGTCTGAAATGACTTGAAGGCACACAACAACAACAATCCTACTTAATTTGACTATCTCATTGGCCAGAAGCAGGCCCACACTTCCCATTGAAATCCTGATAGGTTTGTGTTAGTTAAAATTGTTTTTATTTTTAAATATTGTATTGTTCTTTCATTTACTGATATTGTGCTATGGTAATAATTGAATATATTGTGTATACATATAATATTGATACTAATATTATAATGTAATACAATATAATACTAATAATTATACAATATAATAATATTAATTATACATTATATATTAAATGTAATATTACTAATAATATTACGGTAATGGTATAGGACAATATAGTAATATATAATGTTAATATTGTGCTATGCCAATAATATAATATATTGTATGTACATACAAATTGTAAGCCGCTCTGAGTCCCCTTTGGGGTGAGAGAGGGTGGGGTATAAATGTAGTAAATAAATAAATAAATAGTTATTGTTGGGGGGGTTTTTTGCACTACAAATAAGACATGTGCAGTGTGCATAGGAATTTCTTCGTAATTTTTTCAAATGATAATTCAGCCCCTCACCAATTTGAGGGAACATGAACTGGCCCTCCACTTAAAAAGTTTGAGGACCCCTGTTTTAAACAGTCCCCCAGACTGTTCGAGGTGAACTGTAGTTTGCAAATATCTTATTTGTAGTACAAAAAAGCATGAAAGAAGAATACAATATTTAAAATGAATAACAATTTTAACCAACATAAACTTACCAGCATTTCAGTGGGAAGTGTGATCTTATTTTGGCTGATGATATAGTGTTGTTAATCAGGGTTGTTGTTGTTGTTGTTGTTGTTGTGTGCCTTCAAGTTATTTCAGATTTAGAGCGATCCTAAGTCTAATGCTTAGGGTGGGGTCCGCATCTGGGCCGTAGACCTTAGTTTTTGGGGACCCTGGGTTAGATGAAGAGTTTTATTGTCATGTTTCAGTAGCGTGTCCTCATTATGCAATGTAAGAAACAAAGCTTTAGCTGGGAAATGGCGATACTCTTACTGATTCTGCTATAGAAGTGATGTCCAGAAACACACAATACTGTACTTTCTTAAGTGAAGTGCAGCACAATTCTGTGCATATTTCCTGAGAAGTAAGACCAGCAAAAGCAGCTTTCCAGACTGCAAACCAGAACTCAGTATCCTCCAACAACTTTCGAAGCTGAAAATCAGAACTCAGGACTTAAAGTCTCAAAAAGGTATATGTTTTTATCTCTTTATTGCATATTCAGATGGGCAGGGGATGCTGAGGTTGTGAGATTTGCCTTATATTATTCAGTGTAATATATAATTGGAGGTGTCTGCGGACAACGCCGGCTCTTTGGCTTAGGAATGGAGATGAGCATCAACCCCCAGAGTCAGACATGACTGGATTTAACGTCAGGGGAAACCTTTACCTTTTTTATATAATTGGATATACATAGGAATGACATCTCTAGGGCTGCAAGCCAGTAGATGGACCAGTTCAGCGAAACAAACCAGTCGGTAGCTTTATAGGTTGCAGCTGTCCATCAGAGTGTCTCACTAACCACAGAGTTCTACAGAAATGTTTTTCTTAAGATATCCGATCTGGGGGACCAGCAGTTCTCTCTCCAACCACATACTATATTTGCATCTATTGGCTACAATTTCTTTCTTTCTTTCTTGGAAGCTCCACAGGGACCGGCAGCTGAAGCCCTGTGAAGCAGCACCCAGCCACAGACCACTGGGCGCATCTACATGGTGGAATTAATGCTGCTTGGTGCCATTTCAACTGCCATAGCTCTGTGCTGTGGAATCATGAAAGTTGTAGCTTTACAATGTCTTTAGTCTTCTCTGCCAAAGAGTGCTGGTGCCGCACTAAACTACAAACCTTATGTTTCCATTTCATTGTACCATGGCAGTTAAAGGGGTGTCAAACTGCATTAATTCTGTAGTGTAGAGGCACCCATTGTTCTACAGGATGATTTTGCCCTCTTGGTCCTGTAGTGAATGCATGTGCTTTAACAATTAAAAGCACATACTGATTGGTGTCATTTGAAGCAGCCATGTGGTGCAAGAAAAATCTTTCCTTTTTTGGAATTCATCTTTTTCTACAGATATGAATTGAATTAAAGAAACATGCAGAAAAAGATGGGCTATATGAAAAAAATGAAAAGAAAACTCTGCTCGTAACTTCATCGCTAATGTGACTAATCAATTTGGACAAGTAACTATGAACCTCTGAATGGCTTATTAAGAGCCGCTTGAGTAACTCGGTTGGTTAGAAACAACAACCTTTGTGCTGGCATGACAGTCTCCCTTTTAAAAAATGTGAACAAGTGGCTACGTTTGCTTCAAAAGCAGGCTATTTTTGTGCTGGAACAGTTGGACAGGGAGCCTGCAGGCGAGGCATTAAAAAAAGCCCTTGCTCCAGCTGAAGGCTGTAAAATATTATTTGGAGCATTGGCCACAGAGATATAGGACACAGATGAGGATAGCTGTGAAAGGACTGGGGGAGGGCAAATTTGTGGGAGCAGGGAAAGAAGTGAATGGATTGAAACAGAAATCAGAGTTGTATGTTTTAGGAAAGAGATAAGCTTAGATTCATCAGGCCTATCTTTCAGATTAAAAGAGGATGTTTCTAAAAAGTATCTGCGGTATCTGTAACATGAACCCATCATTATGACTATTAATATCCTGTTATCTTGTCACTCGGGCTTACTTTAGTCCTCTTAATATGAAAAAGGAGATCTGAATGCCGAACAGTTTGGCACCTCCTTCAATTCTGTGTTTGGCTACCTAGCTCCTAGCTGAAAACACCATCCCTCTTTTCAGCTGGCTTTCTCGTCTCTGTTCTTTATTTTGAAATGGGTAACCTTATATGCTTCATAGCATGCTGACAGCTAAGAGTATGAGCTGAAAGTCTCCAGTTTGCATTTCAGCTTTTTTGCCTGTTAGCCTTTCTTCTCCATTCCTGCAATCTGGAATTAATACTAACCTTCTTTGCATAGTGATAGTTGTGGGCTATTGGCTGAGAATGTATTTTAAAGGTGCATCTATGCAATAGAACAGTGGTTCTCAACCTGTGGGTTCCCAGATGTTTTGGCCTTCAACTCCCAGAAATCCTAACAGCTGGTAAACTAACTGGGATTTTTGGGAGCTGTAGGCCAAAACATCTGGGGACCCACAGGTTGAGAACCACTGCTATAGAATAAATGCAGTCTGGCACCATTTTAACTGCTATGACTAAATGCCGTGGAATCCTGGACATTGTAGCATTTACAAAGTATTGAGCCTTCTCTGCCAAAGATAGTGAGGATGCCTCACCAAACTACAACTCCCGGATTTCCATAGGATTGAGCCATGGCAGTTAAACTGAGGTCAAACTGCATTAATTCTCCTGTGCTTTGATCAAGACAGAGTGGCTTAATATGATGACTTATCCCTAGCAGATATTGGAAGGGAACATTTCTTGCTTTTTGAAAAATTTACCCTGCTATTTTAAAAAGCTGATGGGCGAGTTAGAAATCTGGTTTGGTGGCAATATGCAAAATGAAGAAAACCCACAGCACTTTCATTACTTCTTTCATTACTTCCTGGGTCAGTGGTTCATGTGATCACCAGCAAAGAGTACTTGGAAACCTGATTTGGGTAGGACTGGATTAGAGGAAAATGAGATGGCCAGTCAAGCTATCAGTCAATAACAGTTTTTGTAACCTGTCAGTTGTAATGAAAGCAGTAATTCTGATCATCATTGCTTTTTTCAGGGGTTAATTTGCTCAAATACCACTAGATGAAACATTGCCTTAATCATCATGAATGGTAATAAACTAAAAGCAGAACTGTTTGGAAGAGCTGAGACTGGTAAATGGGTATGAAGACATACAACTCCTTTGGGTGTTGGTCGATTATTGCTTACTGTCAAAATTTTAAAGACTTTTATTTTTAAATTTTTTAAAAATTGTTGTTAGTCGACATTAGTCATGTTATTAGTCACCCTGCATGGCTATCTTTTGTGTATGGAAAAGCTGAATTCAAAAATGGAATAAATAAAGTAATGCGCCTTTAGCCACATTGATCTTGAAATACCTCCTTTCTTGTTATAGATTCATTGTTCACATGGAGCTCTGCCTTAATAAATCTCTTTCGTTCCTATGCAGTTACTTGCCATTTGAAGTCTGTCACCAGGCAACCCTCCTAATTACCCTTGGGATCTTTGTATGCTCTTTTTTTAAAAAAGAAGGAAGAAAAAGAAAACATGCTGATGGTGAAAACCCGGTGGCTTTAAATGAAGGATTTTAATGTATTTGTCTCCTGCATTGAAATACTTCTACAATTCCAATGCTCCCTCCCTCATAACTCTGTACCCAGAACAGGGCACTTTTAAATGTTTGGACATGCAAATGGATTCCTCTGATTGTTTGCTTGCATGTTGGCCTCTTTCTGTTTAGTACCCTCCCCTTCCCGTGGGGCTAAAGAGTTTTGCCAAATTGCATTTGTCAGGAAGTGACTATTGTCTTCAAAGAGAATAGTAGAGAAATAGCAACTTGATTCTTTTATTTATTTATTTATTTTTGGGTAACTTTGAGACTGGCAAGTCAGAGGTGATCCCAAACTTTGTGTCTTCTGTCAAAGCTTGTTTGTTTGGGTTGTTGTATGTCTTTTGGGCTGTGTGGACATGTTCCAGAAGTATTCTCTCCTGACGTTTCGCCTACATCTATGGCAGGCATCCTCAGAGGTTGTGAGGCATGGATAAACTAGGCAAGGAAAGGAATATATATATTTATATATATATATCTGTGGAGAGTCCAGGGTGTGGCAAGGGTCCTTTGTCAGTTGGAAGCCAGCATTAATGTTTCTTAATCACCCTAATTAGCATTGGAAAAGTTTGTCTCTTGCCTGGGAGGCATCCTTTGTTCAGTCATTAACCGTCCTTGGGGCTCCTCTGCCCTCAGAGGGTTGCTTCCCATCTATTGTTTTAATTTTTGAGTTTTTTAATACTGGTAGCCAGATTTTGTTCATTTTCATGGTTTCCTCCTTGTTTGTTTGTTTGTTTGTTTGAGTTGACTGTGTTTTGCTGAGGTACTTCTCTACTTGAAGAGAACTGAACTGGTGTGTTTTGCTTTCCTGTCAAACTATATGAACTGAGGTGTTGTGTGGGTCTGGGCTATATGAACTGAGTGTGAATCCTGGAACATCTTTAACATTTCCCTACTGGTGTCCATGGCATTCAGAATTTATCTTTCCAAGTGACACTTAGATTGTGCCTTCTTTCACAGAGAAAATAAGACTATTTACACTACACTGTAGTTATAGCACTGTGATTCTATTTTATCTGCCATGGTTCCTTACTAGAATGCTGGGATTTGTCATTTGATGAGGGAGTAGAGCAGTGGTTCTCAACCTGGGGTCCCCAGATGTTTTTGGCCTACAACTCCCAGAAATCCCTGCCAGTTTACCAGCTGTTAGGATTTCTGGGAGTTGAAGGCCAAAAACATCTGGAGACCCCAGGTGGAGAACTACTGGAGTAGAGTGTTCTGCCAGAGAATTCTAAATAACCCTCCTTAAATGGTAAATCTCAGATGTTGAAGAAGTTAAAATGGAATGATAACCTATTATTATGCAATGTGAATGTTTAAGAATTCAGATGGTCATTTGCTCTAAGCACAGGGCAGTGGGGGCATACGTACCTAGTCCCTGTAGTAAGGCATTCTTCTTTCTCTCACCTTATCAGCTTCCATGTTTTCCTTTCATCATGCATTCATGCAGATATTTATACTATGCTGAGTTAGTGTTGGATTGCAACTGTGATTTGCTATATGGGATAATGATAAAGCTGATCCTACTATGTATGTGTGAAGAAAGCATGCTTACTGAAAAGATCTGCACAAAAATATATTTCTCTAATAGAGGAGATCACACTGTTGTGTTACAGTGGCTGGTCTTCCAAGTTCTAAAGACCCGGGTAAAGGAGGGAGATGCCTAAATATCCTAAATTTAATTCCAGCCTGATCTTGGAAGTTAAGCAGCATCAACTTTGGTGAATACCAGGTGCTGTAGGCTATATTTCAGAGGAAGGAACTTGCCAGACCCTAAGAGAATCCTATGACATTCATGGGGTTACCACAAGTCAAAGATGACTTGAAGGCCCATACATACAAATGGGAGGCAGACCTAGCATGGCAGGGCTCTTTTTTCTTGGTTGAGTGTAGTTGAATGGAACAGGTAGTTGAGGAGCCAGCTGGCTAGAACAGCCTGCAATAGAGGAGATATTCCAGCAATGAAATTACATTTTGAAGACCATCTTCATAATAGCACATAGAGGTTTAGCATGTGTAGTTTGGTCATTTGATTTCATCAGTGTGTGTGTGTGTATGTATGTGTGTATGTGTGTGTGTGTGTGTGTGTGTGTGTGTGTGTGTATATATATATATATATATATATATATATATATATATATATTACAGTATAAGCTATATGTGTAGATTGGATTCTGTATGCCACAACTTTGCATAAAACATTCAATAAAGTTTTGTTTTGATTGTATAGTGTTGATTTTTTTTACTTGAATTCTGTTGGTAAAGGTAAAGATTTCCCCTTGACATTAAGTCTAGTTGAGTCCGGCTCTGGGGGGTGGTGCTCATCTCAATTTCTAAGCCGAAGAGCCGACGTTATCCGTAGATGCCTCCTAGGTCATGTGGCTGGTGTGACAGCATGGAACACAGTTGTGCTATTGAATCGGTGGGATTTACATAAATGTTGTCTCTTTGAATCATTCAACAGTTAATTTCAATGGGTCCATTCTAGAAGGGTTTACCAACACAATTCAGGCCTTAAGAGTTTACAAAGTACAAGTTGGGTTCATGGTACTGGGGTCTCCTTCGAAAAGCTGCAGTGATGTAATGGTATCAGTCTTTTCATAACAGTACATCATAAAGTTTAATCTAGAATTATTCGCTCTTTCCTTCCACTATTTTAATATAGTAATCTGCAGAGAATTAATTCCTTTAAATGTTTATGTATTTTGAGCGTAGCCGTAACCTCTCCCTTCCCTTTCTTGCATGGGTGGAGATAAAGAAATAGGAAACATAAATAGATTGTGTCTCAGCGGGATTGTGTGTGTATATGTTAGAGAGAAACAGAGACAGAGAGTGTGTGTTTTCTAGCCTTGAGGGGGGAAACACACTCAGGAGGTTTCTCTTTGTCCAGATGTGCTGGGTTATTTTTGAAACAGGGAATTTCCTTTGAAAGAGATTTCATTATGAACAGCAAACAAAATCATGATATTGAAGAGTGCACCTGCTTGAGATCGACATTGGGAGTTCAGAAGACAGAGGAAGTGTTGCTTCCTCTTTGCCTTGTCCCTGCCCTTCTTTTTGAGAAGTGAATTTGGACAGAAACACATATGTTTGAGCAAACATGTTTAATGTCACAGCAGGACTTTCAGATACTGTAGCACTGTGTTGCCATGGCTTACCAAAAGACATGTTGCTCTTAGCATGGCAAGTGCCAGCACGACAAGCCCAGAGCTGTTTGAAAAGGCAAATAAAAGTTGCCTCATTTCTTTCCAAATTGTGCTTTCTTAGTATGGCAGGAGGATTTTTAAGCATGATACAGTGGGCCTGAAACTAGCGCAGGAGCACACTGGCAGAAATGGAGATCAATCCTATTTGACCTACCTTGGGGTTTCTCTTAGAGATTACTGCATTGGTAAACAAGGTTTGCGTTTAACAACTAACCTGGTTACTGTAAGAGTTAGTGGAAAAGCAAGCCGGCTTCCAGACAACATGTCAGCATCTCTATTCTCATTCCACCTTCCCATGCAGTAGAAAGCAAACTATTTTTCCAACCATCCTGCAAAGAGTCTAGCAGCTTGACATTTCTGTTCTGGCTGCAGCAGAAGCACTAGTAAAAAATTTGACAGGCTAATAATTTTTGTCAGGATGTTCACAGCACAAATTATGATGGGGATTTGGGTATCAGCGATATAACATTGCATAATGGAAGTGCAGAAAAATATTTTTATTAGTTAGTTTCTAAATAGCTTCCTTTTGCTACTAATATCTTGGTGCTGTACTTCCTCATGACAAAATAAGAGACCCCAGAGTTGACTTGAGTACATTTGTGGCATATGTCATGTCTGTGATGACTAGTAGTAGAATGAAAGAGGGACAACTGGCCCTCCAGTTGATCTTGGGCTGCAATTTGCATTAGCCCTCTCCAGCGCAACCAGTGGCAAGGATGATGGGTGTTGCATTGGGCAGACCACCCATCCTCGATTGAGGACCCATCTTGGATGTTCATTCTACTCTAAGACTACCCCAAACCGTTCTTTCTTTTGCATGGTTTCTATATTCATGCTGCTCAATAGAGGTTAAAGTAAGGTGGAGAAGGGGCGGCAGTCCCTTACAGGCTCTGGAGCTGGCGTGAGATAAAAGAGATGTGATAATGGACGGAAACAATGGCAGGGGTTTTATCCCTAGAGGAGGACTTTTTCAATTCTGGAAACTGCTCCACGGCCGAAGGATGACCCAGCACGAGGCAGAGAGCTGAGAGGGCCTGGGATTTCTTGCTGAGTTGAAGGCAAAAGCTGCTATTTTAGTAAACACGTTTTACTCCTTGAATATTGATGAAGCAAACACACACACTCTGTCTCTGACCTGGAAGTCCTGATTCTTCAAAGCATTTCGAAAGATGCAAAGCTAGGCAGGGAGTTCTTGGATTTGTTCAGATGACTCACTCTTCTGGGTGTATTAATAACATAAGCATTACTTAAACACTTCTGTGCAGCGTGGAATTGGAAATACTGTGAATGTTTTTTGCTACGGCTCTCCCAGTGCTAACAAATCTGCCGAGCGTGTTCTAAAATTAACACAACAAGCACAAATTATGTAAACGGTTCCATTGTAGAGTGGACTTTTTGCCTGAAGCTGTTTTAGTCTAGCACCTCAGCTTTTGGAGAGCTGATCCTAATTTGTGTAAGAAATCACCAGTTAAAGAAACAATCCACTGGGAACCTCTGACAGGAAAGAATAAAAGGAATTCACAGCACAGATAAGGGCCCCAAACTGATAGGATTCCATTGACATGCCTGCCATCACAACTGTATTAGTTACAGAATTTTTGAAATAAATGAGCTAGTCTGTTTTGAAAGGATGTTTCGGATTCCTAGGTGCTTAGCGAATTATAGAGATAAGACGGTCCCTGTGAAACATGGTGCTTTTTTTTAAAAGAGTGAGATCCCCTCCCTATCCAGTTTTTTTAGTTAACTGTAATCTGACAGCTGTGCCCAAGGCAGAATACAAGTGTCCTAGTGCAATGATGGCTTTGTGTTCCTGTCCTCGTTCCGCCTATTTGGGAAGTTGTTCCACATACACAAATCATGTTTTTACATTTATAGTGATTGAACATGTTATCTATTTTCCTAAAGCATGTTTCTTTACACATTTCTAGGATTGCATATACAGTTCAGCCTTCCACATTCACTGGGGTTAAGAGCAGAAGATCTCTGTTAAAGTGAAAAACAGCAAATAAAGAAATTGTTATGTTTCTACCTGAGAGAATATCTCCCTAGAAATTTCTGGACCAGGGGTTCTCAAATTTTTTAAACAGTGGGCCAATTCATGGCCCCTCGGACTGGTTTTTTTGGGGGGTGGGGGTGGGGGTGGGGACTATAATGTGAAAAAAAAATGAATGAATTCCTATACACATGATGCATATTTTATTTGTAGTGTAAAAGATATATGAAAGAACAATACAAGAGCCAAGTTAATTAGGATTGTGGTTGTTGTTTTTGTTGTGTGCCTTCAAGTTGTTTCAGACTTAGGGTGACGCTAAGTCCAAAGTTTTGGGCGGGGGCAGATAAATCACCTTGGAGGGCCATATCCAGCCCATGGGTCTTCATTTGTGGGCCCCTATTATAGGTTTTCCAGCACAATCTGATGGTCAACTTTAACTGTAAACTGAGCATAGAATCACATTGGAAGACCTAGAGATCCCTAGAAATGTGTTCTTTCTAAAAAAAAAAAAAATCTCTAGGTCCTTCAACATGACTGGAAGAAGGTGACCATAGAATTTTACTGGAGGACCAAAAGATTCCTGGGAGGAACATTTGTAATTATATCCATCAATACTCGGATCCACAAAAGTCAAAATCATGACTGTGGAGGGACAACTCTATAACAGGTGATTTCATCCCACGAAACCATCTTGAGGTCAGCAGCTGTGACAACCATATCACGTAGCAGGTGCCTAAAATAGCTGACAATAGTTTTCTGCACCACTCCTGGTCGTTCTGTGTTGTAAAGCCAGAGGTCCAACCACATTCTTCCTCTTGGCCTTGCCCTCATTCCCACATAGATGAACACAGTATATGCACAAGTTGATGAAAATTACTCTTTTGGAGTTCAGTCCCTAGCATTCCAAGAAAGATAGGTTTCCCAAGCTCTGGATATTGAAGTATGAATGAACACAGAATGGGCAGTATCCAAGTTAGATTTCTAAAAGCGATTTAGAACTTCTTCCACTGCATCACACCTCCATTCCCGTCTCATGATGGCTTCGTTATTTCATTGAAAGATGGGTTATGCTGCAAGTGCTGTTTGGGACATTTCTCTCTCTCCCCCAACCCTAGACACACAAGATGTTGCAGGGAGGCCTACAGAAAGAGAACAAGTCTGAGTTTTCTTACCCAAGGTGATTTAAATCCTTTTGTGGGAAGGGGAGGATCAGAGCTAAGTATTACAATTAGTGTATTTCCTGAACAAACACAAATGCTAATTGGTTGCCATAGCAATTAAAGCATAGCAATTTGCAGTTAAATAGAGTTTTCATCAGGCCTTCTGGAAATGTCCATTAGCAGAGGGAGGACCTAGTTTGCAAATCAGTGTGTACATTCATGGAAGTCTTTGGATTACACAGCTTCACAGGGGACAAGTAATTCCTTATAAAAGCCATCTTTTAAAACTGAAGTGTTTGTCTGTCTAATTCCACATAGGTATGCAAAGCTGTTTTTAGATGGTCTTGTTCCAGCAAACCTCTGGATGTTTCTTAACCTTGGGAGTTTTGTTGTTATGCTAGGCTTAGCAAAGGTTAGCAAGTGTCAGTAAAATGTTAGGGTTGTTTTACGATCCTTTTTTTAATTTCGAAACTACAGTACAGCCCCATGTATCCATAAAACTTGTATTAGTGATTTCACTTATCCATGATCTCATTTATTCACCTAGGGCAGTGGTTCTTAACCTTTGGTCCTCCAGTTGTTTTGGACTTCAACTCCTGGAAATCCCAGCCAGTTTACCAGCTGTTAGGAATTGTGAGCCAAAGTCCAAAACACCTGGAGGACCAAAGATTGGGAACCACTGACCTAGGGCCTGCTGTAAAAGCTATACCCTCATCTGAGTATTTCATCATTTGTCTTATTGAAAATAATAAAAATTCACAATTATTCAAAGTCTTGGAACATATTCTCAGTGGATATGGGAGTTTTACACAACACAGTTTTACACAACACAGTTCTAATTCTCTAGTTCTCCTTTAGCTGCCAGGGTCATGTCCTATGGAATCCTGGATTTGTAGTTTGGCAGTGAAATGGGAATCATAGCACTATAATTGTGCAGTGTGAACAGATCTCATAATTTCTCACTCTGCCATAATTGTTCCCTGTGTTTCTCTCCTGTAAATACTTTTACTGGTTTTAAGCTTGATCATCTGTTACAGAGGTAAGGAATTACACAACCCTCCAAACTTTTCTGAACTGCATCTCCCAGGATTCCTCATAATTTGGATAAGATTGCTGGGTGTCACACACACACACACACACACACACACACACACACACACACAGAGAGAGAGAAACTAAAATACACGATTCACATGAAATGCATGCCATTTGACCATCTTTGCAAGGTATTAGTAGTAACATAGTAAGGAGTCTGCCCTTTTAGGAAACCTGGGATTTGAGTCAGCTTGTGGCTTCCTTAAGAATCTTGGAAGCTCTGCAAGTCAGGCTCCAGTTTGCATGACTTAACAAAAATAAATGTGCCTTCTCAGCATCTGGTGGTTTTTGAGGGAGAAGACTGAGATGTCGCAGGAAGCAATCACACTGAAAACGCTTGTGTCAACCGCTGCAAGCCGAGACATTCTTTCCAGATGGGAAAAATTGTTTTTTGACCAATGGCTGATGAGGTCCCTCTTCCTTGTATGCAATGAATACTTATGCATGTAATTTGGAGGCCTACCGTGCACCTAGAGAAACAGTAGAATTTCCTTTTTGGAAGTTATTTTTAAAATGTCTGGGAAGGCAAGATACCATTAGAGCACTCTTTTAGCTGCCTCCTAGAGACTCTCGAGATTTACAGTTGAGGAAGGACTACTAGTGAATTGAGTGTTGGACTACGACTCTGGAGACCAGAATTTGAATACCCAATTGGCAATGAAAATCCATTTAGTGACTCTGGGCAGGGCACAAACTCCCTGCCTTAAAAACCCCTGTGATAGCATCATCAGATATCATAAGTCAGATATAATGCAAAGGCACACAACAGTGAATTTAGTGATGCTCATCCAAGAGCTCTAACACTTCACAAAACTACAAAGCTCTGGATTCTGTAGGATGAAGCTATGGTAGTAAAAATGATAATATAGAACAGTCGACCCTTCACATTTGCTGGGGTTAGGGGCACAGGACCCCTGTGAAAGTGACAACCTCAAATAAATGCATTTCTATTTTGTTACCTGAGAAAATTCCAGGGTCTCCCGGAATGACTCTTTTGTCAACTTCTACTTGAAGTTGATCATAGAATCGCACTGGAGGGCCGAGAGATTCCTAGAAATATCTCTAGGTCATCCAGCATGACTGGAGAATATTGACTATAGAGTAACACTAGTCATTCTGTACAAAGCATTTAAAATCAAATTCATGAATAATCTAACTCAGAAAAATAAAAAATACAAATGTGGAGGGACGACTGTGCTACCATTGTGTAGTAGGAAAGGGCTTGTTCATAACAGTTTCTGTCTATATTCACTTTCGCTGCTACTCTTTCGATGTGTTTGTTTTCCAAGTTTGTTTTCAGCATTCCACATTGTGTTTTTGTAACACATTTGTTACTCCTTGCGTTGTTTGAGTATAATTGTATGCCTATTCCTTTGTATCAATCTATATTTGGTATCCATTTAGATTATCAGTGCCGTGGGCAATTCCGTTCACTGTTTCCTTTCCACATCCATATTTTTGCAATTACATTGATTTATATTATATATCTTGCAAGTGCCTGCTATCTCAGCATTTGTTTTGGCTTGTTTCTGAATCCTGCCTCTCTGTGTTACTTGGGCAGTCAGTAGAATGACAAGTTCACACTCTCCCAAAACCAAGTATAAAAATAAATCCAATCAAATATATTTAATGTAATTGAAATTGTAAAAACTTTAAATGATATAAAGAGGAAAAGCAGCATTTTAACAAACAACTTGGAATAAACATGGGTTTTAAAGGATCCCCACCTCAATAATCACAGGAAACTTCCGTAGGCACTGAAGGAAACTTGGAGTGACTGTTTGGCCCTTAGGTTATGTTATGGTTTCCCTTATTGGAATATTGGAAGCCTAATGTTTGACCTGTGCCTTTTTTGTTTCAGTTTGTGCTCTGTTTTCCTTCTTTCCTTTTTTTCTATTATTGCTAGACTAATGACTATCACCCAGCTGATGAACTGGGCCTTTTATGAAGTTTGCTCCTAACTAGTCTGTTTTAAACTGAGCATTTTTGGAGCCCTATTTGGGGGACTTGTATTAGGCTGTGCTTTTAAAGTGAGAACCAGCAATGGGTGTTGGACTATGATTGTGGAGACCAGGGTTCTTTCAACCTCAGAGGAAGGCAAAGGCAACCCTTGCCAGAACAAATCTTGCCAAGAAAACAATGTGATAGAGTTGCCATACATCAAAAACAACTTGAAAGCACACAACAATAACAAAAATGTCCTTGAAATGTAGTTTCAGCAGTCTTTCAAAACAATCATACACTGAAGTTACTCAAAAACCAAACCATGTCTTTATTTCTGGTGATGATTTTAAAAGGAGTTTGTAGGACTCTAATCTTAATACAAGTAGAAGAGAGTTAAGAGGGTGATATTTTGTTTTGGCCTGTAAATTTCATGGGATTTATGAATGTAAGTAGTAGCTCAAGAATCCAATTGTGAGAATCTTAACAAAAGCTGAGATATTTGATGCCAGTTGGTCCAGTGAATGGTTTTCTCTACTTATAATCTACTTTAGAAAATAGAAGGAGTTTGCATTTATGAGTATATGGCTCATTTTTCTCAACTTGGGGAATCAGCTGAAAGAATATGTATAAATAAATCTTCTACGGTCATGGTCCTCTTAGTGTTTTTTAATCTGTGTGTTGAGATAATTTGTAACGCCTCAACTCATATTCAGCCCATCATTCATATATTGTGTTCTGCCCAGGTGCTTGATCAGCTCCTGGTTTTGCAGGTCCCAACCAGGAGCAAAAACAGGCAGTAAGTGGAGCCTTAAACAGGCCAATTTGTACATGGCTCATAAGATAGGTTCTGGTTGGTGGGTTACGAACTGTACTGGGATTGTTAAAATGATAAATGTTCAAGTAGCTTTATAGCCTGCTTCTCCTTTCCATTAGGATCCATAATAGCTATGATCAATTTGGGCATAAGCTGCATTAAGCTTCTTACTTGGAGCTTATATCACCCTTTGCAGTTCGATCTTCATGCTCTTTTAAATGGAATTTTAATAATAGGCATCAACTGTTTTTACCAATTCTAAAAGCCTGAGAATATATGTGTGTGTTCTAATTCTTGCCATCAGCAAGTTGTTGTAAGTTGTCTTTTCATAGCCAGAAAGAACATTTACCCCTTCTTCATACTAAAAAGAAAAAAGCACTACTAATATAGATATATTTTGGAACAAGTAAGAGGGTGTGAATCGGAGCATATCAGAGCTGGATTGTTCTATGTATTGATCCAGGCTCTGTTACCAGATTATGATGAGAATATATAGTATTGAATCCAGGATTATATGTACTCAGCACTGAAATAGTGCAGAAATTCTGTATAAATAGGTTAAAAAATGGGAATGACAGCACGTGGAGTCCGTAATTGGATTACTCCCCTTTCTTGTGCTCTGACCTTCATTTATTCAATATTTTAAAACCGCTATTCTTTTGTAAGGATTGCTACACTATTATATTTGTGATCTCCAGACAGTGGTCTTTCTATTTGTCACAATGTAGTAAAGCAATAGTTTTCATCTTATACCTGTGAAACCAATCTGAAAAGTTATCTCTGTGTTTAAGATGAACTTTAGAAATTCAGGTAGTTTAGAATTCTGTGCTTCTTGTTGTGTGCAATCAAATCATTCCTGACTTATGACTTACCTAAGATCATATGCTAGCATGTGGATAATGGTTCTTAAGTGTGTGTAATTTTGATTTTTGCTCATTGTACTGTGTTCCAATATGGAATTGAAATGACCACATTACTCAGATTTTCCATCTTCATAGTCCTGAATATGAAGAGGGCACCATGCCATTCATTTTGGTTCCAAATTGGATACAATAAGATGGGGGAAAGTCAAGAGGTGAAGGTTTGGATGCTCAGGGGGTTGGACTGGATGGCCCATGAGGTCTCTTCCAACTCTATTATTCTATGATTCTGTGAGCATTCTGTGAATTTTAGATTCATTAACTTAGAGAAATGCAAAGAAACAGGAATCTACCAACCTACCCCCCAATAAAATAGAGAGACTATTTTGAATAAAATGCATTTTTATTTCTTCCCATTTTTTTGGACTCAGATGTGCCTCTTGATATGAATCATGGTATATCTCTCAGTGTGCATTTAAGAGGAAGGCTACATGTAACTTTTTTTTTTTGAGAGCGAGACTGCATGGTTTCAAAACCCTCTTAACTCTCTTGTCTAGATCTGGATAAATTCCATCACACATGTATGAAAAAACAGCCAAGCTGCTTTGGTTAAAACAGAGTGTGCTTTTTTAAAATACCCTATACACAATAAAGGATATCTTCAATATTCAAACTCAAATGGCTGACAAAATCTGGAACTCTTGATTTCAAGGGTGAATGTATTTATTTTTTTTTATATTTATTTGTTTATATTCTGCTTTCCCCAGAGAAGACTACCTTCTCTGTATACCCACATTCCTGTCTCCTGAATCTCAGGGGGTGGACCAACCTGGTAGATCCTAAATTGAAGGTGTCATCTCATGTTAGCATTTAAGGCACTTAAGGGTGAAAATTGCTTACTGAGCAAAATGTGCAATTACTTGCTTTGTTTCATTTGTCAACAGTGTCCTAACTTGCTTTTCCCTGCTGTTATAATTAGGTATAATGTATAGTATTCTCTTGTTGTTGTTACTGCTTTTTTCCTTTCCCTTGAGGAAGTTGTTTAGAAGTGATTTAAAAGATTCATTTTTTTTCAATGGACTAAAGATTTGCCTTTTTTTCCCTTTGCTTCTTTATTTTGATACCCTGTGCATTTTCTGGGTAGAACTTAGATATATTTCTGATTTGGGCTATAACTCCTAAAACCTTTCAGCTGCTGGGGAATTTGGGGAATGTTCATCTGAAAGAATGTTTACAAGCTCCAGGTCTGAACTATGTAGTATGTGAAAAATGTTTTTTCTGTAATTTAAGTGAGTTCCATTCTATCAGGTTCAGTTTCTTCTGGTGCTGTATGCTTCCCTGTGGTGTTAAAGCAGCTGATGTTTTGTTGTTAATTTCAGTGACTTTCACTTCTTTCCTAAGAAGTACTCACACAGGAACAGAGGAATTGTGGCTGTCCAGGTGTTGGCATTGCCCTCTAGTTTTCGTCTGCTCTTGCCAGCCTAGCTCTTACTAATGTTGAGAATGGTACTGTACTTCATCACCACCTGGAGGACCACAGGTTCCTGCTCAAACTACTGTAAACAATAAATCCATAATGGTCTAGGATTTCCCCCCTAGACCATTATGAAAGCCAGTTGTGTGAATGCACACAATAACACAACAGATTTTATTGTGTTTGTAAAGTTGGGTGAGTGGCCAGAAACTATACCAGTGAATACTGGGTTCTGGTAGAAAGCATCACATCCCAGAGAATCCTGTTTTGTCTTATGATGTTTGAGATGACCCCTGTGCTTCAGGTGTGATCCTAGTCTTTGCAAACCCCCAAGAAGTCTGGAAAAAATGTCCCTGGGCTTGCTGTTCCTCTGGCTTAGTTTTATGCACAATTATTATTATTTCATTTTCAGGATTATTCCTAGAGATAGAGTTTGTTGAATGCAATTTGTAACCTGGTGATTTTCCTGTATATTCAAAGCCCTGGTAGCCTTTTGAATCCCTGCTCAAAAATGCAGTATTTTCAAGAGCGGTTTGAAAAAAGAGGAAAGCATCCTTACTGATAAAGCTGCTTGCTGTTTCCATTTCAGGAAAGCCCCACAGCATTGGCAACTCTGAACGGATTCAGCTCTCAGGAATGTACAATGTTAGAAAAGGGAAAATGCATTTGCCGGTCAACAGATGGACAAGACGCCAAGTTATCCTTTGTGGAACGTGCCTAATTGTATCATCGGTGAAAGAAAGCCAGACTGGCAAGATGCATGTACTCCCCTTAATTGGTGGAAAGGTAAGTCAAAAATGCAATTTCTCTGATGTTATTACAGAATTTTAAAAAAGGATCATGCCATATACAGGCAGCCCCCAAGTTACAAACAAGATAGGTTCTGTAGGTTTGTTTTTAAGCTGAATTTGTATGCAAGGCAGAACAGGTAGACAATGAGTTCATAAAAATAACTGAGCATCTGAACCTGTCGACAAAGAGTTGGGCATAGGTGGAGAATCTACCTCCCCACTATTCTGCTTCTTCCAAGGAAAAGGTGTGTAGTGCCTTGGAATGATAGAAAAGTGATATTCTTTTGGTTTAAAGCGAAAGTGAGTTATTACGAACTGTAACTTTATTCTTTCAGGAGTGGCCTACTAATAGTGTTACACGGAGAATCCATGTATGTTTACATTGAGGTACGCCCTGTTACAGTGGTTCTCAGCCTTTGGGTCTCCCGATGTTTTGGCCTACAACTCCCAGAAATTTCAGCCAGTTTACCAGCTGTTAGGATTTCAGGGAGTTGAAGGCCAAAACATCTGGGGACTCACAGGTTGAGAACCACTGCCCTTATCGAAACTAGCTGTCCTTTTTCCCATGTAACTGTGCCTTGGGTTGTAGCCTGATTTGTTTAGATGTACATTTTTATAGTTCGGTTTATCTTTGATAACATTTTATTTTTACCAGTATATTATATATATTCATGTATAAGTTGTCCACTTGTATAAGTTGATGGTCTATTTGGGGGGCAAAATTATGGATGCTGATATGACCCTTGGATAAGTTGGGGATTATTCTACTGAGGGGAGAAAGCACCAATAACTTCTCAGAGGGCCAGTTGCCCCTGGCATTGCAGCCATTTTCCTGTCCTGGGGTTCAAAACAGTCAGAAGTGGTACCATAGTGAACAAAGTAGAGGGGTTGCTACTTCTTTTAGGTTTTCCCAGGATAGAGTAATCTCTTGTCTTTTGCCACTCTATTCAGAGAAGATAATCCTTTTTATATGAATTAATAATAATAGTAATGTAGTAATATAAAATAAAATATTATAATATATAATAATTATACCATTACAAGAAAACCACACTACAAACTAGAGCTGACAGCTGGCACAACAAAACCTTGCATGGAAAGTTCCTTGACAAAAGGAAGGAAAAGCTGATAAGGAGAAGACCTGGCTCTGGCTCACGAAAGGGACCCTGAAGAAGGAGACAGAAGGCCTGATCCTTGCAGCCCAGGAGCAAGCCATCAGAACAAATGCAATTAAGGCCAAGATCGAAAAATCAGCTGATGATCCAAAATGCATACTGTGCAAGGAAACCGATGAAACCATTGATCATCTCCTCAGCTGCTGTAAGAAAATTGCACAGACAGACTACAAACAGAGACACAACTACGTGGCCCAAATGATTCATTGGAACTTATGCCTCAAGTACCACCTGCCAGCAGCAAAGAACTGGTGGGATCACAAACCTGCAAAAGTATTGGAAAATGAGCACGCAAAGATACTGTGGGACTTCCGAATCCAGACTGACAAAGTTCTGGAACACAACACACCAGACATCACAGTTGTGGAAAAGAAAAAGGTTTGGATCATTGATGTCACCATACCAGGTGACAGTCGCATTGATGAAAAACAACAGGAAAAACTCAGCCGCTATCAGGACCTCAAGATTGAACTTCAAAGACTCTGGCAGAAACCAGTGCAGGTGGTCCCAGTGGTGATGGGCACACTGGGTGCTGTGCCAAAAGATCTCAGCCGGCATTTGGAAAAATAGACATTGACAAAATTACGATCTGCCAGCTGCAAAAGGCCACCCTGCTGAGATCTGCGCGCATCATCTGAAAATACATCACACAGTCCTAGACACTTGGGAAGTGTTCGACTTGTGATTTTGTGATGTGAAATCCAGCATATCTATCTAGTTTGCTGTGTCATACAATAAAATAATAATAATAATAAATCTTTATTTATACCCTGCTTTTCTTCCTAACGGGACCCAAAGCGGTTTACAACATCTTAAAATCATACAAACAACGGACCAAATACGTCAATAATAAGTATAAACGTTATAAGATAAACAATTTTTAAAAACCAAACTACTGTACAATATACAATACATTTATGAGGCATCATGCCAAGTTATATTGCACTCTGCTCTTCACATGGACCAGTGGATAAATCAACCCAGGTTTCTGGGACTGATTTTAACTACAATTTCTAGATTTATACATGAGTATATAGAGTAATTGGATAAAAATATTTTACCTTGCTTTGACTTATGCAAAACAACCACTCTGGGAACCCTATAGCTTCAGAGCCTATTAAAAAAAATTCACATTTGGTTTTGTTACCTTGGCAGCTTTTTATCTTTTTGATCCTCTTTTTAAAATCAGGTTTGTAGTTGATCAGTACTTCAGAGGCTCGTTGTCTGTTTTAGAAATTATAGTAACATACCCTTCTGTTCTCCCCCCCCCCCCCCCCCGCTTCCAAATTTCCAAATACAGGTTGAAGAAGTTAAAAAGCACCAGCACTGTTTAGCATTTAGCTCCTCTGGACCTCAAAGCCAGAGTTACTACATCTGTTTCGACACATTCACTGAATACTTGCGGTGGCTTCGGCAAGCTTCAAAGGTAAGAGGAGCTTGAGATTCTTCACTGTCTTTCAGTCACAAAGAGCCTCAATACTCCTGTACAGAACAACCAATTTTAATGATCAAATGAAAGTGGAGTAGGCAATTCTGAGTTTATGTTGAACAATGCTTTTATACTCATATTAAAGCTTTACTTCATCTGTTTCCAGCTAGGCAGAGCTGTATAGACACATCCATGACTTTAGCTCAGGCATGGGCAAACCTTATCGGAAATAACTGCAGCCAGTCTCTGGACAGATATCTCTTTGGATATAAATGACTCCACGGTGATAGTTACCTTCTGTAACTTGGCTCTTATGTGTGTCCACTCTCCCCCTTTTCTCTCCCTTTTTGTTTCACATCCTTTCTTTTTTGCCCCCCCCCCCCCAAAAAAAAAGAAAAGAAAAAACACCAAAGAAGAGTTTGGTGTGGTGCCAAGTTCTTCAGCCATCCATGAGATTCCCCTTTGCTACCCTTCTGCCCTCAATGTTGCACTTGATTGTATTGTGCAGTATGAATGAACCTGTGCATTTGTTCTGGCTGTCCTCTTTCTGGGAAATCACTTTGCTTATGATGTCCAATGCCTTGTCTTAGAAATTAAGGCAGATCTAAATGTGGGAAAGTGGTAGAAAACAATAAGGTTTAGGAGCATGAAAGGATGACTGAAGTGTTTTGTTTTTTCTCTTTTAATTACTGATTGCATAAGATTGCTGTGTTCTGTTCTGTCCCTTCTTTATTCTTCTTTGTTCAGTTATGTTGGGGAAGTTGCCAGAATAAGCACATCTTTTAATGTAATCATAGTGACACCTTTTTGTGTGTGGATGCTGATAGCACATAAAATTGCAAACTCTAATCCAAAAGTAAGACAAATTAAACAATTAAAATTATTTGATGGTGTAGAAATACAAGTACTTTTTATGATTAATGGAAGATACTTACTTTGTAAGGAGAAAAACACATTTATGTTAGGAACAGGTTTGTGTAGTATATCTGCTCAGTTCCCTTATCGCCTAACAGAATTCTCTATTCTAGCTAATTTGAAAAAATAGAGGGTGAATTCCTCTAATAATAATTTGTTACGGCATACATCTCCTTATCATTACTGTATAGTATAGTCGTCCCTGTTTTGCTTGGGGGGTACATTCCCAGACTTTACCTGGATACGGGAAACTGTGAATAATAGCAAACTCTATTGAAATGAAAATCTTCCAATTCAGGAATGTCAGAGATGTGGAGGTATGTAGAGACACCATTATGAATGGGCTAACTGGAAAAATTACGTGTAAGAAGCTGATTGGCTAAGCTGCAAACAGCTAGGAATCTGATTGGTCAATTTCTCTGCTATGCCACTTGGGAACCGATTTGAGCAGGTTTTACCTTAGAGTGTGTCTGTATGCTGATTGGAAACAGCCAATAGAGAAGATGGCTGCCATCTCTCAGAGGCCCTGTTATTTCTAAGGCACAGAGGCAACTTTATGGACTTTAAAAGAACTATTTATTCCTACTGTTCTCTGTAAGCAATCAGAGAGACTATTGTAAATATTATTGCTCTGTTTGATCATTTTGAAATCAGTAAAGTTCCTGTTAATTGTTCTACAAAGCTGAGTGGCACATCATTACCCCACAGGGTGATTTTGGTTCACAGGTGAACATAAGAGCTTCTGTTTAACAACATCTACAATCTTTAACAAGAGAGTTATATAGGAGGTCCTAGGAAATGATTTAAGAGGCTAAGTTTTGTTGGAAGTGGATAAATGAACCATGGATACCAGTTCTGAGCACATAGGAGTGGTATTGCATTGAGGAAATGGCCTGCTTCTATATAATTGGTTGCTTTAGAGATTCATGAAAATACATATGGAGCCGTCCTTTTAAGCTAAGTCTTCTTCTTCTTCTTCTTCTTCTTCTTCTTCTTCTTCTTCTTCTTCTTCTTCTTTATACCTCACTGTTTCTCTCCACAAGGAGACTCATCGCAGCTTACATTCAAAGCATTTCAATACAATTTAAAATCTAAAAATATACAAACAAAATGGAATATAAATGGTATTTTAAAAAAACCACCGTTAAAATCTATAAAAACATAATCAAAGCTTTAAAAACAAGCTAAGTAGCAGTAAGTCACCCAAAGATTGTGGGATGAAAGCTCTTTCGATGATCCCTTGGTTAGTTCTGTCTCAGCCATTTCAGTAGCCTCTACCAAAATACAAAGATGTGATGTTCCCAATAACTTGATCCTAATGACTGATGGATGAGGATGATACCTTGATTTATCTACTGAATTGTTACCTTAAAGTGATTTTTCTACACAGTAGAAGGTCATAAGTTCTCATTATTACTTGGCACCATGAGCCAAATGATTGTATGCCTCTGGCCTCAACCTTGAAGTTAAGGAAGGATATTTATATTTTTAAACTGAGTGTCCCAGTGCCTTTCTAAACTGCAAATGAAAGAATTTCATAGGATGCACCCAGTTGAAGTGGAATCCTATAATAGTGTAGTGTGACAGAGTTCCAGAATTTTCCCAGAATAAAAAGATTTAATAGTATAGTGAGAGCTAACATTCGTTCATAATGGTGTTTTTTAAAACAGGGAATCATTGCCTAGGCAGCCTGCCTTGTCTACTATTACATGTCACCTGCACATCTATGTAATGTATGCCTCTGTTAAATTCTGAACTCTTTTATTCAGGACAACTGATGAGTGATCTTTTACGTAGTGGCTTAGAGCTGTGATAACCAAGGGTACAGGCTGATTCATAAATTACCTGGGGCTACGTGAGACCTATCTATGGACTTCTCTTGCACTGTTTCACTGAACTAAAATGATCATGGATAGAATGACCTGATTACATGATTTAATTGTTCCCACTTAGCTGAGCAACTCTTAAAGGGTGAACTTGTCTATAGCAATATCGCTGCATATTAATGATCCCAAAGTGATATGATAAGTAACCACAGGGACATAACTAATTCTTAGGTACTTTTGAACCAGTCCTCAGACTCCACTATAAATACTATGTTACAACTTTAAATGATATGGTTCTATTCTAATATGAACATGGGATTTGCAGATTAGGGAGAGGCATTTGGTAATTTCTGCTAGAGATCTCTAGTGCTTCAGCAAAGTACAAATCCCAGGAATCCTTAGGATGAAGTTAAAGTGAGATCCTAACACTATAATTGTGTAGTGTGCAATAGGCCCTCACCCTTAGTTGAAAGAAAAATATAGTTTTGAACACCTTACTACTAAAAGAAGTATTTTTTTGCTTTTTCCCATGCTTCTTCCTTTAGCAGGGTACATGATGGAAGTGTTAGGTAGATTTGAAACTGAAGAGCACTTAAGCACTTTGTTTCTGGCTTTTGACTGTCATTGATCCAATATTCATTTTTTCTCAGGATGTGGAAAGGTGTTATTCTTACATAAGCTATGCTACCAGCAACCTCTTCACTGATTTCTTTTCTCCGAGTAGGCTTGGGTGAAAAAAAGATGGAGTTACTTGTGTTAAAAGGTTAGGATGACCCTAATCTGTCATTTCTGCCGGTATATTGAGCATACCAACAACTCCTCTGATAAGGAGAGAAAGCATTCACCTTCATGCTTGAGAATATTAATGCATCTGAGGAAAATGCACCCAAGGGTAAAATCTTTCACACTTGGGCAGGGGCATAGCATGAACATGATCAAAGGTTAAGAAGAATTATTAATCTAGTTTCACTAATTCTAATACAGTTTTTGAGGAAGGAGTGTCACTCAGTCGCAGATAGGACTTTACATGAGGATTCCTTTGACTTCTATCCACACGATTCTGGATTGAAAAGTTGTATTGTCAAACTGTCTACTAGTTCTCTGACTCCAAATCTAAGATACTTACATGTGAAGGCTATGATAGAAGTGGTACTTTTACCTTGGGAGGATGGCTAAGTTATAGCTTTGAAATGGAATGACAGTTCCTTATGTAATAATAATAATAATAATAATAATAATAATAATAATAATAATAATAATAATAATAAACTTTATTTTTATATCCCGCCCCATCTCCCCGAAGGGACTCGGGGCGGCTCACAACAGGGACAAGCCCGAAACAACAACACAACATATTTGACAAAAACTTAAAACATTCCAACGATACACAAAATAAAATAATGGACAATACATTAAAATCCAAGCAAATAAAATCAGAGTAATTAAAAGCAAACCAGTGGGGACAGGTTTCATAAAGTGCTGTATCATGGAAATAAGTAACAGTGATAAAGTGCCATATGCTTTTAAAACAGAAAGAAGTATTCTAATGACAGCTCTATTGGGCCTGTTCATTTAAACACGCTCTGGAACAACCATGTTTTCAATTCCCGGCGGAAAATGGGCAGGGAAGGAGCTAACCTGATTCTCTTTTCATCTACCTTTTCCAAAATTTACCAAGGGTAAAAATTCATGAAATGCCTAGGTGCTCTGATACTGTAGTTTGTTTAGTCTTACTTTGATAAGATTCAAATTCTTGCTGCAACTTTTCAAAAGTACATTCGATAATAGGACCTTCCCCCAAAACCTTTTCTGTTCTTGTTGTTTATTGATTCAGCAGAATTCCAAAATCCAAAATGTCCATGCGATAGTGAGATAGGAAACCCTTTGGTTTCTGATGTTCAATATAGACAAACCTTGTTCATTCACAATAATATTAAAACTATTGTGTATAAAGTTACCTTCAGACTATATGTATAAGGTATCTTCCTCTATGAACCATCTCAGAGATTAAGATCTTCTGGGAAGGCCCTGCTCTTGGTTCGATTTCCTTCGCAGGTACAGTTGGTGGGGACGAGAAACAGGGCCTTCTCAGTGGTGGTCCCTTGGCTGTCGGTCTCCCTCCCCAGTGAGATTAGATCAGCCTCCTCAATCCTGGCCTTCAGAAAGAAAGTAAAAATGTGGCTATGGGACCAAGCCATGGGATAATTGTAGTGGAATAAAAGGATATGGAATATGTTCAACGACAACTGGAATGGCTATGGACTGCGTGGTTTTAACAATTGGTATAATGTTTAGATGTTTTAATTTCTTGGTTTTAATGTTTATGTTTTTTTTTAAATACTATATGTTGTTTTTATGGCATTGAAGTGTTGCCTATGTGAAAAATCCTGCTCTGAGTCCCCTTTGGGGTGAGAAGGGCGAGATGTAAATATAGTAAGTAAGTAAGTAAATACATACATAAATAAATAAATGTTTCATGTTATCTTATTTCTGGTCCCAAGCATTTTCAATGAGAAATACTCAATCTGAGGTAGTGTTATATTATTTTCCTACTTGGGCCATTCATTGCATCCCAGACATATTTTGAATTTTTGTTGAATCTTAAATCTGAATTATTCTGTGAAAATATCTCTTTTCTTCATTGTTAAAGTTCTGTTTTTGGATAGTTTCCTGACAAGGTTGAGATACTGTAATATTCTAGGTTTGCCAGGTGGGCTTTAAGTCAAATAACAAAACTATGTAACAAAATTTTTAAAAAAATCTGTTCCTGGTTTGAAAGTGTTATTTCCTGTTTAATTGTGTGGTACTTACTTTGAAAGTAGTAGTTGTCCTCCAGAAACTGTGGCTGCCACAAACCATGTTGAATTGATTGAGACTCGATGGGATATTCATTGAAAAATGTTAGCAAAATGTGCTGCAGGATTTTTGCAGTTTAATAAACTTTTTCTATGTTTTTATGATAAAACCAATTGGGAAATGGCATTTATAATCCAGGAACGAAAATCAAGTTACATAGCATAATGGATAGCTCAAAGTATTTGAGTCCATAATTATGATAAAGTTGTATTCTTTCCTTTAAATTAAGTTACCCGTTTTGGTTTCTTGTCTGAAAAATGATGGTGGCAAAGCTGGTAGTCACTGATGTTTTTGTACAGTTTTCCTTGACTATTCGGGGAGAAAAGAGTATGAACTGAGATGCTTTAAAAGAGTCATTGTAAGGTTTGCTTGTACAAGACTGTCAAGTTCTGAAGTCTGAAGGATTAATTTGACGGTACAAGGTCATGCATATGTTCCTGTCAACTTGTAATTTTCTGCTTGGTTTGCTTTCATGTATGTAGCTTAAAGTAATGCTGACAAGCCAGCTACCCTCATTTAAAAATTCCAAGTTGACGCTGCAGTTAAAATATCTTAATTTAGCCTGCACAGTTTAGTGTAGTCAAGTGTGTTGTTCTCTCAAATCTATGCTAAATCATGGCCTGAAATTTCAAGCATTGTTCTTGGATTAGGAAGATTTGGGGGTTTAATTTCCATATGCCCAGGAACTTGCTAGTTGACCCAGTTCAACAGGTATTGGTCCAGTTTAGAAATCAGGCTAAACTCCAGCTTAGCGTGTAAGTCTCAGGCTTATATCTTCTTTCTCCATCATGACTACGCAGAGGTGCTTTCCCTTTTCTAGGAAGCATCTATTCCAGTTTGGATTAGTTGCAGTTTGTCCTTTCATTCAACATGATAAACTGAGGTTAATGTCAGCTATGGTTTGTTTGAACAAATCCAGCTCTGAACCATCTATTATGTATCTGACTTGTTTAAAAACACAGCAGCTGATACTCAACATAAGTAATGATTTGGGGGGCAGTTAATTATATTAGAAAATATCAAGACATTTCAAAATATAGGGTAAAATGGGCCAACACCTGAGGTTCTTTCGTAGAAGAGTTAGATTCTGAAGTACAATATGCTATTTATTTGATTTTTAACAACAAAGGCAACGAAGAAGAGTAGAACTGGATAATTTACTCCTACAATTTAGATGTCGTAGTACATTATCTGCTACTACAATTTAGTTGTTCATTATCTTGAAAAACCTGAGTTAAGGCTGATCAGTTCCCCCTTTCTGCATTGATGGGGTTGCCTTTGGGGAAGACAAAGGAATTAGGAAGAAGGTGGCAGTCATTATACAATTCAGCAAATCAAACGCAAAGGTATTGGAGTGGAAGTGCTACTGTAAAAAGAACTCTCTTTAAAGTAAAGACTGTTCAGCCAATTATTTTTAATATAGAGTTGTCCCAGTACTCTTTTGATATTGTTTTACAAGGCACTTCCTTTGTCTGTATGATCACTCCTGTATATGCATATTTGCACAGAGAAACCTCTGTCTAAGCCAATTAAGTTGTGAGTAACACATGTGTTCAAAGGGACTGTTTAGCAGTCTTGTGTTTTCGTGGTAAACCTTGCCCAGTTTCATATCCCGGCTTTTGTTCAGGACCCTGATCTCTTTTCAAGAGCCTCCTGAAATCTGGGGGGGGGGGGGGGGTTGGATCAGGGCCCCGATATTTGGACCATTATGGGGGGGGGGGCTCCCACCCACTGCCTCCCCCTTCCTGGCATCCATCTTATCTGCTGTTGCTCCTTTGGAGTAAGGCATTCACCTTCAGGAGGGCTCCAGGCCTGCCTGCTTACTTTGTCAGCCACCGCACATGCCCTGCCACATTCTTGGAGAGTGTTTGTGGCAGGGCCGGCAAGCAGGTTTGGAGCTTACTGTCTGCAGGTGATCTCTGGGCTTTCTTGCAGGCCTCATCACACACACACTCTCCGAGAGTGTGGAGGGCATGTTTTGGTGGATGGTGAGCTCGCCTGCAGACCCTGCCAGCCTCCAAACACGCCCTCCACACTCTGTGTGTGTGTGTGGCAGGGCTTGCAAACAGGCTTGAAGCTCGCCTGAAGCCTAGCTCCAGGCCTGCCTACATGCAGGCAAGGAGGCAATTTCAGCTCAACACGAAAGCAGGCTTTTGTGTCAAGCAGATTTCCATGTCGGAATGGGACTTCTGTTTCATGCTTCTGGATAAACGGAAGACACAAAAGAAACAGGAAAAACGGAACGAATTTCACACACGCATCTACTATTTAGGGAATTTTTAACACAATGGACATTACACCCATCCAGTATAAGAGATAACACACTCCCCCTCCCCCTTTTTGGTACATTGCTCTGAAGAGAATGATACGCTGCTTAAGGAAGTGAGAGAAATCTACCCCTCGAAAGGGAAATTCATTCCTGAAAGAATTATTATCATGGGGAAAAGTTATCTCCGCTGAAGCTTTATCTCCAATTCTTGTTTCCACAACAAGCCAAATTTTTCAAAATCCAGTTATCACAGGGACAGAAAGTGAAGTGAAATCTTCTCAACAGGGGCACAGACAGCAAAAAAAAGTTATACTGGGTTGCTAACTCTTCCCAGTGCTGTCCAAATACATGCAGATACATGCAAACACACACACACACACACACAGCTGGAGTTACACTTAAAATGTCCTTGTTCTGACTTACATACAAATTCAACATACCCTGTTTCCCCTAAAATGAGACATCCCCCAAAAATAAGACCTAGTAGAGGTTTTACTGAATGGCTAAATATAAGGCCTCCCCTGAAAGTAAGACCTAGTAAAGTTTTTGTTTGGAAGCATGCCCGCTGAACAGAACACCAGAGAACACACAGAACACCAGGATCGGTAAATGTATGTACAATAAAGTGTTGTTACTACCATGGAAATATTGGTAGTAACAAGAAATTCTTGATAGGATTCACAGTTTGTCTGGTTATGCTGGTTTATGATGACAACTACTGTACAGTATATAATAAATGTTCATTTTTTGGGTCAACAATAAATGTGAATTCTTCTTCATGGAAAAATAAGACATCCCCTGAAAATAAGACCTAGAGCATCTTTGGGAGCAAAAATTAATATAAGACACTATCTGTGATGACTCATGGGCCTTGTAGTCCTGTTCCTAGTACTATTGTGGCAGACGAGGAGGAAAACATGGGATTTCCGCCGGTTCAACCAGAGCCGGAGCCTCTCCACCTGGAGGATGTTTGCCCTCAAGAATTCAGCCAAACAGGCCTTGGGCAGAACTCCCCCCCGTTTCCTCGGAGGGACAATTATAATAGAGATAGAGGAGTCAGAGAGGCTAATCGCCGGAGCCTGAGAATCGCTGCCAAACAACTAGCTGATTAGGTCTGCTTCCCTTGGGAAATTCTAAGGAGTCATGCATCTGGACAGAGTTGGGTTTCGCTTCTCGTTCTCCAGGGAAAGTGTTCTGTTGGCGGGAAAACGAGACCCAATATAGGTGCTTGTCGCAAGGGGAACCTTGCGGAGTCAATTGATCAGCTTGAGGAGAGAGATCGTGTGTGGACTTCGTAACCCCAGTTCCTTGCTTCCCGGATCAAGTTCCAAGCCTGCCTTGTTTCACGTTTGCCACGGACCTTGTTCATGCTTCATGTTTGCCTCGTTTCAAGTCTTTGATCTAGCCAAGAATCAAGTTTATTTTCCAGCCTTGTTGTCAAGCTACATTGGACTTTAAAGACTGTCATTTTCCCACACTTTTGCTTGGCAAAGTGTGTGTTTCGGTCAAGTGGATTAAAACTTTGAACTCTAATATCTTATATTGGACAATACATTTCTGGACTATATTTGACCTCATCTGAAAGGTCTGCTTCTGAACTATATTCTTCACTTGTTTTTATTGACTTTATATATTTCTTTAATAAAGATATTAGATAGATTCTGGCCTCTGTGTAAGGTTATTGGTGCTCTGCAGCCTGGGTCCTGACACTATCTTATTTTCGGGGAAACACGGTACGAGCAAACCTACATAACCTATGTTGTTCGTAACTTGGGGACTGCCTGTAGTGTAAATGCAGTATTGGAGTATTTGATATTCTCCATCCTTGATTTTCAGGATGAACGTAAATGGTTTTAAAATCATAATATGTTTCAAGGTTCTACCCTTGGAATGCAAGCTATTGCCCATATTCCTTTTTTCATCTTTCAGCTATCAGACTTGGCATGTGCTGCCCCCACACCCTCATTTGCTCTTGACTTAAAATAGTGCCAGTAAATTCAGCGTAGTGTTAGAAATGTCTCTGTCTTGAGACCGGCACAGTTGGCAGGTTTCCACCCATTTCCTAGCAATATGCATCTAAATTTAACATACTGTTAAAAATGTCACCTTCTTAGGGCCTGCCTGCTTGTTGGCAGTATTATACATGCTTTGAAATCTTTCAGCCCTTCCAGGAAGAGTTTTTCTTCCACAAATTTAGCACATGCCCCAGTTTTTACTACACTGCTCCAAGTTTGGATTTATTGCTGGTTTAGAGTTTTGGTGGAAAAGTTCACAAATTGTATCATCAGGGCTTGTCCAAAATAGCTGCCCCCCTCCTCCAAGAATGTGCATAGTTTCCAAAGTTAGTCAATTTATTTTGGCACCTGAGGCCTCAAAACCCAGTTAATACCTGTTCTCGTCCCTGACAATAAAATATAGTAATAACAAAACAGATAACTTAACAACTTGCTGCCCTTTCTTGTCACTCCCAATCTGCTCCTTGAGGCATCTGCTTCACTAATTAGAAGGCAAACCTCATAAGCTGTTAAAAAATAGGTCCATGCTGTTTAGTTGAAGGAGTTGTTACATATTTTTAAACTTCTTGTTTATCAAGTAAAAGCTGGTTTCCTGATTAGAAGACACATTTAAAAAGTGATAGATACAAAAATTTGGATCATGATTGCTGTATTTAGGAAAGAGATTTCTTGCCCTGTTCTGTACAGGTTGAGTACCCCTTATCTGGAATTCTGAAATTTGAAATATCCCTAAATCTGAAATTGTCCACATTGTTGACTGAGGTAGTGACGCCTTTGCTTTCTGATGTTCCAGTGTACATAAACATTGTTTCATTTATTTAAACATTTGTCTATTTAAACTATTGTATAAATTACTTTCAGAATGTGTGTATAATTTTGAAATGAAACATGAATAAATTTAATGTTTAGATCTAGGCCCCGTCTTCATGCAAATTTAAGCATGTTTATTCAGTTAGTTAATACGGCTGTTTTTAATTGGCCACAGAGGTAGGTTTTTAAAAGGCATAGTTGGAAAACACTGGTTCCATAAAACTCAGGTTTTTATTTGTATTTTTATTACCTTTATATTTCATCTTTCCCTTGAAAATGGTACTTAAGATGGCTTACGATAAAAATGCAGGCAAAATGCTAATTAAAATGTAAATACACCAAAAAAGTTGTACATCATCTTTTATCGTCTCAATGGCCAGCAATGAAAATGCTCTCGCATTTCAGCTATCAATGAGGACTGTCTATTCTTGCCCTTATTAAAAACTTTAGAATAGGCTGATTAGTTCAGTCCTTTGATAGTTGTCTTTTGAATAGGACATGAATAATGTATCACCTTTCTGTAGAGAATCAAGCAATATCTAGTTCTGAGATGCCAAAATAGGGAGACTACTTCAAAGAGTAGTAAATTAACATTTGGCTTATACCATGTGCAGTCACATATAGTGATGGAACATACATCCGACACACAGATATGTGTGTGTGTGTGTGTGTGTGTGTAGATAGATACACACACACGCATATACACACATGAATCCATACATTCATACATGATGGTTTCATGTGTAACAATCCATACCTAATTGACATACTATTTCCAGCATGAAAATTTACTCTTTTATTTGCAAGGTATAACCGGGAAGCAATCCTGGAAAGTGTTATAACAAAACCTTGAACAGCTTTACCTTTTTAGGCCTACTAGAAAGCATAAAATACACAGTGCAATCTCCAAATTAAAGGTCTTTGAATCCATTATCATCACTTCTCTCCCCCCCCCCCCCTCTCTATACACACACACACACACACACATACACAATCTTTTGCTGTTTAGCTTCAAAAGCTTACATTATACAGGGTGTTTCAAAAAGATGCACCCAATTTGAAATTGCTATATATCTGCAACCACGAACAGACCATGAATAAAACTCTTACCACTTGAAAGGATGGCACATAGAATGATTACCACTAGAAGCCTCTTCCAGTGCACAAATAACCCTAGGACAGACAAAATACCTTTTTTAGGACTGCCATCTCGCAGACGATGGAGGCTAGGGGCTGTTTGTGTGCAGGAAGAGACATCTAGCAGTAATCCTTTAGACCTATACACCTCACTTTCATTCATTGGTGGTTTGTGGTTATGGCAATATAGCGACCTCAAACAGATCCCTCTATTGTAAACAGCCTGTATAAAGTGTTGTAGAAGGCTTTCATGACTGGAATCACTGGGTTTCTGTGAGTTTTCTGGGCTGTGTATGACCATGTTCCAGAAGCATTTTCTCCTGACATTTTGCCCACATCTGTGGCAGGCATCCTCAGAGGTTATGAGGTCTCTGAGGTAGTGAGAATCTCACAACCTCAGAGGATGCCTGCCATAGATGTGGGCGAAACACCAGGAGACAATGCTTCTAGAACATGGCTATACAGCCTGGAAAACTCACAGCAACCCAGCCTGTATAATTTTTACCTTTTAGTTAGCCCCCCAAAAGACACTGTTGTTTTGTTGATTTCATATTTGAGATGAATGGCCAACATGGCTGCCCAGAATATGTTCCTTGTGTGTTTCATTGTATGTCATTTCAAATAGTAGAGTGATTAAAAGAAATGACACCTGAGAGCAGTAGGAAGATATTCTTTAAGCTCATGATCATTTAAAGGTTTGTGACCATAATGGTGAAGCTGTTGGTTACTTTGGGGATGTTGTATGTTTTCTGCGCTGTATGGCCATGTTCTAGAAGTATCCTCTCCTGACGTTTTGCCCACATCTATGGCAGGCATTCTCAGAGGTTGTGAGGTATGGAGAAACTAAGCAAGGAAGGTTTATATATATCTGGAAAGTCCAGGGTGAGAGAAGAACTCTTGTCAGTTGGAGGCCAGTGTGAATGTTGTAGTTAGGGCTGGCCATTAAAGCCTTCGACAACACACTGTTGGTTACGTCCCTTGATGTGCAAAGTGGTTCTTCTTTGATCTGGTTTGCTTTTTTGTAGCATGCATGATGGATACACAAATTTAAATCGCAAACTCATGAAGAGGTTGGCAGAATGAGAACAGAGTTTGTAAAGCTGAAGGGCATTTTTTTCACACAAAACACTAAAATGCTATTTTACTGCAACTGCCTACAATACAAATAAAAATGCCCTTTAGTTAAAAATGCTCATTCGACATAAACATATATATTGTTTTCCAGCATTTGTTTCCTTTTGTTTTCCCCCTTCCCTTCTTTTAGTTTCATTTGGAGCCCTGGTCTAACCACATCTGCACTTACGCAGAAATGAGTTTGAATGGTCTCTTTTTTATGGTATGTGACAATGCTGTTATCTTAGTGGTCACATTTCTTATTCTGTGAATCCTTGCTCTTTCTTACACATGTCGTTTTAAGGTCATTTGATTTCTATTTTCATTTTCACCAGTCATCTTTACTGTCCCAAAATTCAGTCTGCCTTAAAAAGCTATGGCTGTGAGAACGGGCTAAGCTCAGGAAGTCTGTGGTTGAAATCTTTCTTCACTCATTTATTCAGTAGCTCAGTTCTGATAGAAAAATCCCAGTCAAATAAAGAATGTTTTTTTTTCCAGTCAGGGAACAAACCAGATGTTTGTGTACTTCTTTCCTTGTGTGCTTTCATCCTAAGCCTTGTCTGGATCAGGAAGCTGTAGGGTCAAGGCCCCATTCAGACTTGGCTTTGAGTTAACCCTTAAATCTACAGTTTCCAGATTCAATTGTGAAGTTGAATAAAGACAGATCTGTGAGTTGTGAAAGGGGGCACATATCTCACTCAATCTAAGATTGTGTACTCTCCAGTCAGCGATCATTTCTCCTCCTTCAGAATATTCTTTAAAAATATGAATCTGCAGGTATCAGACATGTAGGACTTGCTTTGTGTTTGCTGTGTTCTATGAGAATCCCGATTTCTGTCAGCTACATCTTGGTGTGAAAGACATAATAATTGAAATTTATAAATTCTGAGTGGTAGGGCTTTTGAGTGACAAACAAAAGCAAATGGAACTCAGGCTCCTTCCACACCCAGAAAACCATTTGTGGCTTCCTCAGGCTTTTTTTCTTTTCTTTTCAGAAGAATAATGTATAGACAGTATGTGTGTGTGCGTGTGTGCGCGCGCATGTTGCATCTATGTCATGTTGTTGCTGTGCTTGATAAAATAATGGAGAGTGAGAAATGCTTGCCAATGTACCACAAATCACACAGAGACTTGTCAGTATGTCCATATCTGTTTTCTGCCTTGTCTTTATTTTAAAATATAGATATTCTAGTGCTGCTGCTAACTTGACAGAGCTATTGTCAGCTTTACCAAAATAATGTATGTGAAGTCTATGAAAGGCACTATATTAATTATCATGTTTATGACCCTGAGCCTACTTCAAGCCTTTGGAATAAACTTTCCCTTTTTAAACGCTCAAAGCCCGGCCCTGCTTAAAATACAACATCTCAGCAAGAAGTCAGCTGGAGCTGTTAGTCTGCTTTCCCTGGGCACTCCTTGCAAAACCATGTCCATTTGCCATTCCTTTTTATTTCTGTCCAATTTAGATGTTATGTTTGATTGTATTCTCATTTGAGACTTTAGAAAGCCACAGCTGTAAAAAAATGTCAAATGGAATGGCTTTATTTGGTGCTGGAATGAATAGCTGGACAATCTGAAGCCACTTTCTCCCCTTTTCTTGCACTCAAAATATGTTCTGCTGGTGTGCAGATTTGCAAACGTTCTTTTCTGAGCATTACTCACAGAAACTGGAATCCCAGTAGTAATAACCAGAGCCTGTTGAAGGATTGTAAGGTCATCTTACATTCACCTTCTTGTATATGAAGAAAGGATTCCTCTTGCCCTCTAGTTTTATCTTTCAAGACTAACCTTTCCTGAACTATCCCAGAATGTGGATTGGCAATCCTTTGTTGACCTGACCAGATGTTTTGCATTTTAGCATCCACAGTATCTTACTACTCGCCAAGCTATAAGAGTCTAATAGAAATGATAGGCGAAAACAGAAGTCCCTCATTGTATTTCCCTGCACTTTTCATCTTGTTATGTCAGTGAACTTGATGGCTTTTCTAGCATACTCATAATACATGGATAAAACTTCCCACTTTCTTCGTGTATTATTTATGTCTGTTGCATTAACAATCAAATTGTTTCTAACTTAAAACACCATTTATATCTGAACTGTGACAATATGTCTGTAGACTGTCAGATTTGTGCAGCAGCATAACAACAAATGGCAAATGCAGCAAAGCACAACTCCAGAGGTTTTGTGAGTCATCAGGTCTACCTCCTTGCCCTCAGGATCAAAGGTTTAAATGTGAAAGAAAAGCACATAGTACAGTCTTTCTTGAGAGTACAACTTCAGATGGCTGGGTGAAGAAGGCATGCTTGATCGTTGCTGTTTGGAAGAAAACAAAATCTGTTTTTGGAAAGCTAGCTTTCATATTTTCAGCTCTAAAGATTCTTAAATTTTATTCCATATTTTCTTTAAAGCTTCCAAGGAGGGATATTTTTATGTTAAACTTCATTATGGTTAAGGTGATATTATCTAAATTGGGACAGGCAAAATATTCTATCTAGGCCATTTTTGTAGCTCCTCTTAAGCCTCCCTGGTGCCTTCCTCCATTTTTTACCATTAAAAAGTTGAAATATATACAGTCAGTTCTTCTTTTCCCAACAGATACAAATTTTCTGTTCCTGGGTTGAAACTGTTATTTCCTGTTTAATTGTGTGGTACTTACTTTGAAAGTAATTGTTATACTCCAGAAACTTCGTTTTGGTGGCTACCACAAACTGTGTTGACTTGGTTGAAACTCTATGAGATATTCATTAAAAAATTATAGCAAAATGTGCTGCAGGATGTCCCACAAAAACAACATTTTTGCAGTTTAATAAACCTTTTCATGTTTTTATGATAGAACCAATTAGGAAATGACATTTATAACATAGGAACAAAAATCATGTTATATAGTGTTATTTATCCCTCACATATTTAGCACTAGTTGTTTGTAGGCCATCTAAATATATTATTTTGCCATGGTCACATCTAGGTTTTGAGGACACAAAGTAACAGTGGTTTTGCAACATGATTGGTGTGGTTAGAAGCATCACATAAATTTCTCAGCAGTTGTCCTTTGGTTATTCACAATACTTGATCTATCACACCTTAGGTAATTTTCTGGGTAGAGCAGGGTGATATGATACTGTTCTTTTCTGACCCTTCTGGCAAGATATTGTTGTTTGAGCCTGACTCTCACTCCTTATATATGTATGTATGTGTTCATGTCACATTCCTGCTCAAAAGGTTCACACAGTCTGACTAAGGGCATGGGAGGAATTGAGACATGGATAAGCAGGAAAATAATGTGTGATCACTCACATGTATTTTAATTTTTTAAAAATTTAATACTTCATCACCCTATAACTAAAGATCTCAGGATAGTCTGCAAAATCAGATAACTTTACACAATGTAAAAATAAAACTATTTAACTATTAAAATAACACCAGGAAAATAGATCTGTTGAGCTTCAATCAGGTGTAGAGTTTAGAGTGGAAGAAGGCAATTTTGGTTCTCCAAGTGTTTTTAGCTTTAGAATACACAGCACCCCAACTAATATGGTAGTTCTAATCCAAAAACACATTGAGGACCACAGTTGTCCAGTCCCAGACTTGGGGAATGAACAGTGGAGGTGTTTGAACAGCTTAGGGTGATTTGGGTGGCTGGCTGAAGATTCCTTGTGTAAATTTAAGTGCAGTGGGATAAATACGGTGGAGACAATCTCTGTGGTATAGTCTTGTCAAAGTTGGAGTAGGAATCTGGGAGACCAGGGTTTGAATTCCTACTCAGCCATAGAAACTCGTTGAGTAACTTTGGGCAAGTCACATTTTCTTATGAAAAAATCTTGCCAACAACAACAGAAATCTGTGATAGCTACCTTGAAGATGTACAACCGCAGTGATGCTATGAAAGTATTTGAAAGTAAGAGAAAATATTGTGAAAGTAAGAGAAATATCATCTGCTCTGTTTCTTGAGAACTCTGTTATACCTTTCTTGGTTTATATATTGTTCAAGTGGTGTGGGCTCCATGGCCACCTAGATATCGGACTCTTACCGTGTTTCCCCGAAAATAAGACAGTGTCTTATATTATTTTTTGCTCCCAAAGATGTGCTAGGTCTTATTTTCAGGGGATGTCTTATTTTTCCATGAAGAAGAATTCACATTTATTGTTGAACAAAAAAATGAACATTTATTATATACTGTACAGTAGTTGTCATCACAAACCAACATAACCAAACCAGACAAACTATGACTTCTGTCAAGAATTTCTTGTTACTACTGTATAAATATAAATAATATAACATTTTAATATATTATTACCATTATTTCCATGTACAACTGGTATGTACATTTACCGATCCTGCAAGTTCTGGTGTTTTGTTTGGCAGGCGCCGGGCATGCTTCCAAACAAAGACTTTGCTAGGTCTTACTTTCGGGGGAGGCCTTATATTTAGCAATTCAGCAAAAACTCTGCTAGGTCTTATTTTTTGGGGATGTCTTATTTTCAGGGAAACAGGGTATCAGCCCGCACAACAAGACTAACATTCAAATATAAGAGTCTAATAGCATTTGGAAGTTCATAAGTTTCCCATCCTTGCTTTAATGTGTCGTATCACTTTTACTCTGGCTGTTTTTCAAACTAAAATTGAAAATAAGTGTCGCAGGCCCATTTGTTCAAAGCTTTTAGATGTTTATTGTAAGCCTCAGCAGCCTTACTTATGACAGCATTTGATGAACAACTCAAGGGTCTTAATTCAAGCCAAAGGCCCAGTGCAGATTCATTTTCTTGAATTAACATTATGGTGTTTTGAAATGTGTTTTTTGTTTTTTGTTTTTGCAGATTGCTTCGCAACGAATAAGCTCAGTGGATCTCTCATGTTGCAGCCTAGAGGATCTGCCTGCCAATCTCTTTTACAGCCAGGACCTAACTCATCTTAATTTGAAGCAGAATTTTCTAAGGCTGAACCCTAACTCATCATCTTCCAGAGGACTTAATGAGCTACAAAGGTAAATCGGTTTTCAGAAGCTGTGACAACAACCAAGAACATATTTGTTCTCACTTACTCCTCACCCCTCTTTTAAAAATTGTTTCAGAAATTCCTTGAAAGCTTCTTTCTGTATTTCTATCAGAGCCTAGCTGGGTGTGTCTCTTGTCAGACCATCATCTAATTTACACAGTGTGATTATATCATAGGAACTCAATTGACGCAAGAGTGTTCCATAGTGTGATGCATTACACTGTGGGGTGGAACATCTTGCCAAAATGGCCAAAGATTAGAGAAAACAGGACATTCCTCCACAAATAATTCTTGATGAAATCACTTTGCTGATCAAAATGATAAATGTTAACTGCCTCACAGAGAGCTTTTGTTGGCCCATTTGCCTGCACAAACCTATCTTGGTCATTTGTGGCACATTATGCTTTTGCAAGAGAAAAATAATTGACTCCCCTTCTTTTTGTTTGCAAGGCATCCTTTCCTGTCTGGGCTCTTTAGAAGGTATTCCTTCCTCACAGCAGCTGTGTGAATTGGGAGTTATTTGTAAATCAGATTGTGTCTAATTTAAGTTGTATGTGGACATGATTCTAAAGGGCCTTCATGGGCATTTATGTGCTACATTTAGTCCACAGATTATACTGTGTCTGCCTATTCCTTAATGCAAAAAGACAAATGTATACATAGTCATGTAAATCTGGATGTAATGTAGCAGGATGTGATTTCGGGAGAGTTATTTAGGGTAAAAGCGAATAAAAAAATACATTTGATAGGCCACTCACTTGAATGACTAAAGAAGGCAAAAGCATTACATAAGTGGAATGAGGAGAGGCAAGTTTTAATAATTGGTCTGTCCTAGAGATGCCTACATTACGAAGTGGCAGCTGGTCTTCCAGTCGCTGTATATGATTTGTATATTTAAAAAAGCACATGGAATACATTTAGTTACATTTATCAAAGATAGAAGTCTGTTTCCTGGATATCCACAGAGCTGGAAGAAATGCATTAAAATTAATGACATTAACTTGAACATGCTGTTGTACAGCATTTTTTTTAAAAAAAATAACAATGTTGTTTTAACAAGCAATAGAATGACTAATGAATTCATTAATTTTTTTAGTGTAATGAATAGCATTTACTCATTACCAGTAAACATTGCTCAGGCAGTCATTAGGGTCAGTATTGTGTTTTTGAATTCATTTACAGAAATAAAAAGTAGTACATTAGTAATATGCTATTAGCAGGTTGCTTTCTAAATAACAAGTACCTTTAATGAGTTGCCATTCAGAAGGGGAGAGGGGAAGAGCAAAGAATTGCTTTTTCAAAAAAAGGTTAATATTATTGACATTTTTAAATGTTTATAATCCAGATTTCCTACACAAAAATGCATTTTGAGATGAAATTGCCCTGAGTTAATTTCAGGCAGATTCATTAGGGTGCGAGTGCAGAAATATAAGCTTCTTTAAAATAATAATCGTCATCATCACATGATGATGTGATTCTAATACGTAATGTAATTGTTTTTAAATGTAAAAGTCATTGTTTGTATGTTTACAAAGCCTCTAATGGTTGCCATATGTAATCCTCCTTGAGTCCCCTTCAGAGTGGAGAAAGGCAGGGTAGAAATAAGGTAAACAAATAAATAAATCATAATTCCAAAAGGGACCTCTTGATTGAATGCTCAGTGTCCTCTCGTGCCCAAAGAAAGTTGGATGTCATTTGGAAAAAACAAAACAAAACATGGAAACCAAAAGACGAAGGGTGAATTTCTTGTGAGTGTATCTTAGAAAAAGGGCAGGTAGGCTGTTAAAAATGGTGGGAGTTGAAGTCCAAAACACCTGGAGGCCGAAGTTTGCCCAGGCCTGGTATAGCCAGTTCTTGAAATATTGAGCAAAACACTTTTGTTTTGCACAGGGATGGGCTTGTTGGAGACTTTTTTGTGCCATTCACTTGCAAAAAGAAAGCAAATACAGGTGATGGTACTAAAAGTGGTGTCAGAATAGCATCTAAGATAGCCTTTTCAGTAATGCACCCTTCACAAACACAGTTCTTTCTACTTTTCCAAATCCCTTCGGGCAGGATGACATTGTAGACAGCGACTTCAACAGAGAATTCTCAGTATGGCTCCAAAGGATTCTCAGAACAATCAGTTTTCACTATCGTTGCCCAGTTACATTGTAATGTGTCACTTAGTGGTTATCAGTTGTCATGTAATGCTCTGACACTTTATCAGTTTTAAGGGGGGAAATCCATTCCCATTGCAGAGGGAGCCATATATTCTCATTATGGTTTCCTAAATGGTCTGATCAAAATTGCCCTGGCAGCAGACATACTCTGAGATTACAGCAGGCAGCCTTTGTGGACTTGGCTTCCCTGTTCCCCTGTCCAAGGAGAGGAGGAATCCTGCAATAACTGCAAAACTGGGCATTTAACAGTATCTCCTCTAATGCATGAGAAAGAGATTCTTTAAGCAGCTCACAGAAACTATTTGCCAGGAAGCTGGGCAGGCTCTTGAAGTCGCCAGTTCTTTCGTCCTGCAAAAATAAAAACATACTGCTCCTTTAGTCTTACTTCCTTGTATTCTCAGAGCCTTAGAATTAAATAGTAGTGATTGTTGCACCAGGATGCTCTCTGTTTTTCTGTTGTTATTTGCGATTAAGTTGACTTTAACTTGGGGCAGCCCTGGAAATAGGTCACCATGTTGCCAGACTAGCTTCCTTGATTGGGTCTATTTGCTTATCTTTCTCTTTTCCTACTGCTTTCTTCCTTACCAGTGATTATTATCTTGAATCATCTCTTCTCACGATATAATGTATTTGCAATCAAGAAATTATTGACCTCACAAAATTCAACCAGTTGCTCTCCTGTTTCATTTCTTCATCCTAGGCCTGCTTCTCGTAAAAATGTTTGGTTCTGCTCTGTTTCCTACTTTTTGCATTCCAATCATCTGTCATTATCATCACATTCTGTTCTCCTGCATGACTAGTGTTCTCCTCGACTACAATACAGAATCTTTCAATTTCTTTTTTTTTCCTGCTTCTATGGTTGAAGCATAAACTTGGATTGTGGTTATATTGATGGGCTTACTTATTTTTATTAGTCGTTCAGACTTGCCATTATATTGCTTGTCAGCTTTTCTGCATTTTGCCTTACTGTTAATGCCACCCCATTTCCACTTAGATTTCCATTTCCTTAATCAAACACTTTATAGTTGTCTGATTGAAAATGTCCCATTCCTGTTCACTTTAGCTCACTTACTCCCAAGTATTGGAATGTTTATGTCTTCCATTTTTTATACACTTCTCCTGATTCATGATTCCCACGTTTTGTGTCCTTATGATATGTGTTGTACAGCTTCAGGTTTTCATTTCATGGGAAAGATACATAGAGTCAGTGATAATAGTTGCCCCTTGAATGAGATCTGATTGTGCAGCGCAACTTTACCACTGTGGGTGCAAATCCTCTTATTGCATTGTGTAGTTGGTTTGTCTTCCGGTTGAGAAAAAAACTTGTGGGGTATGTTATGATTTACAAACCTGTGATGATGGGGATGAGAAGGATGCTGAACTATATATTATTTAGTAAAGGTCAAAATATGACAGTCATTGAATTCTCTCTGTATTCCAGTGGATTTAGTTAGTCTTGGACAGATGGTGCTCCTCCTGCCATAAGCATTCTGTATGACTTAAGCAACGTGCTTCTTAGCTCCAGCTTTCCATCCATTTCCAGCTTTGACCTTAAAGAGAGTTTCTACTGGGCATATAATAGTGGTACCATATCACACCTTTTCCCCATGTGTGTGAGTATGTGTGGAGAATCTGTTTTCTAACTTGAATATAAATGCCCATGCTATGCAGGTTCATGTTATTTACATTAATAAAATGCTTTTTGTATCTGCTCGCTCTCCTTTCTTATCTTTAGCCTCTTCTTGTCAAGAGTACAAAAGTTCTATTATCTGTTGAGCAAATGCTTGCAATTTGGATGCACTCCTAGTTTGATCTCTCATCTGTGGCCATTTATCTGCTTTGAAAAGAAAGCAATTAGGCCTTTGTTGCTGTGCATGCAGTACATTATATTCTTTTGGCATTATCTCGAGGTAAGCATAACCTGCTGTAATAGGGCGAATAACCCTTATATATGCAGCAGAGTCATTACCCGTGTCATAAGAGACTGATAGAAAATTCCTGGTGAAATATTGGATTGTGACTCCTGCCTACTCCAAGCACATAAGCTGCTTGGGGCATAATTTTAAATTGAACAAGACTGCTAATGTGGTGTGCACATCTTATTACTGAGTGTGATTGTGTGAATGCTTTGGTTGAAATTGTGGTTAGAATTAAATATAGCTTTAGTCATCAGCGAACACAGCACAACACAAACAACTATTTTTAGCAGAACTAAATACTATATGTGGCACATTTACAGGATGGACAATCTGCGTAGTACGGGTTAGCTCTCTTAATTGTAGACCATACAAGCTTAAAATAATTAGCTCTCTGAATTATAGACGATGCAAGTTTAAAACAATTAGCTTTCTGTAACAGTGTGCCTGTCTGTAGAGTGTCATGCGGTCAGGTTCCATAGCATTATATTGTGGCAGTCATATTTATGGAGACAATATGTATGACCCACAATAATTTTTTGTAATCTTGGTGTTTATAAGCAACATCATATTGCATCTGAATAATGGTATTAATAATGACAATGGAAGTGAGGAGTAGCCAATAAGATTATTATGCTGAAACGTTTCTGATCCCAATTCAAAGAGCAGGTTATTACCTACAAAGCCCTACACGGTTCAGGTCCAACCTATCTGTGATCGCATCTCTCCCTATGTACCGGTGTCGGCTCAAAGATCTGCCGGGGAGGCCCTCCTCTCAGTCCTACCTCCTTCGCAAGCGCAGTTGGTGGGGATAAGAAGCCCCTCAGTTTGGAATGCCCTCCCCAGAGAAATTAGATTACCCCCACACTCCAGTGTTTTCAGAAAAACTTGAAAACATGGTTCTTCAAGTAGACCTTCAAACATGTTTAAAACAGCTGCAGTTTAATACAGCTGTGAATTAATGTGACTGTAACTGGAATGGGCAATAGACTTTAACTATGGACTATATGGTTGTTTTAATTGCTGTTTTAAATCGTGTTTTAATTGTATTTACATGTTATTCTATATTTAATGATTTAATGTTTAATGTATTTATAATTTGTTATATTTATGTTCTGATGTGGCATCAAATTGTGCCAAGTTTTAAGCTGCTCTGAACCCCCCTTGGGATGAGATAGGGCGAAATATAAATACAGAAAATAATAATAACAACAACAACAACAGTTTAAATTTGAGGACCAAGAGATTTGTTTGACCCCTGCACTTTATGCAATGGAATCGATATGGCCTATTTTAATCTGCAGCTAGCGTGTTTCCCCAAAAATAAGACAGTGTCTTATATCAATTTTTACTCCCAAAGATGTGCTAGGTCTTATTTTCAGGGGATGTCTTATTTTTCCATGAAGAATTCACATTTATTGTTGAACAAAAATGAACATTTATTATATACTGTACAGTAGTTGTCATCACAAACCAGCATAACCAGACAAACTGTGAATCCTATCAAGAATTTCTTGTTACTACCATTGTTTCCATGTACAACAATCTATGGTACATACATTTACTAATCCTGCATGCTCTGGTGTTCTGTTCAGCGGGCATGCTTCCAAACAAAAACTTGGCTGGGTCTTACTTTTGGGGGAGGTCTTATATTTAGCAATTCAGCAAAACCTCTATTACGTCTTATTTTCAGGGGATGTCCTATTTTCGGGGGGAAAGGGGTATTGCTGCATTTTATTGCGTATTTTATTGAGTGTTTTTTATATAGGGGTGTGTGTGTGTTCTATGTTAATTGTTACTGTCATTGTTTATATAATATTTATATATTTTACTGTATCTTGTGTATTCTGTTGCACTTCTACGTGCTTTTGTAAGCTGCCCGAGTCCTTTCTGGGAGATGGTGGTGGAATATAAACAAAAAAAAATTATATTATTATTATTATTAGTTCATTATAAACAAGCTTTCTCTCTTATTCCCATGGGCATTTGACAGTTCATACAGGGTTTCTATTCAGTATCGCTTCCAGTGGTAACCTTGACCAAGTCAAGGTAGGCATGCACTTGGTGTTGGAGGATCACATTCAGACCACTGACCCTCATACCAGCTTCCCTTTCCATTTATGTCCTGTACACCTTCCCTGTTGTTGTTTTTTTATCCCTCCTGTCACTACTGCATCCCTCACTTCTCCACCTTTTATCCTTACTTCTTCGAAAAGACAATATAAAAAAGACATATTATATACTTCTTGTCCCTACTAGAACCTGGAGCTTTATGGGTCTTCAAAGTACACAGAAAAGTCTATTTTTTCAAGTCTACCCCACAGAGGCACTGAAAACCACCCACAGGGCAAGAAGTGGACAGTGCTGTAGAGAAATAGTTGCTTGTAGTAGGGAGAAGGACATCTTTTTCTCAGTCTCTGTTTCTTCCGTTGTCTTCTGAAAGGAGAAAAGTAAGGTGACAATAGTGACGAAAAGGATAGAACAGCTCATTTGAGTCAGTGCAATATAATATAATTTTTTTAAAAAAAACTTTATTTCTATTTTGCCGTATCTCCCCGAAGAGACTCAGAGCAGATTCCAACAAACAGCGACATATATTCAATGCCTTCATAAAACAGATAAATAATGGCATAAAATTCCAACAAAACCCCACATATGAGAACCAGCATTAAAAACGTAACATCAAATTAAACCTAGTATCAGTGAATTGAACATAACATCGATAAATTAAACCAGTATAGTCAGACAGAATCAGACAAGAATCATACAGTTATATATAATTATATATAAGGTAAAGGCAAAAAGGGAGTATCTTTTTGGAGACCATCTTTTTTTTAGATGGTGCAACTAGAGCAGTTTATTATAGTTTTGCCATGGAAATGTGGCAGCAAGCTGTGCCATTGAAAAAAATTGTAATTAAGACTGGAGGGAGAGTTGGTGGGGGGGAGGTATTACAGAGACTTAGAAACTCTAAAATGCATCAGCTACATTGTTTCTTATGTTCATCTTGAGTGATCTATAGTGTGATCAAGAGTCCACTCAATTCCTCTTAATATCAGTGAATACTATCTTCCTGGGCATATAAATTTAGATGGTTCATAAATACTGGGAGGCACTCATAGATGTATGAGATTTTGTATTGGAAAGGTCTCAGTGTAAAACTACCCATCTTAAATGGTGTTCAGTTGTAGTGCAGTGGTTCATGGCCACCTTCCCCTGGTCCCCTGTGCAAGTTGGCATGTATCAGAATAGGAGATTGGAACTCCATTAAAGCATCTTTTAATAGCGCAAAAGACATGTAAGATTTCATTATGCAAAGAAAAACCTTCTAGTTAAAAGCCCCTTACTTTACTTTTAAGATTGGGTAAATTAGGAAATATATATTCAGATGTGGTGTGTAATGATAAAAAATACATTTTACATTAAGAAATTTTAGAACAGTGAGAAGATGTGGATAACGGAGAATAAAAGGTTGTCCTCTCTCCTGGATGGTCCCATTATGTAATCTGAAGCTATTTCTTTATTTATGGGAGTGAGAAGCTTTTTAATCCACTCTTTGAAATTAGATAACACTTTGATAAAATTAGAAGACTAAATGGAGTGAATTGTGAATTAACAGATCTGGAAGAATCCTTGATACAGTTAACATGCTGGAAGGATTCTTCTCAAAGCTTTATGATATCTTGCAATGAGTAGGAGCAAAAGAAAGATGAAAGGAGATTAGTTTGCGCAATGATAATCAAAGGTTTTTCAGAATGAAACACCATATGATTTCTAGTAATAATAGACAAAATAATTTAAAAACAGAACATAACTCTTCTCCAGTTTAATGGCTATAACAGAACCATACCAGATTTATATGGGTGTTACTCTAGACCTCTGACAAATGATGGTCACACATGATACAGTTCTGCAAGAGCTCAGGACTTTTGGAATGAAGCTTTAACTGTTGTAGAGAAGAATATCTTGGATTTAGAATGTATACTTTTTGATTATGCTTAGTTTTGGGGATACATTTGAGTATAATGGCTGAAATACAGTTGTCAGAAAGGTACAAAGAAAAATTGAATTAATTTGATTTGAGTGAATTTGGATTGTATATATCTACTCTGAAGTTAAGTCCACTTGATTTGCTTCCAGGCAAATGGGTTCAGCCTCATAGAAGGAAAAGAGAATAATCAAACAGCTATTAATATCTACAGTAAATGAAATGTTTGTGTGGTATAGCAGATGGGACTTCAGGCTAGTCATAACTAGCCTAAAGTCCCATTGATTTCAGTGACCTAAATCCAATTATGTCTCCCAACTAGAGTATGTCCGTTGATTTAGTGGAACTGAAGCCCTGAGTTAACACGTTTCTATTGAATCAGTGGATATGCTCTCATTGGGACTAACAGCTGAGTTTAGGCCAATAGGCATATTATATGTATGGCTAGTTTAGATATAATTGATCACATTTTTGTTCCTGTGATAAATTTCATTTCCCAATTGATTCTACCATAAAAACATGGAAGACATTTATTAAAATGCAAAAAAATTGTATTTGCGGGATATCCTGTAACCCATTTTGTTATAGTTTTCCAATAAATATCGAGTCTCAACCAATTGAACATAGTTAGGGCAGCCACAAAAACAAAATTTCTGGAGTATAACAACTGCTTTTAAAGCAGGCTCTACACAAGTTAACAGGAAATAACACTTTCAAATAAGGAACATTTTTTTTCCAAATTTTGTTACATGTTATTCCCATATAGGCCAGGTCACTTCTGTTAGTACCGTGTTTCCCTGAAAATAAGACAGTGTCTTATATTAATTTTTGCTCCCAAAGATGCTCTAGGTCTTATTTTCAGGGGATGTCTTATTTTTCCATGAAGAAGAATTCACATTTATTGTTGAACAAAAAAATGAACATTTATTATATACAGTACAGTAATTGTCATCATAAACCAGCATAACTAGACAAACTGTGAATCCTATCAAGAATTTCTTATTACTACCAATATTTCCATATACAACACTTTATGGTACGTACATTTACCTATCCTGCAAGCTCTGGTGTTCTGTTTGGCGGTCATGCTTCCAAACAAAACCTTTGCTAGGTCTTACTTTCGGGGGAGGCCTTATATTTAGCAATTCAGCAAAACCTCTACTAGGTCTTATTTTCTGGGAATGTCTTATTTTAGGGGAAACAGGGTATGGTGATAAAGATGTATGTCAGTATGTGTTTTTCTACAGCAACAGACAAAAATATTGCTAAATAACCCATTTGGGGCAATATGTATGTATCTTTTAAAGTTAATAAGGAGTAGTAGCACAAATTTTCTCATCTGTCTGATCTCCATAAAACTTTAGTTGTGCAGTTGATATAATGTTAATCCTCAACCTGACCTACCTTTTCCTTCACAATATTTCCGAAAATGCTGGTACTAATCAAAGCCCTTCTAAATTAGCGGTTTCCTGGTATAATTTGTGACCTATCATTCTACTTGGCCTTAAGAATAAGCATTTGTCCTCACTATTCAAAAATCTTTGTCAGCATTTCAGTGTTGTGGTGTCTTTGTTCAAGGGAAAAGCAGAGTGTTTTTGGTTTTAATTGCTTTGTTATAAAATGCCTGAGCATTTTCAAAGTGGCCGGTGTGAGTGGGAGGTAAGATTAGCTTTATATTTAAATATTGGAGGAGTAGAAACAGAAAAATGAACTTGGTGTTATAGGAACATTGTACTTCTGATTAAATCATATATGTATATTTCTGGTGTGAAGTAGACCTTGCCTACAATCAGTTGTGAGCTTCTGATAAAATCTATTTCTCCAGAGTATGTCAGAAACAGGGAAGGCGTCAGTGTGACTTAACTTACATTTGCTGGTTCTATTTCATTAAGCTATTACCTTTGCAGTGATGGGCAGTTGTGGATCACTATGTTGTTGGACTTCAATTCCCATTATTCTCACCATTATCTCTGTTGGCTAAAGTTGATAGATATTTCAGTCCAGCAAAATTAAAGTGCCAAGGCTGCCCAGCCCTATTAAAGATTCTCCAGATGATCAGATCTTCTCGTTCTTCCCATAAGACTTGTGCGCCAGCTGCGCCTGTTCTTTGGGAGGTCTGACTTGGCCACGGTGGTCCACGCTCTGGTTACATCCCGTTTGGATTACTGCAACGCACTCTATGTGTGGCTGCCTTTGAAGACGGCCCGGAAGCTCCAATTAGTACAACGGGCGGCAGCCAGAAAGTTAACTGGGGCGGCATACAGGGAGCATACTACTCCACTGTTATGCCAGCTCCACTGGCTGCCGATATGCTACCGAGCCCAATTCAAAGTGCTGGTTTTGACCTACAAAGCCTAAACGGTTCTGGTCCAACTTACCTGTTCAAACGTATCTCCTCCAATGAACCATCAAGAACGTTAAGATCATCTGGAGAGGCCCTGCTCTCGGTCCCACCTGCCTCGCAGGCACGTCTGGTGGGAACGAGGGACAGAGCCTTCTTATTGGTGGCTCCTCGGCTGTGGAACGCCCTCCCCAGTAACATCCGGCAGGCCCCAACTCTTTTGGGCTTCAGGAAGAATGTTAAGACATGGCTTTGTGCGCAAGTATTTAATGAGTATAAGTACTATATTGACATGGTCTGAACTAAGGTATATGTGCAAGGGGTTTTTTTTGGGTTTTTTTGTTTGGGTTTTTTTTTGGAGGAATGAATGTAATTATATGCTTCTAAGCTTGAATAATGTAATTTATGGATTATTGTTAATGGTTTTAAATATGTTGTTGTTTTTTACTGATTTTGTTTGGCATTGAATTTTGCTGGTTGTTGTGCCCTCACCCACAGACATAATTAAATGGTTTACTTTACTTTTGATACCTGTGAGGGACCAACAATTATATTTCCCCAAATCTGCAAGTAATTGGCACTAAATTTCTTCTCATTGTGACAATTTATTTCCTGAAAGCTTGCCACGGATTGACAGCTATTCATTTAGAGACCATCACTTTGAATAGCACTGCTTTAGACCAGGCTGTCTTAAATTTTTCCATTCACATCCTTTTTCGACCTGAGAAATTTTACGTGACCCTGGGTATATAGATAAATAAAATAGGTATAAAAACCAAACATTTGCAATACTTCCAAAGCTGTCTGATTTTTCCTTTTTATGAAGCACAGCTGAAGCATCTTCTGAAAGGTCCACTGTAAACACTGCACAACAGATCTGTGGAAATGTCTAAAACATTTACACACATCTTGTGTAAATGTTGACAGTTTTTTTTGAGATCCCCAACATTGAGCTCAGGGGACCCCATTTGTGGTCGGGACCCACAGTTGAAGAAGCAGTTCTTTAGATCACTGATCTTTCATCCTGTAAGGCAGAAGTGATTGTACCTGTGGAAGACAATAGAGAAATTGTAGATTTTAACATTTCTGTGGTTGAGCCAACGATCCCAAGGATCTCATAGAACCCAGAATCTATTGCTAAGGCAGATAATGGAGTGATGGTCCCACAATTTTTTGGGGGTTCAGCTTCCAGAATTCTTGTCAATCAAGTCACCTAGAGCTTCTGGGAGCTCAAAATACCCGGAGGACCAAAGTTTTGGGAATAAGTGATATAAAACACCTCTCCTCGGCTGCTTATATAAACATGGAAAATAAAGTTAGGTGACAATTAGAGTTAACTGAAGACTTACCACTTTGTTTCAAGATTCTCTAACCTTTTGGGGTCATAGAGAGGCACATTTGGAATTTTGAGATATGATTCTGGATACGCTCACAAAATGACTACCTTGAAAATGTGCTCTGCCTATTCAGAGAGAAAATTTTGAATGTGGTAGATGTGACAGAACACAAAACACATATTTACCAGAAGGTAAACTCATTAGAGTGTAAGAACTGTACCTTAACTTTTATGAAAAAAGGAACAATTCTCTTCTCTAAGTAGACGTGACAAATCAAAAAATTGCTTTAAGAAACAAATTGAAAGGGAGAATCTGGTTGAAAGTTCAAAAGCACTCTTTGAACCTACAGCTTTCCACACAAACATTGATTTCAGAAAAGTTATATGAATGATGCTTAGCACCTACTATGTTTTTGTTCTAAAAATGCTTCTGGGAGTAGGTCAGGGACATACTTGGAAAAAATAATGTATGGCTCTTGAGGCTGGCACTTTATTTTACAGCAGGTCAGATACCCCAAATGTTAAATGTTTGGAGAGACAGTGGTGCTCACAAGCACCCAGTTTGAAAACTTTTTTGTAGCATCTGAACTTCACTGGACTTCATTCATGTCATATTTTTTTCAATAGAGCACTGGTTTACTGCTGTGCTACTGTTGGAATTTACTACTACTGTGCTACCCACATGTAGGAATGAATAACTTCCTGTGTGTTTTAATATGCATATTGTAACAAAGAACTTCATTACTGAACTAACCATTGGAGTAAACAATTGTATGAGGGAGACTAGATGAGAACATGCTGTACATTACGTATATTTATCACCAGCCATGACTTGTACACATCTTCTCATGTGTCCAGTTTTGGCACTGGTATGGTTTACCAGGAATTTTTTTTAATTCCTATTTCTCAACCCGGATGCAAGCCTTTAGAGAGCAGGCAATAAACGATGGTTTGCATATAGAGAGCAAACAGTGCAGCCTGATTTAAGCAGCTATGGCTTAATCCATTTCCAGTGAAGCCCTCGAAGGAAGGACCAAGGAAGGAACATACAGTCATAGAGTTTGGTTTTGCGCAAACAAACCGTGGGTTTATAGGCACCATATTATCATACTTTAGATAGACAGCTGGCCCCATAAAAACTTACCTTATAAGTCTAGAAATTTTAGTCTTTGACTTATACATGAGTGTATACAATACTGTGTTTCTGCTCACTGTTTCTTTTTCTGTGTGATCGACCCACTTACTAAAACTGAACTGCTTTTCTTTGAGCTGTTTGCCTAATTCTTTCTATGGTGTAGGAGAAAAAGAATGTTAACTTTGTGGGAGCCATCTGAATGTCTTTTCCCCTTAAGGCTGCAATGGTTGATGGATAGCATGGTGGTCTCTGTGGTTTTGTGTAGGTGTATCTCGATTCCGTACCCCCTAATCATGCCCATCACACAATGGGTGAAATTTAATGAAGGGAAAACAAAGCTATCCAGTAAACTTTGTCAGGAAAAGAGCTTCCTCTCATCCATCTGGATCTGACACAGATCTTTTCACCAAACCATTTAGTTGGTTGCCTGCGGGCACACCTCCCGGTCTCTGTTGTTAGGCAACCCGAACAATGTGGCTGCACATGCAGCCTGGGTAACTGGGTTGTCCTTTCTCTTTCCTGAGTAATCGCGTCACGTTTTGCCCTCTTTTCTGGGAATCAAGATGTTCTGTATTTAAGATGCTAGAGAAAGAATTCAAGGAAATTTCCCTTGGCATTTCAGGGAAAGGGTTTTGTTTTTAAAAAAAAGCAATTAAATGGAATTTGGGTTTGAAAACGCAGTTGTTATGCTGTTGAGCTGCTTCCAGTGTATGACTATCTTAAGGCTATGATGGGGTTTTCTTGGCCAGTTTTGGTCAGAAGGGATTTGCCTATGCCTTCCTCTGAGGCTGAGAGAAAGTGGCTTGCCCAAAACCACCCAGTGAGTTTCCATAACCAAACAGGGATTTCAACCTTGTTCTCCAGACCCCAATGCTCAAGCTGGCTCTTTTTATGTGGGACAGGAAGTTTGAAGTAAGATGCTAAGAAATTGCTTCTTGACAAGAGCTGTTAATTGAAGATTTAACAGTGAGGTACTGCTCAAGCTTGCAAAAGCCCCTAATGATGATAATGTTCTGCCTGATAGTAAAATCATGACAAATGAATAGAACTGAGGTATGTAGCATATGTTTTCTGTTCAAAGATCTGTTGCCTGTGTCCCACCCCCATAAAATTCCTAAGTTGATTTGCTTGAAGCAGCGGGAGAAGCCAGGGAACGCGTTGAAGGATTTGTGGGGCTGCAGAGCATAAGGCCTGGATTACAGTGCTTGCCAAGGAATTATGACTCTCTCTGAGGGTGTCAAGAAATGGAATATGTTCCTAGCCCTCATGGTTGCAGAAGGAAACTTGGGGAAAGGCTTACTGTATATATTCATGTATAAGTTGAAAGCAGATTTTGGCACCTAAGTCAAAGGTCATTGCACCTGTCCTTTTCCCATTCAGACATTTTAAAAAGTCCAAAAGTGTCATGGCAGAGAGAGAAGGGGGTTGGTGCTTTTTAAAGGTTTTCTTGGGTTGGACTAGACTCTCACTTTTCCATTGTTGAGTAAGAATTAAGTTAAAGATTGGCCTCTTTTGTGGATAAGAACTAAGGTACTAAAAAAAGAAAGTGCAAAAGCTGAGTTGCAGTTAAACATAAAAAAGCCCCAAGATTATGGCAACCAGACTGATAACTGGCAAATAGAGGGAGAAAACATGGAGGCAATGACAGATTATACTTTTAGGTGCAAAGATTACTTCAGACGCAGATTGCAGCCAGGAAATCAGAAGATGTTTACTTCTAGGGAGGAGAGCAATTACCAATCTCAATAAAATAGTGAAGAGTAGAGACATCACACTGGCAATGAAGGTTCACATATTTAAAGCAATGGCATTCCCCATAGTAACCTATGTATGTGAGAGCTGGACCATAAGGAAGGATGAGTGAAGGAAGATAGACATTTTTGAACTGTGATGTTGGAGGAAAATTCTGAGAGTGCCTTGGACTGCAAGAAGATCAAACCAGTCCATACTCCAGGAAATAATGCCCGACTGCTCACTGGAGGGAAGGATATTAAAGGCAAATAATAAGTACTTAGGCCACATAATGAGAAGACAGAAAAGCTTGGAGAAGAGAATGATGCTGGGGAAATGGAAGGAAACAGGAAGAGGGGCCGACCAAGGGCAAGATGGATGGATGGTATCCTTGACCCTGAAGGAGCTGGGGGTGGCGACGACCGACAGGGAGCTCTTTCGTGGGCTGGTCCATGAGATCGCAAAGAATCAGAAGTGACTGAACGTATAAGCAACAAACAATATTTACATTGATACGTGGATAAGCCAGGTTTTGGGGATCGATTTGTTGACTAAAATTTCTAGATTTATACAGGAAGTATGATTTAGCAAAATATTTCCATCTGTTTTAATTTCCATCTAGCAACAATTTTTTTTCATGTAGTAGAAAAGGAGAACATTTGTTGCCTCCTAGCCATGAATTTAATCACTGAATGTGAAGATAATAGGTTTAAATTACTAGAAGCTGGTTAACTAGAAGCTATTTGTTTATGGGAAGAATCAGCCCTACATTTGCACGACTGATTCTTTGTTTTGAGATTATTGATGATATGTCACAGAAAACTAGTTGCATAGTCTTCATGGGGTCACAAAATTCTGTTTTTGTTGCTTTTTGCAAGTGCAGCTATCTTTCTTGGAAAAGATTTATGTGTGTGCAGGGAAATAAGATTTTTTAAAGTGGAGTAGTGAGATGTGTTTGCAAGTAAGGACAGCTTAATAATAATTCCAGAAAATGGTTTCTTAAGTCAAATCTACCTTGCCCTTTCTAATGACAAAGATGGCCATGTTTACTAGGCTTAAATGTACAGAATGTAGATTATAGTATCAGGAAAAGCTTCCTGCCTTTTGGCTGTAAGAAAGTCATATTAACTAGCCTAGGAAAACTACATGAAGTGGACCATGACCCTTGAGTTTGCTAGATATTTTGACCTACAACTTCCATCTGCCCCTTCACTTATTCAGAATACCTTCATTTGATGTCTTTAGAGAATAATTGAACAGTCTCCTGTTGCTTTTGGTGTTTTAAAAAACCAGCCATTATTTTTCAGGTAAAAGGAAAAAAAAATAGCAAACACTTCCATCACTACTCCAATTTCTGCAGTTGCTAAACTACTGCTGCTCCTTTTCCATTTATTTATCCTCCATTAGCGCTTGTTCGTCATCATTACAAATTAAATAATGTAATTTAAAACCATGTATTTAAATACTTTACATGCAATATTTTAGTTGTAAAGTAGATTTCTACTCAGAAGCTTCATGGGATTTTGAAGCGTCATTGAGTTTTCTTGATCATAGCAGATATGCTTTGAAAGGAAAGTAACTGGAGATCTTTCTTGCTCATGGTTAATTGTTTTAAGGGTTGGGGAGAATTTGGGTTTGTCATAATTCTGAGTGTCCACATTCCAGCAGTGTTTTGACGTTCCATGTAAGATGTAATTCATTTGATACCTTGTTTATTATATATTTGTTTCTCTTTTTCTTTCTCTCCATGATAGGTTCAGCAAGTTGAGAAGCCTTAACCTTTCTAACAATCACTTAGGAGAGTTCCCCTTGGCAGTTTGCAGCATTCCAACCTTGACTGAGCTCAACGTGTCCTGCAATGCACTCAAAAATATTCCAGTAGCTGTCGGTGATATGAACAAGTAAGTACACACTGAAGGATGGCAGGGGCAGCATGAACTCTGGATGTACCAGATTCTTTCAGTAGGTTAAGCAAAAAACATGACTGGGTTGTGGGGAAAGCATGTCTTGAATGTCTTCAGAATGACGCCCTGCATTTCACTTCATAATGAGTTCTTCCTATTGAGAGTAAGTGAAGAGGTTTCTGTCTGGAGACAAGGTTGAGGCAGAGTGGAAACTGCAGTACACATTGGTTGGTGTCAGCTGGGAGAGAGCAAGCTTTCATCACAGTTCGATAGTTTGCTTGGTGTGTCAGTAAAATCACTCATAAAATTTACTTAAATTATAAAGGAGGAGAAATGGAGTTTTCATGGCGGTGAAAGAAAATTTGCTCTGCCATCGTTCTGCCCCAGCATCTTTAATATGGTGAATTCACTATCTTTACACCTCTTGCAAGAGAGAACAACATACTTTTATATTTTCCACAAGCAAATTTGTTTGTCATTCAGCAACATTTCTGGATTGAAAACTTTAATATGATAGGGAGGCATGTCACCTTAAATTTGTGCAAGGGACCTGTGCCAGAGATTCACAGTAAGCTTGCTGTTGGTCATAGAAAGTAGAGGCAGTTTTAATTCAGATTGAGAGCTAAAAGGTGTGTGTTTTTAGATTTCCCTGAAGAAGGGAAGTTATTTTCTGAAGCACGATGTGCCTTAATAACATTTGGCACTCTTTGAGAATTCATTTCTTGCATATTTTTTCAGTCAGAGATATAGCAATACCTTCTGTCAAATAGACTGAGTTGGCATTAAGAGAAATGAAATGCAACTAAGCTGTCTGTATCTGCATACTTCCCTATCACTAATGGTACACAGACTGCTTCTGTCAAATAGTTGGGTCCTTTTGCAGAACTTTTAGTTTATTTGCATTTCTCTTGTGATCCTGGTTTAGACCTTGCTTTTGGTCTATGTTCTGATAGTAGATTTCTTGTATAGCCACCATTGACACCATTCAGAATGAGAATTCCTTGATATAAGAGTATCTCTATTTCAGCGGTAGACAGCTGGTTTCCTGTTTAATCTGTGTTAACACAGCTTGTATTGAAGCCATTCCTGTGTGATATTCTGATTCATGCAGGTCCATCCTGATTTGTTGGGTTGCTTGTAGTAATATAAGTAGACTCTTGCCCTTCCCAAACAAATCTAACAAGGGACTGGTGCAGTGGGCGAAGGAGGTAATCAGTGCATCTTTATTAATGTGTTCCAGCTTGCCTAAAGAAGGTAGTTTTGAGGTCTTTATTGAAAAAGCCATCCCCTCTCTCTATGTTGTATAACACTATGTAACAAAATTTGAAAAAATCTGTTCCTGGTTTAAAAGTGTTATTTTTTGTTTAATTGTGTGGCACTTACTTTGAAATTATAAATTATTATTTATAATAATTTATAAATATATAATATATTGTATGCACATATAATATTGATAATAATATTATAATGGAATACAATATTATACTAATAATACAATATAATATTAATTATATATTATATATTAAATGTAATATTACTAATAATATTACAATATAATGATATAGTACAATATAGTAATTTAATGCTTATATTGTGCTATGCTAATAATATATTGTATGTTCATTTGATTTGTAAGCCGCTCTGAGTCCCCTTCGGGGTGAGAAGAGCGGGATATAAATGTAATAAATAAATAAAGTAGTTGTTAATCTCCAGAAACTTCATTTGTGTGGCTGCTAGAAACTCTGTTGCATTGGTTGAGATATTCATTGAATATCATTTGCTGTAAAGATGGATTTATGAACAAGGTAAGATATTTTTATTATTTATATCCTTCCTCTGTCCTTCTGTTTCAACAGTTTGCAGACTTTCTTGCTGGATGGGAACTTCCTCCAGAGCCTTCCTGTTGAATTGGAAAGGATGCACCAGCTTAGCTATCTTGGTCTTTCTTTCAATGAATTCACTGACATTCCTGAAATATTGGAGAAGCTGCCTGCCATGGATAAACTTTGTATGTCTGGAAACTGCCTGGAGACACTCAACCTGCAGACATTGAGGAGGATGCCACACATTAAACACATAGATCTAAGGTAGGTTGCAAACAATGAGATAATGAATAGACCTCATTGTGAAGAAGCTGTTTTAGAAAAAAGCAATAGGATATATTGGCCATAGACATGTGCGCAAAATTCGTTCTTATCGTTTTTTCCATGTCTTTCGTGTTAAAAAGAAACAGAGCCCCCCCCCCCCCCCCAATATGAAACTCAGCTCAACACAAAAGCCTGCTTTTGTGTGGAGCCGAAATTTCATGCATGCACACTTCTTCTCTTTCTCCTCCTCCCTACCTCCCTCGCATCCTCAATTCCCCGCATTCACTCATGGGAGTCATGGCCAGGCAGCCCCACATCCGGACCTCAGCATCAGGACAGAAGGAAGCCCCTTTCTTCTTTCCAGGCGTTTGTGTGGGGGGGGTGTGACTGTGCCGGTACTCAGCTGCAGGCAGGCATTGAGAGGTGAGTGTGCCCTTTCCAGGCCTTTGAAAAGTACAGTATGAATGTGTGCTCTTTCCAGGCCTGCCTGTGCCCCGCCACACACACACTTTCTTTCCAGGAAGAGTGTGTATGTGTGGCGTGGGGCATGCAGGCAGGGAGGAGGAGGAAGAGAAAGTGCAGTGCCCGCCAGGCAGCCGAACGCCTCAGAAAGGGGAGTCAGTAGGTGGGAAGCCTCCCCCGTAATGGGGCGATTTTCGGGCCCCCGAAACAAAACAATAGAAAACAACCCTCCAAATTTCGGGAGGCTTTCCGAAAATGGATAGGACCCCATGATGAAAGCCGAAAACTAAACAGGACAAGTTTTTACCCGAATGCACACCACTAATCGGCCACCATTTTTTAAACTTTCACTATTAGGACTCACAGTTCATCGGCACTTTTCCATGTTATTAATAAAAATGTCATGTTTGTACGTTAAAACCAGAGCATAATTTTTAAATTTAAAACAGTAAAATGTCAAAATTATTAATATTAATTCAACATTATTAAATATAAAACAAGAATTGCTATCATAATCTTCTCTGGGAACTGACATAATCCAGTGAAAATTTACCAGTTTCTTCTGAGAAGATGAATAGGGAGCTGTTCTGGGCAAGTTCTTGAAATAGCATGTAGTGGTTCCAGAGAGGGACATTTAAAAGATGATATTGATGCCAAAATGTTTTTCTTGGGTGTCAAGACCTTTGGAGAGTTGTTGGGTGAAGGACCACACTGACTTCCCACAAAGACCCACCTAGATTCGGATCTATAGTTAACTCTTTAACCACTTTTACTTTTGCACATAGATTCTGTGAAGAAGGCATGTGGTACATTTTAGGTGAAGAGAGTACATTATTTTTAATGCCGTACATTTGCTGTTCAGTGCATCCAGTGCTTTCATTACACCCCAAAGCCTTGTTTTGGTTGTGTGATTTAATTGATCATGTCAGCTCCAGCACTGAGAATAAATAGAAATCTTCAGAGTACAATGAAATTGTCCAAGTGGCTGCTTTTTATCGATCAACTTAATTTCTGCATTATATTAAAGGCTGAGCAAGTCAAGTTCTTTTTGCCCACTTTTGCTGATGATAATATAGACATGTATGATTGCTCCCCACTTGTATTCTGAAAGCTGAGTCACCTTCTCAGAATATAGATGGAGTACCCAAGTCTCATAATGCCCATTTTGCTTAAAGAATTTCAGCAAATTCATGTAGAATCATCCCTGTTGTGAGACCCTTGCAGCAGTATAACCCAGAATATCAAGGCAGGAAATCCCACAACATCTGCTTTGTACTGAAATGTATGGCAGTGTGGACTCAGATAACTCAGTTCAAAGTAGATATTGTGGGATTTCCTGCCTTGATATTCTGGTTATATGGCTGTGTGGAAGGGCCCTAAGTCTTAATTGCATTACCTTCTCAAAAGTATGCATGCTGAAATACTTGCAAAGTTTTATGTTGTTGATTTTCTTTATTAATTTATTGTTCTAACTTTCTACAATTTAAGGAATTTATTGCTCTGTTTTAGCTTTATTCTTTAAAATTTTCAAGTTTAATGAATTATCAAAACAACAAACAAACCAAATCAGCAATCCCAGCTAAATTTTGTGAGTGAGCAGAAATTCAGAAATATATTAGTGATTATTTACAATCACTTATAATATACATAGATCAAAGTCCAGCTGTGTTTCTTTTCCCCAATGATGGAGTCAATTTCCTTTCTTGATGAATGGAAGCTCAGCTGGAGTTCTTCACTTCTCTCGACAGAGGAAGGAGGTGACCTCCTTTTTCTCTGCATAAGAAGGAGATATGACTTCCTTTCTTGATGGAGAGAGGTGTCTGGCTCCAAGCAGTTGGGCTTCTTGCCAGATTTGCTCCCTGAAGAAGCAGTTGCTTTTGGGGCGCATTTGTGGCCCCCCAATACCCTTGTCTTAATTCACGGAAGTGGTTTTTACATATAACTGAAACCATGGAACACAAACTCGTATAATTTGCGGGCCTACTCCATGTCCTATGAGAGGTGTACAGTTAGTGAGAGATAACGATTGTAGGCTTCGTTTGGCTTTTCATGGGCTTTTCATCTCTTGAGTTTAATGGCAAGTGAGTACAGGGTGTTATATCATTCTAAACGGTAAGTGTCATTACATGGAATCCACAGGTATGTTAGCATAACGCTATGTAACAACATTAGGGGGGGGGGGAATCTGTTCCTGGCTTAAAAAGTGTTACTGTATTCCTGTTTAACTGTGCAGTACTTACATTGAAAGTAGTAGTTATACTGCAGAAACTTTGTTTTTGTGGCTGCCACAAACTATCTTAAGTTGGTTGAAATTTGATATATTCATGGGAAAACTATAGCAAAAAGTGCTGCAGGATGTCCCGCACCAAAATGTGTAGTGGCTGGTTTTATCAAAGAGCCAATCCTTTTGCTTGCCAGCCTTTTAATAATCCAAATGAATGTCCCTATATCTTAGTTTTCTTTCTTTCCCCCACTCTTACCCCAGGTTAAATGTAATCAGGAGGCTAGTGACGGACAAAGCTGACTTCCTACATCACGTGACCCAGCTTGACCTTCGGGACAATAAACTTGGTGAGCTAGATGCCACCATCTTCAATAATGTTGAAATACTGCACTGTGAAAGAAACCAGCTGGTAACCCTCAAAATCAGCGGATACCTACTGAAAGCTCTTTATGCCACTGCAAATGGTACGTTATCAACTTTTAAGCCTGCAAAATTGTTCTTCACTTCAACATTCTTCTGTCTCTTTCATTACAGAAGGGACACTGTTAGTCACTATTCTGCTACTGTTTACCCTGGCAATGAAAGTGGTTGTGAACTGGCTAGAACTTGTAAGCAGCAACATCAATGCTAGGTTGGCTCATAGGTCGCAAGCATCAGGTAGTACTAAAAACTGTGTGTAGATAGATAGTTTCTTCTATTGTTATATAATATTTCAATTGCTGTAGCTGAATGTAGCAGGAAGACTTGTGGGTCTTTGCTGTGATTACACTGAGCAACTTGTAGAAATTAAGCAAATGAAGTGGGTTTGTATGGCCTTATTTTGTTCAACACTGCCTCTACTGGTCATGGGAAAGATTTGTGTTCGACTTTTTAGTCTCTGTTTTGGCTGGAAATCCTGATAAACTGACTGAAATAGATAACAGGATTCAGAGGTTTAAGCAAACCACAGGCAGACTTTCAATTATTTTTCCTTCTGTCTTCATCCTCAAGGCAATTGATGCAGCAGCTGGTACAGGTGCAGGTTCTAGGTTCATGAACCATATCATGATTCATTGCCTGGCCTCTCACCTCTTTTTTCTTTAAAAAAAAACAATTCCTGTTATATAAGACTCTCATTCTAAAGCTCCATGTGTACAACTTTATAACTGAACTTTGGAATGAATTGCAATAAGAGGCAGCATAACCAGAGTTTGAATTGTTTTTATTGTTTCAAGGTGAAAAACTGAATGCCACAGCTCTGGAACATAACTGGGGGTTATGCTTTCTTGGTTCACTACATGAAAACTGTTTTGGCTAATGTCATGGTTTGAAGGCTTAATGTGAGATCAGGTGGGTGCTTGGGTAGGCTGCTTGGGTAGAATTGAAAGTCAATAAAACAGTGTTACTTGAGATGTTTTAAAAATACCTTAGGTGATCAGCTGAAGCATTATTGATTTATCAAAGTGTTAGTTCTCTTCAAGGAGATAAACTTGTTCTGGGTTATATCACTACAGAAGTCTGTAGTCGGGGGCTGATACGATTTAACCGTGTGTTTACAACTTGCACATGTACACACACAAATACAAGCACTCACATACATGTAGAAAATCAGGTATTGGGAGAATAGAAGAAATCGTTTTTCTGTGATTTGAGGGGATTATAGAAAGGAGGGAGAAGATGATAATGCTGGGGAAAATGGAAGGAAAAAGGAAGAAGGGCCAACGAAGGACAAGATGGATGGATGGATGGTATCCTTGAAGTGACTGGCTTGATCTTGAAGGAGCTGTGGGTGGCTACGGCCGACAGGGAGCTCTTGTGTGGGCTAGTTCATGAGGTCACGAAGAGTCAGAAGCGACTGAACGAATAAACAACAACAACAACATAGAAAGGAGAAAAATTCTTTCACATCAGAGCTAAGTTTCCTTTATATGGTGTGATGTACATATTGAAGTTCTTTCAATACTGTAAAGGATACAGCCAATTCAACACTCAGGCCATAGCAAATAAGTGTTGTTGTTGTTTTTTTTAAAGTATATTATCTGTGTTTTGTTCCAGAACTTGTTCACCTTGATGTGTATCCAGTTCCAAATTATCTGACTTACATGGATGTTTCTAGGTGAGCATAATACCTATTACAATGCTATATCTCCTCTCTTGGATTTAAGTTACAATGGCCAAGGGAAAAGGCTGCCACATTTCTAAAATTGCTAAAGAAAAAGAGATGCAACTAAGTAGGGTTAGTGATCAGGACTGAGTCATGAGTTACAGAAGCTTACCATGTGACTCTTTTTCCCTTGCTCCCTGAACATTGTGTGTGTGTGTGTGTGTGTGTGTGTGTGTGTGTGTTCCTTCAAGTACCTGTTGACTTATAGTGATCCAATAAATTTCATTGGGTTTTCTTAAGCAAAGAATTAAGCACTCCATATAATCATTGCCTTTGCCAGGAGAAAATGAGCCGTAGATGTTCCTCAATACATATTGGGATCCACCAGAACCACCATTATTTTTTATGTTTGCATTAGCTTTTGGGTAAGCCAGAACAAGAAAAGAGGAAGCAAAACTTTTTAATGGGTTGGCTTGTTTGGGGTGGTCTATATGCAACTTCTAGAGCTGGAGGGGTTCCTACTTGATTTTTCTTGCCAGCCCAACTGGCCTATGGGTTGAGGAATGGGAGGTGGGAGTTGTGGGAGTTGATTGGAATCCATGGTCCCTTGGCTTCGAAAGCAGTCCTTTCCTCACCATTAATAATTGCAGTGTAGTTTGCTTGGGAGATAGAAATGACTTTCCTCTCCACCAATAAATTAGTGATAGGTTTCTTAACTTTGCTGTTTTGGCCATAATGTCCGAGCACCCGATCAGCATCTCCCAAAGCAATTACTTTATTTTCAGTTCTGAAATGGGAAATGGAATGTCAGTGGACAGTAAAAGAGATTTAAAGATGGGTTTAAAGCTAACCGTAAAAAATGTGGCATAAACACAGAGAACTGGGAAGTCCTGGCACTTGAGTGTTCTAACTGGAGGTCAGTTGTTACCAACGGTGGTATAGATTTTGAGGGATAGAAAGCAAAGTGGAGAAACATGCTGAGAGTAAGGCACATCAAGTAAACCCTTGTCAGGACCGCCTTCCATCTGGAAATAGATGTCTTCACTGTGGAAGACCATGAGGATCCAGAAAAAGTCCCTACAGTCATCGCCAAGACTCTGTCCTCATACCTGGTCACGAGTGATCACCTATAGCTATAGAAACACACATACATCTAATGTTCAAGGACAAAAAAGTCACAAATTGCCATGTATGTGTGCATAACTACAAAAATACATTGACTAGGTGGCTCAGTTCCATTTAAAACCTTGACTATAATGTCTGTTCTATACTAAGTAGCTGAGCTGCATGTGCATTCAAGAACCGGAGACACCTAGCTGCCTGACACTATATCCAGTGCATTTCTTACATTTATACTTAACACTTTTGCTCCACATAAGCCACCCCTTCCCAGCTACTTTAAAAGCTTTCTCTTTCAAAAAAAAAAGGCTGAAAATGGAAGGGAAGTGACAACACTTCTGGTAATATAAAATGTACTGCTGTACCCCTTGGAGGGGCTGCAGGTTGTAAAATGATCTCAGCGCAGCCCACTCTGCTTTAGAGTGTACCATAAATTAAATGTGGGCTTATGCCTAAAGTAGAAGTGAGCAAAGCCACCCTCCAGAAGGAAGTGCTTATCTTGTTTACAGATTCTCCTTGAATCACAGGGCTTCATCTACTGTGAAGAAGGAAAGCTCCTTACACATGATAATGTCTAACCTCAGGTTGTAAAAGCAGGTCTTTAGCAAGATAAGGAGGAAGCAGAAGGCACAGAGACACTTGTACTGCTTCCTTTTATCTGCCCTGGTCACTTCATCCCCCCATCTTTCCCTTGTAACATCCACTAGAGATATTTTCAAGCATCACTACAAAAAGATCCCAAAACAACCACTGATTAAAGGGGAAGACATTCCATTTCCATGTATGTTTTCATGTATCTGATCAGAGCGGGCAGATGTTATCGGTGCCTGCTGGACTTGTGCACCAAGATTAAAGGACGATATGCTAAATGGCGGAGATCATTTGTACTCTGGAGCAGTGGTGCTTTAAAAAAAAAGATCAAGCTTTGGTTTGCCATTAAAAAAAACAAGCAACTGTTATGTCTAAATGAGCACTGAAGAGACAAGGGTGTTGCCTGAGGGTGTTGCCAGGAACTTGAAGCATACAAGCGCATGAGTCAGTAGAATCGCATGCCAGAATCTCATCAGTACATTTGCATGGATAAGTAATAGTAATTTATTGAGGGAAAAGCAATGTTTCCCTATTTCTACAAGCCATAGTAATGAGGGATGTTTGATTTTACAATATCCCTGTGACGCTTTTAGTGGCTTTTTTTTTTCATAATATGCATATTGAAAAGGTCTATGATGCATGCATTTTTCCCCTAGAGGAACATTTTAGAATAACATGGTATCTTTCCCCGCGAGCCCTTTAATGAAAAATATATTTGAATATAATTAATACAAATACTCTGAGCCTCTCTGTAAACTCTGAAAGCCTCTTCAGGCATAAGTAGAACCCTTTAAAACTTCTTTTTAATTTTTTGCATCTGATATTCTGCTGGAAAACTGTACTCAAGGTAACTGCATAAACCTGCATCTGTCTAACCTCCAATAAAAACTGTACATATAAGAGTCTAGGTTAAGCAATGAAGGAATGTATGTGGCATATATTCTGAAATCTTCAGAAGAGTTTTTATTAGTGAACTGTACTGCTCTTTAACTGCTTTGAATTTTTCTTGTTTAAATCACTGTTTTAAATATGTTGATGATAATGTATAACATGGCTTTACTGTGTGATGCATCTTTCCATTTTGTAAGGAGCCTTGATCCCAGTTCTGGGGGGGAAAGCACAATGCAAAATAAAGAGGTTGCATTAGGGCAGAGCTATAGGCCTAAGCCTTGTGTAAACATTTCTCAGATAGAATAAGACAATGCTAGGAAACTTTTATCAGTTAGTTGGCTTTCTTACAACCCAGTGAAATAATCCCCAGACATTAGCTGTCATTTCCATATACTATATTGTCATCCAAGGTGTATGGTCCTTCAAATCTTCCTCAGTCTGATTGAATTATATCTTTAATGTTCCCATGGGGTTGTCTCTTGAGAAAATGGTGTGTTGGAAAGTGCTTAAGCAAAGTGATTTACTTATTTTTTTTTAAAGCCCACACTTCTTCCTTTTCATTCCAATTATATTTTTAAAAATGGGGGAGAGGGGGAAAATAAGGGAAAGATCCTTTAAAAAAAACCCTAGGTGTTTATATACTAAAGGATAGGGTGCCTGTGTCTCTCCATTGGAGATATTTAATTCCAGTTCCCAAAAGCCTCTGCTGGCCTGACTAGTGGAAAGGGATTGGGAATTCATCACTTGAGCAGTTCGTCAGGAATTGGCTTAAATAACAAAATCATGACTTTATCATGAAGTTTGATTCCTACATCCCTAGTTCAGTGTATATAAGAGTAGTTTGTTTCCATATCTCCTGATTTTGTGTGTGTCTTCATTCATTTTTCTGACTCTTGTATAGAAACCACCTTGAGAGCCTTCCTGAGTGGGTTTGTGACAGCAGAAAGTTGGAAGTGCTGGATCTTGGCCACAATCAAATACGGGAACTACCTGCTCGGTGAGTCCTACGAATAAATTTACACAACCAGGAATGGGATACAGAAATTGGGCATAATTGCTAAGTCAGTGTTTAGCTTGGTTCAATGATGGATGATAGTGTGTTGCTTTGTTATATCTTCGGTTTGATGTTTTTTTAGACTCCAGGGGTAGTCATTGTGTCATAAACGTCATTTCAGCCTTTCTTCTTCGCTTTCACTCAAAAGTTAAAACACACAGTCTTCCTGATTTCCAAGCAGAAATGTTTTAAAGCAGCTGTTGAAAATTGTGGATCTCTGCTCCGCAAATATTGAAATAATTTTGCCACTTGCTAAAAAAATTAAAAATCATTGTAGGGTGTTCTAAAAAGCCCAAGGGTATGAATGGAGAAACAAATCTATGACTAGGTGCTAAAAACAGAATCTCTGCCATTTTAAAAAAAAAGATTGCTTAACAAATGGATTATGTGGTGGATGGTTGTGGAGTAAAAGGTTGCAGGATGATGGTCATCTCATGATGGATTGTGTTCCAAGGTGCTTAGCCTACAAACGTATTGTAAATGTAGACCTGGTTTGAACTTGTTTATATTTCAGTTTCAGAGATACCAAAACATTCATATCTGTTTGTAGAAGGAGTCAGATATATGTGCCATATGGGGCCATATGGGGCCCGCAAATGGGCGAAACATGGTGTGTCATAATGGAGAATAGAAGGCAGGATAAAATGCATTAGGATAAAGATGTCATACCAGGTGTGACATTGATTTATTGTTTCAGGTTCTTAATTTATCACCCAAATGAAATTTCACAAGCATTGTGCACTGAATAATTAGGCAGGCCGATCATTAGAATCAGATCTTAGCAAGTTGCAGGAGGATCCTATTTTTTACATTCTAGAAACTTGCTCCTTCCAGATTTGTTGAGTCAAAGCTTTCATCCCAATACATTTGGAGGGTGGGGAACGAGAGATCAGTATGTGGACATCTTGAACCCCTTCCCTATCTGTTTGTTTATTTATTTATGGGACCCAAGATTACCGTTGTGGTTATGGTAGAATGTCTGGGAACAGAAAAGAATTTGGCAGCTTAAAAGTAAAGCCTGAACATACTGGGAGTTTTTTTCTTATTTATTTTTGGTATTTTGGATTTTTTTTCCTAACCTAGCAACTTCCTCAGGTTTGCTTACTTTACTTGGCTTATTTGTTGGTCAAAAGGAGGGAAGAACTGAAGCTGCAGCCACCCAGGAGCTTGGTAGATTTCAGTAGGCATTGATCACATGCTATTTTTATAAAGATCAGAAATAATCTATGAAATGTGACAAACTCAACATAATGAGTTGAATGACTGGTCCCATACTTTGATTTCATGTAAGACTACAGAATGTGTGCAAACCTGACTTCTGGATCTTGGCTTATGGCTTCTCTACTTGGTCCAGGCAAACTAAACGAATAGACCATGGGTCCAATATTATTTCCACCATTGATAGCAGTTCTCCATTGATTCAAGTGTTCCTGTCATCTTTTTTTTAAAAAAGTGAAGATGCAAGGATATGAATTTAACATGTTCTTCATAAGGAAAATATTCTTCACCATTGTGCTATGGTCTTTGCAAAGATATAAAATGATAACATAGGAAAGCTTAAGACCCCAGTAAATATGTTTTTGGATACTTCTTGTCATCTATTCAAATCTCTTTCTTGAAAGGATAAACTTAATGCTATGTTTATTCTTAAAATTATACAGGTTTAGTGCCCTTTAGCTGAATGCTTGGTACTAAAAATGTTTTTAATATCAATATTTGCATATGTATGCATAATAAGATATTTCGGAAATGGGGCCCAAGTCTAAACAGAAAATTCATTTAAGATTCATATACACCTTAGACACATAGCTTGAAGGTAATTTTGTACAATATTAATAATAATAATTTTGTGCATGAAACAAAGTTTGTATACATTAAATCACCTGAAAGCAAAGGGGATAGTCTTTATGAGTAGGAATGTTGCTCTACTTATGCCTATAAGACATTTATTTTTTCAGACACCCATGTGGACGATTTCAGATTTTGTAGCATCTGGGATTTCAGAATTCTGTATGAAGGATGCCCCTTCCATTCTTCATATTGTTTATTCAAGTCCTTGTTTTGCAAGGATAAACTTAATGCTGTGTTGATTTCTAAAACTGTGTTGACAAATCTCTTATAGCCATGAGCAGAGCAACAGTCATATTACTGCTCATAAAGACTTACTACATATAACATCCTTTTATAAACATGTTAACAACATCATACTTTTAGCTTTGTGTGCCCTGTGTCAGAAGCTATCAACATCTAAATTTGTTGGTAACAATGCTGTTGGGAGTCAAAAACCACTTGAGTTCTGTTCCAGCGAGCATCTGGAAATTGATAGAATTAGAATGGGTGCCTTCTGGTTATAAATTCAAAAGGAAAGTGCATGCGGTTCTCTTTTATTGCAAAATTTGGGACGTTTCCCTCCAAAGTGGGACAGAAACAAACCTTGCAACCACACCCACTCATGCTGTCTTGCAGAAACAACGTTATTGACTTGCGTCCTCAGACAGCAACTGCGAATTCTGGCAGTTGTGGAGATTATCTGACGACATCCACAAGGGAAAAAACTCAGCCTTTTATTGATTACTTTGGCATAATTTCCCTGACGATCCACACTTTGCGACCTGATTATCATGGGTGGCTCCAGTTTGTATGGGGTGGAGGAAGCATAAAGAAAGCAACAACAGAGCAAACCATCCATAAATCTTCAGGGGGTTTTGTGTGTGCGTTTTCCAGTCTGCAAAAGGGTGGTGAAGGCTTCCTCTGCAGTGCTGAGTAATTTGTGAGTCCTTGATGGGGAGCAGGGTCAGCCGTGGGCCATAGGCTCCTCTTGATTAAACCGTACAGACACAGCAAGCACAAGGCAGGTGGTAGATGAGAATAATCTTCCTTCTTCAGGAAGAGCTTCCCCCACTACGAAAACCCCACTACGCCACATCACCAAAATATTGCTGCCGTTGTCATCCTTTCAAAGGAGTGTGACATCTTAAAGGCAAACCTAATTCTCGAGGTTTCTACTTCCTGATCTGGAATAGTTTTGAGTTTGCAAAAGCCATGTTATTGCCTCCTAAAGCAAAGGTAGTTTTCCTCTCCATTCCCCTCCTCCTCAGAGAAACAGAATGGTCGACCACCCGTAGCATGAAAAAGCTCAAGACAGTAAAGCGGATTAGATAAATTTCATTCCCTGTAGAAGTGGAAGGTTTTCTGCCAGTCTGGTATTAGAAGGGGAGAGTTAGGAGCAGGAGAAGAAGAATATGAAAAGAGAATATCAGATTCTGAGTCAGCATATGATGGATGGGGACAGCATTTCTTGAGCCCTGGAGGCAAAAGATAGGAGAGGGTAATATTTTCCATCTCTTTGGGTGTTCACTAATGTGGCGAGATGAAATGTTTATGGCCAATATTTTTGTGCTGTTTCTCTTCCCTTGGTAGGCTTTCCATGCCCGAAGGGATTTTAACTTTAGAGCTTTGAAGCAGAGATGCTGTGCAGGCATTCTGGGGGCTGTGCTTGAGAACTGCTTCACCTTTTACCGGTGACATGTTCACATAGTTATAACACTGTACTTTCACTTTTATCACTGGGATTTACAGTTTAGGAAACGGCATTTAGCATTCTCAGTCAGAAAATTCTATTGCCTCACAAAACTAGAAGCTCCAGGATTCTGCAGGATGTGCCTATGGCAGTTAAAATTGAAACAATAGTATTAGCATATTACAGAAAGAGAGCTACGTTTTCTTGCAGAGTATAGTCCATAGTCCAGTCTAGATCCATGATAAATCTGTTCTTAAGATCTGCAATCAGGCTATTACCCTGTTTCCCCTAAAATAAGACATCCCCCTTATAATGAACAAATAATAATAATAATAATAATAATAATAATAATAATAATAATAATAATAATAAAATTTTGTTTATATCCCACCACCATCTCCCAGAAAGGACTCGGGCAGCTTACAAAAGCATGTAGAAGTGCAACAAAATACACAAGATATAGTAAAATATATAAATATTATATAAACAATGACAGTAACAATTAACATAGAACACACAAACATCTATATAAAAAACACTAAATAAAATACTCAATAAAACAGAGTAATACCCTGTTTTCTCAAAAATATGACATTCCCTGAAAATAAGACCTAGTAGAGGTTTTGCTAAATTGCTAAATATAAGGCCTCCCCCGAAAGTAAGACCTAGCAAAGTTTTTGTTTGAAAGCATGCCCAATGAACAGAACACCAGAGCATGCAGGATCTGTAAATGTACGTACCATAGAGTGTTGTACATGGAGATATTGGTAGTAACAAGAAATTCTTGATAGGATTCACAGTTTGTCTGGTTATGCTGGTTTGTGATGACAACTACTGTACAGTATATAATAAATGGTCATTTTTTTGGTTCAGCAATAAATGTGAATTCTTCTTCATGGAAAAATAAGACATCCCCTGAAAATAAGACCTAACGCATCTTTGGGAGCAAAAATTAATATAAGCCACTGTCTTATTTTTGGGAAAACATGGTACATTATTAGATATCTGAGGAAAATGTTTTCACTGGAAATCTGAAAGAACAACAACAATAAAAAAACTTTATTTCTATTCCGCCCTATCTCCCCAAAGGAACTCAAGGCAGATTCCAACAAACAATGGCATACATTCAATGCCTTCATAAAACAGATAAATATTGGCATAGAGTCCCAACAAGACCCCACATATGAAAATAGTGTTAAAAACCTAACATCGATAAATCAAACCAATATAGTCAGACAGAATCAGACAAGAATTATATAGTAACATAAAGTCTAAATAGTCGTTCACAGTAATTTACAAAAAGCAACTGAAATTTAACACAGTTGTGTGGGTTGGATTATGTAGCTATAGTGATAAATTGGGCTGACATAGAGTCCAGATACAGCAAAGTTTTCAATCAGGATCTGGAAGTGGTCTCTAATTAATCCTCCTCCTCCCCATATGCTAATGAGCAGAAGTAGGTCTTTAGTTGTTTTTTTGAAGGAGAGGAGGAAGGGGGCCAGCCTTATTTTTTTAGTGAGGGAGTTCCAGAGGTGGGGGGGGGGGGACACACAGAGAAGGCCCTCTCTCATTCCTACCAGCCGTATTTGAGATGGGGATAGGATCGAGAGCAGGTTCTCCTCCACTGACTGCAGTGCCCTGGATGGTTTGTAAGAGGAGATGCGATCGGTCAAGTAGCCTGGACCTGAGACTGGTTTCAATATGATGCTAAAATTACCTTTGGGCTTCCATACATTTTCCTTTTCTTTTTTCTTCTTGCTATGAGATTGAAAATGTTTGGTTCCTAGTTTGAACTAACTACATTTTTTTCTTCCATCTAAAGATAAACTCTTAATAAGTTGAGGTTTGGTTCATTAAATCAATGTGACATCAAACAGGATTGTGACTTTGATATGGAGTGCTGTCTAAAATACAATATGGGTCCCTAAGAATCATAGAATCATAGAGTTGGAAGAGACCACATGGGCTATCTAGTCCAACTCTCAGCCATGCAAGAAATGCACACCTAAAACACCCCTAACAGATGGCCATCCAGCCTCTGTTTAAAGCTTCCAAGGAAGGAGCTTCCATTACTATCAGAGGCAGAGAGTTCCACTGTTGAACAGCTCTCACGGTCAGGAAATTGTTTCTAATTTTCAGGTGGAATCTCCTTTCCTGTAATTTGAACTCATTGCTTCGAGTCCTAGAACACCAAAGCTCTCTCTTGTGTAGGGATATCATTTTGAGTAGAAACTTTTAAAATATGTGACATTCAGCAATAATACACCATTTATTTTGGTGAATGGAAGCCTTCTCACAGTGAAGCAACAGGTTGCATCACTTAAATACTCTTTTCTCCTTGCAAAATTATTCATGGTAAATTTGTTTGAATTGGTGCTTTATTGTTTGTATGTTTTTTTTAAAGGTTATTTTGCAATATCAGCTTGAGGAAGTTGCTTGCAGGACACAATCAATTAGCACGGCTCCCTGAGAGGATTGAACGAACACATGTGGAAGTCCTGGATGTACAACACAACTTGCTTACGGAGCTACCATCTAATTTACTGCTGAAAGCTGACAGGTAACTGGAAAGACCCCCCCCCCCCCCCCCCACACACACACACACAAAAGTGTGGTGATATTTGACCAATGTTTTTCTTTAGCGAGAATATGGACCATGATAGTTGAAGTGCATTTTTAAAGCCATGGATTAGATTAAGACCTAAATTAAATTAGGCAGCCTAAACTTTTAATGCCACAGAAGTTGGGTTTGTGCCAGAGGTCTGGGATGTATAGTCCTTCTGACAGTGTATACATGCAATGTGAAAAGTAACAAAACAGTGTGGCAAAAGTTAATACATATACAGCAAGAAAATAACAAAACTATCTAAAAATGCAGTGTCAGAAAAACCCTCTAAACATTTCATTTCCTATCAACACCGCCTTGAAGCGCCAAGATATTTTTTGCTCTGGGATTCTTTTCAACGAAAGTCTTTAGAGAAAGTTAGAATGGAGTTTGTTTACTTTTGTTCATATGTACAAGCAGTTCCCAAGTTGTGAACAAGATAGGTTCTGTAGGTTTGTTCTTAAGTTGAATTTGTTTGTAAATTGGAACAAGTGTAACTCCAGCCATATATGTGTGTGTTTGTTTGGATAGCATAGAGAAGGATTAACACCTTTGTGGTATTTGGTATTTTGGTATTTTGTGTTCAGAAGATTTGCCTTCATTTTATGTCCCTGTGAGAATTGGATTTTTGGAATTGGAGAATTGGAAATTTAGCTTGTTGTGGAAACAACAAGGGTTGGTGAGACAGCTTCAGTGGAAACACCTTTCCACCATGAGGAGAACTCTTTCAAGAGTGAATTTCTCTTCTGAGGGATAGATTTCTCTCACTCCTTGTTGTCTCACCCCCGTTCATAACTATGAGTCATTTGTAAGTCAGATACAGTAGAGTCTCACTTATCCAAGCCTCGCTTATCCAAGCCTCTGGATAATCCAAGCCATTTTTGTAGTGAATGTTTTCAATATATCGTGATATTTTGGTGCTAAATTCGAAAATACAGTAATTACAACATAACATTACTGTGTATTGAACTACTTTTTCTGTCCAATTTGTTGTATAACATGATGTTTTGGTGTTTAATTTGTAAAATCATAACCTAATTTGATGTTTAATAGGCTTTTCCTTAATCCCTCCTTATTATCCAAGATATTCACTTATCCAAGCTTCTGCCGGCCCGTTTAGCTTGGATAAGTGAGACTATACTGTATTTGTAACTTGGGGACTGCCTGTATTGTTATATAGCCATTTTTTCCATTCGTGTTTTTTGACACTATATATTTACAACATGTATTTAGATAGAATTTGATAGTATCTTGCCATATGGCATATAAGTACTGTTACCTTGGACTATGTGGTATGCTATGTTTGCATATTGTATAGATGACAATCCATTTAAATCCGCATATATTTGTGAAGTTTGTTTCCAAAACGTACCAAATCCATCAGAACAAATTTTACAGAAACTGGAAAAATGCTGAGGATATGCATTCTTTTGCTATAAAATGCAATTTTCTAATTCTTCTACCAAGGTGATATGATACATTTTGATAGTTCTGGTGGCGCAATGGGTTAAACCTGTGTGCAGGCAGGACTGCTGACCTAAAGGTTGGGTTGCTGACTTGAAGGTTGCCAGTTCGAATCCATGGAACTCCCCATGCAGGGACATGAGAGAAGCCTACCAAAGGATGGTAAAACATCAAACATCCGGGCACCCCCTGAGCAATATCCTTGCAGACAGCCCATTCTCTCACACCAGAAGTGACTGACAGTTTCTCAAGTCTCTACTGACACAAAAAAATAGTTCTGATATGTGTGTAATGTTCTGCTCCTAGCCAATAACTTATGACCAAATTGGTAGCCAATACTGGTGGCCAAATTTTGTTCATTTTCAGGGTTTCTTCTTTTCTGTTGAAATTGTCCACGTGCTTGTGGATTTCAGTGACATCTCTGTGTATTCTGACAAGTTCATTTTTTAAAAAAAGAATTGGTCCCTTTTGGAAAAAAATCTTCCACATTTTGATTTTTTTGTATTTCATATATGTTATAAATATTATTTGATTGGTTATTTGCCTTGTTTATGTGATGGTCTCATATGTCATTTGCATTTGTAGCTGCAACCATGCTCTTTTGTTGTCAGTTGTCCTTTAATTGTTGTCAGACCAGTAATGAGGTATGATAGAAGTTACAATTCAACATCATCAAAAGGAATAGAGATTCCTCATTATATAATAAGTGGCTAGTAGTGAAAAATGCCACAATAAAATAAATACCCCCCCCCCTTCAGCAGGAGAGAGGGAAAAGAACTTAGTTCTCAAGGATTCATATAAACACCCTTATCTGAGGAATGATGTAGCTGAGAGTTTATGGCAACTTTTTTATACTTTGAACTTTTTTCTGCCTATGTCTATGTCCAAGAACCTTCACGGCTGCAGCAATAGGAAATATAAAAGCACTGAATTCGAACGATGTCTTCATCAGTGTTCTGGTATTGATCCCAATGCATTAATCAAATGAATTTTGGCTTTTTAAGTGTCCTCTGCAGCAACAGTTCTTACTTGGTGCACCACTACTTTTGTTTGGACCATTATACACTTCCTTTGCTTTCCATGCATGCTGACGCTATATTTTTGTTATTATTCACTTTAAAATTGTTTTTTCACACAGTTACCCAAAACATCTAGAACAGGTATCCTAGCCAAAACTTTATAAATGTGCATCTGTATTAGTGCAGATTGAAAGGAATGTATGTATGTTTTGAGGTGAATTTTAAGTGATGATAGGTTTAGGGGTTTGACAGGTGGAGGCAAATAGGAAGATTACCCTGTTTCCCTGAAAATAAGACATTCCCTGAAAATAAGACGCAATAGAGGTTTTGCTGAATTGCTAAATATAAGGCCTTCTCTGAAAGTAAGACCTAGTAAAGTTTTTGTTTGGAAGCATGCCTGCTGAACAGAACACCAGAGCATGTAGGATCAGTAAATGTACGTACCATAGATTGTTTTACATGGAAATAATGATAGTAACAAGAAATTCTTGATAGGATTCAGTTTGTCTGGTTACGCTGGTTTGTGATGACAACTACTTTACAGTATATAATAATGTTCATTTTATTGTTCAACAATAAATATGAATTCTTCTTCATGGAAAAGACATCCCCTGAAAATAAGACCTAGCACATCTTTGGGAGCAAAAATTAATATAAGACACTGTCTTATTTTTGGGGAAACACGGTAGTAATTGCCTTTTTGTGTCTTGGCTCCACAGTGGCCAACAATACTGGCATGTTTCTTAGGCGCCAAGTGTTGGGATCTAGTGATCCTGGGGTATTTGATTTTTGCTAAATCACACTGTTGACCCACTCGCCTGAGCACTGTCTACACTGATGGGATATGGTTTTCCAGGGTCTTTCCTAGTCCCTATCAAATATGATGGGAATAAAATCTGGAGCCTCTTGACCCCAGAGTACGTCCTCTACCACTGAGTTTTATCTTTGTCCTGAGTATTTGAAGTGATTTCCATCTAGTCTTTAGTGGAGAACTTTCAGAGCACTCTGAGGTTGAAATATACTTGTGGAACTCTGATGTTTCTTTTTGCGTGTGTCCGTGTAAGTGTTCAATTCTGTGACACTAAAGAGAGCAAAGTGGTTGGCATGTAGACCACGTCCTTCATTTTCACCCTGGAAACAGATTGGGAAAGCTAATTTTTCCTCTTTCTTCATCGTCTAAGGCAGAGTATAGTGTTTTTTCATGTATTTTGTGAAGTTCTAATATAGATGCATCACTACTACTACTACTACTACTACTACAAAAATCAATATGATAGAAACTGGGTAGATACTTGCTGATTTTGCTTCTGATGCTTTGCCACATACTACTTACTTCCACTTGTTCTTTTCTTCAAGTCTTCATTTTCAAGTGCTTTTTAGATTTCTTCCATGTTCCCTTCTTTTTTAACACCTCTTCTCTGCCTCCATTATATTTAGTACATTTATTAAGACAGCTTATTTGTTTCAAAATGCTTCACAGATTGCTTGAGTGGTGTGGCACATTAACAATACAAGTACAAGTTTGCCCTTCTAGATCAACTCATTAAGTGATTTGCCATTTTCTTGTTTCACTTGGTTATCACTCCCAGTCTTAAACTTCTGGAGTTCCAGAATGACCAGCCATCTTATACCACTTAAAGTTACCTAGCCTTTCCGTTGATGAGCCATCTGTTGGGAGAACAGATGTTCTGTCTTATTCATTCAAACAGAAGTAATTCCCCTTTGTTTTTGTAACGTTTAAAGAGGAAAACTCCCCTTCAATTGAAATATATATATTTTTGTATTTTTCAAAATAACCTCTTTCTGCTATTATAATGCTAAACTAGAATATCAAATCCTGTAATTTTCCATTCACTAGCCTTTCAGTTTGTTAGAATGAATTTGCTTTGGATTTATAGTTTGTTGTTTCGCCAATTACGAGTTGTAAATGGATATGTTCAGAATACTAGGAGTTGCTCTCTTCAGAACAAAGATTTTTTATTTTTGTTTTATTTTTCTATTCTTTTTTATTTTATTTTTGAAGAGTATCTTGAATATTTCCTTTGATATAATGTTGCTGGTTTTGTTAAAAAAAAACCTGGTACTTTTCCCTTAAAAAAACAAAACAAACTGGGTACTTTGGACGACTGTTTATTTGTATATTATACATTTGCTTTCCACATTTATAATGATGTTCTATAACCAAATTTTAAGACAGTTTACAAAAAATTTAAAAGCATATTTAAAAATACATATGATACAGATGAACCATGAAACACAAGAAAAATGGCATGGAGACAAAAACAAAAATAAAATGATTAGGTTGGAAATTTACAACATTAGGAACAGGGAAACATGTTTGCTTTGGGTCCAAAATAATATCACATTAAACAACAGAAGAATCTCTGTTGAGAACACCAATGGTAGCCGTATTAGCACTATCGAGGATTTATTTTGCCACCCACTTCATTTCACCAAGAGATGGATCTAAATAATGACATCCAAATCGGCACAGGAATTCTGGTGTGCACGTTTCCATGCAGCTGATCCCATCATGGTTCCAACTTGAATAAAATGTTTGACAATTTATGTTGAGTATGAAAACTTGAACCTGAAGCCTGTGAAAGATGGCAGTGTGCTGACTCCATACAGCCTTGATCAAGTTTCTGAGCCATCTTCCAAGGAGGTATCCAGTGTGGAAATGAAGTAGGTCTGCACTCCCTATCAACTCATTTCTCCACCTAAATGGTATTCATTCTCACCAGTGGCTGTCAGACAAGTTGTTAAGACTTGTTTGTGCATCACCTCACCCTGGAAATTGCAAGCTTTATGCCACGTCTCCTAATGAAAATAAAACCTCCTTCATGCACTAAAGAGACAGCAACACCACAGACATACACACACACACATAGAATAGAATCATAGAATCATAGAATAGTAGAGTTGGAAGAGACCTCATGGGCCATCCAGTCCAACCCCCTGCTAAGAAGCAGGAAATCGCATTCAAAGCACCCCCGACAGATGGCCATCCAGCCTCTGCTTAAAAGCCTCCAAAGAAGGAGCCTCCACCACGGCCCCGGGGAGAGAGTTCCACTGTCGAACAGCTCTCACAGTGAGGAAGTTCTTCCTGTTATTCAGGTGGAATCTCCTTTCCTGTAGTTTGAAGCCATTGTTCCGTGTCCTAGTCTGCAGGGCAGCAGAAAACAAGCTTGCTCCCTCCTCCCTATGACTTCCCTTCACGTATTTGTACATGGCTATCATGTCTCCTCTCAGCCTTCTCTTCTGCAGGCTAAACATGCCCAGCTCTTTAAGCCGCTCCCCATAGGGCTTGTTCTCCAAACCCTTAATCATTTTAGTTGCCCTCCTCTGGACGCTTTCCAGCTTGTCAACGTCTCCCTTCAACTGTGGTGCCCAAAATTGGACACAGTATTCCAGGTGTGGTCTGACCAAGGCAGAATAGAGGGGGAGCATAACTTCCCTGGATCTAGACGCTATTCCCCTATTGATGCAGGCCAGAATCCCATTGGCTTTTTTAGCAGCCGCATCACATTGTTGGCTCATGTTTAACTTGTTGTCCACAAGGACTCCAAGGTCTTTTTCGCACACACTGCTGTCAAGCCAGGCGTCCCCCATTCTGTATCTTTGATTTCCATTTTTTCTGCCGAAGTGAAGTATCTTGCATTTGTCCCTGTTGAACTTCATTTTGTTAGTTTCGGCCCATCTCTCTAGTCTGTCAAGATCGTTTTGAATTCTGCTCCTGTCTTCTGGAGTGTTGGCTATCCCTCCCAGTTTTGTGTTATCTGCAAACTTGATGATCGTGCCTTCTAACCCTTCGTGTAAGTCGTTAATAAAGATGTTGAACAGAACCGGGCCCAGGACGGAGCCCTGCGGCACTCCACTTGTCACTTCTTTCCATGATGAAGACGATGCATTGGTGAGCACCCTTTGGGTTCGTTCGCTTAGCCAATTACAGATCCACCTAACCGTAGTTTTGTCTAGCCCACATTTTACTAGTTTGTTTGCCAGAAGGTTGTGGGGGACTTTGTCGAAGGCCTTACTGAAATCCAGGTACGCTACATCCACAGCATTCCCTGTATCGACCCAACTTGTAACTCTATCGAAAAAAGAGATCAGATTAGTCTGGCATGACTTGTTTTTGGTAAATCCGTGTTGACTATTAGCAATGACTGCATTTGTTTCTAAGTGTTCGCAGACCACTTCCTTAATGATCTTTTCCAGAATTTTGCCTGGTATTGATGTGAGGCTGACCGGACGGTAATTGTTTGGGTCGTTCTTTTTTCCCTTCTTGAAGATAGGGACCACATTCGCCCTCCTCCAATCTGCTGGGACTTCTCCCGTTCTCCAAGAACTCTCGAAGATAATTGCCAGTGGTTCTGAAATAACTTCCGCTAGTTCCTTCAGTACTCTTGGATGTAGCTGATCTGGCCCTGGGGACTTGAATTCGTTTAGAGTGGCCAAGTGTTCCTGGACAACTTGTTTCCCTATTTGGGGTTGGATTTCCCCCAATACTTCGTCCATTCCATGTTGCTGAGGTTGAAGATGGCTTTCTTTTTGTGAGAAGACCGAGGCAAAGAAGGCATTAAGTAGTTCTGCCTTTTCCCTGTCCCCTGTCGCCATCACCCCATCTTCTCCTTGCAATGGCCCTATCGCCTCCTTTTTCTTCCTTTTTCTACCAACGTAAGCAAAAAAGCCTTTTTTGTTGTTTTTCATGTCCCTGGCAAGCCTGAGCTCATTTTGCGCTTTAGCCTTGCGAACCTTTTCCCTACAGGTGTTGGCTATACGTTTGAATTCTTCTTTGGTGATTTCTCCCCTTTTCCACTTCTTGTGCATGTCACTTTTGAGCTTTAGCTCAGATAGAAGTTCTTTGGACATCCATTCTGGCTTCTTTGCACTTGTCTTATTTTTCTTCTTTGTTGGCACTGTTTGCATTTGCGCCTTGAGTATTTCACTTTTGAAAAACTCCCATCCATCCTTAACTCCCTTGTTTTTTAATATCGGCGTCCATGGAATGCCGCTCAGTAATTCCTTCATTTTTTGGAAGTCAGCTCTCTTAAAGTCCAGAATGCGTGTTTGACTTGCCCCTAAGGATCCAACCACTTCAACTGTATTGATCAGGTCTTCCACATTTGTTAAGATTAGATCAAGAGTTGCTGATCCCCTTGTTGCCTCTTCTACCTTCTGGACCATAAAATTATCTGCAAGGCAAGTGAGGAATTTGTTGGACTTTGTACTCTTGGCTGAGTTTGTTTTCCAGCAGATATCGGGATAATTGAAATCGCCCATGACTACTATATCTCTTCTTTGTGCCTGTTTGGTCAGCTGTTGACAGAAGGCTTCATCAAGTCCTTCATCCTGACTCGGAGGTCTGTAGTAGACACCCACGACAAGATCTTTTTGAGTCCCGGTTCCCTTGATTCTTATCCAGATGCTTTCAAGCTGGTTTCCCGGATTACAGTCTTGTATTTCTTCTGCAACGTAACTGTTTTTGACATATAAAGCTACTCCCCCTCCTCTCCCCTTTGTTCTATTTCTGTGAAAGAGGTTATAGCCCTCAATGGTTAAATTCCAGTGATGGGAGTCATCCCACCAGGTTTCAGTGATGCCTATGACATCGTATGTGTGGTGCTGTGCTAGGAGTTGGAGTTCGTCTTGCTTATTTCCCATGCTCTGAGCATTAGTGTAAAGACATGTAAGCCCCTGTGACCTCCCCTCGAACTGTTTATTTGGGATTATTGTGCTCTCTGTACTTGGTCCTTGCTGTGTTTGTGCAGCCCTCCATTTAGCCTTTTGGCGGTTCCCTGTGGTTGTGGGTAATATAGTGTTCGCCAGGCTGTTGTTCCCCTCCCCCAGTGGATCTAGTTTAAAGTGCGCCTGATGAGGTTTGTGAGTCTGTGTGCAAAAAGATGTTTTCCTACTTGTGTGAGATGCACCCCATCACTTGCCAGTAGTCCATTTCGACATATATGCCGAAAGTTTGAGAATATTGCTCATTCTTTGGAGTCTCTGTCACTCTTCCACATGACAGGGGAATCTGATGGGAACATTTTTTAAAATCCAGATATGCTTGGTCTAAAATGATCAAACCTTGGCCCTCCCTTCACTTGCCCTGATTTAGGAATGTTCACTTCTTTGCTTGTTGTTTATGGGAGAGTGTGTCTTCCCTCTCTCACACCACCCATCTACAGAGGAGATTTATTTATCAGTTACTTTTTAATCTTAACTTTCCCTCTGCCAGCCTACTTTTACTGGGTCTGTGTAGGAGGGGGGTCGGGTTTAATCAGGCCAATATTTATAGCTTTCGGTTGACTTAGAGCCTGTCACGGTGCAGATGAGACTCAAGGTGGCTTAATTACAATATCTCCCTCTGTTCTTACCTCATGAAATTTTCATGCTTCTCTATGTTTGTCGCTTCAAATCTGTAGCGCTGCTTGTTTTGATTTTTGCCTTTTTAACTTTTGGATTTTGGAAAGTCTTTAAAACCAAAAACACACACACAGATGTCTACGGTAATCTTTAGCACTTACTTCATATCCACATTTATATAGTGTATTATTGGCACTGCATATACTCAGGTATAAGTCGAACATGTGTAAGTCAAGGGCAGGTTTGGGGGTCATAAGACTATGTAATAAAATGTTTTAAAAACCTGTTCCTGATTTAAAAGTGTATTTTCCAGTTTAGATATGCTGTACTGACTTTGAAAGTAATTGTTATCCTCCAAAAACTTAATTTTTGTGGCTGCCACAAACTATGTTGAAATGATTGAGACTCTTATGAGATATTCATTGAAAAACTATAAAAATGTCCTGTAGGATGTCCCACAAAAAGAAAGTTTTTGCTGTTTAATAAACTTTTTCCATCTTTTTATGATAGAACCAGTTAGGAAATGACATTTATAACCTAGGAACACTATCAACAATAGATAGTGCTGTAAAAATTGAGAATTCCTGTGAATGCTAAGAGATGGAAGATGGATAGTGGTCTCTTTTGTCTCTGCTCTGGTGTCGCCATTACTCCCCCGTTCGTGCAATTGTTTCTTTTCGAAAATAACTGGATTATTTTCATTCCTCCACTTGTGTCTTGTTAAACCCTCTCCTTTCCCCTGTAAGCTGCTTGTTTCTTAAGTCAAGGGATCAAATACTGGGTACATTGATAAAGGCTAATGTAGTAGGCAAGAATTTTTGGCTTTAAAAGTTGCTGGGTATCCTTTGGCCTGGTGCAAACAGGCTATTTTCTGATCCCTTCGCCATGGTGAGAAGATTAGGAAATGCTGACATGTCTGCCAGGTGTAAATGTCTGAGCCTTGTTTCTTCTCAAGTTAGTTGTGAAACTGTAATATTACTGCTCTCTTTTGGACTGAGGATAATGTAATGAATGCCCCCCTGTGTGGTTCATTCATTGCTGGTTATGAATAAAGGAAACATGTAAACCTAGGCTATCTTATGAATACTACTTGTATTTTCTGTGAATTTACTTGGCTTGTTATTAACCCATCATTCCAAGTTAGTACCTGTTTAACTTTGTGTGGTTTGATATGAAAGACGTAAAATGTATATACACGAGAGACACTGGGAGAGTATGGCACACCAGTTATTGACTGAGTTTTGGCCCAATCTAAAATCAGTTCTATACTCAGAATGGAGCTACTGTCATGTGTTGTCTCCCAAGTCTAGATGACTATGTAAAGAGCTGGTTTTGCTCTGTATGCTAGCTATGAAGTACTCAGAAGTTACTGCTTAAACTGTATGAGTCATGGCAGGTTTGCCACATGGATCTTAAGAGCTTAGAAAAGTTACATTTTGGTCAGCTGCTCCTAGAATCCTCTTGAACAGTGGCCATGATCGCTAGAAAATCCTGGGAGCTTTCAGCCATTTCCCTATGTTTTGATCTTCATCAAGCACATTACGTGCTTTAGATAACATTGCTCATGTAAACATGTCCTAAAAAGATTTTTGGCCACTTTAGTATTAGATATGGAAAAGCATATTGGGGAAGGAGGGGCCTTTAATCAGTTTTCCTTGTTTTCCAATCAGGGCCGTTCTTGCAGTTCATTTTGTGAATGGACCTACTGTATATCCTTTCTTTAACTAGATGGGTGAAGTCGAGTGCTTTCCCCACCTCTTTTCAAAACCTTATAAACTGCAGCCCCTCATCTCCTTTTCACACACACACACACAACACTTTACAAAGGCACACACATCTCTTGTTAAATAATGAATGGTCCTGACGATTAAGCCATGCTTTTCGGAGACTGGCTTCTCTGGAATGTGTAGCGCTAACCTAGTTTCAGTTCTCTTGAGCTCCTGGAGGTTTTTATTTTTAATGGAAAGGCTTTTGTGAACCCCTCCGAATCAGTCCATGTGACTGCTCAGTCATGTGTTTGTCCTTTTATTCATGCAAGGCAAGTTTCAACAAGCTGGGGGGGGGGGGGGGGGGTTGAAGATTAAAGAACTTATTTATTATCAAAACCTTTCAGTATTTAGTGTAAATGTCTGTGTAGCCAATCTGGACTGCTAATACTTCCCCCCACATTTTCTCTAATTGCACATAGGCATGACCACAGAGATTTTAAGCAGTAACTAAAACACTACTTCCAGTGTTGGTTGTTCCTGATTTGCTTTGTCATTCTTGTTTTTGTTCAAGTAATCTTGTTTCATTTCCATCAAAAGGCTTCCAGATAGTTGTGGCTGTCATCTCTCCTTGACATGTCTGGGACAGAGCAACTGAAGCCAGTTTGGTCTTCAGCATTTTCATCAATGGATTCGAGCTTTAGTCTCCAATATACATCCCACCCATGAACCACAATGCTGCGGTCTCTCTGTCTCTCTCTCACACACACACCTTTTCTCTCTCTGAAAAGACTGTCAGGCCTCCACATTGGCTGGCATTAGAGATGCAATATCCATGAAAAGGTAGAAAAACCACAAATAAAAAAAGCAGTTTTTGTTTACATGAGAACACCTCTGTAGGAATCTCTAGGTCGTCCAGAACAACTCCATCTTCTGATGACAGCTAACCAAGCATTATGCTGGAAAACCTACCAATAGAAGTTTTCTGTCTAGGAATATCTAGACCTTCCAACATAACTCTATGGTGGAAGTTAACAAGAGAGTGATGCTGGAAAACTTAGAGATTCCTAAAGGGAACATATTACTTAAATCTGCAAATATTCAAATTTGTGAAATCCCCATGTGTGGAGGGCTGACACTAGTGCTAGGTAAAAACAAGCAGTGGTGGTGGAATGTGCTGCCTTATAATGTGGTGGAATCTCCTTCTCTGGAGCTTGTTAAACAGATACCGATTCCTGCTTTGCAGGGAGTTAGACTAGATGGTCCTTGTAATCTCTACCAACTTTGCGATTCTGCGGTGTTGCTTCGGTAATCTTCTCTATTAAGCCAATGTGCATGACTGTCTATTGTGAACCAGAAATGGATGACCAAAAGAACTAAGTAACACAAAAAGAGACAAATATCCTTAAATGCACTGTGGGTTATTTAGCAGCAAGTATCTTTATGTTCCTGTACTCTGAGGGCTGGTTCTTAATGTTCCACTAGCACAGAGGAAATACAACTTCTAATCCTCACTCAGCCACGAAGCTCACTGGGTGACTTTCGGCGAGTCACTATCTCTTACTATGCATTTTGCAAGGATAAATTTGGGGAGTGGGGGAGAGAAATTACCTAGGAGCAAAAGTGTGTGTGTATTTTAAAGTCATAAACTCCCAGCTATGCATAATTTCACAACAACTGTATTTTGTGAATCCTTTGTGCAGATTCCAGGTTTCTCTGCTAAGGAAGCAGAAGTAGATTTTAGTGGATAAAAGGTTGGGTAAGGTCCTGGGTGCGGCCCATAGGAATAGGGGCAGATTAAGCAGCAAGAGACATTCTGGAGAGTTTGGTGTTTTTGTAAAAACAATAAAGATGGTAGGATCTGCCTTGGAAAATTCCCATGAGGGAGAAAGTGCTTTGGCTTGTAGTTTGGTGCTGAGCTCAGTATCAGATGCTGAGTTTGATCTACTGAGCCCTATCTGAAAGATAGCTCCCTCCCGTAAAAGACATATCAACACTTGAGCTCATCAGTGCAGGCCTTATAGCATGTTACAACATGTTGTAAGACCAGGTTGTTGTGTACATGTGACAGAACTTTCTCTGCACCCACTGTGGAATTACCTTCCAAGGACGTTAGGCTGGTTCAATATTTTCTGAGGCTCTATTGGGCAATTAAAATGGTGTCCGTTCACTGGGCCTTGTCTGGGGTGCACTAAAATGCTGCATGGTGATATTTAAATGCTTTAAAAAATTAAATGTAGATTGATGGATATGAAGAGTGGATGCCGTGGAAGGTAAAACATTCTTGTATCCCTGTTTCTCACCTAGATATCTTTGCATGCAGTGATTCTTGTGTCCAAATATTTACAAACTTTTTTGTCCAATTAATGAACTATAGACCTATTTTCTCTTCCAACCCACCATGAGATATTAAGATTTTTAGAAAATTGAAACATTCCAGCTGAATTTTAGATGCAACACAGGGTAAAAATCAGAGGATAGCATTATCTAGCTTTGGCTGTGGAAATGCTTGTTTGTTTTTCGCTGTTTAGGAAGGTGTATACAAAAACTGGTTATTTCTGTGTCTCTGTGACTCAAATAAAACCAAAAAAATCCTTTGCTATGTTCAGTGTCTTTTGTTGATATATCTTATAATCTGCCTTATTATCTACTCTGATTTGTGGTAACTTTGTCATGATTTTCTTAGCATGGTTGATTCAGGTGAGGTTTGCCATTGCCTTCCTCTGAGGCTGAGGGAGAGTGACATGTCCAGGGTCACCTAGTGAACTTCTATGGCAAAGCAGGGATTTGAACCTTGGTCTCCTGAAGTTCTTGCCTACCACTCAAACCACAACACCATGTTGACTTTGAAGGCTCAGTATCTTTGTGTTTTGTATACTTCTAATAAGGAAAGTATAGCTAGACTCACCATTTACTTCTCTGGGGTTTTTTGGGGCGCATATATGTTTAGAAATAGACAATAAACTATTTGTTTATAACATCAGTAGTACAAGCCACGTGGAGTCCTCACAAATGTCTTTTGTTACTCCAGCAAAGTAGCATGTTGAGTGCTTCTTCATATAGTCGTAGTTCCCACTTGGTACTCTTGAAATGTCTGTCTGTTGTCATTTCTGTGATGGCTACTATGGCTTTTTTCCCCAACCCTACTTTCCACACTGGATCAAGGCTACAAATGTTTACCTCGAATGTGTTGTCTTGCAGCTTGAGGTACCTAAACGCTTCTGCCAACAAACTGGAAATGCTGCCTCCAGCCACTCTTTCAGAAGAGACCTGCAGTATTTTACAAGAACTGTATTTGACCAACAATCACCTCACTGATAAATGTGTGCCGTTGTTAACGGGTCATCCGCACCTGAAGATCCTGCACATGGCATACAATCGGCTGCAGAGCTTCCCTGCAAGGTAGAGTGACATACTGCACTGACTGTTTCCAGACGTTGAACTATAAGCTACAGGATGAGTGTCCCTTATCCAGAATTCTAAAATCCAAAATACTCCAAAATTGTCCACATGGATGGTTTCGTATAAGGGAAACTCAACCTGTACTGCTGCCGATGGTGATGATGATAATGTTTATATAGTGCTACCATGAAAGATGACTAAAAGCATGAGGAAAGAGTCTAAATTACAGCCTAAATTTTTATAAAGTATAGGGAGGGAAGGGGATAAAAGGGGAGAGTGAGGATAAAATAAACAAAACAGCGACAACCAAAAAAGAAGGGAATGAAATGTTGGGATCCTTTACCGCAAGTAGATTTATGTTTGGGATGAAAGGGATACTTTCTCTACTTAGATATATTTTATCAGTAGCTTTTTCAAAGGGGAGGATGGGAACAATGTGAGGCATCTTTCTCTCATGGTTATAATCAATAGATCAAGGATTTTCAAGGTTATGAGGCCTTATAGGAAGTGGTAGATAGAGAGAAAAGCATGTGTATACTGTACACACAAAGGCAGGCTGAGTTTCTGAGGATGCTCACTATTTACTCAGGGTGAGCATTTCAAAGGAGGAAAGGAGAAACAGGATATTAGCAACAGGGCATGTTTTCAAAAAAAGACCACGAGGAAAGAGGAAGGTGAAGGATAATTTTGCCTGTAGCAGTTTCTGCCAAATCTCCGAGCCCAAGGGTCAGGATTGTCAGGTGGAAGAAGACAGGTTACATCTTCCTGCTGGATTAATTGGTACCCATGTGGCTAAGTTAGGGCAAACTCTATTGGGAGTTATGGGTAAGCTTCATGTATTGTATCAAAGGAGGACTACTGGAAAAAATATGTGGCTGGTTGTTTTGCACTTCCATGAGGAATTCATTCCTCCACATTCCGCCCCTTTCCTTTTTCCCACCAATTCCGTTCCTTCTGTCACAGTTCATGCCTTAGGCAAATCTCCCCGTTCTACCAATTTCCTCATCTTCAGTCCTCCCTTGATTTTTAGCCCCGTTTTTAGCCTCACGTCAGCATAAGCAAGTTTTTAGTCTCTCAGCCAAGCTGACCTTCAGCTTCACAGCTGCTGCCTCTCAAGGCCTCTGTGACTGATGAATTTTCCCTTGGTATTTAGGGTGTTTGTGTTTATCTGAATAGACGTAGTGGCGGATTTAGACCAGCCTTCCTCGGTCTGGTTCACTCCAGATGTGTTCAAACGCAGTTTTCAGAATTTTCTCCCCCCAGAGTCAGCAAAGCCTAGGATGTGGTGCCTTAGGAATTCCATGAGTTGTAGCCCCAACACATTTGTATGAAACCAGCTTGATTTGGACTCTGTTTTATTTTATGTCTGAATTACACACATAACTAAATTAAATAAAAGGGGGTTTATTGTGCCCCACATTTTGTCTGTCTACCATCCTTACTCACTGATTTACCAGATCACTAGTGTTGGTATTTACACCAATATCTCTAGCTAGGAAACCACACTCTACTGCCTGATGCCTTAAATAGGAGAAGCATTATGATTTAAAATTCCAGCAATAGTGATTGCACAAATGAGGAGGGAGAAGCAAGGCTGTTGCATATGCTAGACATAGATATTATATATTTTTTCAAATGCCTCAAAGAGCTTGCATGCAGGTAGTAGATCAGACTTGTTCTCTGTTCTTCCAGAGGGCAGCAGGGATTGAAGCAGTGGATAGATATTGTAAAAAGAAACCTGTTAATAGTAAAAACTATTCTGCAGTGGAACAGAACACCTCAGGATATGGTGGAGAATATATTAGCATAAGCTTGGGTTGAGTTAACAATCAAGGATGCTATGGTTGAATCCTACATCAAACAGCCAATATTGAGCAGATCTTTGACTAGCTAGCCTGCAGGGTCCCTTCAAACTCCTGAACTTCAGTTCTTGGTGGTACAATAGGTTAAACCTTTGTACCGGCAGGATACTGATGTGAAGGTTGGGTTGCTGACCTGAAGGTTGCCGGTTCAAATCTGGGGAGAGCTTAGATGAGTTCCCTCTATCAGCTCCAGAGAAGCTGATATGAGAGAAGCCTCCCACAAGGATGGTAAAACATCAAACATTTAGGCATCCCCTGGGCAACGTCCTTGCAGACGGTCAATTCTCTCACACCAGAAGCGACTTGCAGTTTCTCAAGTCACTCCTGACACGGAAAAAAAAGCCCAATGTTACCATCTTGTAGCGTAAATATAACACCTCCTTTCTCATTTTTGTCCTTTGAGATAGTTAATACACTCATTTTACAAACAGGAAACCTGGAGCTAAAGCTTCTCTGAAATCTCATTCAGCAAAAACAACAACAACAACAAAAACAAGAACATGGGTGAACAAAAGAGGCAGTCCTGTCCATTGGATAAAATGTAACAACCACTAGGCCTCCTGCCACCTTCTGGAACTGTCAGTTCAGATAGCAGCACTGTTAGTGCAAACCGCATATTTACTAAGGGACATCTGATTTAAATTTATATAAATCATTGTGTGTGTGAGTGTGTGAAAGACAGAGAGAGAAAATGCTTTGATCACTACTTAAAATCAAACTCTGCTCTTGCTTTCCTTTTCCTATAGCAAAATGGCCAAACTTGAAGAGTTGGAAGAAATTGACGTGAGTGGAAATAAGCTGAAATCCATTCCCACCACCATCATGAACTGTCGGCGAATGCATACTGTGATTGCACACTCCAATTGCATTGAAGTCTTCCCGGAAGTCATGCAGCTTGGTGAAATCAAAGTACGAGCTTCGTATTTGAATAATTTACCCTAAGAGCTCCTTTTTGGATGTTTGGAAGTAGTCCTTAAAAGAAATATAGCATATTTGAAATGCTCAGATACCAAAGTGTGATGTCTCATGTAATCAGTGAAGTGAGGTACAGATTGCTTGCATTACGTCCAGTCCTTAGAGAGGAAGGATTCCATGAATATTCCATCTTGCCTATGTCCTGAAAAGACATTTTTGCACACACCCCACCTTCTCCTGCCCCAATCTCAAGTCCTTGTTCGTCAATTGTTGTTTTTGTTTTTTTGTTTTTTTTTTGAGGCGGGGGGGGGGGGGGGAGATGCGAGTAGTACAAAAATAGACCAGAAATCTCCTTCATCTATTCCTGGATCTCTCTCCTCACCTGCAGTTTTAAAAATCCTCAAAAATAGAAACCAGCCATGACTTCTGGTCATTTTGAAAGAGTGTGTGTTTGTGTGGTTTTTTTTTTTTTTTGCTTTATTTTGAGCCTGTGTAGAAACCCTGTAGCACCTGATGGGATTGTAGGAATTGGTGCCATATCCATCACATCTACCAGCCTCCTTGGCCCTGGTTTAAGCTCTGCCTTTTCTTCTGTATTTTTCCTGCCCTACATCCATCCCAACAAAGACTGCTGCTATTTCCAAGAGAGACTCCATTGCTAGATGAATATCCTCAGCAATATTCCATTTCATTGCTGTCTATTGGCTTTTTTCTTTGTGATTTCTTACAATTTGTTCAGTTTTTGGTGCAGACACTGCTGTTGAATTGGCTTTTGAAGGCATTTTTAAGTTGCCAGCCTGCTCTCTGCGAGGGTCTTGTAGTGAGTAATAGTTCAGGGGTGCTAGTTCTGTCTAAATTAGGACAAATCCTTCCCTACAAATGGCTCCTTTTCTTTGTACTCGTGAAATTATTTTTAATTAAAACTCGCTTAACACTGATATGTGCTCCATTAGGTTATGAAGAATAATTACCTTGGTAAAACCAACAAAGAAGAAAATCATTACTTGCTGTTCAACAAATATAAAAGTTTGGGGAAGGGGGAAAAACATGTAGATGTCGGGGAGAAATACTTCCTCACTGATATATTACATTTTTCTCTGTAAGAATATCCCATGGCATGGAAATATTTTGTCCTGGGTACTTCAGTCTGGAATTTGAAATTTTATCATCCAGGTCCTGATTTACAACCCCACACTTTTGTTCATGATGAGCAAGCCTTTCTGATTTGTATTAGGTTCTATTTAACCAAAAATATGCAGGACCATAAGCTACGAGGCAGTTTTTTTTTCTGAACACCCTTTTCTGTTTTCTTCCTCCCTCCCTCTGTTTCCCTTCCTTCAGTGTGTGGACCTTAGCTGTAATGAGCTGACTGAAGTCACGTTACCTGAGAACTTGCCTCCGAAGCTGCAGGAACTAGATCTAACTGGAAACCCCAGACTTGTCCTGGACCACAAAACCCTGGAGCTATTGAAGTAAGAAACTGTCAGTTTTATTACTCAAGAAGGGAACACAGAGCACTTAGGAAGCAAACGCGCCCAGTATCTAAACATCTGATGCATAATCATTTCAAAAATAAAAACATGTGGTGCTTTTTTCTATGCTGCTATACTACCTACATGACTGAGTTGAGAGGGGTGGAACATACCTGCCTTTGTCCCTCCAAAGTATCTGAGTTTCTAACTAAACCTCCTCCCACTTTCAGAATATACTTCTTTTCCTCTCCTCCCCTGGGTTTATGTTCTGTAGATAAATATTGAGGCCTTCCTCCATTAATCCATGCATAGCTACAAAAGGTGAGAGACTCTTCTGGTTATATTATTACTCTTGCCCCATTACTAGGTCTGGTTTGACCTGGCCTAGAATCTCCTAAGGCAGGCATGGGCAAACTTCGATCCTCCAGGTGTTTTGGATTTCAACTTCCACAATTCCTAATAACCGGTAAGCTGTTAGGAATTGTAAGATTTGAAACCCAAAACACCTGGAGGGTCGAAGTGTGCCCATGCTTGTCCTAAGGAACTTTACAGCTTTCTGCACTGTTGTGACTTTCAGTTAGATGGGCACAAGTGTCTCATTGCTTATCACTTTTGACGCTCTGAAATGCAGTCTAACATGGCACCTGTTCATGACAAAGTGCTTCTTTGCTGAAATGTATTAAAATAGTATACATGGCCACATCAGATTAGTGCTGCACTGGGTTTTTTTAATTCTTGCACAATCATTCCCTGTGTCACAACCAGATAGCTCTGAAGTTTTCTTCCTGCTTCACCTTGTGCAGTGAACCCTTTGAACCTGAGAATTAAACATTGGCCTTGCGTGGCTCTTGCAATCTGCAGGCTCCAAAGGGTGAAACTCCCAGCAAGTTTGTATCTACTCTTATCCCTTTTGTTAAAAGGTGTGCCAAGAAGGACTTTCCTCATTCCGCGTTACCTTTGAGCCACCTTGCGAACTAGTATAAACATGCCCTGTACGGATTATAGTTGCCACAACATTGCTGGCTAGAACAGAGCCTTCCTACTAGATCATAAAGCTTCAGAACCATCACTTCTATTACAAAGCCTGCCTGAGCCCTCTGCAGGTCTCCTTCTGTTCCTCCCGCCATTTACCGATGGCTTTCTCCATGCCCACGCCAGCTGCCCATCCATCGCTTTTGTCTTGTGAGAGATTTTGGTCCAAGTAACACTCTATTCTTGCACTGTGCTCAGGAAAAATATATTTTAATAACTATAACTCCCAGATCCTTTGGACATCCTGTCCAGTGGTCATGTTGGTGGGCGAATTCTGGGAGCTGTAGTTGCCACAAGTAGTTTTTCCAAGCTGTGTTCTTGCATGGCATTTTTTGCGTGGTTGAGTGACATAGTGTAAAACTTGAGGCAGGCCTTGGCAGAACAGAAGCTGGCTTGATTTTCAAGGGCTGCCTCGTCTTAAGTTCAGGGAAGGCTGAGAAGGACCCAGCCCAGCTTCTTCTCCTGATACAAGGAGCACCAGGACTTCCTTCCTATTAGTGTTGCCTTCTTAGATACACACATAGGGATTGTGATGCATCACAAAAGCTACTCAGCAGCCCTAACATAGCTGACTTAAGACACCAGAGAATATGGGGGAAAGCAATAAGATAATGAGGATTTTTTAAAAAGCGTACTATACCCTTACCTAGAAGGGTAAAAAGCATACTATACCCTTTCTCTAGAAATCTTTGGTAATATTTTCTTAATCTGTATATATAAGGGTCAGATATGTATGCATGTTTGTACCACAAAGGCTATTGATAGGTGAAGTGATTCTCTATGATATCATTGGATAGGCTGTTGTTAGATGAAGATGTGGTTGTTGCTAGGTGAAGTGGCCATCTGTGATGTCACTGAGAAAGAAAGGTGACGTGTATGAGGAAAAAGGAGGGAAGAAGGGGTTAGAAAAAGAGAGTTGCCAGAATGTTGCAATGGAGACGTGAAGTTGGCCTTCTCAGAGCTGGAGAAGGGAGAAAGCAATGACAGGTATATAACTTAATCTATCATAAAAATTAGTTGATAGAGGTGTGTTTCAGATGGGTGGTTTTGTTTATTTGTGAATGGTGGTTTCAAGAAGAACATTTGTACTGAGTTCAGTCTTTTCCAAATATAGACTGTCAAGTGTTGCTGGGGATCTCATCATCATTCCCAGCCAATATGCCAAGTGGTCAGGGATGATAGAAGCGTGTTTTTAATTTCAGTTTTTTACATGCAAGTAAATTGACCTTGTTAGGCTCTGGGTTAGATACCATAACATTGCAACAAGAAGGAATAAGAAAAGTTGAAAAGAGAGACTAGGGAAAAAAGAGTAGTGAGGGATGATAGGAGTTGCAATCTGACTACATCTAAGGATCAAACATTGGAAAAAACGTTGATCATTAGGCTGCCATTTCATCCAGCCATCCGTCTGTCTGTCTGTCTGTCTATGCATGGATATTTGTTCCTACCATGTTATTTTAAAGGCATTTAGCTAATCCTATGAATTGCCAATGTGCCAGAGCTTAAAGGCAGTTGGTTGGATTGTTACATGTCCTGCCTGTCTGTCAAAACGGGGCAGTTCCTTGTGAAAGCCACGCTCTGTTTCCTGTTCTTTCGAGTGCCTGAACATCCAGACCAAAGGGTAAAGGCTTCTAGGGCAATAATAGTTTATTGGAAAGGGCAGACACAGTGGGGAGTGAGTTGCAATAAAAGCTTGGAGGCTTTTAAAAAAAGTATAGCTCCCAAGATCCCCAACCTGCAAGAGTGAGTGAGTGCAAGAGTCCAAAAGAGGAATTCTGGGTGCAAGGATCCAAAAGAGTTCAAGCCCTAGTTACAGTATAATGAGGACAGTTTGTTGTTCATAGGTGACTGGTAAATGTGGGATTGCATAATAGAGTGAAGAACCAGGCTGTGGAGGGGATTGGAGAGTTTATTGGAAGGAGTCTGTCTAGTGACTATTCTTCTGTCATCATTTAAAATGTTCAGTAAACTTTGTTAAACATGCAAACATCAGTGTGCTCAGATTAAAGTCTCTCCTGCATTGTCTTAAGATATTCTGCACTTAGTCTAATGCTTCACTGCCATTTGAAATAGCCATGTCCTATGTGATAAGCACAAGGCTTTGAGATATCACATTTGTGATGCTCTTTCTGTGAAATAGCAGCAGGCAGCCTGTTAAAATTAAAAGTTTTTTTTATTAATCATCCATTTGGCATTGGAAATTTCTCTTTGTCTCAATTGTTCTGTTGCTGCCCTTTTTAGCACTGGTTTTATTGATTGATTTCTGTTTTAGGTGATTTGCTGTATTGATTTCAATTTGCTCAGCTTGGAATGTTCACTTAGAGAAAAACAATCTCTTAAATAATACAAAAATAAATTATAGCCTTTAAAAAAATGCTTCTTTGAGCATGCTTCATCTTCATGATTCATTCTGGCTACCGTCCAGCGCGTATACACACCCACATTTCTAAGAGAATTTACTATTTTAGAAAACTGACTCCAAAATCTTTAAAATGTTTAAAATGTGCTGGATTTAGGTGGGGGGTCTTGCAGGTTTGGCAGAAGAACTGTTGGAAAAAAGAAATTTAAAGACAAGAGAGCAGCGATCCCTAGCCTAAGTGTGTTTGTCTTGGTGACATATCTACACTAACCATTTAATGCAATTTGAAAGCACAGTGGTTATACAATGTATGCAGCGAATGTGCACTTTGGGCTTTAAACCGTGATAAGAAGTCAGGGAATAATCACAAATAATCTTAATGTTCTTAATCACCATCTGATCTCAGAACTAGTTCCAGTTCTTGCAGTGTAATCAACCACATAGTGGAACCATTTCCTTCTATGCTGGTTTCACCCCAGATTAAAGTGTTGGTGTAGATCAGTGGTTTCCAGCCTGTGGTCCATGGACCACCAGTGGTCCCCAAGAACTAAAATATGGTCTGCGGCCTCACTGTTACTACACCATTGCAGCAAGAGAGACTGGTCTCTCAAAACCCTCTTACAGTGCCAAGGCAACGGGGATGTCGGGAGAGGAGAGACTGACTACCCACTAAGGCCACAACAAGCCTCCTGACTGCTGCTTCTCCACCTCCTCCCTCCCACTGGGTGGAGCCATTCCACATGGTGCCTAGTATCTTAGTTTTTAGGCCTATTCCTAGGGTTATTTGGGGTGCTGAATCAGAAAATTGCATTGGATAGACCACATCAGCTCTAGATTATTAAATATGGTTTTCTGTGGGCGAGCAGGTGATGACTACTGGATGTAGTTCTGTATCAGAAACTAGAGCTGATGTGGTCTGTCCACTGCAATTTTCTGAATCGGTACCCCAAATAACCAAACTGAAACTAAAGCTGACCAAAAACCGACTTGTAACCCTTTTGGTACTAATGTTGGAGAATGGCCCCGGGTCAAAGTGGTCCCTGGTCAACAGGCCCCGGTCAAAAAAAGTTGGGAACCACTGGTGTAGAGGTACCCTATGGGATGGTTGTTTCAGGATCTATGTGAGCAAGGTAAAGGTTAAAAACATCTGTCAACTGAACATCCAAGGATTTCTGTACAAATTTTTTTAAGCTAGTGAAGTAGTGGAGAAACAATCCAACTACTGCAGAAAATGTCTGTGTATGTGTCATTTCCATCTCTATATTCCTTTTCATCTTTGTTTTGCAATTGTCTGATCAGTTTTTTTCTTTTAAAAGAAAATAAGATTTTTTTCTTCTATGTGTATCAACACACATGCTGAATATCATTCAATAAAATAATCTTAAGTACAGTAAGTAGGATGACATAAGCTAACCACTTAAAATGTTTTGAAGTGGTTTATATGCCCTGTGAAGCATTAATTTTTCTTGGTTTTTTCTTTGTTGTATTAGCAACATTCGTTGTTTTAAGATTGACCAACCTTCAGCTGGTGATGCATCCGGAGCCCCAGCAGTATGGAGCCATGGCTATACTGAAGCATCAGGAGTTAAGAACAAGTAAGTCCTTCATATGGGAAGGAAGGTTAAGGCAACTTCACGTTGCCAACCATAGCAATATTATAAAACCTTGCAGGGTTGTTGGGGGATGAAGCGAGAGATGGAAGTACTTTTACTGTAGATAGATTAACCACGCAGTCAGACTAGAATCATGTGCAGATTTGGGCTCAGGATGTTGTATTCTGTGCTTGTGATTATGCTGCTTCTGTTGGACACCTTTCAACTTCAGATGGACGCCGTGTATATAGCTCCCTAGTTGGTTTCCTGATGCAATTCAAAGTGCTGTTCATGCCCTATAAAACCCCATATGGTTTAGGGCCAGCCTTTCTGAAAGAGCATAGCTATACAAACCTGACAGCGTCTTAAAATCCACAGAGGAGGACATTTCCCAGTCAAAATGCTGGGTTACAAAAGAAATCATGTTAGTTGACCTGTTTCCTTGGTGGGATCCCCTTATTGAGAATAAGAAAAAAAGCCGGTAATCTGTATGCATTCCTGTGCATTCCATTGCATGTCTATCTTGGTAAAACACAATACATACGGTACTGATTTTGACAACAATCTGATAGAAAGAGCCAACACATCTTCACCTTCTCCCGACTTGCACCTAATTAAAGGCACAACACCTTCCTTGAGGCAGTGAGTTATCAAAGCAGATAAATGACAAAACTAGTTGAAGACTGAGAGGACTGACTATATATGTGTTTGTGTGTGCTGATTGATTAGTCCACTGACTATATCAAGAATAAAAGAGAAAAAAATACCCAGACAAGACACTAATCACTATCTTCTCTAATAGTTAACTAAAATAAATTAAAACAGAATAAAACTTGATTAAATAATAAGTTTAGTAAAATGGGATTAAATTACAAAATGAAAACAGGGGGAGTAGTGATGAGTGTAAAAGAATCACTCGGAGAATGAATGAATGAATGAATGGATATATATGTGTGTGTGTGTGTGTGTGTGTGTGTGTGTGTGTATGAATCTGCTGTAAAACTAAATCTTAATTTAGTATTAAAAACATTCTGTCTGTACTTCATTTCATTAGTACATATGTAAAAGATAATTTTCACACTAAGTAGTTATGCTACAGAAAGTTAATAAAAGATTCACTTCCAATATCTATCCATTAGTAATACAGTATTTAATAATAAATGCTTCTATTTAAACAAAAAAAAATTGCCCCGTCTCCCAAACTCTTGTAATACTAAAATTTTATGTTTAAGCCTTGGAATTTACAATTTAACACATCCATTATCCATTATTCTGGTACTATTATATTAATGCCTTTTCTGTAACTAAAAGCAGTTGTCTCCATTATATAGCTATAATGTAGCCTCAACATTAAAAAGTTCATATACTTTATTAAATCAAAAGTTCTTTTATCCGTTCAATCCTAACCTTAAAGTATATGAACTAAAAGTAATCATAAAATATATTTAATAATCATTATCAAGACTCTGACGAACAAAGAGACCAAACCTATTTCAAAGCCTCTTACTTAAACCCTTATATGAACCCATCTTAATCTAAATCAGTGGTTCTAAACCTGGGGTCCCCAGATGTTTTTGGCCTTCAACTCCCAGAAATCCTAACAGCTGGTAAACTGGCAGGGATTTCTGGGAGTTGTAGGCCAAAAACATCTGGGGACTCCAGGTTGAGAACCACTGATCTAAATGATACCTTAATCTTGACATGCAGTCCGTCCACCCTACAATTTAGTAACATAGGTTGAGGTGGACATCTCACACTTTACAGTACAAAGTTTAAACATGTCTTTTCACAACATTAATGCAGATGCACTGTAGTGACATGCACCTATTGCTGCCATTTAATAATATAGGACGTGATGAATTGCTTTTTTGGCATCTGCAGCAGTCCTGGAACTGAACCCCCACAAATCCAGAGGCCCACTGTATTTAGATTATCATTTTTCTTATCTGTGCTGTGGCAATAAGAACATAGGCATATGTAGAAGGACATACTTACTTGTGTGGAATCCAACCTTAAATTCCATTTAAGGATTAGCTGAAAAGCCAGTCTTATCTGCCACAGAAGTACAGCCATGGGAGGGCTCAGGAACCAGATTTTATTATATATAGGTGTATGTATATGTATATGTGTGTGTGTGTGTCTGTGTGTGTACACACACACACCTCACAACCTCTGAGGATGCCTGCCACAGATGTGGGCAAAACATCAGGAGAGAATACTTCTGGAACATGGCCATACAGCCCGTAAAACACACAACAACCCTGTGATTCTGGCCATGAAAGCCTTTGACAACACAGATTTTATAGGTATTTGTTTTGTTCTTAACCTTAGTCCCTTTGAATGTTTTAGATTTCAGTTCCCAAAAGCCATGGATAGCATGGCCATTAATCAAGCAATGTGGGAACTGAAGTGCAAAACAGCTGGAAAACCAAAAGTTGAGAAACACTGGTAGAGATGTTGACTTGCAGCTGCTCCCCCCCCCCCTCCAAAGAACTAATTTGCTTGGTTTGCTATTTGTGGCTCTCCAGATGTTTTTTCTGGACTATGGTAGCATCATATTGTAGTCAAAACTGTTGGCTGCTATCCTGGGCCTATTCTTTTGTTAAAGTAGAGTAAGATAATTTATCTACACATTGTCGAAGGCTGTGAGTTTTCTGGGCTGTGAGTTTTGCTAAATTAGTAAAATGTAAATGGAGGAGATGTGGTTGCAAGTGTGGGGTGTAATCAGTTGTATCTGTTAATGAAAAAAGATGAAAGCTGGTCTTGACATCTCAAGGAAATATATATTCCAAGAGGCTAATTCAACTATTATTCTTTTTTTTCCCCGGTGGCTGAATTATTTCTATTAAAATTTTACCCGCTGTTTCATGATGATGCTTTCTGAAACACACGTCAACCACCAACTGAATTGTCCTCTGTTGATCTTTTAAAGACACAAACACACACACTCATGCTTGCCATTATTGAATAGACCAGAAATGCCTCAGTAATAATCACACTGAATAACAGTGACAGCTCGTGTAGAGGTCTAGAGGGTAAATGCAATTTAAGCTACAATGTCCTCTTTTCCATATCTCTTGTTCATTGCGGCATACTCAATAAACCAATGAATGAAGGGGCAAAACATAACTGAGCTGACATTCAGGGGTGTAATTGCATTCAGCTGAAGCACAGCCAGGAAGAACTTCTACTCTTACCTTCTGAATTGTAGGTCTTTGGTAATTAAACCAGATGTTGGCGCACATGCAGATATTTTGTGTCCTTCACATTTAACACCTGAACCCCAGTGTTTTTGCATTCTGTGTAATGCAAAAAAGGGAAATTACCACTCAGTCTGCAGAACTGGCTTTCCCCCAAGGCTCTGTGTGGCAGCTGTATTATTACGTAGGATGGGAATTGCAGTTTATTAGATTGGAGAGAATATAGGGTAGATGCCATTTGATTTTAACTTCTCTGGCACCAAATTAACTTGGACTTACCTTGTATCCTCACCAAATGAAATGTATAGCTTGCTACCTATTTTCTGAAAAACCGTAAAAAAAAATCCTCCATCTCAATTTCAGTTAATGCATTTCTTTGAACCCTATTGTATTTATATGCTCCACCATTTTTGTGCATGATCTGAAAATGTGGAGAGCAATGGGGATGAAGCTTGGATACAATGGAATTAGAGAGGTCCTTATGGAAAATTGGCATGCAAAGAACTGGCTTTTTTTTTCTTGCAGGCTCTGCGTGGCAGCTCTTTCCGCAAACAATTTCTGTGAGAACAGGGAAGCCCTTTATGGAGTGTTTGATGGGGACCGCAACGTGGAAGTACCTTACCTTCTACAGTGTACTATGAGTGATATCTTAGCTGAGGAGCTGCAGAAAACCAAGAGCGAAGAGGAATACATGATCAATACTTTCATTGTCATGCAGAGGTTAGTAGTGTTTCTATTTAAAAAATCATGTACTGTATGTATACATCACTTAGTAACTGTCTGTCTTATGACCCTGGACTTGCTCCATCAATTCTATTTGAATCAGTTTGTTTCCTTTCTTCTAGTTGCTGTTTTATTATTCCTCTTGAGGGCTAATTTGAGAGTGACAACCTCTGCAATGTCAGCAACCCCTCCTTTATGGTGACACTACCGTTAGCTTTGCACAGCCTTTAGGCTGTGAACTGGTCTATATAAATAAGTCAGTGTAACATATTAGACCCGGGCACAGATCCATTTTAGTCGTTTTCCTTTAGCTTCTCTGGACGGCCATAACAGCAAGGGCTCAGCCGCCATGTTTTTTTCGCCCAAAGCAGCAAACATGGTTTCCAGGCGCAGCTTCTTCCCTTCTATTCAGAAGCACGCTGTGCATGCTTCCTTAACCCCGTTACTCCAACCCAGGCTACCTTGAATGAATGAATGAATGAATGAATGAATGAAAGGAAGGAAGGAAGGAAGGAAGGAAGGAAGGAAGGAAGGAAGGAAGGAAGGAAGGAAGGAAGGAAGGGAAAGGAAGGAAGAAAGGAAGAAAGGAAGAAAGGAAGAAAGGAAGGAATGAAAGGGTCCCAGGAAGGATGCTTCCTTAACCTCGTTCCTCAAACCCAGACTCCCCTGAAAGGAAGAAAGGAAAGGGTCCCAGGAAGGATGCTTCCTTAATCCCATTCCTCAGACTCAGATTCCCTTGAAAGGAAGAAAGGAAAGGGTCCCAGGAACGGAAAGGGGGAGCCTTATAAGTTCCCCATTGCTGCTAATAGGCCGGATCTGTCAGCGTGGAGGTCAGGTTGCATGGCCAGGTGAGTTTCTTCAAACTCCATCGATCATCTTCTCCAGCACCCTGATGGACTGGTTGCAATCGTCTGCCTCACCAATTCCTGTTCAATGTCAGACTCAAACACATCAGTAGTCTGAAGTCCAAACATTTATTTAATATCTATAATACATATTTACAAAGCACAGCAAAAGCCATCACTCTGAGCTGGCGTTCTTCTATAGCCTCTTCGCTCGGCAAGCACCATCTCAACACACACAGAGATAAGAAGCACATTCCTCAGTCCGAAGGAAGTTCCAACCTCCAAAGGCCGGAAACCATGCCCCATAGGTCAACAGCAGTCACAACAGGCTGTCAGTTGAAAACTAGCCTGCTGTTAACTGTTTCATTGCTGAAACACACTCTTGCACAAACAGCAGAAACACTTGATTTACATTTCATACACATACAACCATAATCCAACAGGATCTTCCTGGATCTTTTGGCTGCCTAACCAAAAACAGATTTTTCCATTAGCTGATTTTCAGGGGGCTCCTGAATACAGATCTGGGGATCCAATTACATTCGGATACCAAAAACAAATCGCCTTCCAGCCGAATTGCACAATCCTATTACACATTGCTGGGGTCCAGTTACAGCTCCCAGATATCCTAACAGCTGGTAAACTGGCTGGGATTTCTGGGAGTTGTAGGCCAAAACAATCCAGGGACCCCAAACTATCTTAGGATGGGCAATTTTGCCCGTGATGAGGCTGTAGATCTGAATGCAAAGGGATCTTGCATCATTTTTGAGACTAAATGAGAGGAAGAAATGGGTAGCATACGCAATTGTAAACAATAGTTCTACAATGCAGCTATTGGGATATTCTTCATCAGCCATGTGCCGGGGGGAGGGGCATTTTGTCTTTGCCCTGGCCTAAAATTTTATTTCTGTTAGGGGTGAAGTGTCCATTGGTTTCCTACTTCAGATAGGAACCTTAAAGGAACCTTTTCACATTCTCTGCTGGGAAAGTCTTGAAAACTGTACCTCTCCATAGCTCCAGGAGTAGCACTGCCCTGTAGTTCATATTCCAGGAAAGATCAACAGGTGTAGTCAAGATGTCTCTCAGTAAGACTTGGCTGCTGTTGCTCAACCTTGTAGAAGTGGACTTCAAGGTAACCCTGGAGTATCCCAGACCAGTTTCCGACCAGGGTGACTTAACTTAGGGCACAAAGTACTGTTCAAATGCAGCATCTTTCCATAAATGGGAGAAAGGGAACGATACAGCTTTCCCAGCCTTGTGTCAGACATCTAGGATCACTATTTTCAACACCCTTTGCTATGAGGATAGTTGCTGATGGGATTTTGCAGTCATACTCTGGCAGGTGCACTAGTTTGAGGATGGCTGGAAGTCTATGTGCTTTTTAAAATTCTCAGTGACCATAACTGAACCACCAGAGAGAAGCTGGAACCAATTTTGCCGGTAATAATCGTAATTTTACTGCTGCCTTTCCCATGCACCTCCTGCTGTAGATCAAAATCAGTTGACACCCATGTGTACACACTCAAATGCTATTTGTTACAGCCTACTTTCTCTATAAATTTTCCACAGTCTAATCTGAAGGGCTTTTAGAACATTACAAAGATAAATGTCACATACATTTTCCTATTTCTCCCTCACAAAAAAAGCTTCAGAAAGGATGAAAAATGGCCTTTCTATATATAGCTGTATTGTCTATGAGTAACTTTATTGACAATTGCCTAACTGCATTGCAGCTCATCACGTTATTATCCCAGACTGAATTGTTGGAGACAAATTGTTTAAATTTTAAAGTGGCTTTAGGAGGGAAGAAAAGAAAGAAGTAATACATTCATGCACTTGTTTATTTAGGTTCAAAAAACACAAGATGGCTTGAAATACCTTATTATAAGGAACGTGTAGAAATTAAAAGGATATTAATAATGTGCATTTATGCTAGTTCACAAATGCCGATCCAAGGATTCGTTCTGTTCTCTTCCTCTCTCTTTATAGAAGAGTTTATCCCCTTTAGTTACTGTGAAAAGGGATGCACAGAACTAGAACTATTTCAAGCACTGGAATGACATACCCTCTCAGGATTCCCCCACCCCAAAATTAAAAGTGTGAGGCATTTTCTCCTGCTTCTTAATGTCATAGGGCTGCAGAAAGATGTGGGTTACGTCCAGTTTTTTAGATAGCTTGGATGAGAAGCATTTCCAAATTTGCTTTCCGTCTTTAAGTAAAGGTAAAGGTTTCCCCTGACGTTAAGTCCAGTCATGTCTGACTCTGGGGGTTAGTGCTCATCTCCATTTCTAAGCCGAAGAGCCGTAGACACCTCCAAGGTCATGTGGCCAGCATGACTGCATGGAGCGCCGTTACCTTCCTGCCAGAGTGGTACCTATTGATCTACTCACATTGGCATGTTTTCGAACTGCTAGGTTGGCAGAAGATGGAGCTAATAGCAGGCGCTCACTCCGCTCCCGGGATTTGAACCTGGGACCTTTCGGTCTGCAAATTCAGCAGATCAGTGCTTTAACACACTTCGCCACCAGGGGCTCCACGCTTTCCATCTTATAAGAATGTAAAAAATGTGTGTATGTAGCGTCAGAGTATTTGCTCCTATGCCTTTGTTTTGGTACCCCAAAGCATAGATGGATTGAAGTGTAATTCCCATTGTTCCTGTACTGGCTGGGAAATCCATCATTCAGCATACTTGCAGACACCAGGCTGTTTGTTCTGACTGAGCCCAGATCTCCAGCATCTTAGGAAGAAATCCCTCCCTATCACATTCTTGCTTATCTTTTTAAACTGGAAATACCAGGAAATCAATTGGAAATTAATTCATTGCACAACTTCACCCATAGAGCTGTGGTCCCTTCCACACTTTCATTAGGGGCTCACCACTGAGAGTTCCGGCTCATTTGACATTTTTGTAAATCACATGGCATGCACATCCTCAAGTTTTGAACAGAGGATTCCTCGCTTTCTCTGCTGAATTTAGAAATATATGCCTGGGTTGAACTTGACTCTAGTTGTGTGTGGTTTTTGTGCTGCTCTCCTAATGTTGTTCTCTTGAAATTTCAGGAAACTTGGAACTGCTGGGCAGAAACTTGGAGGCTCTGCTGTCCTTTGCCATATAAAACACGATCCAATCGACCCCGGTGGATGCTTTACCTTAACCTCTGCAAATGTGGGGAAGTGCCAATCTGTTCTCTGTCGGAACGGGAAACCACTGCCTTTATCCAGGTCTTACATGATCAGCTGTGAAGAAGAACTAAGGAGGATCAAACAGCACAAGGCCATCATCACAGAGGTAAGAGCCTGAATTGTTTGAGGCATTAGGGATGTAGCATTTCCTTACAACATTTGTGAGTCAAATTGAATTTGTGGCATTTGTTCCCTTTTCATAAGATGACCTTGCGTGAAGGTAAAAAACACTGGAGGATCTCCGCTCTCTTTTCTAAAAAGCATCAAGCATACAGGATGAGAGCTGTCTCTAGATAAGGAGTTTAGTGGCTACCAGTTTGTACTCAGTTTGTATGTGGTAATCACAGTACGTTTTCCACAGTGCATAAATACCTAGAGTTATAGAAGACATACCCTGGATCTCTTACTCATGGTGCCTAAACAGGGCTGGAAAACTGTAACCCTCCAGATGGTGCAATCACAACAGAGGAATCCCTTCTCAAGATTAAAATAAACCACCTGTTTCATACATATCCAGTTTGTTTACCAGTTTTTCCAGTCCCTGTAAGATTAGTCCCATTAAATTAGTAGAAACATGATATGGCAACACTTACGCAGTTTCCATTGACCCAGTGAGGCTAATCTACTTCAGACTAACGATTGGATTTTGGCCATTATTGATGTCATGTAAAGCTTAAGAAATAGGCAAGAAGTTACTAAAAACTGAGAGATACGGCTTCCCTTCTTTCCACCTTCCACGTAGCTTCCTTTCTTATGCTTTCCGTTCCAGCAAATACAAACAAATAAATGAAACAGTGTGTTAGAAACACATTGTCTTGCCTGGCTTGGATCATAACCCAACCAGAAACTGGGAGTTTGAATATATACCTGGTATTGATTTCACTAAGACTTGGATTGTTATCCATGCTTTCCCCTTCAGATGTTAATCCTCCTCCCTTTGGGAAATGTCATACTCAAAGAGGAAGTGTAGCAAGTAATTGGGGCATGTGAAAATATTCTTGCTACAGTGCAGCTGACTGAAAACAAACAAGATTCCACACATAGACTCTCTCTCAATTGTGCTTGTTACAAGTTTTCCAAGTGTAGATAAATACTAGTTTTGGCTTTGTCTGGCTGAAGACGGAAACGCTGTAATGAAATGATCCTCCAGGTGTTTCCATGCAGTGTGTGTGTGTGTCCATCTGTAGATTTGTTTCAAATGTTAAAGGTATCCGGAGCAGAATACCAATCATGGCTAGCTATTGGTTCTATATTTTTAGTCTTTTCCTACCATGCCACTGGTGGGTCGTGAGGAAAGATTAAGGGTCACCTTCTTCAAAAGCTTCCAACAGACTTGTATACCTTGGCTGAAACGTGAAACTTTACTATTTGTGCTCCATTGTGAGCATTTACCTGGACAAGTTGGGATATGCCAGTAAATTTTATCTCAATTTCAGATGTTGTAGTTCGTCATGAGTGCTAAAAGACAGAGCCTTTTGAAGTAGAATTACAATTATTATTGTTGTCGTTGTAGTTGTTGTTGTTGTTGTTGTTGTGTGACACAGCAAACAAGATAGATATGCTGGATTTCATTTCACAAAATCACAAGTCGAACACTTCCCAAGTGTCTAGGACTGTATGATGTATTTTTGGATGATGCGCGCAGATCCCAGTAGGGTGGCCTTTTGCAGTTGGCAGATCGTAATTTTGTCTATTTATTATTATTATTATTATTATTATTATTATTATTATTATTATTATTATTATTATTATGATTATGATGATGATGATGATGAATTACCTGCCTCTCCTTCCAGTTTAGGGCAGGGCACAAGCTAGTTAAAATACATCCATAAAAGCACATAGAATATGATTTTAAAATTCATAGGTAATACTAACTAGGTAGGCCTGCTAGAAGTGATAGGAATTCCATTGTCTCTTAAATTATGACAGGTGATTTAGCTGTCAGATTTCTTCTAACAAGTAATTCCACAGTCTTGGGCGGCCGATGAAAAGATCCTCTGGGTAACGATTGCCAGTTGGGTTGTCACTGGTTGGAGTAGCTGCCTTCCAGAAAACCTCAGTGTCCCCCAACCAGCCTGCCTGTTGGCTAAAGAGAGGATTCATGGAGTTCATCTCCAGAAGGGTAACAACTCCAAGCTCTAGAACATTGGTTTCCAACCTTTGGTCCTCTAGGTGTTTTGCACCTCAACTCCCAAAAATCCCACTGTTAGGAATTGTGGGAGATGAAGTTCAAAACACCTGGAGAATCAAAGGCTGGGAACAACTGCTTTAGAAGAACACTGCAGCAAACAAATAACTTCTTGAACCCACCTCTGTTATTTGCTCTTTTAGTAGTCTGTGTTCTTGTCCTTTTAGACTTTTAGTAGTCTGTGTTCTTGTCCTTTGAGGATGTAGACTTAAGAAAGATTTCTTGTCTCCCATCTAGAGATGGGACGGCATGGAAAAAAACCCAGAAAATTAGGGGGGGGGACTGTTCCCCCCCCCCCCAATTTTCCCCTTTTTTTGTGTCAGGAGCAACCGGAGTTGCTTCTGGAGTGAGAGAGAATTGGCCGTCTGCAAGGACGTTGCCCAGGGGACACCCGGATGTTTTGATGTTTTACCATCCTTGTGGGAGGCTTCTCTCATGTCCCCACATGGAGCTGGAGCTGATAGAGGGAGCTCATCCACGCTCTCCCTGGGTAAGATTTGAACCTGGCAGCCTTCAGGTCAGCAACCCAACCTTCAAGTCACAAGGCTTTTATCCCCATGGCCACTGGAGGCCCTAAGCTTTCCCAACTCTACTCCCATCTCCCTGTCCAACATTTACAGCTGGTTGTTTTTTTTACATTTAAGCACTCATAGGCATTCATCATAATAAATCAATCCTTCTTTCTTCCAGGATGGCAAAGTGAATGGTGTGACAGACTCGACAAGGATTTTGGGGTATACCTTCCTTCACCCAAGCGTGATCCCTCGCCCCCACGTCCAATCCATTACATTGACGCCTCAGGATGAGTTCTTCATTCTGGGCAGCAAAGGCCTGTGGGACAGCCTCTCCATTGAGGAGGCTGTGGAAGCTGTCAGGAATGTGCCTGATGCCCTTGGAGCTGCCAAGAAACTCTGCACGCTGGCTCAGAGTTACGGGTGCAACGATAGCCTCAGTGCTGTAGTGGTTCAGCTCAATGTAACCGAGGACAGTTTCTGCTGCTGCGAACTCAATGGTGTCCCCCCTCCCAGCCCAGGCATCTTTCCCCAGTCCGTCAATGTCGTCATTAAAGATAAGCCTTCTGATGGTCTGGGGATGCCTTCTTCCAGCAGTGGGGTGGCCTCCGAGATTAGCAGTGAGATTTCCACCTCCGAAATGAGCAGCGAAGTCGGATCCACGGCCTCCGACGAGCCACCCCAGGTGACCATGAACGAGAACAGCCCTGCCTACCCAAGTGAACAACGCTGCATGCTCCACCCAGTCTGCCTCTCCAACTCTTTCCAGAGGCAGCTCTCTAGTGCCACTTTCTCTAGCGCCTTCTCAGACAACGGCCTCGACAGCGACGATGAGGAGCCCATTGAAGGTGTCTTTTCCAACGGCAGCCGGGTGGAAGTGGAGGTAGACATCCACTGTGGCCGGGCAAAGGAGAAACAGCAGCTCCTTACGCAAGCACCCATGGAGGCCAGCGACGAAGGCATCGTCATCAACACCAATGAGGACGAGGTGTGTCTCCTTCGGAAGGGTGATCTTTCGGCCACTGGGACCATTGGGCGGCGCCGAGGCAATGGTTCTGTGGCCCCTCAGGAGAGAAGCCACAACCTGATCGAGGTGGCAGCTGATGCACCACTCAGAAAAACAGGGGGATACTTTGCAGCCCCAGCACAGCCTGACCCGGATGATCAATTCATCATCCCACCAGAGCTTGAGGAAGAGGTCAAGGAGATCATGAAACAGCATCATGAGCAGCAGCAGCAACAACAGCAGCAGCAGCAACAACAGCAGCAACAACAACAGCAGCAGCAGCAACAGCAACGGCAATACCAAATGGACCAGCTGCCAGATTATTATGACACGCCACTATGACCAAGCTTCCCAAAACAAAGTGATGAGACAATGAGAACTTGGAGGCTCCTTAGGTTTGTATTACATTAGCGGACTGGGGCAGAAAGGACGCCTTTGTTCTACTTTCTCTTCCAGACCCTTCCCTTCTACTGAGAACTGCAGCTGCTTCATGTTTGTTAGCTGTAATAATCACATTTTTTTTTCTTTTCTAGTGATGCTTCACTGTTAGAAATAAAACTAGTTTAACTTCTCCCCCTTCCTTAACATATCAAATGTAAAAAAAAGGTGGAGAAAAAAATTAAAATTCAAAAGGTTTAATATATTGCAGAGAAAACTGATGAGTGATGTTGATGTAATATTTTTTAAAACTGTTCTTTTTTTTTGGGGGGGGGGGGGTTCTGTTTGGAAAACAGGGCAGCATTGCCAGTGCTAAATGATTAAGTAATATTGTAATACTGTATTTCTTTGAGAGAAAAAAAGGCTTTTTTGGTCTTGAAAATGGATAGACATTTGTAGAATTATGGAGACTAACTCCTAGGAGTTGCTTTTACTCTTTCAGGTGACTTTACGTCACTGAGATTCACTAATTTTCTCTGAGAGAACAGCTGATTGGGAAATTCCTGTAAATAACTCAGTGTTGTATAGTGATGCTTCAGATGTTTTGTAGTCTCGGCAGGAGGACGCAACCTGACAAACTGACACTTTGTCCCCACCCAACCTGGGTGCTTTCGCATGTCTTATCAGAGCGCCCTCCAGCAACCTGCACCACAACCAAATCTGGAGGGCAGGGAAATCTTACAAACATGATGCTCTCCTGGTGGGTTAGCTGATTTGAAGTGCGCTGGGCTCCAGATGACCCATTGTGTCTGTCCCACCATGTCCTGTTGCCATCTGGGTTGGCTGGGCCCAAATCACCACAGGTGTGTGTTTTGCTCACGTGTGAAATTGCCCCCATGTGATTGACTCTTCAGGCTACGATCCATATAAAATTAGCCAGAACAGCTGTACAGGCTGCCTAGGAATTAGATGGATAGTGGGCCACAAATACCGGAGTTAACTCTCTTTTATTTCTTTCCTTCTTCACCAATAACTTTTGCAGGCACATCTTTTGTGTGTTCCTCCCTGCTGCCACAACCAGCATGATTGTATAGAGTTCATTTACTGTAGATCATTTACATACGAAGAGTTATATTAAAGAAGAATGCACAAATGAACATGTCATAATTTTTGTTATAATAAATATAAAAAATTTACAAATATTTGCAGCCTACTGTTATGCTTCTATATCTGTGCATGCCTGCAGCACCATCTGTGCTTAATTCTAAAAAAGTAAAATTCCTAAATCATAGCCTTTTTGCTGTTGCTATAGAACTTATCCCGATGTAGGAATAAGGGAGCCATGCCATTATTACAGAGATGTTGGGTGAGGAAGATACTGTGTTAATACCAAGACAATACTGAAAATTGACATATTAGCAGGGTTTTTTTATCGTGTCAGAAGCAAATTGAGAATATATTGCAAGTCGCTTCTGGTGTCAAATAATCAGCCATACAGAGATATTGCCCAGGGGACACACAGATGTGTTATTCTGTGGGAGGCTACTCTCATGTCCCTGTATGAGAAGCTGGGGCTGACAGATGGGAGCTCATCCATCTTGCGGATCCAAACCGCCGACCTTCCGGTCAGTAGTTCAGCTGACATAAGGGATTAACCCAGTGGTTCTCAACCTGTGGGTCCCCAGGTGTTTTGGCCTATAACTCCCAGAAATCCCAACCAGTTTACCAGCTGTTAGGATTTCTGAGATTTGAAAGCCAAAACATCTGGGGACCCACAGGTTAAGAACCACTATTTTAACACATTGCGCCACCGTGGCTCCCATATTAGCGGTTGAATCTCCCTTATCTGAAATATTTGGGACCAAAGATTTTTCTGATCTCAGACTGTTTTGGTTTTGGAATACGTGTATTTGCATATACATAGTGAATGAAGGAAAGGGGGTTAGTTACACATCCAGCATGTTGAGTTTTTATCAGGAAGTTGTCACACCATCAGTTGGAAATTTGAAGGGAGTAGCACTCTAGGGCTAGATCTAAACTGGATTATATGGAAGTGTAGATCCAACCCAAGTCTTCTTGCAGAGTTCACTTACACAAAGCCCCTGTAAAAAGCAGATGTTAAGGGGAAAATCCAAATGCACCTGACTACCACAAGCTCAGAAAACGTTGCAATTCTCCAGCTGTCCAGGCAATCCACATCACACTTCCATCCTGTTTCCAGGGCATATGCTCCGCCAATGACCAGGCAAAAGAAAAGCTCAAATATTCTAAGACTGTTGCAACCAGGTGCATGTGGTGAAGGAGAGTTGGTGGAGGGTATATGCTGTAGTGAATGATTGGCAGAGAAGTCTAGTTTGGTGGAAGAAAAGGCCACAGGTGTGTTGATATATGTGCAGGTGAACACAGCCGCTTGCACATCCAATGGGAACATTTTGCATTTAATCTTTGTTGTGTTTGTTATTCTTTGTTTATTTATTTACCCCATTTGTACCCCACCTTTCTCACCCCGGAGAGGACTCAAGGCGGCTTATACACATATCAGGCATACATATAAAATAAAGCAAAAATTAAAGATTCATACAATAGCATCAAAAATTCTGATTAATTATTTAATTATTTAAATTATTAATTAAATTAAATTATTAATTAATTAAAAATTACACCATCCACGGGTCATAGTCTGAGGCCATTCTATGGTCATTTCATGAATATATATCTCCAACTTCTCCAGTATGATGGCGGAGAGGTAGCAGGGAACCTTACAGCAGCTTCCTACAGAAATGACTCTTGCTGGCTATTGCTGTTTATTACGGGACTTACCATTTACCATTTGTTCACCCTACAGCAGTCATAGTGAACAGTTCTTGGAATCTCTACTCAGTTACATTCTTTCTACGGCCTGATTTTGCTCATGTAAATTAGGAATTAAAATTGATGTCTCCTCTCATTGCAGCCACTTGCAGTGCTGAAGAGACAAGCCAATCCACAGGTTATCGGATAGAACCTGTGTGGTGATTCCATCATTACATTTGTTGCCAGTTTCCATCCCAATGAGACACAGGTAGTACAGACTAGTTTAAATCTGAAGCTGTACATCGAAAGACTGCTTGCTTCTTTAGGATGTTAGTGGTTGTGTTCCTCTACAAGAACCTCCAGGAGAAACTTTCTGCTCCTTTTTTCTATTTTAATTATCTGATTGACAGTGACCTGCTGGGACCACAGTTGAAGAGCCTCTGTAGACTTCTTATACCTCATCTAACTAATCACAAAATGTTCAGAAGAAATTGGTTGCCCAGAAAGTAAAGTACAGCTGTGTCCATCTCAGTTTTTTTTTATAAGCCTTAAAAATGAAGGCCATATAAAACATTTTTAGCACAAAATGAGATGAAGAGTCCACTTGGGTTTCTTACATATACACATTTAAATAGAAATATTTGAAATAATAAATTCCATTTGTTTTCAAGGAAGCGCACTTATGTTTATTAAAGGACCATTTTAAAGTATATTCCATAGTAGATGACGGACCGTAAGCACTCTTGTTTGTGTGTTCAAGAACCTGATGTGCTAAAAATCCATCCGTGTTTCATTTGTTGCTAATGAAGTCATTTCCAGTGTGACAAGATTTATCACTTGCAGTAAGAGCCAAATGAGGCTTCCTAGAACCTAACCTTCTTAGTGCAGAAACTAATAGCGTTCCCTCGTGATCCCACAAATGAGGAGTTCTGCTGTATTTGGATCTCAGCCAGCATTTTCATTGTGTCATTTGGCTGTAAGCTTGCATTTTTGGCTGGGTTCATTGGATAGGCACAACAAGCTCGCATTCCCTTGGGTTTGCTGTGTAGGCACATCAACTGAATAGGCAAACAGGAATTTTGCTGAGTCCCCAAGATTCATCCATTTCTCTGCTGCTTCCTACGTGTAAGAACTGGCACTAAATCCATTTCCTAGAGTAGACCTGCCTAACATATATGCTGACTTAAGCCCCCATTAACGCAGTGGGTGTATTTAGCCGCAACTAGAAGTTAGCCCTAAGGGCTGGCATCTTCAGTGGGCCTAGAGGCATTTCTGATCACCCACAGTACCTTCTCACGCATCAGTAGATGACCCATAAAACCCTTGTAAACAACTAGGAAATGCTTGGATGAAAGGATTTTCCCAATTTGCTACTTAAAATTCAGCACCAGTTTTGGGAAGATACAAAAATGGACCAGGAACTGCGTACTAGTCTTGTGTATTTGTATGGAATCACGGCCCGTTTCCATTTGTACCATTTGCAAGGCCCCGTTTCCATTTCCGTCCGCCACTTGTGGAAACGGGTGCCTATACAAATGGGCTTTTCCATCCAAGGTCTGAAAAAAACAAAGATTTGTTGGGCCTTGGGTGGCAAAACTACAGGGCCTGCCAGCCAGGGCTACAGCCAAGTGGGCCTGGCACGACCATAGGCCCTATGAGCCATCGAGCACTCGATGGCTCATAGACCCGGCTCGCAGGGCCAACAGCCGAGCGCTGAGCACCCATTGCTCTACTGTAGGCCCTGCGAGCCGGGCTTCCGAGCCGTCAAGCACTCGACGGCTTGTAGGCCTGGCTCACAGGGCCTATATTTGAGTGTTTGACTGCAGGCCCGGCAGGCAGGGCCTATGAGCTCCGAGCGCTCGATGGCTTGTAGGCCTGGCACGCAGGGTCTACAGTTGAGCACCAAGCGCTCAATGCTCGACTATAGGCCCTGCCAGCTGGGCCTACAAGACATCAAGCGCTCGACACTCATAGGTCCAGCTTGCAGGGCCTACAGCCAAGCACCGAAAATCAGCTGACCAAACAGCTACCGTTTCCCTTTTCCTTTTATTTCACTGCTTCTTTTGTTCTCAGGGTTGTACTGTTCCATGCCATCCAAATGGACGGAACAGTACAAAACCGAAAGAAACAAATGAAACAGGATTCGGGCCCTACTCTACTGCATACTTAGTTGTGTCACTCAGTGGGTGATTTTAGTCCAGTCTTCTCCCTACTTACTCACTACCTCATGGGAAATTATGTGAATACAGAAGAACCTATAATTTTTGGAAGAGATGTGATAGAACAACAAATGTAGAAATGCACCAGAGTTGTTAGCAGAACTCAAGTAATGAAATGATGGGGTGTATATTGCTCTTCAATGAAGTCAACCACAATTCCTCTGCTGATTTTCATGCAAGACAGATAAACTGCTTCCCCTACAGAGATGCACTGAATGGCTGGATACACTTTGATCCTACAGTACTGCTTATTCTGCCCAGGGCATTGACCGTTGCAAGTCCTATGGCAAAGCAGGTTTTTATAAACACTTCCAATAGCTAAACAGCTCTCTAGCTATTCATGGGCATGGTTTCCATTTTCTGCTGATGTAGAAACCTGGCATGTAATGGGGAAAAATTGGCCTCTTTGTGGCAACACTGTGCTTTAATTGTCCTATTCATTGCAAGTTCAGTGCTTTTAGTCACTGGTGGTGTTTTAAATTACACACAGTTAACAAAGCCTCTGTCAAGAAGTTACTTTTTACAGTCATTTTACACCTGTCAAGCATCCCCTTTCTTTTTCTGTCCATTTCTGACATTTTATAGCTACATCAGCACTGGGAAAATTGGGAAGAAGTTCTAGGGAAACACAGATTTTCATTTAGAGGTGGCTGGCACATGCCTGCAGTAAGCAATATAATAAAGCATGTATGTAATAAAAATTTTGATTCTTCTGTTTAGCAAGGGGGAGCAAGTAAATCTACTTCATCATCAACCCTCATTGTGTTGAAAAACATAATATTGGTAGATCATACGACAAATGTAAACTGTTAATTTACAACAAAGAGAACAAGGAAAAATTCATTGTTTTCTCTTGTTCTTTTTCTTGTAAATTAGTTGCAAGGTAGTTGTATAAAGTGCCATGTTCACAGATGGTGCTATGTAAAATTAATAATACAATCCAATGCCACAAAATCTGCAAGTTGTAGGTTTACCAAAAAGCTTGCATACCTTTGCATCATTATGTTCAGACCTAACAGAGATGTAGCTCTGAGAATGCCTATGTCCTCCTTACCCTGTGGTTTGTTTTTTTTTTACCGCATCAGGAGCGACTTGAGGAACTTCAAGTCGCTTCTGGTGTGAGAGAATTGACCGTCTGCAAGGACGTTGCCCAGGAGATGCCCAGATGTTTTGATGTTTCACCATCCTGTGGGAGGCTTCTCACATGTCCCCGAATGGGGAGCTAGAGCTGACAGACAGGAGCTCACCCCCCTGGGGTCTGAACTGTCGACCTTTTGGTCAGTAGTCCTGCCGGCACAAGGGATCGGGGGCTCCTTCTTTACCATGTGAAAGCCAAGAACCAAAGATGCACAGCATTGACTCAAATGAGTTTTGTACCTCTATTATACAGGTGAGGAAGTTGTAGCATGCTACAGGGTGCATATTGCCCCCCAAAACTGCTTTTGTGCCCCTAAATGGGAATAATTCTGGCACATTTTCCCTACCAGCCTTTTTAATTCCAGGGAGGCCTTAGAAATTGCCCATGATTTGGAGTATAGAATATTTTCAAAAAAGTTTCAGTCCTCTCAACTCTCCTAGTGAGCCTATGTAGCCGCAAACCCCTGACATTTGCCCTGAGTTCTGCATTTGTATTCAGAACTGGAGCAGGAATAATTCTCTTACACACACCATAAAGCCGAGTAGCTGCCAAAATAAGTACAAGGAAAAATAGAAGGATTAATTCCTTCACTTAAAGAATTCATTTATGCAAGATGTTCCTCCTCCCCCTAGATCAGTGATTCTCAACCTTTCAGTTCTCCAAGTGTTTGGGACTTCAGCTCCCAAAATTCCTAACAGCTGGTAAGCTGGGTGGGATTTCTGGGAGGTGAAGCCCAAAACATCTGAGGACAAGAGGTTGAGAACCACTGCCCTAAATAATTGTTTTGTTATCTCCAAATTCAAGGAAGAGAGGCAGTTTCTGAGTCTTGGTGAGATTTATTGATCAGTAGTCCGTTACACTAGCAAGGAAGGGTTAGGTGCCAGCATCCACTCATCTTCAATCACTAGGGACAGCTGAGTACAGCACTAAATTGAATGTGTCCTATCCTGATACCTCCCTGAAACTGCACTACAATAGCTGCTTATGTAGCTTGTACTGAGTTGAACTACATGTGCTTATTTAGAGATATATGCCCATTTAAACATTACTAGAAGAACAACTGACCTGCAGTACAGTGCTTAAGCTGCTCTCTGGATGTTTTTAATCTTACAGAGTTGGACTCTACAGCTGTCCCTCCACATTTGCTTGTTTATTTTTTGTAGATTTGATTAATGTGTTCTCCAGAAATCTCTAGATTCTCCAGCATGACTCTATGGTCAATGTCTCGTTCTCATTCTATGGTTGAATATGAGTTGTGCCAGAGGACCTACAGATTTCTATAAAGAATACTACTCTAGCCACTTGTAGGTCTTCTAGTGTCATTCTATGGTTGATTTCTGGTGGACGTTGACTGTAGTGTCATGCTGGAGGACCCAGAGATTCCTAGAGCACTTTAACAAATTGTGAGTTTTTTATTCACTTTTATGGGGGTCCTGCACCCTTAACCTTCTTAAAAGTGGGGCGGGGTGCTACTGTATAGACTTACCAAAAGAGCTTTATGGAAGTGGTCACACCATGGTCAAAACAATACAATTTCCTCCCCTATTTCTCATTCTTATTGGACTCTAGAACAAGCATGGACAAACGTTGACTTTCCAGGTGTTTTGGACCTCAACACCCACAATTCCTAACAGCCGGTAAACTGACTGGGATTTCTGGGAGTTGAAGTCCAAAACACCTGGAGGGCCAAAGTTTGCCCATGTCTGCTCTAGAACCTAACCATGCATTATGTGAATTGATCCTTTTAGAAGCCCTAATCTCCTTCCATTTGTTCCTTAGGCCTCACTCTGCATCCAAGTTTAGTAAACCAGCAGTTAGTTTCATGCACTTAGAGTAGTAAGATTCCCACTCCCATAAGCCCAGTCCATAGGGCTGGTGGACAGCAGGAGTGCTCCGACAACATTTTCATGGGCCATCTCTAGCACAACAGGCATAAAAAAACTTCATTCTGAACAGTTACAATCAAGGGTTGTTGTGTGTTTTCCGGGCTGTATGGCCATGTTCCAGAAGTATTCTATCCTGACATTTGGCCCAAATCTATGGCAGGCATCCTCAGAGGTTGTGAGGAACATGGCCATACAGCCTGGAAAACACACAGCAACCCTGTGATTTCGGCCATGAAAGCCTTCAACAACACATAGTTACAATCAAGTCAGTTAAAATCTATATATACACTTACACAAAATAAGGAAATCTGGTATTCTTTCTCAATTACTTCAATTTTAAGAAATATTATTACACCTCCAGCCTGGCTAAAGTAGTTTGTTTTACAATATAAATGGAATCATCCAACATATTCCTTGGCTGTGTTCCCTTGAATATCGGAACAGGCTACACAAGGGTAGCGAAGGTCCCCGCAGAACGACTACTTCCTGGACTTTTATAGGCCTTGGGACGCTCACCTTCCCTGTAGGTTCTGTCGAGATCGTGCTGCATCTTGGCCTCCTGCCTCTTAAACTCCCGCACACTCCGAATGGTCAAAGCACAGACCACGGTGCTTGCAAAATACAAGCAGGAGGCCACGAGGCCAAAGAGAGCCACAGAGGCATCTCCACCCTGCACGCTGCAGTTCATGGAAGTGTAGCCCCTTCTCATATACAGTCTCTCCCGCCGTCGGCACACATCCGTCGCGTTAACTTGTATGACGACGTGAAGGTAAAGTCCAACAGCCGCAATGTACCCAAGGCAGGCAAGGATGTCGAAGACGAACTCTGAACCCAGCAGTAATAGTGAGAGGCGGTAAATAGGCTTCCCTCCACCGATGAGGAAGAGAAGGGTGAGGCACATCATGGTTAGGCTAAAGGCCACCCCTCCGTACACACAAGGAGCTCTCATCTGGCTGTACTGCATATCCAGGTCCCGTACTTCTTGGAGTTCGGTTCCTTCAAATGGACTATAGGCTGAATCGAGGCTGAAAGAGCCCAAACCAGCCATTGCAGAGAAACCTGAAAGACTTGCTTGGGCTGCTCCTATGCAGACCAGCACTAAAATGTTGACTATCACTTCAACAAACTGCAAGATACCTGCAGGAAGGAAGGGAAAAAGACAAAGCAAAATGAATATTTGCATATCTACTTGGCTGCTTTCAGTTTCTGGAAATGCTCCTGGAAATAAATTACTCAAAATAGCATAGCACTATCATATAGGAACCTAAAACCTGAAGTGTATCTTGTAGTGCCGGGATAACGGAAGCATGGCCCTCGGGATACTGTTGGACTGCAGTTCCCATCAACCTAAACCTGATGGGAAGTGTGGTTTACCATATGAAGGGCTAGATATTTCTTATTGCTGCTGGGGGTGTTAACAGAAGAGCAAATGTCTTTGGACAGGCTCATTTTTATACTTATGCCCAACTCACTGCATAACAAAATGTATTCTTGGCTTAACTGCTTTTAGATTAAGGTTACATCTGAGGCCCCCTGGAGCCTCCGGTGGCGCAGTGTGTTAAAGCACTGAGCTGCTGAACTTGCAGACCGAAAGGTCCCAGGTTCAAATCCGGGAGCGGAGTGAGCGCCCGCTTGTTAGCTCCAGGAACCTAGCAGTTCGAAAACATGCAAATGTGAGTAGATCAATAAGTACCGCTCCGGCGGGAAGGTAACGGCGCTTCAATGCAGTCATGCCGGCCACATGACCTTGGAGGTGTCTACGGGCAACGCCGACTCTTCGGCTTAGAAATGGAGATGAGCACCAACCCCCAGAATCGGACACAACTGGACTTAATGTCAGCGGAAACCTTTACCTTTACTACTGAGGCCCCTTCCACACAGCTGAACAAAATCCCACATTATCTGCTTTGAACTAAGTTATATGGCAGTGTGAACTCAGATAACCCACTTCAAACCAGATATTGTGGGATTTTCTGCCTTGATATTCTGGGATATACGGCTGTGTGGAAGGGTGCTTAATGCTTTCTTGCTTTTTAAAATGGCTACACAGAAAAAGTTGATCACTGTTGCTGCTGGACTTGCTGACCGAAAGGTTGGCGGTTCCAATCTGGGGAGTGAGGTGAGCTCCCGCTGTTAGCCCCAGCTTCTATCAACACAGCAGTTTGAAAATATGCAAATGTGAGTAGATGACCAGTTACCGCTCTGGTGGGAAGATAACGGCACTCCATGCAGTCATGGGCTTGGAGGCGTCTACGGAGAACACGGGATCTTCGGTTTAGAAATGGAGATGAGCACCAACCCCCAGAATTGAACACGACTAGACTTAATGTCAGGGGAAAACTTTTACTTATCAGTAAACAATCTTGTTACTTTAAAAGAAGTCTGCTTGCATCACTATCTGTGGAAAACATCTAATAGAAACAAAATATCTACGTGCCCAGCGATCATCCATTACAAAATAAACTGTGCTATCTGTTTAGTTTGTGATCCTAACAGGTCATAATCGATACCCCAATGGGCTGTGATCTTAACAGGTCCGATTCAGTCATTTCCCAATATCCTGCATCTCTCAGGTTTAATTCTGTCCCATAGGATTGTTGTGAGCATATAGTGGGGGGAAGGCTCTTGTGGACCCCTCTTTTGAGCTCACTGGAGAAATGCAGAACACAATGGACAAGAGTTCTATATAAGAACGGAGTATGATTTCATTATTAAGGGAGAATGAGTCAAGGAGTCCAAATTCTATAAAACTGAGAATTGTTTTCCTTTGCTACTCCCTTGAGGAAAGACAAGACAGGGGGCAATGGCTGTTTAAGCGCTTGACACAGCTTATAGGCTTTAACACTGTCAAGAAAGCTTTGCAATTGGGTATTTGGGAAGCCGCTTACAATCTTCTCCCACAGGATTGCGATGTCTTGTGATGAAACAGCTGCAATGATCAGACGGCCCCAAGGAGGACCTCCTGAAATCATTTAAGTGTATCTTACAAAAGTATGTTGGTGGAGATAATTAGCACTGCCAAGGAGATTGAATCAGAGCCCCTTGGGAATCCAAACAAAGCCAGCCCTCATGGCCCAAATGTGAAGCCACTTTCCTCTCTTTTCTTTCTTTCACCAAACATTGCTCTAACAGGCTTGAGCACATTTGACCTACATTATTTTGAATAACGTTCAGAATAGTTATTTTTGGACTGCTGTGCCAAAAAAGAATAATTGAGTTCTATTGTCAGTTCAGAGGAGCAGGGTAGGGAGATCCTATAGATAGGTACCTTGAATTTTACACAGAAGAAGGCACCCTGAGGAAAAAGCGAAGGCTTGATCAAAAGCCAAGAACCTCTACCATTCTCACTACAGTGAATCACTCCACTAAACAAGGGAAGCTCTTAGCTAATCTTTTGAATGTTGGAAGCCGGCTTTCAATCCTTTCTACAGCTTGAAAAAAAAGAAGGAACTGGATGACTCCAGGCTAAATCAGCAGCCAGCACACAGTGCAGAAAAGAAAAAGGAGGGGGAAGGAAAAGCCTATGCTTATAGACTTGCCTTATGGAAAGCAGGTCACACTTATTGCTAGATGATTTTCTATGGGCAGGAAACCACAATGGCTGGTTCTAAAAATACTATTCAGAATTACCCCTCAATATTTAACCAACTAAATCTTCTTTATAGCAATATCAGTTTTTTAAGAACTCTCAGGCAATTATGCTGATCATAAAACATCTTCAGTTAGCCACTAGGAGGCAGGTTACAACTACAGTAGAGTCTCACTTATCCAACGTAAACAGCCGGCAGAATGTTGGCTAAGCGAATATGTTGGATAATAAGGAGGGGTTAAGGAAAAGACTATTAAACATCAAATTAGGTTATGATTTTACAAATTAAGCACCAAAACATCATGTTATACAACAAATTTGACAGAAAAATTAGTTCAATACACAGTAATGCTATGTAGTAATTGTTACGGGTTTGTTGAAAAACAAACTGCGTGCAGTCCTGTCCAGACTTATCCAGTCCTTTGTTGTATCCACAATGAGCAAAAGAAAAACAAGCCACGAAAATGGAAGAGAAAATCAAAATTTACTCTTAAGTAGCAGTCAAAAATCATAATAAAACTTCCAGCAACAAAAACTCACATAGTCTCTTGCATTAAATTCATGCAACTTCATAGTAGGCTCTCAGTAAGTCCCCCAGTAAGTCCCCAAAAGACATTACAAACAATCCCAGATATACCCCATTCAGGGAGTGGCTCAAGCCTGTTAGCCCTGATTGTTCCAATTACTCAACCATGAGTTGTAATTGACCAGGTGTTTTTCTCTTAACACACACTTACACAAGTAGTGATCCCACAGAAACTTAGTCACATACATGCATATACAGTAATAGTAATTACTGTATTTACGAATTTAGCACCAAAGAATCATGATGTATTGAAAACATTGACTACAAAAATGTGTTGGATAATCCAGAACGTTGGATAAGCAAATGTTGGATAAGTGAGACTCTACTGTAGTTATCATCTACTGTACTATGGCAGCATCTACACCAGTGGTTCACAACCTGTGGGCCATGGCCCAGCAGTGGGTCGCGAGAACAAAAATCTGGTCCCTGAACCTCCTTCCTCTTTATCTATTTTATTTTATTAATTGTATTTCCACTCCTTTCTGCAGAGCTGACCATTGCACTGGTTAGACCACATCAGCTCTAGATTATTAAATACGGTTTTCTGCAGGCGAGCAGATGGCCACTAGTGGATGACATATGTTCTGTATCAGAAACTAAGGCTGATGTGGTCTAATACAATTTTCTGAATCAGCACCCCAAACAACCAAACCGAATCTAAAGTTGACCAAAAACTGATTCATAACCTTTTTGGTACTAATGTTGGCGAGTGGTCCCTGGTCAAAGTGGTCCCTGGTCAAAAAAAAGTTGGGAACCACTGATCTACACTGTCGAATTAATGCAGTTTGACCCCCCCCCCCCCTTTAACTGCCATGCCACAATGCTATGCTGTATCATTAAACTACAAATACCAGGACTGCATAGCATTGAGCCTTGGCCATTAAAGTGGGGTCAAACTACTTTAATTTTGCACCCTAAGTTAACAATTTCAAACCAAACCTTAATCCTAGCATTCTCACCCAGAAACTCTGAACTAGTAGCTATACCTCTCCCCTTCTCTGTATTTTCTTCTTCTGTGTACAAAAGCTGCAAAACCAGTCTTTTATTTACTGGCCGTTCCTAAGAGAGGGCAGTAAAATGCTTTGTTTGTTGTGTAACTTCCTGCATCATCTACCTACTCTCTTCTGCTTTGCAATCTTTAAATTGGAATGGTGAGAACCAGATCATTTTCTCCTGCAATTGGCTTGGCTAGGTTTTGTTTTTTGAGAGACCCAATAAATCTGATTCTGAGAAGGTAGATTTTTGTCCTCTTGTGCAGAACTATTTATCCCTTGTATATCCTTCCAGTTCCTATAATAAGCTCTCAACATACTGTATTTCATGGACTCAGGAAATGGGAAAGATGTGATTTTGGCAGAAGCTGGGCTCAAATTAGTACCACCGACTCTGAAGATACCATTCCCTGATCATAGAACAGGTTTACAAGTCTAAAGAAAATAGATAGGCTACAAAAGCACCAAAATGCCCAGATGATCAATGAAGACTGGTAGCTCCTTATTTCAATCCTAGTAACTTCAGAAGGAATCAAGGAACCTTTCCCATTAATAGAATCATAGAGTTGGAAGAGACCTTATGGACTATCCAGTCCAACCCGCTGCCAAGAAGCAGGAGAATCACATTCAAAGCACTCCGGACATATGGCCATCCACCCATGCTTAAAAGCCTCCAAAAAAAGAGCCTCCATCACACTCCGGGGCAGAGAGTTCCACTGGCGAACAGCTGAACAATTCATGTCAACAGGTCTTGTATGTGACCTGCTTCTGATTTACGGTAACTGGGGATGGTTCTTCTATTAGTATTTGCCATACAGTAAGTGTCAACAAGGGAAAGAATTTTCTCACTTGCCTCACCCCAATCATAAAATGTTTTATAGTCTTTACAACTTCTTTGAGTTGGTAGTGTGATTTAGAGTTTTAAATTGTAGAATTGTAATTCATTGTTTCAACTGAATTTATATACCCCCACCATGGTAGCTGCAGGGATGAGGGGCAATTTTATAGTTTCCCAAAATAATAAATGAATAATTAGCATAAGGCTCTTTCCAACAGCACTAAGGTGGCAGGAGATTGCAATATATACTGCTGTAGTTCTAAGAGGGGCTTTTAAAAAAATTCAAAGACATTTCAATTGGGTTGCTGAGAGGTTTCCGGGCTGTATGGCCGTGTTCCAGCAGCATTCTCTCCTGACGTTTTGCCCACACCCATAGCAGACATCCTCAGAGGTGTGAGGTCTGTTGTAAACTAGGAAAGTGGAGTTTATATATTTGTGGAAGGTCCAGGTTGGGAGAAAGAACTCTTGTCCAGGGGTAGAGAAAGGTGGGATATAAATATGGTAAATAAAAAAAATAAATTGGCCACCTTGAACAAATGGAACAAACAACTGACAAAAGCAGGAGAAACCCAAGGATGTATTATTACAAGAACTGATGATCTAGACCAGGGGTGTCAAACTCATTTTCATCGAGGGCCACGTCAGCCTTATGGTTGCCTTCAAAGGTCAGTTGGAAAATCTGTGGATACAGAGGGCCAACTATAGGTTTTTTACATAGTGGTCAATACTCTTTATATTTTATCCAATTTGGGTCCCCGAATGTTATTGAACAAAAACTCCCATCACTTTTTATTACCAGCCAAGCCAACAGGAAGTAATGGGAATTGAAACCCAACAGCACTTGTGGCTCTGAGGCTGGGGAAAGGTTAAAGGACTTTTTAATGTCAGACATATCCACAAGCCTTGTATCTCAATTCAGGCCCCACTGTCCTGATTAAACAGAACATACTGCAGCTTTCCAGATGTTACTGTATCACAGCTCCCATCAGCTTTAGCCATGTTGTCTAATGATAAGGAATACAGCAGTTGTAGTCCAGCATCTGGAAGGCCACATACAATACCATGGCGGGCCAGATTTGGACCGGAGTTTGACAGATGCCCTAGGCCAACGGTTCTCAAACTTCCAAATGCCGCGATCCCTTAATACAGTTCCTCACATTGTAGTGACTCCCAACTATAAAATTATTTTCATTGCTACTTCCTAACTGTCATTTTGCTACTGTTATGAATCGTAATGTAAATATCTGATATGCAGGATGCATTTTCATTCACTGTACCAAATTTGGCACAAATACCTAATATGCGCAAATTTGAACACTGGTGGGGTGGGGATTGATTTTGTCATTTGGAAGTTGTAGTTGCTGGGATTTATAGTTCACCTACAATCAAAGAGCCCCTTGAACCCCACCAATGATAGAATTGGGCCAAACTTGGCACTCAGAACTCCCATGACCAACAGAAAATAGTGGAAGTGTTTGGTAGGCTATTGACCTTGAGTTTAGGAGTTGTAGTTCACCTACATCCAGAGAGTACTGTGGACTCAAACAATGATAGATCTGTACCAAACTTGGCACAAATACTCAGTATGTCCAAATATGAACACTGGTGGAGTTTGGGGAAAATAGACTTGGCCATTTGGGAGTTGTAGTTTCTAGGGTTTATAGTTCACCTACAATCAAAGAGCTGCTTGAACCCCACCAATGATAGAACTGGGCCAAAGGCCAGGCAAAGAGATCTTCAGCATTCTCTGCCAAAGGGGTTACCGAAGACCATCTGAAATATGTGTTTTCTGATGGTCTTCAACAACCACTCTGAAGCCCCCTCGCGACCCCCCAGGGGCCCCGACCCCCAGGTTGAGAAACACTGCCCTAGGCTAATCTGGAAGAGCCATAAATCTCAAAGGATCAGCTGTTTTGCTGCATAGATGTCCAACACACTGACAACTGACACAAAGGAATATGGGGATACAACACACTGATGCTGGCTTCCCCGACTATTCTTGAAAACAATATAGGACTTCAACTTTACTTGTAATTGTTCCACTATTAAGGAGGTTCAGCTGGAGGCTAAGCATGCCATTCATTCACAGAGTGATTTCTATCAGTAACGAAACACTTCCCTGATTCAGATGGGATTGACAATGATGCTGTCTGTTGGAAGTGCGTGACTAGATGAGCAAGGAATCCGGAGACTTCTAAAGGAAAATTCCATAGAATCTTTGTGCTGGAGCTCTGGTCCTGAGGAAGATGACTCAAGGAGCAGTCACTGAACAAAAGGCTTATTTAAAACTTGCATTTTCTTTGGCTAATGTGCAAATTTGAAGATGGTATCTCCGGACAGGGTGCTTCTTTTCAGGTTCATGGTGATGGATCTGTCCATGGACAGCAGCTGTAGATTGACAAGGTCTTTAGCCTTCTCTGCCAAAGAATGCTAGTGCCTCATCAAACTACATGTCCCAAGATTTCATACCACTGAGCCATCGCATTGAAAGTGGGGTTGCACTGCATTCGTTGGACAGCGTAAATTCACCCCGATGCTGGATCTATACTGGCATATAATCCAGTTTCTGATCCCAGATTACACAATGTAACAAAATATGAAAAAATATGTTTCTGATTTCAAAGCGTTATATTCTGTTTAATTGTGCAGTACTTATTTTGAAAGTAGTTGTTATCCTCCAGAAACTTTGTTTTTGCCATAAATTATGCTGAAGTGATTGAGACTCTATCATATATCTATTGGAAAACTAGAACAAAATGTGCTGCAGGATGTCCCGCAAAAACAAAGTTTTTGCAGTTTGATAAACTTTGTCCATGTTTTTATGATAGAACCAGTTAGGAAATGACATAAAACTAAGGAACAAAAATTGTGTTACATTGTGCTATATGGCAGTGTGGACTCATACAATCCAGTTCAAAGCCAACAATCTGCGACCACATATTAGATAAGATAGGGTACTTCTTGAAGTCCAGTTCAGGACAGATTTAATTCAGGTCAGTATTAATATCAGCAAACCTCCCTATTTCACATACTCTGTTATTCCCCTTAAGTGAGAGTGTTTTTTTCTTCTTTATTTTAAGGCTAAGTAAAAAAGCAGTTATGAAAAAATAAAGAAAAATAAAGGAATGTAGTCAGAATCGCCAGCGGTGAAGCATCACCAGAGATGTAGTCTCATCACAGCTACAGAGTCAAAATTTGTCCACCACCTTTGTCCTAAAAAACTAGCTCCTTTCACCCATGGTACAGATTGTTCTAGCTCATGACAAAAGATGAGGACCTTCTTCTCAGTACAGCATGTCTTCTCCTTCAATTCATTTAAGATTTTGATTAAATATCTGAGAGCACAGTGGTGGGGGGGGGAGTAGTTCTCCAGACACACATGAATTTCTACGAGTTTATTAATGCATAAGCACACCCCAGGGGAGAAAAAGAAATCACTTTATAGCTGTTCCCTAATTTTATTTGCTGATGGAATTCAATTTCGCTCCTTGCTAATTTGCAGATGGCAAGTGCCCTTGTTGAAGCAAACGGATAACACTAGAGATAGAGAACATACATACTTGAGGTGAGAGCTGAAGTTAGATGTTTCCTGGAACAATTGTTCCAATGATTTTCTCAAATACAACACAGATACAGCAAAACTGTTATGGGTCTACTCCAGGCATGGGCAAACTTTTTTGCCTAGGGGCCACATTGAGGGCTCGGCCAGAAGGGTTGGGCTGGGAGGGAGGGGGCAGGAGGGGGCAAGGCAGGGACTGGGTGATCCTCAGGTTGTCTTCCCAGCATAAGGACAGGGTGAGTGGCCCCATCTTTATGCTGGGAGGAAGGCGGAACATGCGGGGACTGCCTCAATCCTCCTCTCCTGATCCTCCTTGGACCGTCCTCTTGGCATTATGCCAGGGGGAGGGTGAGACAGGCGATGGCCGAGAGTGCTCCAGAGGGCTCTCAGTCACCACATACCTTCCTTGCGCTGTCCTCCTGGCATAAGGATGGGGCCACTCGCCCCGTCCTTATGCCGGTTGGAGGGCAAGACAAGCGGTGGCTGAGAGCGCACCAGAGGGCTCTCAGCTGCTGTGTGCCTTCCTCCCCCGTCTTTTTGGCATTAGGACATGGCATGCCACCATGTCCTTATGTCAAGAGGACAGGGAAAATTAAGAGGGCCTGAGGTAATCGTCTAGAGGGCTGCATCCGGCCCCCGGGCCTTAGTTTACCCATGCTTGATCTACTCAGATATAAGATATATTGGACTACTACCAGGTGAGTAGGTAAAGGTAAAGGTTTCCCCTGACATTAAGTCCAGTCATGTCTGACTCCAGGGGTTGGTGCTCATCTCCATTTTTAAGCCGAAGAGCCGGCGTTGTCCGTAGACACCTCCAAGGTCATGTGGCCGGCATGACTGCATGGAGTGCCGTTACCTTCCCGCCAGAGCGGTACCTATTGATCTACTCACATTGGCATGTTTTCGAACTGCTAGGTTGGCAGAAGCTGGAGCTAACAGCGGTTGCTCACGCCGCGCCCGGGGTTTGAACCTGGGACCTTTCGGTCTGCAAGTTCAGCAGCTCAGTGCTTTAACACACTTCGCCACCGGGGCTCCAGGTGAGTAGAAGATAGGAAACCACTACAACAGTGGTTCCTAACAGCTGGTAAACTGGATGAGATTTCTGAGTTGTAGGCCAATGATCCTGGGGATCCACAGGTTGAGAACTACTGCACTACAGGATTAGAGCCAAAATCCTTGGACATCATTTCTGAAATATGAGAAATGAATTGAATTTGTTGAAAGAGTTTGGAAATGTTTGGCCCTCTGAAACTCCCTCATCAGACTGCCCCTAACCACGCTGGGTGTAGGACTCTAGAAAGTGTCATCTCAAACATTACTTTTCCTAGCCCTTTAGTCATAGTACTACTTTACATTGTTTTTTATTGTCTAATTGTTAAAATGGTTGATTGTTTTATTATAGTGGCCTATGTGCTGATCTATCTTGTGTTACTTTTGATGGTGTAATTCGTTATGTTATTAATTGGATTGTTTATTTATTATGTTTATGTCTGTAAGCTGCTTGTTGGGAGATGAGGTGGGGTACAAATAAAGTTGTTGTTGTGGTTGTGATTGTTGTTGTTATGTTGTTGTTGTTATTATTATTATTATTATTATTATTATTATTAGAAACACAACAAGATGAGTCCACAGCAGACACTCTGCTGGCTGTTGTACTGGATCACACGCCGGACACTTCCCAAGTGTCTAGGGCTGTGTGATGTATCAGCGAATAATGCATGCAGATCCCACTAAGGTGGCCTTCTGCAGCTGGCAGATGGTAATTTTGTCAGTTCCGATTGTGTTCAAGTGCAGACGAAGGTCTATAGGCACTGCACCCAGTGAGCCGATCACCGCTGGGATCACCTTGACTGGCTTGTGCCACAGTCTTTGCAATTCAATCTTTAAATCCCTATATTGTGCCAGCTTTTCTAGTTGTTTCTCCTCAATCCTGCTGTCACCTGGGATTGCAACATTGACAATCCATACTTTGTTTTTTATATTATTATTATTATTATTATTATTATTATTATTATTATTATTATTATTATTATTATTATTATTATTACAGTCTTCCCAGTAAGGACCTCATCTCATTGAGGTCCAAAATGTGGGTGACAGTGGGAGGATTTGCCAGGGAAGCCATCGCCCCACGGCCTGCACCCTGCATTGTCAGTATAGCCACTTTCCTTATCACACGAGGGAAACCATCACCGCCCGGCTTCCCTCCCTCCCACACACACACTTACTCTGTTCTAATAAATGAAAACATGGGAATCCTCCTGTGTTCTTAGGGCTCTGACCTAAGACACCTCCAGGGCAGAGCCCCGCCAGAAGTATCTCTCTGGGCAGCCTCCATCCTGGAAGTGTCCTAGGACAAAGCCAAAGCCCAATGTGATGAGTTCCTAAGAAAACTATCCAATACTTTATCTCAACAGTTGGTAAACAAGAGGTGAGATAACACAATCCTCCAAAGGTTGCTGGACTGCAAACATATTCTATGATGAGGAATGCTGGCAGTTTTAGTCCTATTAGATTTTATGGAAGCACTAGGGGAAACTGGTGAGAATCAGTTGTTAGATCTGCTGTTGAAGGCTTTCATGGCCAGAATCACTGGGTTGCTGTGAGTTTTCTGGGCTGTATGTTCCAGAAGCATTACTCCTGAAGTTTCACCCACATCTATGACAGGCATCCTCAGAGGTTGTGAAGTCTGTTGGAAATCCTTTGTTGGGAGGTGTTAGCTGGCGCCGATTGTTTCCTGACTTGAATTCCCTGGCAGGAAGCACCCAGGCTTTGAAGCTGCAAGGCCATTCAATGCTAATCAAGGTGGCTAATTGCAACATTCACACTTGCCTCCAACAGACAAGAGTTCTTTCTCCCAACCTGGACATTCCATAGATATATAAACCCCACTTTCCTAATTTCCAACAGACCTCACAGCCTCTGAGGATGTCTGCCACAGATGTGGGTGAAACATTAGGAGAGAATGCTTCTGGAACAGCTAAAAAAAAACTCACAGCAACCTAGTTGTTAGATCATCGAGGAGGAAATGTTTCACAGTTTCCCAAAAAACAATACTCACAATGTCATCTTATACATTTTGATTCAAAATGAGGTTTTTGTTTTTACAAAAATCGATCCTAATTTGGGATTTATATCTCGCCAATATTTTAAAGTAAAGTCTAACACTTGAGCTTTTTCCCATACCTACAAGATACACTGAAAAGCTCTTTTTGCTTTTCTGTCAGAGGACTGAAATAGCCCTGTTTGTTCTTACCGCCCCCACCCCATAACACACTCAAATCTGTGCTCATTCTATCAGTAACTGCCTATTCAAGTAAACAATATTTAGACATGTGCTGGATTAAACTATTAATGATTGAGTTGAGTGTAGGTCTAGCTTTTCAGACATAAAAAACAATACACAAATTTACAAACATGCTGCTAGACTGAGGTGGCTCAAGTATACTGAAACACTGTGCAAGGTCTTATCAAATCCATAGGTCCATTTCTAATGTTTACCAGGCACATCATTTCTAGAAACATGTGTGTATATAACGTATGCTAACGTATGAAGACTCCCATAAATTTCATAGGGTTAGGTAAGGAAAACTCAAGACATGATTTTACAATCTGAAACATAGCAGTGTATTTGTTGTTGATCAGAGTTGCCCATCTAAATACCAAATAGGATTTACCCTGCTAAGTTTCCCAAATCAGATAGAATTTGGCACATTAAAGTATTTACATCCAACTCTAGAGATATATTTCTTTCTATAGGTTCAGAAAATATTTATCAGATATGATGGTTTCTTATATCTTGCTACAAATGCAATGTGTCACAAACACATCTCTGGAGGACACACCTCTCTTCAAAATATATATATGCTAATTTACAGGTGTAGCTGCATAGCTTTCTCCTCCTTGGTGTTGCCTCTTATCATCTACCCTTTGAAACTAGTTTGCTATGCCTAGTGATAGGTTTTTGTTTTTTTATTGAATACTATAATCATAATCATAACAGTAACACTTCACTTTCTTTAACATTTTTAACATTTGCCTTCCAAATCTTCCTATATTTTCCCCTCCCTCCCTCATTGGCTCTAGTTACTAGAAAGAACTAGCCAAATCCATAACTGTACGATGGCAGAAATATTTAAAACATTTACCCAAGCTGAATTTCATAATGGTCATATATGCTGGAGCAAAGAACTCTGATAATGTATGGAGTCATCTTCTTTCAATATTACAATTAGCCCTCACTTGCCCAAATTTGCAAAAAGACACATACATTCAGTAAGGGTTCCACTTACAGAAAAGGGCTCTGCCCAAAGTTCTGTGGGTCACTTCTTTCCCCGACGCCACAATTAGTAAAGGTAAAGGTTTTCCCTTGACATTAAGTCTAGTCGTGTCCGACTCTGTGGGTTGGTGCTCATCTCCATTTCTAAGCCAAAGAGCCGGCAAGGTCATGTGACCGGCATGACTGCATGGAGCCCTATTACCTTCCCGCCAGAGCAGTATCTATTTATCTACTCACATTTGCATGCTTTCGAACTGCTAGGTTGACAAAAGCTGGGGTTAATAGCGGGAGCTCACCCCGCTCCCCAGATTCGAACCACTGACCTTTCAATCATCAAGTTCAGCAGCACCTTATCTTTTGGAGGGCACACATGGAAAACATCAGGGACCAGAAAGTCCTCTTCTATCTCCTCACTTATACGTATCTAAATCTGAATCCAACAAAATTTGGGTGGATTTTCTTGTTGATTTAATGTTTGAATCATAATGTGATTAATATTCTCATGATAGTCTTCTTTTATTTTGATATCCTGGTGTTTTATATGAAAAGATCAATAGACCTAAGATAAGATAAGATATATAATACCGGTAATAGAAGTGTTGTGTGGTTTCCGGGCTATATAGCTGTGTTTTAGCAGAACTTTCTCCTAATATTTCGCCTGCATCTGTGGCTGGCTTCTTCAGAGGATCCAGAGAAGAAAATGCTGATAGAACACAGCCACGCAGCCCAGAAACCATGCAATACCCCAGTGAATCCGTCTGTGAAAGCTTTCAACAACATATAATAATAAACTTGCAATTCTGGGTTTTATGTCACGAACTGAAAGAGTTGTGAAAAGAAGTCACAAAATGTTAAAGGCACTACCACTGTGCTATAAACACTAAGTCCAGTTAAGCTTATTTCCAGGTAAAAAGGTCCAGATCTTGAGTATGTTATCTTGTTTACACAACACTTCACAGAATCAGCCAGGCAGCGGCCATGGAGTTGAGCGATCTGGGGAGTTGGTGTCCAGAAAGTAGTCACAATGGCAGGCAGATTCTGGGAGTTGCATTCTAACAAAATGACCTTTTCAAACTCCAGAAGCCAAAGCATTACAGTCTCAAAGTTGTGTTATGTTGTATGGTATGATACTGATCTCCGGAGACATTAAAAATCTATCACAGTTTTCAACTGCCTTCACCACCATTAGATAAGAGAGAGAGAAAAAGAAGATGTTCTACATTCATTTGAGAGAAAGAGGTCCAGTATCATGATTAACATCCTTTCATGAAGTATGCTGAAGTATTTAGCCTTAATGAGTTCTCCAAATAAAGGATTAAGCGGAAACTTGGATTCCTATGGGACCACTGATACATGTGTGAAAATCCTACACAATTTAAACCATTCAGTCACTACAAGATATGCTAAGGGATTGTTTGGATGTTGTTATCTACCAGAAGTGTTCCCATTTGTTTATAAAATGGTTTTGCTACAAGCTGTGAATTTAAATCACTTCACCTCTTTCTGTTCTTTGTTCTGCAGAAGAGTTCAGAGAAAACTGAAACTTTATTCTTCCCCTTCCTGTTCTACCTCCAACAAAAGAACAGTCTCAGGTGAAGGATGGGCTTTTCTTTCACAACCTAGTTAACAATGAAGTGGAGAAAAAGCACATTACCTCTTCTGGAGCACAGGTTTGAGCATTTCTCAGAAAAGGTCAACTTGGGAGGGTAAGGCTGGGGCAGGTAACGGGCATCTCCATGGGTTGCTGCTGGGTAGCGCTGGTAAGGCTCTGTGAAAACACTGGAAGAGCTTGAAGGTTCAGGTGTTGAGGACCTACAGGTAGAGGAAGATGGAAGTCGTGAGGCAGAGCAAGTAGAAGCCAGCATAGAGTAGTGGTTTAAACATTGGACAACTAGGCTGGATGGCCATCGGTTGGGGTTGTTTTGAATGTGATTTTCATGCTTCTTGGCACGGGGTTGGGCTGGATGGCCCACAAGGTATCTTCTAACTCTATGATTCTGCGACTCTGAGGACAAGGTGTTGAATCCCCACTCAGCCATGGAAACTCACTGGATGACCTTGGCCAAGTCCTACTGACTATGTAACATGATTTTTGTTCCTGGGTTATAAATAGCATTTCCTAATTGGTTCTACCATAAAAACATGGGAAAAGTTTATTAAACTACAAAAACTTTGTTTTTGTTGGACATCCTGTTTTGGACATTTTGTTATAGTTTTTCAATGACTATCTCATCAAGTCTCAACCAATTCAACATAGTTTGTGACAGCCTTAAAAACGAAGTTTCTGGAGTATAGCAATTACTTTCCAAGTAAGTACAGGAAGTAACACTTTCAAACCAGGAACATAATTTTCAAATTTTGTTACATAGTGTAATGCCACTTCTTGAGGCCAAAATACTGAGAGCAACTCACAATGAAAAGTTTTCAGCCTGTTCACATTCTTTGAGGAATTCTTTAAGTAAACAACTGGACATTCAACTTAAGTTCACCTTTATATCATTTATATATTTACTTTTCTTTATCATATGTATCCATTATTGTCTCATTTACTCCTGCCTCAACTTAGTGTGTTGCATACTACCTTTGTCAGATTAGTTATCTTCATCACAGGTCTCTGCTCTGTTCACAATATCTTCAACCACTACTGACCCTGATTGCTATATGGAAAACATAGAATCCAATAAAACTTTCCAGAATATTAGATACAGTAGAATCTCGCTTATCCAACATAAACAGGCCGGCAGAACGTTGGATAAGCGAAAATGTTGGATAATAAGGAGGGATTAAGGAAAATCCTATTAAACATCAAATTACAATATGATTTTACAAATTAAGCAGCAAAACATCATGTTTTACAACAAATCAATACATGGTAATGTTATGTAATAATTGCTGTATTTACGAATTTAGCACCAAAACATTGCAATGTATTGAAAACATTGACTACTAAAACATTGACTACTAGAAGGCAAACTGCGTTGGATAATACAGAACATTGGATAAGCAAAGGCTGGATAAGCAAGATTCTACTGTAACACATATCACACCAACTGATCTTGATCGTTGTGAATCAGATTTTTTTTAAAGGAGTAGGAACAGAAGTTCAATGAGTGGCCAATGCCAACATAATTGATGGAGTATAATAAAAGTTGTTAATATGGAGAGACAGACAAATAAACTAATAAGTGATATCTCTTACTCTCAAGGAGACCATGTGTTGGCTTCTGGACATCTGATGATAACATACTTTTAAAGGCCTAATGAGAACTGAAGTCCAGTCACACCTGTAGGTCCACAGAGGCCTTTGAAATCTGGACTACAACTCTCATAATTCCTTATCATTGTCTGTTAGTTCAGACTGATGGAGGCCATAGGCCAAAAACACTAAAGAGCAACCCCCAAGTAGCCATGCATCACTGGTCTCCCTAGAAAAAAAATCTAGCTTGCTTAGCAGTTGCCATTGCTACCACCAACACCTGTTAGCTTGCCAGATAGACAGCTACTGAACAAGTCAGCAGAAATTTCTTCTCCTCTTGTCCTTCACCCCACTTTTTTGTTGTTTTGCAGAAAGCTAGTCAAAGGGCAGGTTTAACAAGAGGTTAGCAATGATGAATGAGAGGAGCTGGTCCAGCGGTATCTTCACAACAAATCCTCCTCCATTCTCACAGCTTTGTCAGTTTTGTTTCATGTAAAGCATCCTTCAAAAATTTCCTTCCTAATCAGCAACATTTACGTCAGCCCAAGAAATCTCTGAGTCTTAATTTATGGTGAATCCTCTTCTACCACCCACAAGGTTCTCACACTCCTTGCTGCATCTTAATATTCATATAAACATTACATGCTGGCAAAGCATAATAATTGCATTTTCCTCCCTTAGAAGAATTATGTTCTTGTGCAGTTTTAGGATCTCATTTATAACACCAAAGTACAGTTTGGATATCTCTTGTCTGAAAACCTGAAACCAGAAGTATTTTGGATTTTTTCAGAATTCATGCACAAAAGTATAAGGTGCATATGAAACATAAGGAGTCTCCGGTAGCGCAGTGAGTTAAAACACCGAACTGTTGAACTTGCTAACCAAAAGGTCAGCGATTCGAATCCAGGGGGCGGGCTGAGTTTCCACTGTTAGGCCCAGCTTCTACCAACCTAGCAGTTCGAAAACTTGAACAAGTGAGTAGATCAATAGGAACCACTCCGGTGGGAAGGTAATGGCGCTCCATGCAGTCATGGCAGCCACATAACCTTGAAGGTGTCTACGTACAATGCCGGCTCTTTGGCTTAGAAATGGAGACGAGCATCAACCCCCAGAGTCTGACACTTAATGTCAGGGGAAAACCTTTACCTTTACCTTTATGAAGTATAAATGATTTTTATGTGTTTAGACTTGGTTCCTTGCTCTAAAATAGTGCATTATGTATGTATACAAAGAAATATCATGGAAATAGGACCCAAGTCTAAACACAAAATTCATTTATGTTTCATATCCACCTCATACGGATACCCAATATGTTTAATAATGTTGTGCATGAAACAGTTTGTGTACATTGAACCTTCATAAAGTAAAGGTGTCACTATCACATATTGGAATCAGGATAAGGGATGTTCAGCATGGTCCTTAGCAAGACATATTATTAAATACATATTAAGTACAAAAGAATAATCCAGGTCACAGTATTTCCCATTTCTATATCTGGCTGTAAAATCTGTACAGTGAAGAAGGCCGATGGGAAGAAAATCAACTCATTTGAGATGTGGTTCTGGAAAAATGTTCTATAGCTACTTCTAAAAGGACAAAAGAAAGAGCCTTAGAGCAATTCAAGCCCAAACTTTCATTTGAAGTCAAGATGACTAAATTGAGGCTATTGTACTTTGGTAATATCATGAAAAATCAGGGCCCACCAGAAAGGCCAATAATGTTTGGAAAAATAGAAGGCAGCAGGAAAAGTGGAAGGCCACATTGCAAATGGATAAGATTCCATCAAGGAAGCCATAGCCCTCGATTTGGAAGACCTGAGCAGAGTGTTAATGAATGGGGCTCTTGGCCCATAACAACAAAAATTGTGGTCCATTAAAAATCTTACTTGCATGGCCGAATACTACCATTATAAATAAATACATACATACATACATACATAAATACATAAATAATAATATTTTTTCTACCCCGCTACCATCTCCCCGAAGGGACTTGTGGCAGCTAATAAAGTACAGCAAAGTTCTACATATAGACAATACATAAATCTAAACGATAAAACCATAGAATTATAATCACACGCATGCATAATTACAATGTAAAACATTAAAATTAATAAAATGCAGTCATAGCTGTGGATAAAAACAAATTGTTTCAATTGACACAGCCCAGTGCCAACGTGATGCTCACAGTAACTCCTCGGACTAATCCTTAAAAACCTACATAAGATCAAACACTTGCTCAAAAAGCTATATTTTAAAGCTTGAATGGAAGGCTTGAAGCAAAAGGGCTAGCCTGATCTCTCTAGGGAGGGCATTCCAGAGCCGGGGCGCTACCACCGAGAAGACCTTCTCTCTTGTCCCCACCAACCATATTTGAAATGGTGGTGGGACTGAGAGAAGGGCCTCCCCAGCAGATCTCAATGCCTGTGCCAGTTCATAGAAGGAGATGCGGTTTCGAATATAGGCTAGACTCAAAGCATAGGGCTTTATAGGTAATCATCTGCATTTTGAATTGGACCCGGAAACTTGTTGGGAGCCAGTGGAGCTGCTTTAGGAGGGGCATGGTATGCTCTCTAAAGCTCACCATTAATGGGGCCTTCTTATTTTGTTCATTGCCTTTGGCCCTAATAAGATGTCTGCCTGGTTTGGGTTTTTTTTTTTATTTATTTACAAAGGAGAGAATATGGAATTGAATACCAACCTGTATCACTTTACAGTCTATAACCTTAGAATTAAAGCCTCAGCACCCTGGCTGACAACAATGCCATTCTTTCTAATTAGCAGAAATACTGTAATGCTACACAATAGAAAAATTTCTCAGGGCTGTAAGCACGGAGACAGCAGGGGTCCCATTTGGCCTGGATATCACCCAAAAGCTCAAGTGTGTGACAAAGAAAGTACATGTGTGAAAAAAATGTTAAAAAGAAAGTATATTCCAGTTTGGATTCTTTTGCTTGCCACTTTTGCCCTACACTATTATTAATTATTATTATTATTATTATTATTATTATTATTATTTGTTTACTTCATTTCTATCTGCTCTTCTCACCCCGCAGGGGACTCAGAGCGGCATACAACATACATTTAGGCAAAAATTCAATGCCACATTATACAAAGCAAATAAAACATAACAAAAAATCAATAGAACCAATCAACATATAAATACAATTTAAAACCATTAACATTAAGATATTAAAACATAAAAATATAAATATAGCATCTAGGTACACCTCCCCCCCCCCCCCAAATGATCTTAAGGTCTTCTTTGGCTCTCTTGGATGGATACTAGATAGAAGGAGAAGAACAATGATCATGACTTACCTGCCATTTGCTGCATATGGTGTTCGACTTCTCTCATCAATATATCTGTTAGTTCTGGGGTTCTCCTTGTGTCTGTAATCTCTATTTGGATGGGTCCGCTCTGAATAAGACATCTTCACTCTTGCTGAAACTGCCTGGCAATGAAACAAAACAGCTTGACTTACAAATCTTCCAGTTCAATTTATTTAATGACCAACAGTTGCAAAAACAAGGTTACACCTATTATACCACAAGGAAGATAAAAATACATATTAACTAGAATCTTAATTATATGCACAAAACTGCAACTTTATGGCTTGCAATGGAGAGGCAGGAGATGTTCTGGCATACAATTCCCATCCGCTTTAACCGGCATAACTATTGGCCAAAGGTTTCACAACTTTAGTGGGAATGAGAAGGAAGCCTGAAACATGCATTCAGCGCTAAACAATAAAAGCCAGAGAAGAGCTGATGACAAAAAGCAGAGAAAGCTCAAATGGAGGTGTTGCTGTTTGAAGCATCTCCAAAAAGGTTTACAGTTGACAAATTACCACATAGAACAGGGTTCCCCAAACTAAGGTCCTCCAAGGCCCCTGCACTAAATTTTAGATTTAGTCTCGTTGTTGCACCCCAGACCTGAAGCCACCTATGATCAGAGCATCACATGGGAGTCCGGAGTAAAGCAAACAATTAATTGTAAAATCACACAAAAGATATATAGTAAAAAGCAGGAATAAGGAAAGAAGGTGTAAAATCTTGGCAACTAATATTTTTAGACCCAGTCAATGCTATGGAATCCTGGGAGCTGTAGACTGACAAGGTTCTTTAGCCTTCTCTGCCAAAGAGTGCTAGTACCTTATCAAACTACAAGTCCCAAGATTTCATAGCATTGAGCCCTGGCAGTGAAAGTGGGGTCAAACTGCATTCGTTGGACAGCGTAAATGCATCCTGAGACTGGATTTACACTGGCATACACAGTAATTCAGTTTCTGATCGAAGATTACACAATGTAACAAAATTTGAAAAAAAATATGTTCCTGGTTTGAAAGTGTTATTTTCTGTTTAATTGTGTGTTCCTTACTATGAAAGTAAGGAAACTTTGTTTTTGTGGCTGCCACAAACTACGTTGAATCTAGTTCAAAGCAGACAATCTGGATTTATATAGCAGTGTAGAAGAGACCCTAGCTTTGATTGAAGTCTACTTTCTCAGATCTCATATTTGCATCCCTACATCTGCATTTCAGTAACAACAACAATAATAATAAAAACCTTCATTTCTACTCCACCACCATCTCCCAAATGAGACTCGGGGAGGCTTACAAAGCACTTGTAATAGAACAATGCATTCAGTGCAATAAATACAGATACATCAATATCAAAGGAAAACATAATTTACATCATCAATACATAAAACAATACCACAATAAAATCAATCAACCCTAAAATAGACCTTCGACAAAGTCCCCCATGACCTTCTTGCAAGCAAACTAGTCAAATATGGGCTAGGGAATACTACTATTAGGTGGATCTGTAATTGATTAAGCAACCAAAACCAAAGGGTGCTCACTAACAGTTCCTCTTCATCCTGGAAAGAAGTGACAAGTGGAATGTTGCAGGGCTCAACTCTGGGCCCAGTTATGTTCAACATTAATGGCTTGGATGAAGGTTTAGAGCATGTGCTTATCAAGTTTGCAGATGACACCAAATTAGGAGGGATAGCTATTAGCTAATACCCCAGAGGACAGAATCAGAATTCAAAATGACCTTAACAGATGAGAGAGCTGGGCCAAAACTAACAAAATTATTCTCAATGTGTTGTCGAAGGCTTCAACAAGGACAAATGCAAGATACTACACTTAGGCAGAAAAAATGAAATACAAAAATACAGAATGGGTGATAACTGGCTCGACAACAGTCTTTGTGAGAAAGATCTTGAGAGTCCTCGTGGACAAGAAGTTGAACATGAGCCAACATGTAATGCAGCAGCTAAAAAAGCCAATCCGATTTTGGCCTGCATCAAAAGGAGTATAGTGTCTAGATCAGTGGTTCTCAACCTGGGGTCCCCAGATGTTTTTGGCCTTCAGCTTCCAGAAATTCTAAGAGCTGATAAACTGGCTGGGATTTCTGGGAGTTGTAGGCCAAAAACATCTGGGGACCCCAGATTGAGAACCACTGGTCTAGATCCAGGGAAGTCATGCTACTCCTCTATTCTGCCTTGGTCAGACCACACCTGGAATACTGTGTCCAATTCTGGGCACTAAGTATTATGTTATTGTTATTTTTGGAACATCAATTGTGTTATCGTATGACAGGTTTATTGTTTATATGCAAAATATAAAGGTACAACTTATCTCTATCCTGAATAAATGTCCGTATTCATATAGATTTCAAATGGGAGACATCAATTTCATATAAATAAACACAATAGTCCAATATATTGACAGAATGTTTTGGTGTTTGGAACACATTCTTCAGGTAGTTGATAAGGAATACTACCCGGGATACCTTGTTGTAACCTTGGTCACCATGTAGAACTCTTCTCTGACACAACCACAATCTCGGATGCCACATATGGTACTTTAAGATACAGTAGAGTCTCACTTATCCAAGCTAAACGGGCCGGCAGAACCTTGGATAAGCGAATATCTTGGATAAAAAGGAGGGATTAAGGAAAAGCCTATTAAACATCAAATTAGGTTATGATTTTACAAATTAAGCACCAAAACATCATGTTATACAACAAATTTAACAGAAAAAGTAGTTCAATACACAGTAATGTTATGTTTAATTACTGTATTTATGAATTTAGCACCAAAATATCACGATATATTGAAAACATTGGCGACAAAAACGCATTGGATAATCCAGAACCTTGGTTAAGTGAGTCTTGGATAAGTGAGACTCTACTGTACCTATAAGTGACTTTTAAATTCATCAGACATATTCCGTCAATATATTGGACTATTGTGTTTATTTAGATTGATGTCTCCCATTTGAAATCTATATTAATATGGACATTTATTCAGGATAGATATAAGTTGTACAGTAGAGTCTCACTTATCCAACATAAACGGGCTGGCAGAACATTGGATAAGCAAATATGTTGGATAATAAAGAGGGATTAAGGAAAAACCTATTACACATCAAATTAGGTTATAATTTTACAAGTGAGACTCTACTGTATATCATTATTCCGGATAGAGATAAGTTGTACCTTTATATTTTGTATATAAACAATAAACCTGTCGTACGATAACACAATTGATGTTCCAAAAAATAACAAATAACATTATTTATTTATAGTATTTATATTCCGCCCTTCTCACCCCAAAGGGCACTCAGGGCGGATCACATTACACATATAAGGCAAACATTCAATGCCTTAACATAGAACAAAGACAGCGACAAACGTAGCTCCGAGCTGGCCTTGAACTCATGACCTCTTGGTCAGAGTGATTTGTTGCAGCTGGCTGCAGCTGACTGCTCACCAGCCTGCGCCATAGCCCGGACCTTTGTGTATCTTAGTTATATATATATATGTGTGTGTGTGTGTGTGTTCCAAATATATACAATTCTGGACACTGCAATTGAAGGGAGATGTTGACAAGCTGGAAAGTGTCCAGAGGAGGGTAACTAAAATGATCAAGGGTCTGGAAAACAAGTCCTATGAAGAGTGGCTTAAAGAACTGGGCATGTTTAGCCTGCAGAAGAGAAGGCTGAAAGGAGACCTGATGACAGCCTTGTATAAATGTGTGAGGGGAAGTCATAGGGAGGAGAGAGCAAGCCTGTTTTCTGCTGCCCTGGAGATCAGGACGCGGAACAATGGCTTCAAACTACAGGAAAGGAGATTCCACCTGAACATGAGGAGCTGTTCAGCAGTGGAACTCTCTGCTTTGGATTCTAATGGAAGCTCCTTCCTTGGAGGCTTTTAAACAGAGGCTGGATGGCCATCTGTCAGGAGTGCTTTGATTGTAATTTTCCTGCATGGGAGGGGGTTGGCCTAGATGGCCCATGTGGTCTCTTCCAACTCTATGATTCTACATGTTTACTCCCCTCTGGGGAATGATACTGCCCTGAATCCCCCAACCAGCAAAACGATTTCCTCCCTACTCCCCCCCCCCCCCCCAATTTCCTTGTTGTCACCTGCGAATGAAGAAGCGCCGAGTCTCAGGAATTTCCTGTCATGGCGCCAGTAGAGAGAGGAGGCCAAAACGCGGAGCCCAAACTCCCGCTTCCTCCTCCAAGAGGGCGAAGGCGCTTCCTTATCAGGAGAGCGGCTGAGGAGAAGGAAGGACAGACAGAAAGAAAACAACGAAGAGAGTGATTTCTCACAGGTAACAGGCTCCTGAGGGTCCCGCCCCACTCGGGTTTCGCTCCCAACCAGGAGGAGTGACCTGTTGAGCCTGCTGAAGCCATCCCGGGGCGGGGAAAGCGTGAGGGAGAGAGGAAGCCTCGCTCCCCGCCTCAGCTCCTCCAGGTGTTTGGACTTCAACTCCCAGGAGTCCCTGCCAAATTGGCCATTGATGGGGAATTCTGGGAGATAGAGTCCAAAACACTACTGAGAACTAATAACTAAGTGGGCCTGCTAAATTCAACCCAGAGCGACTCTCTTGGGGCGCTTTCTAGGAGCCCTTCCACACAGCCATATAACCCACAATATCAAGGCAGAAAATACCACAATATCTGCTTTGAACTAGGTTGTCTGAGTCCACATTGCTATATATTCCAGTTCAAAGCAGATAATGTGGGATTTTATTCAGCTGTGTGGAAGGGGCCCAAGAACTGTCTTATTCAGGCCCCTTCCACACAGCTGAATAAAATCCCACATTATCTGCTTTGAACTGGAATATATGGCAGCGTGGACTCAGATAACCCAGTTCAAAGCAGATATTGTGAGATTTTCTGCCTTGATATTCTGGAATATAGGGCTATGTGGAAGAGCCCTCATAGATATGAGGTAATACTATATAAATGTTTATGCTACCATTGTTTGTTTCTTATGCCCCTTCTATAAAAGGTAAAAGTTTCCCCTGACGTTAAGCCCAGTCATGTCTGACTCTGTGGGTTGGTGCTCATCTCCATTTCTAAGCCGAAGAGCCAGCATTGTCCATAGACACCTCCAAGGTCATGTGGCCGGCATGACTGCATGGAGCACCGTTACCTTCCCTACTCACATTTGCATGTTTTCGAACTGCTAGGTTGGCAGGAGCTGGGGCTAACAGCGGGCGCTCATTCAGCTCCCGGGATTGAACCTGGGACCTTTTGGTCCGCAAGTTCAGCAGCTCAGCGCTTTAACACACTGTGCCACCAGGGGCCCCTGTAGACTCAGATAACCCAGTTCAAAGTAGGTACAGTAGTCTCTCGCTTATCCAACACTCACTTATCCAACGTTCTGGATTATCCAACGCATTTTTGTAGTCAATGTTTTCAATACATCGTGATATTTTGGTGCTAAATTCGTAAATACAGTAATTACTACATAGTATTGAACTACTTTTTCTGTTAAATTTGTTGTATAACATGTTTTGGTGCTTAATTTGTAAAATCATAACCTAATTTGATGTTTAATAGGCTTTTCCTTAATCTCTCCTTATTATCAAACATATTTGCTTATCCAACGTTCTGCCGGCCCGTTTAAGTTGGATAAGCAAGACTACTGTATTGTGAGATTTTCTGCCTTGATATTCTGGGATATAGGGCTGTGTGGAAGATATGAGGTAATCTTCTTTCTATATATATAAAAGAGTGATGGCATCACGGCGACCCACAAAACAACAAAACTAAAGGCCCCCCAACCTCGAAATTTGACAACACAACCCATCATCCACGCCTCTAGGTTGATACAACAAAAAGAAAAGAAAAATAAAGTCCTAATTAGAGAGAGAGGAATAATTGCTTTTATCCAATTGCTGCCAGTTAGAAGGCTAAGCTCCTCCAACTTGGTCTCCTAGCAACCCAATTAAAAATAATAAAAAACACTAAAAAAATTAATACAATAAAATACTATAATAACAGAAAATAACTAAAAATAATACAAGAAAATAATAAAATATAATAAATAAAAATATAACTTACAATAAAATTAATAAAAAATGCAAATAAAGTCAAATAAAAATTACACAACAATTTTTAACCAATACCACCACCACCAGCTAGTACTCTATAAATGTTTATGCTACCAATGTCTGTCTTTTATGCCCTTTCCATACTGCCATATAATCCAGATGATCCACTGATTGAACTGAATTAATTATGTGAATCTACTGGCCTTTCTACACAGCCATATAACCCAGAATATAAAGGCAGATAATATATAATATCTGCTTTGAACTGGGTATCTGAGTCTACACTGCCATATAACCCAGGGCCCTTCCATACTATCCTTTATCCCAGAATCCGATCCCTGATTATCTGCTTTCAACTGAAATATGTGAGTACCTGTTGCCAGATAACCTGGGATAATTGATAACCGAAACCCCGGCTTTTAAATTAATTTAAAAACGCAGCGGAGAGTTCCGTAGATCACTCACCAAAGGAACGAAGCGGGACCGCAGCAGACTATTATTAAAAGACTTTTTTCTTTCTTCATTTTTCCCTTCCCTGATCTATGTAACAAAACCCTCCAATAAAAGTAGCATTTATTTTAACAATAACACTCTCTATCTGGTTATTTTGTGTCTTTCTCTGACTCCTTCCTCCGCATGCAATTTCTCTCTCTCTCCTGTCCCTCCGGCTGAGGTTTCTCCGCCATAGATTAATATGGCGGACGATACAAATCGGCTCATATCTCTATCAAAATTACCCCTAGAACGCTCCTCTTTTAGTCCTAACCCTTTCTAAGGCTCCTGACTCGAAGACAACCAGCGGAACCGAAATCGGTCCAGTTTTCGGCACCTCAACAGCTGACTGTCAAACGGGACCGACTGCCCTCCTCCAGCCTTATCCCGGACTTTCCTCTCCCCGCGGCCCGCGGAATGGTTTTAAGAGATCCCTAGCCCCTTTCTGTGGACTGGGGATGGGCGGATCGCTCTCTCGCTGGGGAAACATAGTTCTCCAAGAACCCTTACCCTATCTACAGCTGCCAGGGGGTGCCCGGACGGGTGCCCTCCACGTTTCATTCATACTTTCATAATTTTATGAAGGAGAACACTCTTCCCCAGACCTATCCCTGGACTTATGAAATCTTATACTTCCAAAGACTACAACCCACATGTGCCCCTTCCCATGCCATCTCTATGAATTCCTTATGAACTCTTTTTCCTCATGTATTTGTGAATTTTCATATTCTATGTACTTGGACACTCTCATGACTCACTGCTGTATGAACTTCTAATCGTTGGGCTAACTTCCTGAATTGTGAAATCATGCTGCTAGAACTCCACTTCTATATTGGGTTCCCCAGATGTTGTAAACTTCGTTCTTATCAAATGTTTTCAATTGTTTATATCATTCATGATTCCCCTTTATGCAATGTCACCCACCTTTATGGATTCTTCTTTATTTCCTTGAAATCTATCTATCTGCCTATATGTATTTGTACTCTTTGGGATCCCCGGAAAATATGTATTCTTCCCAGCAGGGTTTATGTTCCAACTATATTTTAATTTTCATTCTATTCCATATAATTGTCAAATCATGAAATCAAATGGGAAACATTATGACCCCAACGTGAACCTTAGCCCTATGACCCAAACCTCCCTTCCCAAAAAACAAAAGGATAATCTGCCACAGTTTAATCCAATCTCATTCCGATCGCATGGACAATATAGGGCTTGAGTCACCAAATTCCTAAAGGTGACTCGGCCCCAAGGCAAACATTGTCATATCCCAGGCCAGGACGCCTCAGGAAGGCACCCCTGTGGAGCCCGTCAATGACGGCTCATCACCACCCTTCTTCACTTCTCCCTGACACCATCTGTGAACGTGACAGGACCCCGGACATCCTTGATGGGTGCCATTAATTCCTTTAGAAATCGGCTGGGCCAGGATTAATCTGATATTTCCTGTCCTGTCACTTCATTGTTCCAATAACTCCCGCCTTCCCCTTCCCGATTGGCCCGGGTGGGGACAAAAAGCAGCTCCCTATTGGGCCAGCGGAGCAAGGCGGGAAACGAAAGCCCGCCTCGTTCAACCCTCTAGCCTATCCGCGATCAGATGGGCGGAGGAGCGGGGCGGGAAATTCAAAGGGCTGTCAGACCAAAATATTGTATAAATATGGCTTTATTTGAAACACATGTTACGCTAGTAGATTGAATGATCGCTATTAGCGTCCTTTTCAGCTGAATTGCTCAATAAAGACTCCTTGGCGGATTTTCCTTCACCTTTGGCGGACCTTCTTCATTTCAGGCTTCAGGTTGTATTGCGGCTTATATTCTCCTTTTGGCTTCGCCAAGGTCCGTTCCCTCAGGACCGGGTCGGGTCTCTACTTAAGGGCCCGATCCCCTAAAGTGCGGTCGACAACATAATCAGATAATCTGGGATCAGATCCTGGGTTAAGGGGGCAATGTGGAAGGGTCCCCAGTTGAAAGCATAATACAGTAGAGTCTCACTTATCCAACATTTGCTTATCCAACGTTCTGGATTATCCAATGCAATCTGCCTCCCTCCCGGATCCACAGCTGTTTCTCTAGGCAGCAAGGACTGAATTTTTTACGGATTTAATTTCCGACAATGTCGTTATTATAAATTCATTTTGTGCAATTCTATTTTTATTTGAAGTCAATTTGTTAGTCGCCAATATTTTTGTAGTCAATGTTTTCAATACATTGAAATGTTTTGGTGCTAAATTTGTAAATACAGTAATTACTACATAACATTACCATGTATTGAACTGCCTTTTCTGTTGATTTGTTGTAAAACATGATGTTTTGGTGCTTAATTTGTAAAATTATAATGTAATTTGATGTTTAATAGGCTTTCCCCTAATCCCTCCTTATTATCCAACATTTTTGCTTATCCAATGTTCTGCTGGCCTGTTTATATTTGATAAGTGAGAGACTACTGTAATAACTATTTATTTATTTGACCAGTCATATGACCATTTCAAAGTACAACACAAATAAAAACATGGCAGAAAGGAGGGGAGGATGGCAGCTGACCTTCTTTTTGCAGTCAAAATTTTCCTGATTCTTCTTTCAGGAAATGTGCTCTTTTCTTGATAGCTTTCAGGATAAAAAGGCTTACTCTGATTATGGTGGACCTTTCTTGTCCTTGCAAGAGGAATGTCAGAAGATCATTTCTCTTGGGAGACCTAAAATTAAATAGTAATGGATGTAAATATCTGTGTCGAAGTTCAGCATATGCTGGGCAGTCAATCAAAAAATGTTTGATATCTTCCACTATTTGTTCTCCCCAGACACAAAATCTCTCATTTCTTGGGATGTTACAGTAAAACCAGTTTGCATCATAATACTGATTTTTCAAACCTGACCCTGGTATATATTCTTCTTAATGGTAACTGAACTGGAATAGTCAGATAGTGTTCTAAATGAATATTCATTTTGTGGGAAGCTAAAAACTTTGTAGCAGAAGACCTACCTATACTGAGCATAGATATCACAAGTGCGTTACATGAGCACTTGTTTTGCCCTAGGTCCTAGATCGTTCAGAAATTGTAAAGGAAGGCCAATTTTAGCCATCTCATTGTTTAGAGTCACTACCCATGATTACTTGTGGTCACACTGGACTTGCTCCTCTAGACATAGGCGAGGAAGTCTGCTGGAATTCATCCGATTCCCAGTTGAAAGCAGATAATGTGGGATTTTCTACAGCTGTGTGAAAGGGGCCTACACTGCTAAACAATCCGGTTCAGAGCAGATAATCTGGATTTTATATGACAGTGTAGAAGGGCCCTCAGCTGCCTTGGCCAACTTCATTCTGGGAGTTGAAGTCCAAAACACCTGGAAAATCAGAGTTTGGGAAACTCCATGCTACAAATTCCCTTTGCATACTCTCTGGTTTAGAGTTGCATCAATTGCAGACTAATGCCATATAATCCAGATTATCAAAGCAGATAGTCCACATTACAGTAGAGTCTCACTTATCCAACATAAACGGGCCGGCAGAACGTTGGATAAGCAAATATGTTGGATAATAAGGAGGGATTAAGGAAAAGCCTATTAAACATCAAATTAGGTTATGATTTTACAAATTAAGCATCAAAACATCATGTTTAACAACAAATATGACAGAAAAAGTTGTTCAATACGCAGTAATGTATGTAGTAATTACTGTATTTATGAATTTAGCACCAAAATATCATGATGTATTGAAAACATTGACTACAAAAATGTGTTGGATAATCCAGAAGGTTGGATAAGTGAGACTCTACTGTATCTGCTTTGAACCTGATTATATGAGTCTACACTGCCATATAATCCCGTTCAAAGCAGATAATCTGGATTTTATATGGCAGTGTAGAAGGGGCCTCAATAACAGTCTCAGTGGCCAATGTGGGAAATGAATTATAGTGGTGTTTCATCAATGCTACATTGAACTACATGGCGCAATGGGCTAAAACCTTGTGCCGGCTGGACTGTTGACCTGAAGGTTGGGTTGCTGATCTGAAGGTTGCCAGTTTGAACCCGGGAGACAAGGTGAGCTCCTCTCTGTCAGCTCTAGCTTGGGGGGACATGAGAGAAGCCTCCCAGCAGGATGGTAACACATCCGGGCATCCCTGGACAATGTCTCTCTAGACGGCCAATTTTCTCACACCAGGAGTGACTTGCAGTATGCTCTCAAGTCATTTCTGACATGATAAAAAAAATCGACACTACAAAACAGTTTTCTTTGGAACAAGAAAAACTAAGGACCAAATTCCCAATTAGAGTAATAGAAGAGAGAACAAGTGTCCCAAAGGGCCTACACCGTTCCCACATTCCTTTTAAGGAATGACTGGAAGGCTCAACAACAACCTTTAACAAACAGTATTTGGGTGGTCAACAGTAGTTGACCCTGAACTGGGGGCAGCAACGGGCCGACAGGAAGCTCTGGTGTAGGCTAGTTCATGAGGTCATGAAGAGTCGGAAGCGACTGAATGAATAAACAACAACAATAAGTTGAGTGGTAGCACACATTTTTTGCTCTCATATGAAATGGGCCGAAAATCCTCTGTTTTTTGTCAAGCTTTAGGATACAGAATTTCTTGACAAATGTTTGTTCAGCTATTTTTAATGTTGGGGTCCATCAGGGTCATAGTATTACTGTGGAATCAGAATGGGATGTGAGACATTGATTTTTGTCATCAAAAAGACACAATAACAACAGACACCCCACCCCAAATTCACCATCACATTTCCCAAACACTAGCAGATTCTAACAGTATCTTTGTATAATGCATTTTCCAAATATACACATACAACATGTTGGGAACAGAGTTGTAAAATCCGTTCTCAAAGACTTGACTTTTGGATTTCTTCAGGAAATGACACTTTGATCTCCGAACTCAAGGTGGAGAAATTGGGATGCACAAGATCAGCAGAGAAACTATGTTTCCATGCACAGAAACTACATTTGAAGAACATGGGGAAAGCAGGTAAATATAGACAGTTTGGAATTTTGTTGAAAATTATTGTTGCTTACTGGTGTCTTTTTAAATCCATGACAATGATTGATAAGCATTGCATTGCCTAAATAATACATCATTTTTACTAACCTGAGACAAACGGAAAACCACATCTTTAAATCTTGTGAGGCAGAGAAGAGAGTGGTGCATTGTATATACAAATAAAAATCTCAGGCCCCTTCTACACTGCCATATAAAATCCAGATTATGTGTTTGTACTGGATTATATGGCAGTGTAGATTCATATAATCCAGTTCAAAGCAGATTTGTGGATTATTTTCTTACATAATTAGGATTATATAGCAATTTAGAAGGTAAGGGGGCTTGGCTTTTATTATGTTACATGGAAATACCCTAAAAGCAGTGGATCCTTTCTGATATTGGAGGCTAAGCAGAGCCAGTCCTAGTTAGCACTTGAATGGAAAGCCACCTATGAATACCAGGCACTGTAGGCTATGTTTCAGAGGAAGGAACTGACAATACTTCTGAGTATTCCTTGCCTAAGAAAACCCTATGAAATTCATGAGATTGCCATAAATAGACATGTGGTTTGAAGGCACATGCAAATATTAACTCAATCACCAGTAAGATTTGTGGCAACTTAATCCAAAAGTGTGCTTTACGCCCCTTTTACACTGCCATATAAAATCCAGATTATCAGATGGATTATATGGCAGCGTAGGCTCATATAATGCTATTCAAAGTAGATAATGTGGATTATCTGTCTTGATAATCTGGATTATATGGCCGTGTAGAAGGGGCCTTAGGCCCCTTCCACACAGCTGTATAAAATCCCACATTTTCCACTTTGAACTGCAGTATAGGGCAGTGTGGACTCAGATAACCTAGATCAAAGCAGATATTGTGGATTATCTGACGATATTCCGGTTTATATGGCTGTGTGGAAGAGCTCCTAGATTTAGGATAACGTGAAATGCAATGGAGTTGTGACCTCTAGTGGCTAAAGTGGTTCATAACAGCCATCAGATCACCGATAATATCAATGTTGACAGCAAAATTAAGCAAATATTTGAATATATGGAAATATCAACTGATGTAGTTTTTCCATTAAATAATTATGGGAAAAATATCCAGAAAAACATCAAGTGTGATTTGTTTTTACATGTTTGTTCGATTTACGTACCTTTAAAAAAACAAAAACTCTTTAAATGCTGCAATATTTCATGCAACATTTTTCATGACAATTTCATTGAACTGCATTATATGACTCTGCACTGGTCTATCTCTTAATTCAATCAAGGTTTGTTTGCATAGTAGCATTCTTGTTAGATAAATTGTAGAGTCCATCTACAGTGTAGAATTAATGCAGTTTTACACCATTTAATTGTCATGTCTCAATGCAATGGAATCCTTAGAGTCATGGTTTTATAAGGTTTTTAGCCTTTTTCAACACAGAGCTACTAAAATAAAAATTCCATAATTTTGTAGCATAGAACCATGGCAATAGTGTCAAACTGTTTTAATTCTACAGTGTATTTGCACTCGTAAACACTTTAGTGGGACTCACAAAGGCCCCTTCCACACAGGTGAATAAAATCCCACATTTTCTGCTTTGAACTGTGGTATATTCCAGAAGACAGGAGCAGAATTCAAAATGATCTTAACAGATTAGAGATGGGCCAAAACTAATAAAATGAAGTTCAACAGGGACAAATGCAAGATACTCACACAGGCAGAAAAAATGAAATGTGAAGATTCAGAATGGGGGACACCTGGTTCGACAGCAGTATGTGTGAAAAGGATCTTGGAGTCCTTGTGGACAACAAGTTAAACATGAGCCTACAATGTGATGTGGCAGCAAAAAAAGGTAATGGGATTTTGATCTGCATAAATAGGAGTCCAGTGTCTAGATCCAGAGAAGTCATGCTACCCTTCTATTCTGCCTTTGTCAGACAACACCTGGAATACTGTGTCCAGTTCTGGGCATCGCAATTTAAGAGAGATGTTTACAAGCTGGAATGTGTCCAGAGGAGAGCGACTAAAATGATCAAGGATCTGGAGAACAAGCCCTATGAGGAGTGGCTTAAAGAGCTGGGTATATTTAGCCTGCAAAAAAGAAGGCAGAGAGGAGACATGGTAGCCATGTGAGGGGAAGTCATAGGGAGGAGGGAGCAAGCTTGTTTTCTGCTGCCCTGGAGACTAGGACGCGGAGACTAGGACAATGGCTTCAAACTACAGGAAAGGAGATTCCACCTCAACATTAGGAAGAACTTCCTCACTGTGAGAGCTGTTCAGCACTGGAACTCTCTTATATTTCTTCTAGTCATTATTAGTAATTAATTTTATGAAACTCTTTTTGAGAATTGATGTTTTTCCAGAGTGATATTGAGCAATAAAGTATCTGCCCCACATCACTGGTAATATTGAAGAAATAATTGATTTATCTCGTGACAAGGCTTCAGGCAAAATGTTTTTTACTGGAGCAAGTTAACACATTCAGCTACAAATCATCCAATGGTGTTTGTGCATGCATTGCACATACCAACCCCGTGTCCCTTGATAAAAGCTGGTATATTCCAACCAGCATTTGTTTCATGATGAATGAGGTGTATTGGGCCCCTTCCACACAGCTGAATAAAATCCCACATTATCTGCTTTGAACTGGAATATATGGCAGTGTGGATTCAGATAACCCAGTTCAAAGCAGATATTGTGGGATTTTCTGCCTTTATATTCTAGATTATATGGCTGTGTGGAAGGGTCCTTCAGTACGGAATTTATTTCCAACATTTATATCCCGCCCTTCTCACCCGAGGGGACTGAGTATGCATGGAGTGGTGTGTGTATGTGTGCACACTTATGGCAGTGGAGGATACTACTTTGTGCATCAGATTAAGTCAGTTGTGTCCAGGAGATGACATAACATGTTGGTTTTTAAGACACTACAAGACTCTGTTGATTTAGTTGAAAGTTTCTGAGAGTTTATCTACTCTACATCACCACAGAAATCCCAAACTATTAGCTGATATGGTTACATTCTCTGAAATTCAGATGTGTTTTAGTTTTGTCAGGTACTCAGAATACTCAGAGTTGCCGTGAGTCTTTCAGGCTGCATGGCCATGTTCCAGAAGCTTTTTCTCATGATATTTCGCCCACATCACATCAGGAGAGAAAGCTTCTGGAACATGGCCATACAGCTTGAAAGACTCACAGCAACCCAGTGATTCCGGCCATGAAAGCCTTCGACAATACAATGATGGTAATGAAAGTGATGCTTTTTGCATGGTCCTGACTTACTGGGAAGAAATTTGATTCTTGAACCATTTAAATATGACTTATTATGTAGTTCCATGCAGAACACTGCCAAGAGCAATTTAGTAGGAGTATCCCAGGGAAATTTGGGGGAAATCATTCAAATTTATATGGTTACAGAATCCTAGGATTTGCAGTTTGAGCAGATAATTATAATTCCCTGTCCTCAGGTTTACAATCTAATGTAGACATAGCACAAAAGGAACAGGGGATGGCGGTGTTGGCGAGGATTAAATCCAGCAGATACTACCTCTTTTTCTCCCCTACTGAAGACAGGGCAGTGGCAGTTGAGATGCTTCATCTGCTTTTAGGTCATGATGGAGCTGTCCCTACCTTTTCTTCTCTCCCGCTAAGGGCAAGGGCTCTTCTACACAAGCCACGTAATCTAGAACTGATCTGGAATAGCAGTACTCCAGTCCTGCTTGCAGCCACACACAGACTGCAGCCAGGAAATCAGAAGACGTTTACTTCTTGGGAGGGGAGCAATGACCAATCTCGATAAAATGGTGATGAGTAGAGACATCACACTGGCAACGAAGGTCCGCATAGTTAAAGCAATGGTATTCCCCTATGAATGTGAGAGCTGGACTATAAGGAAAGCTGAGCGAAGGAAGTTAGACGCTTTTGAACTGTGGTGTTGGAGGAAAATTCTGAGAGTGCCTTGGACTGCAAGAAGATACAACTTTGCAAGGATTTCTTTACACACACACACACACACACACACATAGCAATTTGGCGCAATACTCTCTAGAGGTCAAGGAGGTTGGTCAGTGGCAACAGGTGACTGTCTGTTGTCCAGTGGGGCCAAATTCTGCCCCGCTATCACTGAGCCAGAGACAAGCAGGACTGTTGTTGTCTATTCATTCAGTCAGTCACTTCCGACTCTTCGTGACCTCATGAACCAGCCCACACCAAGGCTTCCTGTTGGCTGTCACCAGCCCCAGCTCCTTCAAGGTCAAGCCAGTCACTTCAAGGATACCATCCATCCATCTTGCCTTTGGTTAGCTCCTCTTCCTGTTTCCTTCCATTTTCCCCAGCATCATTCTCTTCTCAAAGCTTTCCTGTCTTCTCATTATGTGGCCAAAGTACTTCATCTTTGCATCCTTCCCTCCAGTGACCAGTTCGGCATTATTTCCTGGAGTATGGATTGGTTGGTTCCAAAAGATCTCTGCAAAAGAGCTCAGCTTTGCAAAGGCAAAGCCACGCCTCAAACAATGTATCTGTTTGCTGGCAGATGGCTGGATTTGACAGCTGGGAATTTGAGCTTGGAGGGAGAGCACAGAAATAGACAGGCTCTCTGGCTGCGGTCAAGTAGCTGTTTAAATATGCTATGCTGTATATACTGAATGCTGATTGATTAGTTATTGATCCTATGCAACTACAAGGACATTGTACGATTGCTGAACTGTTTATTTGACTTCAACTCAACAAGTAAAGTTCCTTTGTTTTTTCAATTCCTCTGCCTGGTCTGAGTCTTTTGCACATGGTGTTAACTGGACGTTGCTGGTTCCGCTATACACTCACCTGGTAACAGAGAGCTCCTGACCATCTCTGGGCCCAAACAGCTAGGGGGAAGGAGGGGACAATCCACCCACTTTTCTCCTGATCACGCACGTACTTTTGCTGATAACCATTTTACTCTGTGGGTCATAAGACTCTGGATGTCATCTGGTTGTCCAGGAGTGACGTCTGGCCTGATGTGGAATATAGGTTCAGTATAGACAAGCTCCAAGAAACCTTTAGGCTGCATCATTAGGGTTGGACCCATATGAATGGCTGTGACCCATTAACACCAACATTTTACCTGATGTAAACTCTACAGACCTCCCCACACCTCGCCCCCACCATGTTCCCATTCTCTCACACACATGTCTTCCACTGCCCAGATCAGTGATCATAACTGTTGTTTCTGAGCTGGAAACAATATCATTGACAATTATTCATATCAGAATTATTCTCATTGCATACCTTTGTGTGGAAGTAGCAGCAACAACAGCAGGAGGCAAGAAATTGAGGATGAGATGGAAGCACGGCAAATGAGGTCGAGTTCTCCAAAGCCTGCATGTAATGCAAACGTTCTTCATGTCACCTTGGAGCAAGAGATCTTAGCCAAAATGTTAGGGATTGGAAGGTAGTTTCCGTAATATTATAACGTCCGGATCATGAAGCCAAGATGGTGGGGGCAACTTCATCTTTCAAATGTCAGAGGAACACCAAATGCTTCGTGCAAATCTCAGATCTCATTACACATTGCTTCATAATCTTTGAGCAAGTCTAATATTCATCTTGATTGGGGCAAAATTTGGCTCTCCACAATAATGAACTCTAGCCTTAGAAAGCTGTGACAATCATAGTTTCTTCACATACTTTCTCACTCATACTTTCAGATTCTGCTGTATTTCACCAGCATATTCATAGTACTTAACCCAAATAGGGACCCTTCCATACAGCCATATAACCTAGAATATCAAGGTAGAAAATCACACAATATCTGCTTTGAACTGGATTATCTGAGTCCACACTGCCATATATTCCAGTTCAAAGCAGATAATGTGGGATTTTATTCAGCAGTGTGGAAGGGGGTTAGGGTTTTTTTTCTGTGTCAAAAGCATTGCGTAACAAATACATTTTAAAATGATGGGGAAAAAAGGAAATCACAAGCAACTAAATAGTTTTAGACCAAAAGCGGGCAATAGCAACCGCATCGTCCGTAGCTTTAAACAACTCCTCCTCCGTACATGAGGCAGGACATTGTGGGCAAGCATACATATGCGAAGTTGTTTGTTCTGCTCCACAGTCACACAAGGTGGAGGATTCCTCCAGGTAGTGTCACCTTGCCAAGTTGTCTTTTGATCTGCCACTCCACTTCTGGGAGTTGGGTTAAATGCTGCTTGTACACTATGAAAAGTTTATCTTTGATAGCTACGACTTGAAAAGAAATGGTGTAGTTACAATTCTCGTCAAAGTTGCTAGAGGCACAAAATCAGATGATGGAAAATTACTTTTTGAAGTACCAGGTTCCCCAATTTTGGACATTGTTTAAAATATTTAGAACTATGAAAATGAGACCTCAGTTATTCAGGAGCAGTTTCCTACAACTGTATTTTCAAGGCTGTGTTGGTTTCAGAACACTAGGTGGCACCAATGGTGACTATTTCACAAAGTTTTCCCAATCTATAAATTTTGGCTTGCATTTCTTTTGCCCTTCTTTGTTTGATCTATTTTCTAGATTTGCTAACAACTACATAAGATAGCTGTCTCAAGTTGTTCATTTCTGCAAGGGCAGAACAAAAGTTACAACTCAGTTCTGCAAGTTGCGACATGGGATAGTGTCATTACTTAAGAAGGAAAAAATGGAACTATCCTGTCATTGCATGAGAAGAATGTTGAAAGCTACAAATCTGGAATGTCTAAGTACAGTAGAGTCTCACTTATCCAACACTCGCTTATCCAACGTTCTGGATTATCCAACGCATTTTTGTAGTCAATGTTTTCAATACATCATGATATTTTGGTGCTAAATTTGTAAATACAGTAATTACTACACAGCATTACTGTATATTGAACTACTTTTTCTGTCAAATTTGTTGTATAACGTGATGTTCTGGTGCTTAATTTGTAAAATCATAACCTAATTTGATGTTTAGTAGGCTTTTCCTTAATGCCTCCTTATTATCCAACATATTCGCTTATCCAACATTCTGCCGGCCCGTTTATGTTGGATAAGTGAGACTCTACTGTACTTCATATTTCTCATAGTGGCACCAAAATCACATATGTGTTGATTTTTTGCTGTGTGACCTCATGTCGTTTCAGACTTATGGTGACCCTAAGACAGGGGTTCTCAAACTTTAAACCCACTAAGCCCATTTTGAAGGAAAAGTTTCTTGTGGAGCCCCAAGAAACTTTTGAACACAGGGGCCGTATTGCATTTTAAAATTTGGCTACATTCTATCCTGGCAAAAAGATAAATATTGTGGTTTGCACATATTATCAAAACTACTGTATCTCATTACATAATAGTCTTCACCGCATATCAGTCGCACCTCCATTTTTGTGATGGCAAAATTGGTATTTTGCACCTGCCCGGTTGAGTAAATGAATAGTGCAACCATGTGCCAACCTCGTAGCTGTATTTTTTTCACAGCTTACTAGTTGCACCCCCTTTTTCTCTCTCAAAAAAAGGGGGTGAAGTGTGACTATTATGCAGTGAAATATGGTATGCATGCAAATATAAGCTTCTTTTGCATAATGTATTCTCCTTTTAACTTCAAATCACTCTCAGAATTAGCTCCCATTCTGCAGTTGCAGCAATTTTGCCAAAGACTGACTACACATTTCATACCTAAAACAAATAATCCAATGCCATTCCCCTCCTAATTTTCCCCTCAGTGCCACCCATGTACCAACAATGTTGAGGAACAAAAATAGGGAAAATACAGAAAGCCTTTAGGTCCTGGCCTTAATTTTAAGGCAATCATTGAGGCAGTGAAAGAACAGATGTACTCTGTTGACTGATACCATGGGGTGACTTGTATAGAAATGTCTCTTCAAAATTTATTTCGAAGCTAGTTAGCAAGCATCTATCCACTCACTTCTAGCTGTTTCTCAAAAGCATAAATATACACCTGAAACCGAGAATATACATGCCATTGAATGCAATGCAGTGTGGATGGAGGACATCTGATGTGCATTTAGATGTACTGTACATCCAGTTTGATCCAGTAAGTGGTATTCTGTGTGAATGGCAGGTGGGAAGGATCCCCCAAACAAATGAGAGGACCTTCTTCAAGAGGAAGACCATTCCTGGAGCTACTCAAAGGATAATAAAAGATGCCCTCTAGGTAACAGGGTTTGCATGCACCTAGTGTCTAACTCTGCACCCCTACAGTCCATGTCTAGTATCTGTGAGACCTCACCACCATTTTTTCTTTTTGATTCTTTTCTTTAGTACCTTAACTTAAAGATGTGATCATGCTAGCTTGATGATGACAAGCAGCCACAGGAATTCTTTAGTGTATCCTTCAGGCACACCTTTCACGCTACACAATTACAACTGCCTTATACATTGATTTGATTTCCACAGTTTCATTTATCAATACTCCAAAAAATAACACACACACCCTGGAGTGTTTGGGGCCTCACTCAGTCCTTCACTGTGATTCTATGGTAGCCTTCCAACCCAAGTATAGTCAAATTATAGGACTCACTATTACCCATGTTTTCAGGTATTCATGGAAGTCTTGGAACATATCCCCCTACAGATACAGCAGTTGTTATGTATAGCAACAACATATAACAGAATCCTGGGGTTCGTAGTTTGGTGAGGCACTAGAGCTCTCTAAAAATTCTAAATACATGCAGTCGCTGAGTTACAAACATGCCACTTACATAGTTAAAAACGGGGCTGAGACAATAGAAAGTGAGCGAAATCTACCCCTCGGAAGGGAAATTCACTCCTGGAAGAGTTATCATGGGGAAAAAGTGTCCCTACTGAAGCTTTCTCACCAACCCTTGCTTTCACAACAAGCCAATTTTTTCAAAATCCAGTTATCACAGGGACAAAAAGTGAGGTGAAATCTTCTGAACACCAATACAAACCCCACAAGGGTGTTAAGCCTTCCCTATGCTATCCAAACCTTACACTTAAAAATGACCTGTCCTGACTTAAATTATTTGTTTTCCCTTTGCACGTGTACTATATAGAGATAGAGATAGAATGAGAGAGAGAGAGAGAGAGAGAGAGAGAGAGAGAGAGAGAGAGAGAGGGAGAGAGCGCACACACATATATACACATACGCACGCCTGCTGCTTTGGATAGCATATATGGCTGGAGTTACATTTAAAAATATACCTGTTCTGACTTAAATGATTTGTTTTCCTTTTGCACATGTACTATATATATGTGTGTGTGTGTATGTGTGTGTGCGTGCATGTAGTACATGTGCAAGGGAAAACAAATCATTTAAGTGCTGCTTTGGATAGCATATATGGCTGGAGTTACACTTAAAAGTGTACCTGTTCTGACTTGCAAATAAATTCAATTTTAGAACAAACCTACAGAACCTATCTTTTTCATAAATTGAGGACTGCCTGTAACCTTTCCTAAACTACAAATCCCTGGATTCCATACAATGGATACAACTATTTTTTTTCCATGTCAGGAGCAACTTGAGTTGCTCCTGGAGTGAGAGAATTGGCTGTCTGCAAGGACGTTGCCCAGGGGACGCCAGGGTGTTTTTGATGTTTTTACCATCCTTGTGGGAGGCTTCTCTCATGTCCCCTCATGGAGCTGGAGCTGATATAGGGAGCTCATCCACACTTTCCCCGGGTGGGATTCGAACCTGGCAGCCTTCAGGTCAGCAACCCAACCTTCAAGTCACAAGGCTTTAATCCACTACTCCACCAGGGGCTCCCGGATGCAACTAAAGTGGAATTACAGTGTTATGTGGCCTATGATCTGTACTCTCGGATTAAGCTGATCTAGTATCCTTCTTTTCGCAGGGGTCTGCCAAAGATCCCTGTGAAACCCACTAACTGAACATGAAGCCATCCCTCTTCCCACACACACACACACACACACACACACACTTCAGGCTCTTTGCTATATCTGATACTGGATGTGACTTGAAGCCATCATACTTAATACTTGTTGACAGCGTTTAAGAAGGTTCCTTTTTCCCAGCCTTGTGGGTCTCTTGGAGGATCACAAATGATGGCAAGGGGAAGGAGACTTCTTTCCAAATGGGTGCATAGTACAATGTTTGCATACAATAGAGTGGGAAATGGGTAGCTCCTTAGCCGGTTGTTCTTCTTTAATCCCAGAAGGACAGTCTTTGAGTTTAAGACATCGGTCAGCCATTTGATGGGCCTGTTGAATCTGTTAATCCTACCCTTGAAGCCATAACAGCTGGGGATTATTTAAACGCACCAGGCCACTTGCATGGAAGAGAAATTTGGGGAGAGGGCTTTCTGGAACAAACAAAAAACCATATCACCCACCCATGCACAGACATACATACAGAAGCTTTCTCTGTTGACATAAAAAAAAAGTGGGTCACGGATATCCCTCTCCCCCATTCACCCCTGCTGTCAGCTTGATTTGAGTGTCTATTGAAAAGGTTACAATAGGAAAGTTGGTTCCCATGTTCCCTGAGCAAAACTGGATTGTTTCTTTGACAAAAGAGCCAGATGATTTTTGCACGTTAATGCAGAAGCTGTGTTAAGTTGCTTGCAGTGAGGTGCAGGCTGTTTGTGTGTGTACTTGATGGCTCTTTCCTGGTCTGCTTTGATTTTAATGGCATGCTGTAACTTCTCCTTGCTTTCCTTTCTCCGTTTCACACATGAATGTTAATGCTGTGGGATGACTTAATGTCCTAAGCACTTGTGAAGTACAATGGGTAGCAAGGTGTTGTTCGGTTTTATTTATTTTGCAATAAATCCATCATGATACTAGTCACAGTGTTACCTTAAGGAATGGGCTGTTTATTCAAGCATGTTCCAACTCACCCAACTATTAGGAAAACAAAGATGTCAAAATGGGGATTTCATTTCCAGATTCATAATGAAGGATGCATTCATATTGTCATATGAATGCAGCTTGGCACATTTTAACTGTTATTACTCAATGCAATGACATAGTGGGAGTTGTAGTTTGCTAAGGCACCAGCACTCTTTGACAGAGAAGGCTAAAGATTTTGTGATGGCATGCCCGAGCCTTTGGGAAAACTATAGTGTCTGGCTTTATTTGGGGGCTATCTGTATATCTTCTGTTAAGTTCAAGACCCTTAACATACAGAGGCACTTTAGGCAAGGTGAAAAGATAACCAAAATTAGTTTACTGAAAACAAGATGAATAAAGGGTTAACTCCACTCGGGACTATTATAAGATAGCTTAAAACAATACATTACAAAAGGAGATTTTGCTGGTTGCAGTCCTTGAAAGTCTTCTGCCTCTGATGCAAAGTGATGTTTTACAAGCTGGTGCTCATAAACTGTATCAATCTTCTTCTTTGTGAAGCTTAAACCGGTCAAAAGCTTCTGTTGTCTCTGGGACTGGTGATATATGAATACTGCTGAATGCAGGTGCTAAGGATGCTTGTTTTGGATTGCTTGGGCCTAGGATTATCAGACAATGCCCAAGCCTCCAGTCACTGTAGCTCTGCAGCAGAAAGAGGAGTCTAGCAGGAGAGCTCTGTACAGGCAAATGGAATAGACCAACTCAGGCTGGCCTCTAGGGGTTTTTTATGCTCCACCCAAAACTAATACAAAGAAAGATATCTACACTATTGGGAAAATCTATATACAGGGGGAACTAAAGCAAAGGAGAGGAAAAGGCAGAGCCAAGACTTCACAGATCTTGTAAAGTTACAACTCCCATGAGTCTATTGCATTAAGCCATGGCAGTTAAACTGGTGTCAAACTCAATTAATTTGATACTCCACAGGAAAGATTGCACTGTTAGGCCATACTAAATCAAATTTAAAAAATTGTGTATGAAGAGGAAACTCTAACAAATATTGAAGAATTTTTCCCCTAAAACTGAAGCTTCAAAAATGTGGTGTGCTGTACATTCGAATGCACCTTAGACTCAATAAAATACAATAGCATCCAGAACCCAAAATTATCAAACTCCTATTCTTTTCACCGGAAAGTAGAGAGATAGCTAATCTGTTTCCAGACTGTATTGGAAATAACTGCACTCAGTCTCTGGACACATATCCTTTTGGAAATATATGGCGATCATAACCATATTGAAAAAGAAAAACGATGTCATATCCTTTTGGCAAATTTGAATCTCCATGAACATGTGGAGACAACCTTCTGAAAACCACTAGTCAAGAAAAGTATGACTTTGTTAGAAGTCAACCCTTTGAACAAGTGATATTCATAGTTTGTGTAATAACACATAGGTAACTCAGCTGTTAAACTGAAGAACCATGTCTTTAAGCTGCCAAGGATAAAGACATGCCACTACAAAAATATATTTGGCTAGCAGAGGATGGGGGTTTTTTTTGAAGTTGAAACTGCAGTTGCAGTTGTCCAAAAAATATACACTCCCTTGAAACCTCTTAGTTTAAAATATGCACTCAGAGATTTAAAAACAAACAAACAAAGTCTTCTTTGAAAAATAACATATCTTGTTTACTCACAAACGTCTTGTATTAATTCACCATACAGGCACATTTCTTATTAAAGTTCAGTTATGGATAGGATGTAGTTCCTCTGTGTGTTGAGTACACAGGATATCATTCTTAATCAATTGTCCATAGTCTTTAAGTATAGTTGTACTCTTGTATTTACTGAAGTCCAAAGTCATACTTCTCCACTAAAGTCTAAACAGCAGCATACATTCATCCACCTTCACTGAGGTGTAAAGCAGACTTAATACAAAATGGAGTCCTGAGTCTGAATATGCTCAGTACAATCACATGTCTATAACCCCTCCCACACCAAAGAGTTTAAGTCAAACTGGCCAATCAACATACACATAGAAAGGCTTGGGAGGTGGCTATTTCCAACAAACTGAATTTGTGAGATTTTCTTATGTTCAATTTGTATCTGAATATTTGAAACATTATAGACAACAGATCACAGTATGTAACAAAATTTGAAAAAATCTGTTCCTGGTTTGAAAGTGTTATTTCATGCTTAATTGTGTGGTACTTACTTTGAAAGTAGTTGTTATACTCCAGAAACGTTTTTGTGGTTGCCACAAACTTTGTTGAATTGATTGAGACTCTATGAGATATTCATTGAAAATGTGCTCTAGGATGTCTCACACAAACAATTTTTTTTTAGTTTAATAAACTTTTTCCAAGTTTTTATGGTAGAACCAATTAGGAAATGACATTTATAACCCAGGAACAAAAAATTGCAGCAGCCAAAAAACAAATTTTCTCAAAAGTGTACACCCCCCCCCCCAATGCATACTGAGATCTGTGGCTTGTGTCACTTTCTGGTTTTCTCACCACTGGACTGCGGTGGTGTAATGGGTTAAACCCTTGTGCTGTTGAACTGCTGACCTGAAGGTTGGCAGTTCGAATCCGCAGGACAAGGTGAGCTGCCACTGTTAGCCCTAGCTCCTGCCAACCTAGCAGTTTGAAAACATAAAAATGTGAGTAGATAAATAGATACCGCTTCGGTGGGAAAGGCATAAAGATGGTCACACAACCAGGAGGTGACAACATATGCTCCTCGGCTTGAAAAAGGAGAAGACTACATCCTCCAGAGCCAGACATGAGCACCGCCTCCAAAGTCAGAAATGAAAGGAGAAGTCTTTGACTTTGTCTGTGTATGTGTGTCTCACTGCATTGAATGTTTCCTTGTATCTGTTTATACTGTAATCCTCTCTGAGTCCTCATGGGGAGAAGGGCGTAATATAAAAAGTGTTGTTGTTGTTATTATTATTATTATTATTATTTATTTGATATCAGTTTGAAACTGAATTAAATGCCCATATAGATGTGCACTGAGAAGCATAAAGCTATGGGTAAATGGCTTGGGATACAGTCTGAGCATCCCTTATCTGGAATTCTGAAACCCAAACACTCCAAAATCCTAAATTACCCCTGTGGTGATGCCTCTGTTTTCTGATGGTTCAATACGTACAAACTTTGTTTCATGCACAAAATTATTTAAAACATTGTGTATAAAATTATCTTAGGAGTGCAAACAACATCGATGAATTGTATGTTTACATTTGGGTCCTAAGATATCTCATTGTGCATGCAGATGCAAATACAGGTATCCTGAAATCCAAAACACTTCTGATCCCAAGCATTTCAAATAAAGGATACTCAACCTTTATTCGTTATTTGTATTAGTCAGCTCAGATTTTAGACTCTCCATAGCATCATTCAAATCACATTTAATGATGAACCCATTTACAAAGATATGGCCTTTCTCTGGCTCCGAAGACTCATCAAAATCCTTCTGAACTGAGTGAATGGATGGGATTTGTAGAGATAAACTCTTAGCTTGCTGAAACCCGATGCAGCATGGCACTTCTATCTTGCTGTTTATCGCTACCATTTCTGCCTTTGGCAAATGCCGTATCTCAAATAATCGGATTAGTACACACAGAAAATGGGTTTCTGGCAGAATGCTATTTCTTAATAATGGCATAATTTCTTGTTGTTGGACACAATCATAGAGTTATATGGATCCAGGCAATATACTTGCAATTAGCTTCTGTCTCAGAAGTTGGACGGCCTCTTTTTTGATTCACGGGTGGCTGGCAGCCAAGTCAGTTATCTAATTGGAGCGAGGAGGGGAGGACCTGTTCTTGCTTTCTTCAATTTGGACAGTGCCTGCTTTTGCACAAACCTATTAAACCCAGCTGCAGTTAAATACATAACAGCAACCTTGTGGAAAAAAATACCCTCTGAAGTTAATAACTGGCCTCTTCTCTCTGTCAGATCTTCTAGATCCTTTTGATTAGGGCTGAAGCATGCGCCAACCGTATGGAGCCCCTTCCCTTTGGCAATGCACCATCTTCCTTTTTCTTCTTTCCTGCAAGCTGTCCTGTTTATTGTCAAGCCAATAAACTGCTGTGGAGTTTTATACTCCCCCCCCCCCCAGCTAAAGTGAACAGTATTTTTGCTTCCTTGCCTTTTTTGGAAAACAAATTTAAAATGATAATTGTTGAACTAATCTATCTATACACATAATAAAAGTGAAAATCTGTATGTGTGTAAGTGGCTGGGGTGTCCACTTACACAGACAGGCTCCCACTTCCACAAATACATATGATAACATTATAATGTAATGCAGTATAATACTACTAATAATACAATATACTGTATATACTCGAGTATAAGCCTAGTTTATCAGCCCTCTTTTTAAGACTGAAAAAGCCCCCCTCGGCTTATACTCAGGTGAGGGTCCTGATTAGCTTATATTTGGGTCAGCTTATACTCAAGAATATATGGTACATTTATTATTTTTCTCTATTATTATTGGTATTATTACATTTATTATTTTTCTCTATTATTGTTGTTACTACAGTAGAGTCTCACTTATCCAAGCTAAACAGACTGGCAGAAGCTTGGATAAGTGAATATCTTGGATAATAAGGAGGGATTAAGGGGAAGCCTATTAAACATCAAATTAGGTTATGATTTTACAAATTAAGCACCAAAACATCATGCTATACAACAAATTTGACAGAAAAAGTAGTTCAATACACAGTAATGTTATGTTGTAATTACTGTATTTATGAATTTAACACCAAAATATCATGATATATTGAAAACCTTGACTACAAAAATGGCTTGGATTATCCAGAAGCTTGGATAAGCGAGGCTTGGATAAGTGAGACTCTACTGTATTACATTTCTTTTACTCTATTTTTATTATTATTAATACATTTATTATTTCACTCTGATCTTATTATTATTATTGCATTTATTATTTTACTCTATTTATTATTACTTGTATTATTTTCCTGTATTTATTATTATTATTATTATTATTATTATTATTATTATTATTATTATTATTACATGTATTATTTTACTCTATTATTATTAAAAGGATACATAAGCACATTTACATTGAAGAAGATGAGAATAATGATTTGATCAGAGTTGGACAGTCTTATCTTAAATTTGAACTTTATGTAAATATTCAAAAACATTTAACCTACTGATGCCTCAATTGATGTCATTTTATTGGTATCTATTATTATTTCTGAATTTTACCACCCTCGGCTTATACTGGAGTCAATGTTTTCCTAGTTTTTTTGTGGTAAAATTAGGTGCCTCGGCTTATATTCGGGTCGGCTTAAACTCGAGTATATATGTAATATTAATTATATATTACATATTACATGTAATATTATTAATAATATTACAGTATAGTGGTATAGTACAATATAGTAATATATAATGCTAATATGGTGCGATACTAATAATATAATATATTGTATGTACATATAATTTGTAAGCCTTCGGGGTGAGAAGGCAGGATATAAATGTAGTTAATAAATAAATAAATAGCTATATCTATATGCAGGAAACACCAATGGCCCTCCCTTCAATGACATTGTAGAGTATAGTGAGTGCCATGACATGTACAAGAACCCTACCATACTGTCTACCACCCAAGGGAAAGCTTTCAATCAGGGAGAATTTAATCCTAGATTTTATGTGTTTCCTCCACCACAGATATCCCAGTGTTCCTTACTCTCTCAATTGGTGTGGAATTTGCATGACTCCGCCCACTACCTCTCCCTTAACCCTTTCCCATTCTTTTCTATGGCACACAGCAAATTGCACCCCACCAATGACTGATCTGGACCAAACTTGGCACACAAACCCAACATGGCCAACTGCGAATGCTGGCATGGGTTTGGGGGTGATTGCCCTGGTAATCTGGGAGTTGTAGTTCACCCTTATCCAGAGAGCACTGAACCCAGCCGCCGATGGATCTGGACCAAACTTGGCACACTGACCCAACATGACCAACTGTGAATACTACCGGGGTTTGGGGAGGATTGAACCACAATTTGGGAGTTGTAGTTCACCCACATCCTTATGCATTTCCTAATGGGAGTATTAATAAAAAACAAAAGCAAAGACTGTCTTTTTCTAATAAATAACGTTACAAATTGCCTAACTAATAATACCTATCATCTCAAAACAAACAATGCGTTCGAGGCCAGCCCATGGCGGGGTGAGCACCCATCAATTAAAAAATAAAAAATAGCCCCTGCTCATTGCTGACCTAGCAACCCGAAAGATAGTTGCATCTATCAAGTAGGAAATAAGGTACCACTTATAAAGTGGAGAGGCAAATTTAACTAATGTATGACGTTGGAATGAGGAAGTGCTGTCACAGTGGATGACAGTAGAAGGTTAAATTGCCTCTGTCTCTGTCTCTGTCTCGGTTCTATGTGTATATGGGCATTGAATGTTTGCCCTATATGTGTATTATGTGATCCGCCCTGAGTCCCCTTCGGGGTGAGAAGGGCGGAATATAATACTGTAAATAAATAAATAATAAATAATGTTTTCTAATAACCCTGGCATTGCTGGGTACCCAAGTTAGTAAAATATAAAAATACAATTTATTGTTTATATTTCATATGAAATTCAAGTTATTATGGTTATTAAATTCTCATTGTTCTCGTTTTTCTATCAGGGAGGAACATGGATAGTTAAGTGCAAATAAGTATCAAAAGGGTCCAAGATGAGAAGAACTGAGAGGCAGAAGAAGTAGGAATATGGAGTAGATCACAAAGAGGAGAGTTAGCAGACATGGGTCTTAAGCCTTTAGCCTTCTTGATCTAACAAAGAATGCCTTAGCAAACTACAACTCCCAAGACCCCCATAGCATTGACCCATAGCAATTAAAGTGGTGGCAAACTGCATTAATTCTACACTGTAGTTTCATCCTTAGCTACAAAGTCTTCATGTTTTGGAATGTATAGTAAAGGTAAAGGTAAAGCTTTTCCCTTGACATTAAGTCTAGTTGTGTCCAACTCTAAGGGTTGCTGCTCATCTCCATTTCTAAGCTGAAGAGCCGGTGTTGTCCGTTGACACCTCAAAGGTCATGTGGCTGGCATGACTGCATGGAGCACCATTACTTTCCCACCAGAGAAAGTACTAATCTACTAATCTACTCACATTTGCATGTTTTCAAACTGTTAGGTTGGCAGAAGCTGGGGCTAACAGTGGGAGCTCCTCCTGCTCTCCCGATTTGAACCACTGACCTTTCAGTCAGCAAGTTCAGCAGCTCAGCGGTTTAACACACTGCACCACCGGGGCACCTGTGGAACGTATAAGTAAAATATATTTAATATATATATAATAAGCAGAATATATGGTGGAACGTATAAGCAGAATATATTTCTGAACTACTAGAGACTAGCGGTTAAAACACAAAACTCTAAAACCGTTTAGTAGAATGGTACAAAACCGATTAATAGCACTCAATACTGTTTTACAAGTTGGGAAACCTGCAACTAAGCAATTCACATGAAGCTAACAATTACCTTTTAAAATGCTGTTTTGTGGATTGTAAAGGTGTGCTGGTTTTGTCAAACATAAAGCCTCATTTTAGTGCTGGGAAATACTAGGGTTTGTTGACTTACCCACAGTTTACGCAAGTAAATTTCAATTGTTATACAGTTTGAAGTCAGCTTCCCTTGGTTTATCTACTGCAGATCACCCAGAGATCCAGCAGTCAATCCAAATCTACTGTCTCTCAGGTCCCAATTTTAATAGCCTGGCACAGCTATTGTGGATAGATTGGGGCAGGGTGTGTGTCTGTCTCATTTTTCAGCCTTAAAAATATTTTATGGGGAGAGGTTCTATCAAGAGGTTGGCTCAGTAAAAAGTATCACCTTCACCTGATTTCTCTTGCAGGGGTTTTCTCTTGTTAAGAAAGTAGCCTTTTGACCCAAGCATTAAAGTGGAGTCTATGGCTCCAGTATAATTGGCCATGATGAATCCTAGCTATGGTTAAATACCAGATTCAGTAAAAAAATGAGAGCTGGACAAGTGGCATTGCATTTGCAGTTGCTTTCTGTATTTCTACTTAAAAGATCTTCCAATAATAACAATTACCATTTTTTTTAAAGAACCCTTCTAATGTTGGTCTAATCTTCTAAAAATATTAACAGAAATAGGCAAGGTTCTTTGTTTATTTTTATTTCATGTCAAAAGCATTCTATAAATAAGTAAGTTTAAAACTAATTAAAAGGGATCAAAAGCAGCTAAATAGTTTTAGACCAAAAACAGGCAACACGTATTGTCTGTAGCTTTAAACAGTTCTTCCTCTATGCATGAGGCAGGGCATTATGGGCAAGCATACAGATGCTGAGTTGTTTGTTCTTCTTCACAGTCGCACAAGGTGGAGGATTCTTCTAGGTAGTGCCATTTTGCCAGGTTGTCTTTTGATTTGCCCACTCCACTTCTGAGTCTGTTCAAGGACTTCAAGTTGCCCATTCTTGGTTTGCCCCTGGAGATAGACCTTCATAGGGGCCGTTCAGTTGGATTTTGCTACCTACTGGGATATTCTTACTGTTGCTGGAGGAACATTTAGAGAAGTGGTGGTTCTCATGAAACTTTTCCTTGATTTATGTCTACTGGGAGGAGACTGATAGCCATATAGTGGGTGGCTTTCACAGTGTTCAACCTTGTTTCTCTCGCAGTTGGCAGCAACTTCCCATCGCATATCAGGGGAGCAATCCCAGCTAGCTTATAGAGTCTATCAGCAGGTGTAGGTTTAAGACATCATATGATTATTCTACATGTCTATAGTCACCTGTTTCATGTGGGCAGATTTATGCCAGACGGGATAGCCATACTCAGCAGTCGAGTAAGACAAGACCAGGGCTGATGATCTTATTAATTTTAGGTCTGCACTCCATGCGCTATTAGTAAGTTTCTGCAGGATGTTATTGCGTGCAGCTACCTTTGTGCTTGGTGCTTGCACAGTGTTTCCTAAATGTTAGTGTTCGATCTAAGGTGATGCCGAGATATTTAGGATGGAAACAGTGTTCAAACTCTTGGCCTTCCCAGGTAACTTTCAGTTTCCTGCTGGCTTCACGGTTATGTAGGTGGAAAACACACACTTGTGTCTTGGCAGGGTTAGACTTCAGGTGGTTATCTGTGTAGTAGCTGGAGAGATCTTTTAGGGCATTAGTAAGCTGGTTTTAAACTGTTTCAAAGTCTTTTGCTTATGTTGTTAGGCCTAGGTCATCGGCGTATATACAGCTCTTTGTCAGTGATGGTTGTGAAGTCTTGTCTCTGCCTTTTCTTCTCTTTTGGTTTAGTTCCCTCTGTTTATAAGTTTTCCCAATAGTGTAGATTCCTCCCTTTGTATTATTTTTGGGTGGAGCATAAAAACCCTCTAGAGGCCAGCCTTAGTTGGCCTATTCCATTTGCCTGTACAGAGCTCTCTTGCTAGACTCCTCCTTTTTCTTCAATAGAGCTACAGTGACCAGAGGCTTGGGCATTGTCTGATAATCCTAGGCCCAAGCAATCCAAGACAGGCATCCTTAGAATAATAATAATAATAATAACTTTATTTTTATACCCCGCCTCTATCTCCCCGAAGGGGACTCAGGGCGGCTTACATGGGGCCAAGCCCGAATAAAAACAGTAGCAGTATAAAACACAGCAATAGACAACAACTTGCACAATAAAAAAATAAAAAAATAAAATAAAACATTAGCCAATAAAAAACAAGAACTAATAAAAACATGGATTAAAACTGAGAGATTGTAAAAGTAGACTGGGTAAGGTGCACCATATAAATATTGTAGACACGAGGTGACTGATAAAGTGCTGCAAATTCTGGAAGTGCAAATTGGGATGGGAATAGACCCTGTGTCTATATCGAGTTGACAAAGGTAAAAGGTGCAAACCGGTACAAGAATGGTCACAGATACAGGTTGCTTCTGGATGAGCAATCTTTATCTAAAGGCTTGAGTAAAGAGCCAGGTTTTCAAGCTCTTTCTGAATGCTACCAGGGTGGGGGCTTGCCTGATTTCCCTGGGGAGCGAGTTCCAGAGCCGGGGGGCCACCACGGAGAAGGCCCTCTCTCTCGTCCCCACCAACCGTGCTTGTGACGGAGGTGGGAGCGAGAGGAGGGCCTCCCCCGACGAACGAAGAGATCGTGCAGGTTCGTAGGGCGAGAGGCGATCACTAAGGTAGGAGGGTCCCAAACCGTTCAGGGCTTTGTAGGTGATCACGTGCACCTTGAATTGGGTCCGGAAGGTGAACGGCAGCCAGTGGAGCTCCTTAAGCAGGAGGGTTGACCGCTCCCTATAATTTGCTCCAGTTAGAAGCAAGGCTGCCGAACGTTGAACTAGTTGGAGTTTCCGGGCCGTCTTCAAGGGCAGCCCCACGTAGAGTGCATTGCAATAGTCCAGTCTAGAGGTAACTAAGGCATGGACCACCGTGGCCAGATCAGACTTCACGAGGTAAGGTCGCAGTTGGCGCACAAGTTTCAATTGTGCAAAGGCCCTCCCGGCCACGGCCGACACCTGAGCATCAAGCGTCAGTGCTGAGTCCAGGAGGACCCCCAAACTGCGGACCTGCGCCTTCAGGGGGAGTGCGACCCCGTCAAGCACAGGTAGCCACCCAATACCCCGATCGGACATACGACTGACCTGGAGGACCTCTGTCTTGTCGGGATTAAGCTTCAGCTTATTCGCCCTCATCCAGCCCATCACAGCTGCCAAGCACTGGTTCAGTATCTGGGGGGCTTCCTTGGAGTTCGGTGGAAAGGAGTAGTAGAGTTGAGTGTCATCTGCGTAGAGATGGCACCGAACTCCAAAACTCCGGATGACCTCTCCCAGCGGTTTCATGTAGATGTTAAAAAGCATGGGGGACAGAATGGAACCTTGCGGGACCCCACAGGTCAAAGGCCAGGGGTCTGAGCAGGTGTCCCCCAGCTTCACCAACTGGGAACGGCCCTCCAGGAAGGACTGAAGCCACGACAGAGCCATGCCCCCAAGGCCCATCCCGGAGAGCCGTCCCAGAAGGATACCATGGTCGATGGTATCGAAAGCCGCTGAGATGTCCAAGAGAACCAGCAGGGTCACACTCCCCCTGTCCAGCTCCCTGCGGAGGTCATCCACCAAGGCGACCAAAGCCGTCTCAGTACTGTGCCCAGGTCTAAAGCCAGACTGCGATGGGTCCAGAAAATCGGTGTCATCCAGGAAACCCTGGAGCTGCGAGGCAACCACCCGCTCCAGGACCTTGCCCAAGAAAGGGAGGTTCGAGATTGGTCTGTAGTTGTTTAGAATGGCCGAATCAAGGGAGGCCTTCTTCAATATAGGCCTCACTATGGCCTGTTTGAGGACAGATGGAAATTTGCCTTGATCCAAAGAGGCATTAATTATCATCACAAACCACTCTACCAACCCTCCTCTGGCCGATTTAATTAGCCACGAGGGGCAAGGGTCTGCAGAGCAAGTGGTCGCTCTCACCGCCCCAAGGATCCTGTCCACGTCATCCGGGCGAACAAGCTGAAACGAATCCCACAAGTTCGAACAGACAGGTGCCTCAGTTACCTCCTTTGGCATTGCAACAAAACTAGCATCCAAGTCGAAGCGAGTCTGAGCGACTTTGTCTGCAAAGTGGTGCGCGAACTCGCTGCACCGAGTTGCCGAGTCTTCGGGTGCCCCTCCCCCCTCAGGAGGGTGAAGGAGCTCCCTGACGACCCGAAACAACTCCGATGGTCTGTTAGTTGCAGACGCTATGCGGGCAGTCGTGAAGGTCTTCCTGGCTGCCCGCAAAGCCGCGGAGTAGGCCCTAATAGCGGCTCTAGCCCGTGCTCGGTCAGAAACGCTACGAGTTTTCCGCCAGTGGCACTCTAGTCCCCTCCTCGAGCGCTTCATCACTGCCAGCTCCTCCGTGAACCAGGGAGCCGAAGTGACTCTTCGCAATGAGAGGGGACGTTCGGGGGCGATCATGTCAATTGCCCTGGACATCTCGCTATTGTAGCGATCTACCAAGGCATCGACAGGATCGTCAGCCTCCATGACAGGAAGATCCCCAAGAGACCTCAAGAATCCATCTGGATCCATCAGTCTCCTGGGGCGGACCATCTTAATGGGTCCACCACCCCTGCGGAGGTTTGAGGTCACAGTGAGTCTTAAACTGATCAGGTGGTGATCGGACCATGACAACGGAAGAATATTTTGCTCTTCCGCTCCGACCTCACCATCTGCCGCAACAAAAACCAGGTCAAGTGTGTGTCCAGCTTGATGAGTGGGACCAGATATCACTTGGGACAGTCCCATGGTCGTCATGGCGGCCATGAAGTCTTCAGCTGCACCAGTTAATGTGGCCTCGGCATGAATGTTAAAGTCCCCCAGCACTACCAGCCGCTGAGAGACCAACGCCGCACCAGAGATCACCTCTGCCAGCTTGGGCAGGGAGACTGCCGTGTCGCGGGGTGGACGGTACACCAGCAGAATCCCCAAACTGTCCCGGGTACCCACCTTAAGATGGACACACTCAAAACCTGCAGATTGCGGGATGGCGCACCTGACCAGGGAGATTGTCTGCCGAAAGACCACCGCAACCCCACCTCCCCGCCCCCCGGCTCTGGCCTGCTGTTGCACCCCGAAACCTGGAGGACACAGCTGGGCGAGATTTACCCCGCCGGGCTCATCCAACCAGGTCTCGGTGATGCAAGCCAGATCCGCCGCTTCATCCAGGATCAAATCCTGGATGATAGCTGATTTACCATTGACGGATCTGGCATTAAATAGCAGGACCTTCAAACGGAGGGGACTGTCATGGAGGCTACCACTCCTATCCTTCTCCAGGGTCGCAAGAACTCTGTTGCGCTTATCCCTGGGATAAAGGTGACCACTCCTCCTCCTCCCCCACACGACCTCAATGGTCTCCCCCAGGCTCCGGTCCACTCCCCCCAGGGCGACAGGCAGGATAGAGCTCTCATTGCGATGCCCTAGTCAGCTGTCCATAAATGGGGAGCGACTCAGGATTCTATCCTGCTTAGAGTCTGAGAATGAATCCTGTAATGATGAGATGATGGAGCAGTCAGGGGAACTAGATTGACTAAACAAGATCAATGTCTCTGGGCGGGAATCGAGAATAGATTGGGAAGGGTCTAGAGTTGAAATGGGGGACACTACACAAGATTCTAAGAGTGGAGGGGACCTAGATAAAGAGTCGTGGGCACTAACCATTCTGGAACTAATGGTACCTTGAAAATGCAGTTCCGAACCTGCCATCAAGGGGCGGATTGTGGGGTCCAGAAATACCTTCCTAATATTAATACCCCATGAATTCAACAGGGGTTTACGCGCCCAAAGTGCTTCAATTAAAGTGCTATCATCAAAGGTGATAACAAGACGTATGGAGCGGTCCTGAGCTTGAAAGTCCCTACGTAGCCATGAAATGAACTTAATTTTGACTACACTTGGGCTCACAGATAGTATTTGACCGAGGGACTCCTGTACCGCTCTCCTTGAGGTCCATCTGCCCCTATTCAACCATGAGTCTGTTATTTCAAACGCCAATTTTTCTAATTGAGGTAAATATTTTTGGTGGCGCATTGGGTCAAGTGTGCACAGGCCAGACTCGGATATTCCATGTGCAATTGTCCTTTTTAAACCCTGATCCGTAACCTTATGACCAGCCCTCCCTTCTCCCCTGTAGTCATGAGGAAGCTGTCTCTCATTCTCAACGTCCCCATCTTCCTTCAAAAATTCCTCCTTATGTTCTGATTGCCATTCCCCACCCTCCCCATCAGAAGACAAAGACCACTTATACTCGGTTGAAGTGGCAGTCGCGATGTCCTCTTCCTTCCCGATGTAACACTGACCAGGATTGCTTACCAAGAGGGAGATCCCTTTGAAGAGGTAGTCTATCTTCTCATTTAATGTAGCAAGTTGTGAGAAGACGAGGTCAAGCGACTTCCCCATAAGTTCACACAGGTGAGAAAGTTCAGTATTCTCATGAGTTCCCAACTGATTCATTTTCCTCTACAACTTTCACCAAAAGCCTTCCAACAGTACCACTCAAAAACCTTCAAAGGTATTCCACCCTTTCTCACTGATCTTTCTCAAACGTTCTAGAACCTACTCTCCTGAGAGAACTAAATACACTTACCAATACATACTCGGACCCTCAATCACTTTCCAAAGTCCAACAGAACCAAAACCCAAACCAATAACTCATGAGAAATCTTAGGAAATATCTCTTTACCCACCCAAAAGCCCTCAGCACTACAGTCTAACCTTCCTCACTGCACTAAACAAACAGAACAAAAGCCCAGTCATAGTACACATCACTATTAAAAATAATTACAAGAAACAAATAAAATGACCAATAGATAAACAACCACAAAAGAATCAGGCAAGATGGCGAGCCCGAACAGTAGTGTCCCAAGGTCAGCATAGATTACAGAGAGTTATTCGCTTCCTTCTCCAGAGGACTAGTGCTGGTAGAGTCCTACGCTGTAACTTCACCCTTCAGTCTCCCAAGGGGACCGGAGCAGGTGTAGAAATAGTTCCCGGTTCAGCCACTAGTTGACGAGTGGGTTCGATGGAAGACAGGCCGCTGGACGGGCGCAACACAAGTTGTAGCCCCTCTGGCCAAGGCTGGAGGCTTGCTGCCCTCTGGTCCAGCAGGGCAGCGGCAGATGGCAGATGAAGGGCAGAAGTAATGCAGCGCCTCTGGCCCAGATGACCACCGGAACCTCTGGCAAATTTCTAAGGGAGCGGGTTCCCGATGGAAGACAGTTTACTGAGAGTGCAGCTCCTCTGGCCCAGGCTACAGGCTCGCTGCCCTCCGGTCCGGCAGGGCAGCGGCAGATGGCAAATAAAGAGGTAGCGGTAATGCTGCTCCAACTGGCCCAGGCTGAGGGCTCACTGCCCTTCGGTCCGACAGAGCAATGGCAAATAGTAGATGGCTGCGACAACCTCAGGCAAGTTCGAACAAGTTCTGTCAAGTTCTGAGGGAGCTATTTCCTCGCCACCAGTCGGATGGTGATGGTGGCGATACTCAACCTTCTCCCCTCTGAGCAGTCTCTTTGGGGCTCTCCTCGCTTCCCTAGTGGGGGCGCACCGGAGCCCAGTCAAGCGGAGCAGAGGTGGGAATAGGATGGAAATAAGGAAGGAGGGAGAAAAGGCCACTAGGGTGGAGAATGGTGGCCACACAGCTCCCTTCAGATCTTCCTCTTCTCCCCTCTTGCTTTGCCACTCTCTTGCGCCACTCTCTTTCACTCCCAACCCCCAGATTGAAAGGGCGAGATTTGGGGTTTAGGTGGAAGAGGCCAGTAGCCAGTAATTGGGGAGAGAAGCGTTTACCAAGTGGCTGAAAGCAGGCAACTCCTTGCAATAGTAACTGACAGCACAACAGCAGCAGTGGCCTTGAAGACGCCCAGGGCTTGCCAATGGAGCCGCTCGTCCCTCTCTCTCCTCCTTTGAAGTAGAGGTTGGGGAATCGGGCAAATGGCAAATCTTTTAAAGTCTTTTAAGTTGTTAATTACCTCAGCAGCCAGGTCGTTGACAGGATAAGGAACTGATAGAGCAGCCTTGCTGTAAATCACGCTGATGGCATTGCTCTTCTCTTCTCCCTTTCGCTTTAAACTCTCTCTTCCTCGCCCAGATCCACACCTTCTTTGACACTGAGGGGTTCTTTGATCTCCAGGTCAAGAATAGCGTGGTATGGCTTAAAAAAGAGTTACTAGAGAGAAGGATTGTCTCAGATTAATTAGTTTCTCTTTTCGGAGCCAAACGGAGCTCCTCTTACCTCGGCGCCATCTTTGACCTTCCTTAGAATTCAGCCAGTATTCATATAACACTTGTCACAGAGACAACAGAAGCTTTTGACCAGCTTAAACTTCACAAGGAAGGAGATTGAGATGGTTTATGAGCACCAGTTTGTAAACCATCGCTTTGCATCAGAGGCAGAAGACTTTCAAGGACTCCAGAGAGATGACTGCAACCAGCAAAATCTCCTTTTGTAATGTATTGTCCTAAGCTATTTTATAATAGCCCCAGGTGGAATTAACCCTTTATTCATCTTGTTTTCAGTAAACTCGTTCTGGATATCTTTTTATCTTGCTTAAAGTGCCTCTGTATGTTAAGGGTCTTGATCTTAATAGAAGGTATACAGATAGCCCCCAAGTAAAGCTAGACACTATAGTTTTTCCCAAAGGTTCGGTTGTGTGATCACAGTGGCTGTGGCTGATTGCTAGCAAAAATGTTAAACCAGGTCAGTGGCAAGGTTCCTACTGTTCTGGCAAATAGAATGATGGAAACGTATCTACATAATTTTTCTGATTTGTAACCAATCTGCAAGCCAACCATATTCCACAAAATTTCGCACCTTGATGATGTCTTCCGCCCAAAAAATCATAATTGAAACATCAAAATTAGACTATGGTCTGCAAAACCTAAGCAAAGCTGTTGTGGACAGGAGGACCTGAAGGTCTTTCATTCAAAGGGTCACCTTAAGTCAATGTCAATTTGACAGCAATTAAGAACAAAGAGAAATTATCTTGTTGCCAGCCTGCTTAACAACTGTTTTAATACTTAAGACCATTATTGACTCTGGAAGCAGGGGAAATGATATGGGATAAAGGCGGCAACAAATAAATGAATTCTTTTGCAATTTAAGTGCAGACTTCATATGTATTGTTATGACAATTAGAGAAGAAGGTAAATTTTCTATTATAACAACAGTACAATTACAACATACTGTCTATTATTTTTCTGCAGGAGCCGCGGTGGCGCAATGGGTTAACCCCTTGTGCTGGCTGAACTGCTGACCCGAAGGTTAGGTTGCTGACCTGAAGGTTGCTGGTTCAAATCCGCAAGAAGGGGTGAGCTCCCATCTGTCAGCTCTAGCTTGTGGGAACATGTGAGAAGCCTCCCATCAGGATGGTATGTCTTCAACTCATTGTTAATGCAATTATATTTTATGGTGATATATTCTAATTTTGTTTTACTGGGCTTGGCCCCCATGTAAGCCGCCCGAGTCCCTTCGGGGAGATGGGGCGGGATATAAGAATGAAGTTGTTGTTGTTATTGTTGCTGTAATTGTTGTTGTTGTTGTTATGATAACACATCTGGGTGTCCCCTGGGCAACGGACAATTTTCTCACACCAGAAGCGACTTGCAGTGTGTTCTCAAGTCACTTCTGACATGATATAAAAATTATTTTACTAACAATAAGGCATTGATTTTATGTATACCTTTTTTAAACTGCTTGGCAATGTATAAACATTGAAGATAAAACAGACACTGCCCACAGGTGTTTTTTTAAAAAAAATCTAATTGAAGAAAGAACATATTTGGAAGGAAAGGAAAGGAAGCTTAATGAGGGAAAGCCAAGGTAAAAAGCTGTATCTTAAGGAAGCGTTTGAATGAAATAACAGAGGAAGAAGGCTGGGTGTCTGGGGAAAGAGAATCGCAGTGTGTGAAGCAGCTGCAACGGAAAAGGGATACAGCCATTGACAAAACCTCCCTAATTTTAGATTTGCTTACTCAAAATATAAAGCTGTTGCCCAAAATAGAATGGCTTACAAAAATAAAAGAACACAATTTAAAATTAGGTAAAGGCACAAATAAGGCCATAACCTACAAGACCCTACGCAATGGGCCAAAGGGGATGGGAAAGAAAAGAAGACAACCCAAAACTAAGCAAATGTTTACTTAAAATGGTATATTATAGCCACATCAAAAGCCCAGGAGGGAAGCAGAAGCAATAACCATCAAAGCCCTCCTAATTGGAACAGTGAGCAGTGTCTCAGCTGGATGCCATCTGGAGGGTGTGCTCTTCTCAAAGGACAGCCACAGACTATGGGTGCATCTTCACTGTAGAATTAACACAATTTGACTACTGCTATAGTTCATTGCTATTGAATCATGGGAGTTGTTGTTTAACCATTTCTACCCAAGAGTGCTGGTGTCTTAAGAAATTAGAGCTCTCAGGATTCGGTAGCATTGAGCCAGGGCAGTTAAGTACGAGGGTTGAATGAAAAGTAATGCCTCTACCTTCGTAACTCAACAGATGGCAGTACTGCTATGCGACAGGTACTGGCTTGTTCAGTAGACTCTCCTCTACAGTTCCATTTGGCAGGAAGCCTTAGCATTGAGTGGTTGTGTTGTTTAAAGTGCGAAGTATGGAACCCTGCGCAGACGGTCGATCAATGCGACTTAAGCAACGTGCAGTCATTGAATTCTTGACAGCAGAAGGTGTCACCCCAAAGGAGAGTAATCAGAGAATGCAAGCTGTTTATGGTGATTGTGTTGATGTGAGTACTGTGTGTCCTTGGGCGAGTAAGTTTAAAGATGTTGAGGTGGGAACATCTGACTTGCGTGACAAACAAAGAGTTGGACATCCTGTGACAGCAACCATCGAGTTTCACAAGCAAAAGGTTGACAGATTGATTCAGGATGAGCGTTGTATCACTCAGAGAGAAATTTCAAGCATAATCAGCATTTCACAAGAACGTGTGGGTCACATTATTGCTTTGCTTGGCTATCAGAAGATCGGTGAGACATTATGCTCCATCAACATCTCATAGGATCTCAGCCTTAGACCCATAAAGCCCCAATGAAAGAGAAGAAGAGAATATGAGGACTATAATGATGCATTTTAAGGTTTATTTTTGTTATGTGCCTTCAAGTTAACTCTGACTTATGGCAAACCCATTATAGGATTTTCTTGACACCATTTATTATTCAGAGAAGACTTGCCATTGTCTTCTAAGGGTGAGAAAGTATGGCTTGCCCCAGTTCACTCAGTGGAATTCCATAACTGAATAGCAATTTGAACTCTGGTCTCCCAAAATCTAGTCCAGCACTCAAATCATTACACCACACTGGCTCCCTATGTTAAGTACAAGAATCTTAAAGTGTTATACAGTTTAGAGGAAAATTTAAGCCAGTGGTGGGAAGGAGCATGTAAAAAGTTTAAGGCATTGGGAAGAGGTGGCAGCATTTGAGCTGAAGTGGAGAGGCATAAGAATCCCAGTGTAATGAAGCAAGAAGACCAACCAGAAGAACAATACAATAATTGACACAGAGAATAAGAAGTGGATAAATTAAAATGTTGGCAGTTTCCATAAAGTGGGGAGGGGGGATTTTGGAGGGAAAATGGCAAGACTTCACAGGAGTATGGGTATATTTGGGAAAGGAAAAAGGGAAGAAACCAGCTACGTTCCAAGATTTTGAGATTGCAAAGAACAAAGAGTGCCATTCCCAAGAACCATCAAAACTGATGTTGAGAGAGGCTGAGAAGGAGAGAGAATAGAAGTGCAGTTTTGGCAAGCTCAGTTTTGGGCATTCGTCCACTGGGAGAGAGCAAAAAAAAAAAAAAAAGCAGCAATAGAGAGTTGGGCAAGAGAAGAGAGAGCAAGATCAGGACTGAACAACAAAGTGGTAAATCCTAAGTATAAAGGTGATACTAGAACCAAATCAGCAGATGACAAGAAGCAATAGGCATAAAAAGAAAAATAAAGGAACAGTAGTACACATCCCTTTTGACTTTTCCGCATTTTTTCGTATTACAACCTGGAGCAGAAACAACTTTCATTAGTGTTGTCGAAGGCTTTCATGGCCGGGATCACAGGGTTGTTGTATGTCTTTCGGGCTGTGTGGCCATGTTACAGAAGTATTCTCTCCTGACGTTTCGCCCACATCTATGGCAGGCATCCTCAGAGGTTGTGAGGCATGGAGAAACTAGGCAAGGAAGGTAAATATATATGTGGAGAGTCCAGAGTGTGACAAGAGTCCTTTGTCAGTTGGAAGCCAGCGTGAATGTTGCAGATAATCACCCTAGTTAGCATTGGAAAGGTTCGTCTCTTGCCTGGGGGGCATCCTTTGTTCAACAATCCAACAAATGCTACGGTCAGTGAAAGACAAGAGGGATCCTCTCTCCTCTGCAGGAGTCTACCGGATACCATGCAGCTGTGGACAAGTCTACATAGGGACCACCAAACGTAGCGCCCAAACACGAGTCAAAGAACATGAAAGGCACTGCAGACTCACTCAACCAGAGAAATCAGCCATAGCAGAGCACTTGATGAAGCAACCTGGGCACAGTATATTATTTGAGAACACAGAAATGCTTGACCACTCCAACAACTATCATGTCAGACTACACAGAGAAGCCACTGAAATCCACAAGCATGTGGACAACTTCAACAGAAAGGAGGAAACCATGAAAATGAACAAAATCTGGCTACCAGTATTAAAAAACACAAAAGTCAGAACAGTAGATGGGAAGCAACACTCTGAGGGCAGAGGAGCCCCAGGAATGGCTAATGACTTTGAACAAAGGATGCATCCCAGGCAAGAGATGAACCTTTCTAATGCTAACTAGGGTGATTATCTGCAACATTCATGCTGGCTTCCAATTGACAAAGGACTCTTGTCACACCCTGGACTCTCCACATTGGAGAACCAGGTTGTTTACAGCTGGAAGATTTGGGCTTTTATGTTTCAGCATAACATAGTAGATCCTCCAAATACTGAAAGCCTCTAGTGTATTGAATCCTCCTTCACAGCCATTCAGTGCTTGTAGTGAACAGGCAGGATGAGAGAGGCATCTGTCCACAAAAAATTATTGTAATAGCTTCGAGACCCTTGTGACCTCATCACATCAAGGAGGTTGCATAGGGTGATTCGCCAGCCTCCGTGGCAAATGAGCAGAACAGCGGAGCAATCCTGGGATCCCACGCCATTCCTCACCCACAGTGACACTTCCCCACCATATATGGGGAAGTGTCGCCACGCGGCCACCCCCTGCACTGGCACCATTGTTTCTTATGCAACATGGGAAACTTCCCATATCTGTGCGCAGCACTGTAGGACGCTTGCACTCCAGCTCGATAGAGCCCTTCCGAAAGTCAGTGTTCATCATGTGATGGGCAACGTGGGTCTCCATGGATCAACTGAGGCACAAGCATTCTATGATGTTTGCAGCCCCCCATATGATGAAGTCCTTAGAGAACAATAGCTGCTCTCAATGCTGATATTATACAAGCCCCCGGTGGCGCAGTGGATTAAACACTTATGCCGGCAGGACTGATGACTTGAAGGTTGGGTTGCTAACCTGAAGGTTGCTGGTTTGAATTCAACCCAGGAGAGTGCGGATGAACTCCCTCTATCAGTTCCAGCTCCATGCGGGGACATGAGAGAAGCCTCCTACGAGGGTAAAAACCTCAAAACATCTGGGCTTCCACTAGGCAATGTCCTTGCAGACAGCCAATTCTCTCATACCAGAAGCAACTTGTGGTTTCTAAAGTAGCTCCTGACATGAAAAAAATGCCGATGTCATCATTTTGCATCTGGCTACAACAATGGTTCTCAACCTGTGGGCCCTGGTCAAAGTGGACCTTGGTCAAGTGGGCCTTGGTCAAAAAAAGGTTGGAAACCACTGGGCTATAATGACATGGCCTGATTCTTCTGCAAACCTGCCTATACCAAATTGAGTGCTTCATAGGCTTTAGGTACATCTAGGGCATGATTCCCAGGTGCTGAAGTTTTGGGGCCAGCCTGAGTAAAGGGATCTGTCACAGGGATTGAACTTGGAGCATGGCACACACAAAGCAAAAACGGAACTATGATTTCAACCTTCGTTTGAAAGCCACATGCTAAGAACTGATGTGGAAGCCTCATAGGTGTAGAATAACTCCACTTCATGTGCGGAGAATTAACCACCAATGCTCTGGACACACAAGGGTTTACATTTTAGCCCCTCAACCAGGGTGTCCTGTCTAATTTTACTGTGCAGATGGTATCTTCAAAATAATTGTCTGGAAGGGATTGCTGGCTGCCTCAGCATCCTTCTATTTGCAGTTATGCAAAGATAGGATTGGCAGAAAACCAAAGTGATTCTCTCTCTCCCTTTCTGTCTCTCTCATGTGACCGTAAATTAATGTTACGGGTGGAAACTGACAGGAAACTCCTGCAAATCAGGGTTTTTGTTCCACATCTGGAGTCTAAACTTTGAATTCCCTCAACGTGTATGGATAAAGCAGGTGAGGCATTCTCTCCCTTCTTAACATCCTCTCCTCATTATTGATTTCCTTTTGTCCAAATCTTTGGATTTTACAGGAGGGATTTTCTTTACCCCATAGTTTTTCTGCGCTCGGAAAAAAACAGCTGTTATTTCTCCAAAGGAACATTCGAGGGTTTGTTCCCTTCTCTCTGCAAACTGCCAGGCACTTTCCATTGTATAATTTGGTTGTTAACAAAACGCAAATGCGTCTTGCATATGCTTTTCAAGCAGAGGCTTTAAACATTTAAACATGGCTTGATCTGAGAGAGGTGTAGATTTGACAGAATTTTGTTATAACACATCTGAGACTTCAGCATAATAAAACTTGCTATCTTGCTGTGATCCTGTGAATTTCCAAACCCTGTTCAAGCATTCAGTTCAAAATAAATGTGCGAGGAGGAGAGAACATTTGCCCTGCCCCACTCTATCCACACTATCCTCATATTGTGAGTATGACTATCGATCCGTGTTCTGGATTGAGTGGTAAGCCACCTTTCAGAGATGAGGCTAACAGACCTCCTTCATTCTAGAAAGACCTCCCATCTTTCATCCACATAATCCTGACTTGTCACTGCTTTTCAAACCAACTGTACCATTAGGGAGAGTATAGCCTTAGCAGCTACTTACAAGTGACAATGGCAGTCTCCAGCTGTTATGTCTGAATCCTGGCAGAAGGCTGCATCTCACAGGGTTCTTCTTCCTCTAAACTGGTGTTCATCCCTCAGGTTTGGTGGAAAATACAATCCTATCACCAGTAATGAAGTAACATTGGTCAATTGGTTGTCCAGTTTCTGACCAAAATCCTGCATGTATGAAACATAGCATAAATAGCCACAAGCAGAATTATTTAGTTTTGATTTTCCACACAATCCCTTTACAATGTAGTACACAATATATAGAGCAATGACCAATCTCGATAAAATAGTGAAGAGTAGAGACATCACACTGGCAATGAAGGTCCGCATAGTTAAGGCAAGGGGATTCCCCGTAGTAAGCTATGGATGCGAGAGCTGAACCATAAGGAAGGCTGAGCGAAGGAAGATAGACGCTTTTGAACTGTGGTGTTGGAGGAAAATTCTGAGAGTGCCTTGGACTGCAAGAAGATTCAACCAGTCCATACTCTAGGAAATAATGCCCAGATGTTCACTGGAGGGAAGGATATTAGACACAAAGATGAAGTACTTTGGCCACATAATGAGAGGACAGGAAAGCTTGGAGAAGAGAATGATGCTGGGGAAAAAGGAAGGAAAAAGGAAGAGGGGCCAACCAAGGGCAAGATGGATGGATGGTATCTTTGAAGTGACTGGCTTGACCTTGGAGGAGCTGGAGTTGCCAGATGGCCGACAGGGAGCTCTGGCATGGGCTGGTCCATGAGGTCACAAAGAGTAGGAAGCGACTGAACGAATAAACACACAATATATGCAGAATTAAAATCATTGTGCATGAGGGCAAAGGGCAGTGCTCAGAAGCTTTAAAATAAAAGGTCAATGCTCCCGCCGCATGCAGTGTTTTGTTTTCATCAGTGTTACCATTTCACAATATCCACAAAAGCCACAGCATGCATGTAGTGCAATTTGTCCGAACAGAATATTGGCCTCTGAATGGAGAATGAACCATGAAATTCTTTATCTCAAAAAGTAAAATGCCCAGTTTGATTCTGCTGTAGAAGAGAGACGAAGGTCCAGGAAAATAAATCTGGAAAACTTTTCCACCAGCTTTCCAAAGCCCTTTTTGCCCCCAGAATAGTAAAATGTTTATGGCAAGATGTTCATATTTCTTGTCCACAAATCATTTCATATATAAGTTCTTTACTATTAAGAAATGTAGTTATTCTTGTTAATATAAATAAACCTTTTGTGATTTTAAAGGTTGAACTCTGGATCTTTGCCTCCTAAGCTCTAAATTCTTTACAGCCACATGGCACTTCACGCTCTGCTTGTTGTGAGCTGAATGCTCAACTTTAAATATCCTGCTTTTGCGTATTTTGGATTCTTTGATGTTTTGGGGTAGTTTTCTCCTAACACCCAGAAAATCCTAACATGTAACACATTTTTGTTCCTGGGTTATAAATGTCATTTCCTAATTGATTCTATCATAAAACATGGAAAAAGTTTATTAAACTGCAAAAACTTTGTTGTGGTCTGCACACTGAAGGGCATATTTTCATTAAGGAAAATTACAAACAAAAGTGCCGCCCTAGACTGAAAGAAATAATAGTATTAACCTCAGACACAAAAACAAAAGTTACTAGAGTATAACAACCATTCTCAATGTAAGTACAGTAGAGTCTCACTTATCCAACATAAACGGGCCAGCAGAATGTTGGATAAGCGAATATGTTGGATAATAAGGAGGCATTAAGGAAAAGCCTATTAAACATCAAATTAGGTTATGATTTTATAAATTAAGCACCAAAACATCATGTTATACAACAAATTTGACAGAAAAAGTAGTTCAATACACAGTAATGCAGTGCACTAATTACTATATTTACGAATTTAGCACCAAAATATCATGATTTATTGAAAACATTGACTACAAAAATGCATTGGATAATCCAGAACGTTGGATAAGCGAGTGTTGGATAAGTGAGACTCTACTGTACCACACAATTAAACAATAAATAACATTTTGAATTTTTTTTGAAAATGTTTCCAATTTTGTTACATAGTGTAATACATATTGACACTTTGAATTATCCTTAAATGAAACACCTTTTTGTTGTTGTGGTGCTTTTTAAGGATTGGTGTAACATAGGTTGAGATAGCTATATCTAAATTAACCAGTATTTCACGACATGTGATGCTGTTAAACACAATTCAAGCTGAGCAAAACTCTTTGTGAATGGACGATGTATGAGAACCCCAGGTGGACTTCTTGGTTCTTTCCAAAGACTTAATACCGAAATAAAACTATAGATGGCTGGACCTTTCTTCAGTTTGTAAAAGAGTGTGTAAAATAATTGCACTTGTATTGTGTAACTCTCTCCCAAAAGAAATGAAACACATCCCTGATCCATGGAAGATTTTAGCTGACAATATGTCTACCTATTTTTCTACAGCTGGACATGCTGCAAGGACATCATCTGCCGATAGTTCTCAAGAACTTGAGGTTTATGCAAATACATGCTGTAGTGTATTTCGGTATGAGAAAATATTTGGATATGTCCCTGATCATCCATCCACTCTCAGGAAATGCCCATATAGAGCACCGCTTACAGATGAGACCAAGGTTAGTTAAGAATACATGTGGGGGAGTGGGACATGTGGGGGAATGGGAGCGACACTGCTTATAAGGTGAGTTGGCAGATTGATGAGTTGCAATGATGTATGTCTGACATACATCACTGTAATTGAGTAGCAGGACTAAGTACAATTAAGTATTCTCCTGGTTCGACACCCAGTTGTGCTTTACCAGACAGCAGCCACTGCGAGCCACAAAGGTCTGTTCTCTTGTTCATCAGAATAGAGCAGACTGATGTTTCCTTCCCCTTCCTGCCAGTAATCTCTGGTGTGACAGAAGCAGGATTCTTGTCATAATTCTTCCTTGCATTATATATTCCTCATGGGAATAGGTTGGAAATGTCAGTCCATTGCACCTCAATTGACAATAGATCCCAGTTGCTTGCAGTGGCTGATTCTCAATAAGTCAGGACCAAGAAACCTCTTTTATGAGCCCTATGCATTCTTACACTATTAAATTCATACAAATTATGAATACAAATCAGTGGTGAATATGTAACGCTAGGGTATGCATATGAAACAGTGATTATGAATTCCAGTCTTTTTGGGGGAGGCATAAATACAAAGAGGAAGCTACCGAAGACCTGTACACCTCATGATGCAGGATCTCAGCTCAGATTTGTACAGCAAATGCCATCGCTATCACAACAAATGATGCATGTTGTTGGGTCCTTTTGAAACTGTGAGCTCTAGTCTGATAGGTGGTGGTACCAAAACAAAGGTGGGGAGGGCAGATGTTCTTCCAAATGCTCTCCTCACTTCACCAGGCATTTCTGTTGTTTTCATGTTAGGTATCTGCTCTGTTGGGTGGTACCAGACAATCGCTGTTGATACCAGGCAGTAATTTTAATCTGTTAGTGAGGTACACAAATGTAAGCCATGTTACACAAGGTAAGTGCATTGTTCACCATGGCAAAGCAGACATATTCTGCTGCCAGTGGTGGAAACAGAGCTGTGTGTGCAGCAACGTTGTATGTGGTCATTGCACATTATGAATTGTGTCTTCACATTGGAGGTTGTGGTTGCACATTGTGAAATAGTACTCAATCATTTACTTGCATTGTATAGTGTCTGCACCAGGATTGTGTATTGCTAGTATAGCATAGCTCCATATGAAGATACTGTATTTGTGTGACACTAAGGAGATGTTGGATTGCAGCTGATCCATATTGTTGCTTCCTGATCCTCCTGTTGGAAATTGTGTCATCATCACCATTACCCCGCAGTGGCACAGTGGGTTAAACTCTTGTGCCAGCAGGACTGACAACTTGAAGGTTGGGTAGCTGGGGAGAGTGCCGGGGAGAGTGCGGATGAGCTCCCTCTATCAGCTCCAGCTTCATGCGGGGACATGACAGAAGCCTCCCACAAGAATGGTAAAAACATCAAAACATCTGGGCGTCCCCTGAACAACGTCCTTGCAGATGGCCAATTCTCTCACACCAGAAGCAACTTGCAGTTTCTCAAGTCTCTCTTGACACAGAAAAAAAAAGCTCTGCAGTAGAAGCCAAAGGGAAGAACTTCTTCCACTCATCCTTTTGGAGGACCCTGATGCCAATGTCATCATTTTATATTTGGCAATGGGGACAAAGTCCCCTTCTATCCTCCAGATTGTTCCCAAAGATACATAAGAAAACTATCTGGTAGGATTCAAGAGGTTGTTCAATGAGAAGTGTGGGGTTGAATGCTGTGGAAAATGGAAATACCAACCTTTTCAACATCCCAAAAAAGAATATGCACACATGTAAGGAAAATGTATGGGTTCATATGTTCCAAAGAGGATGCCAGGAATAGTGCAATTCATTTTTCACACATTCTCAAAAACCAGAATGTTTCAGGGACCTGAGATGAAAAAAAGCTTTTTCAATATTATATCTGTTTTTTATGTGTTTGGGGGTTTTGAATTTTTTTAAAAAAATGCAATAAATGTGTCAGGCCACACACAGGCCTTTCACAAATTTCATTACTAATTTCATTATTAATTTCATTCACTCATATATTAAAACATTAAAATGTCTAAGCAAGTTGTGAAAAGAATGTACACCAACGAGCAAATCTGAGGTCATTTTTGGACTCAGAATGCCAAATTCCTATAAAACCGATATCCATTTTTTAAAAAAAGGATTTTATGCCTCAATTTTACAAGCCTGTGATGGTGATGGAGCTGAAATTGATTTTGGAGCTTCATTTTACTTATTAGGCAATGGTTCAAGTCAGACATTAATTTGATTTTCCAATATGCAGAACTTGACTGGCAAGATTCTGGGCAAGCAGGAATAAACCAAAAAGCCAACTTCTCATAGTGTGCTTTATTTTTTTTCTCACAAAATTAGCTGGAATGCTTAATGACAACATGATTTATGACAACTTCAAAACAAAAAGAATGTACTTGTTTTAATAAATGATAATATACAGGCAAACTATTATTTTTATTTTTACATACAACATCCAAAACACTGAAATAAAACTCAGATCTGTATATTACAAAGAGGCTGGTGTTAAATAATATTCAGATAGAAGAAAAAAGACAGCTGTAATTCATTCAATAGGTACAGTGATCCCCTTCCTTACAGAGAGTAGTAGCTTATGACCCTTTCAGTATTGGACTGCAACTCCCATCAGCTCTAACCAAGCCGGGCCGGGCTTTAGCACAACAAGCTGCAATAAATCTTGCCAACTAGAAGATTGACAGTTCGAAGCCCAGGTCAGGGTGAGCTCCTGACCTTTTTGCACAGCTTCTGCCTACCTAGAAATTCGAAAACAAATGTGAGAAGATAAATTGGAAGTGCATTAAAAAGCAGGGAGGGATTTAGGCTCGGCGTTTCGATCAGAAAAAAGAGGAAGTTTACAAACAAAGAAAGCTCTTCGGCAGGGAGATGGAGCGACAGCACCCCCCGGTGGCCAGAACCGAGCACAGCCTCCAAAGATGCCGAAAGATGGGAAAGCCTCTCTCTCTCTCTCTCTCTCTCTCTCTCTCTCTCTCTCTCTCTCTCTCTATATATATATATATATATATATATATATATATATATATATACCTCTATGTGTTGTCTGTCTTGTCATTGTTATAATCGGCTTTGAATGTTTGCCATATATGTGTTCTGTGATCCACCCTGAGTCCCCTTCGGGATGAGAAGGGCGGAATATAAATACTGTAAATAAATAACCAGCACAGCCAATAGTGCAGTTCATTGCAGAAGGCCATTCATGCTGTCAATGGGGACTCCTTTATGAGTGGCTTCCCCGTCATCTGTAGCCTTTCTTTTTGCATTGAGTAATATTCATCCACAAAGCACAGAGAGTGAGGGGTTAAGGGGATTCAGGGAGACATATGCAGAATGCCCGTATCCCTCTGATGGTGTGTTATTGGTGTTCATGCTTTGGTGGCAAGAGAGTGAAAACAGGCTTCTAGTGGGGATAGTGGTACTGCATTGTGGAAAAAAAATCAGCTGACCTGTTTTTAGAACTAAAAGAAAGCTTCAAGAGGTAAAGGAATGAAACAGCTTCAAATAGACACCCATTTAAAAATAATTTAAAAGATGTTCCGCAAATTAGCCAAATTGGTTCCTGTATGGCCAGAGTCGGAAGGACAACATGCAATCCACATGGCTGTTTTTTGGCCCCAGCAGACGTCCCTAATGAGTCACATTGCCTCATTTTCTAGCTAGTTATTACACGGATTTGGGGAAAATGTTATCAGGACAATGCTAAGAATTGCACATCTTTGACATCTCATTGAGTTCAGTAGCATCCAGATAAGTATATACAATATGCCCCCATTTATACAGGGGATACATTCCTGGACTTTGCATGGATACGTGAAATTGTGTATATTAGTGTACCTTATTATTTTCAATGAGAAGCCCCCACTGGCACAATGGGTTTAACTCAGCAACACGGAATGGACGAAGGATTGGGGGAAATCCAACCCCAAATAGGGAAACAAGTTGTCCAGGAACACTTGGCCTCTCTAAACGAATTCAAGTCCCCAGGGCCAGATCAGCTACACCCAAGAGTACTGAAGGAACTAGCGGAAGTTATTTCAGAACCACTGGCAATTATCTTCGAGAGTTCTTGGAGAACGGGAGAAGTCCCAGCAGATTGGAGGAGGGCGAATGTGGTCCCTATCTTCAAGAAGGGAAAAAAGAACGACCCAAACAATTACCGTCCGGTCAGCCTCACATCAATACCAGGCAAAATTCTGGAAAAGATCATTAAGGAAGTGGTCTGCAAACACTTAGAAACAAATGCGGTCATTGCTAATAGTCAACACGGATTTACCAAAAACAAGTCATGCCAGACTAATCTGATCTCTTTTTTCGATAGAGTTACGAGTTGGGTCGATACAGGGAATGCTGTGGATGTAGCGTACCTGGATTTCAGTAAGGCCTTCGACAAAGTCCCCCACGACCTTCTGGCAAACAAACTAGTAAAATGTGGGCTAGACAAAACTATGGTTAGGTGGATCTGTAATTGGCTAAGCGAACGAACCCAAAGGGTGCTCACCAATGCGTCGTCTTCATCATGGAAAGAAGTGACAAGTGGAGTGCCGCAGGGCTCCGTCCTGGGCCCGGTTCTGTTCAACATCTTTATTAACGACTTAGACGAAGGGTTAGAAGGCACGATCATCAAGTTTGCAGACGACACAAAACTGGGAGGGATAGCTAACACTCCAGAAGACAGGAGCAGAATTCAAAACGATCTTGACAGACTAGAGAGATGGGCCAAAACTAACAAAATGAAGTTCAACAGGGACAAATGCAAGATACTTCACTTCGGCAGAAAAAATGGAAATCAAAGATACAGAATGGGGGACGCCTGGCTTGACAGCAGTGTGTGTGCGAAAAAGACCTTGGAGTCCTCGTGGACAACAAGTTAAACATGAGCCAACAATGTGATGCGGCTGCTAAAAAAGCCAATGGGATTCTGGCCTGCATCAATAGGGGAATAGCGTCTAGATCCAGGGAAGTTATGCTTCCCCTCTATTCTGCCTTGGTCAGACCACACCTGGAATACTGTGTCCAATTTTGGGCACCACAGTTGAAGGGAGATGTTGACAAGCTGGAAAGCGTCCAGAGGAGGGCGACTAAAATGATTAAGGGTTTGGAGAACAAGCCCTATGGGGAGCGGCTTAAAGAGCTGGGCATGTTTAGCCTGCAGAAGAGAAGGCTGAGAGGAGACATGATAGCCATGTACAAATACGTGAAGGGAAGTCATAGGGAGGAGGGAGCAAGCTTGTTTTCTGCTGCCCTGCAGACTAGGACACGGAACAATGGCTTCAAACTACAGGAAAGGAGATTCCACCTGAACATCAGGAAGAACTTCCTCACTGTGAGAGCTGTTCGACAGTGGAACTCTCTCCCCGGGGCCGTGGTGGAGGCTCCTTCCTTGGAGGCTTTTAAGCAGAGGCTGGATGGCCATCTGTCGGGGGTGCTTTGAATGCGATTTCCTGCTTCTTAGCAGGAGGTTGGACTAGATGGCCCATGTGGTCTCTTCCAACTCTACTATTCTATGATTCTATGATTCTAGGCATGGTCAAACTATTGCCTGTTAGGAATTGTGGGAGTTGAAGTCCAAAACAGCTGGAGGGCTGATGGTTGCCCATGCCTGGGTTAAACCCAGCAGGACTACTGATCGAAAGGTGGGCAGTTTGAATCCGGGGAGCAGGGTGAGCCTCCGTCTGTCAGCTCCAGCTTCCCATGGGAGGACATGAGAGAAGCCTCCCAAAGGATGATAAAACATCTGGCGTCCCATGGGCAACGTCCTTGCAGATGGCCAATTCTCTCACACCAGAAGTGACTTGCAGTTTCTCAAGTCACTCCTGACACAAAGAAAAATATTTTCAATGGGATGAAAGATGAAAAGAGTGTAGCTTGTACAGGAAGTCCTAAGTGAATAAGTCAAACTGTGGGTAAGTGAAGCTGGGTTTATTGGTATAGCAAAAGTGGAGAACATTTGCTCTTCCACAAGTTGCTGAACTTTTGCTTCCATCGTACCTCACATCGCCTGGGCCAATAGGAATAGGGCCTCAAAAACATCTGGAGTCTCATAAGTCCTGGTGTAAATGTGGTTGCAATGTGAGCCTTTGTTCCCAGCTGCAAAAACGAGATGGGCTTATTTCGCAAGGAAGCTGTCTGAGGAATAGTGAAGGAAATTACAAAGGACAATGCAGGCTGAAAGTGCTGAATAGATGATTTGGAATAATTTTTACTTTTCATTCTAAACCATAATAATGTACCAAGGGAGAAAAAGGAGGAAACACTGTCAGGTCATGGTGGAAAAAAAGAAAAACGAGGACAAGCTTTTATATACATTCACACTTTCTAAACCTGTTTCCCATGGATATTAGCAACATCAACTGTCCTTAGTGAGCGCAGCCACAATAATGTACAATTCTGCAGCAGAGAGGAGAGTGGGGGAAGGAACACAATTGATGTTTTTTTTTTTAAAGACACAAACTATCAAAGGTACCTGGACCTCTCTGGCACACAGTTGATTAAGATACGGAGAAGCCCAGCAGACACAAGAAAGCATCCCATGGCAGCACCTCCCTACTTCTGACTACGTACTTCAAAAGACATTTAAAGCAGCTTTGAAAAACCTTGGGATTGAGTGGTAACAACGAAGTACACTTTGCTTAAATAATTGGTTGTGTAGCAGCATCGGTGTTGTACAATTCCTTTCATCTTTTAAAAAAGTCATTGTGAACAATGACTTTTAATCTTCACTGAGATTATTTGAGTTCCTCAATCCATAATTGACAATTAGGAAACTAAAGAGTGCATGAAATACAGGGTTTAAGATCACAGACCTCTGTGCTGAGATTAGGGCAGAAAAGAAAAAGCATCACACAGGATGTGAAGGGAGAAGAGAAGCAGCACCATGATGCTAGGCTCTATGTGTGTCGATGCTGCTTTACTCCTGTTTCTGCTGTTCTGGTTGAAACAGTTCCTACAATCAGGTTGCTTGTTTTATTTGCTAGGATTTGTGTGTAGAAAAAAACTTGTTTGGACTACAACTTCCAGAATCCTTTAGCCAGCATGCAGGTGTATTGACCATGGACTTGGAGATGAATTCCAAAGAGTAACTTCTAAACTCTGTAAAAACAAGCAGGCCTGCCACTGATGTTTCCTATATCGCAGATCAGTGGTTGCCAAACTTTGGCCCTTCGAAAATTTTGGACTTCAGTCCAAGCCAGCTGGGCTAATGGTCTGGGCTTCTGGAACCTGAAATACAAAACAGCTGAAGGACCAGAGACTGGAAATCACTCTTCTAGATCTACCTGAAGGAATATAGTCGTTTCAGAGTGAAAATGCTGCGGAGTGACCCTGTAACTCATATCCCTATTTCGGAACAGTTATGATACAGTTTTGGAAGTTGCCATCCAATAATGGCGCTCCATGCAGCCATGCCGGCCACCTGACCTTGGAGGTGTCTACGGACAACCCCAGCTCTTCGGCTTAGAAATGGAGATGAGCACCAGCCCCCAGAGTCAGACACAACTAGACTTAATGTCAGGGGAAAACCTTCACCTTTACCTTTTGGATGTTGCCAAGTTATTCTTGGACACTCCCTTGTAATTCCAGGGCAGCATTCTAGGTTATGTTTGTGCAAGGGTGGAATTAGAGCAATACGTCTGGGGATTTCTTGCTGATGATGATGACTTGTCTTTATGGATCCTATCATTCAAATGCCAACCCAAAGAAAGAAATTTAAACTTGAGATGATTTATATCCAGACTACTTGCCTGATTTTATGCAGTTAGGGGTTTTAAAGGGAGCCCCCGGTGGCCCAGCGGATTAAACATTGAGCTGCTGAACTTGCTGACCAAAAGGTTGGTGGTTCGAATCTGGGGAGCAGGGTGAGCTCCTGCTGTTAGTCCCAGCTTCTGCCAACCTAGCAATTCAAAAACATGCAAATGTGAGTAGGTACCGCTCTGAAGGTGACAGCACTCCATGCAGTCATGCTAGGATCTTGGAGTTGTCTACAAACAACACTGGCTCTTCAGCTTAGAAATGGATATGAGTACCAACCCTCAAGAGTCGGACACAACTAGATTTAATGTCAGGAGGAAACTTTTACCTTTATCTTTAGTGGTTTGAAGCTCATTGATTTGGAAAGTTCCATTTTTTTCAAACACTACTCTCACATTCCCTTGCCTAACATAGCCAGTGAATATGTGGCTGGGCGACTCTGGGAACCCAAAAGGTAACTTTGTCAGAGTTGTGTTGAACTCAGCATAGAGCCAGACTGGGAGTAATTAAGTTCTGAGTCACCAAATGACGATGAGAAATCAAGTGATGAGCACAGAGATGTGAATCATCCCTTGATCAAATTGTTGGCATTCAACCCAAGTGTCAATCAATGAAGGCTGGTGCTTCTGTGGTGCAATTCTAAGGCTCACCCTTCAAGGCATTACCTATCAAGGCTTTAACTGATCCCATAGAAGGGAGAATTGGTAAAGTAACATGTTGGCTGAGATCCTGGATTGGGAGACATGTGCATCATAGTTGAAGCTAACTTCCATTAAATGATCAGTGTAGACGGCACCATAGTTGCATCCTCACAGCTAAGGCTTCTAATGCACAGCCCTCAACACAACCGTTTCTATGTTACCCGAGAGCAGAGGATGAACTGGATACACTGCAACAGACATTTGTAGGTGATGATGTGTCCCCAGCTACAGGAAAATAGTTGGATGCATTCCCATTCATCCCCCTGCTCTCTTGGCAACATAGAAACTTTCTATAAGGTAGTTTGGGGAGGTACTGCATGGAGATTCAAACCCTGGTCTCCAGAGTCATAGTCCAATGTTTAAATCACTGCACCACCCTGGTTTCCACTGTCAAAGGAACATTTTAGCTTCAGGGAAGCTAAACATTAGAACTAATTGAAGTTGAAACAGACATTGCGCAGCATCTAGAAACTCAAGTTCAAACATGAAGTGAGTATATATTTATTTCCGATGTGAAGTGTAAGAGGTTCATGGTATGGTTGTTCTTGAAATGTTGGAACCAAGTGTCTTAACTACAAAGTGGCTACAGCAATTCTTGAGATGCATAAAATACTAATGAATTCTGCCTACATCTCTTTATATCCTATATATATTTATATATGCATATGCAGCTTTGAAAATATGATATATACCACAGCCTTAGCTATGAATATATTACATTCCTTGGGGCTTTCCCGTTGCATATAATGCCACAAAATAAAATAAAATATTCCATTTAGGTGTTGTTGAGCAAACATTTTAAAGGGTTTTTTTGCTACATCATCTTAAGCACATGTCTTACCTTTAACCACTAAATCAATATTAACCCAGTCTATTTCTTTATAGTTTTATAAACAAAGTAATGGAAACCCATTAGAGAGAAAACACTTCTACAAAGAAGAAGAAGGAAATTCATAAATGACAAACACATCCACCACATATAATTCAGACTTTGTTCTTTCTGGACTTGTATTTCTTCCAGAAAGTCACTAAGCTGCTGCTTTAATAGCTATCACGCAGTTCCTAAACCTGTTGGCTGGAATCCATAGAAGAGAGCACGAGTTGGCATTTTTCATCTGGTGGGTTATTGCTGGATTCTCCCCTCCCAAATGCAGTCCCTATACCAATATTTTCCAAAGGTAACCATGGAGGTTGGGGTCGGGGGTATGCGTGTCTCCAGTGCATGGTCCTATTTAATGTGAAAGGGCAAAGAAATCTCTTAGCAAGTGCAAAAACACCAGCTGTACACATGGACTCTTTCAGCATGTACTAGTCATACTGAATCAATGGACCGCTGTGGTTCTTATGAACTGGGCTAATAGGCCAGTGGAAGGGGCACTGCCTCACAATAATCATCACCAAAATGATGGCTATCTTTGAATAATCCCATTTTTACATTAGTGACCAAATCTCACTTCTTCATTAAGAATGTTAGCAATGAAAATACCACTGTATCCTAAGACATGGACATTTGCAGATGTGGGATATCCTTGGGCAACATGCCCTCACATCTCCAAGTGAAACCCCATCCCAGCTACTATAACTCCTGCCCCATTTGGTTGACCTCTCCCTCTAAGACAGTGGTGTCAAACTTGTGGCCCTCCAGGTGTTTTGGGTTTTAGCTCCCAGAATTTCTGGCCATTGGACAAGTTGTCTAGGACTTCTGGGAGTTCGAGGCCAAAATATCTGGAGGACTGCATGTCCGACACCTCCACTCTAAGCCCCATCTTCATCAAGCTCATACGGTTATTTTACAGAAAATGGAAGCTGGTGGTGTTTCTCCTAGTCCTTGTTGCTGCTTGCATAGTTGGGAGAAGTACCGAACATGTGGTAACAGCAAGGAGGAGCTACAGGGGAAAGGGTGGCAATTCCCAGTGGAACTCCACTTGCAGTGTGAGCCTTGGCAGGCATGCATTTGGTGTAGGCTCAGCCCACAAGCAACCTCCACCCATCTACATGGTTAGGCTCCTAATACAAAAGAATGTTTTCTCAGAAAAGCTGTCTTCTTAAATAGGTTGCATTTATCTCGGAATAATTTTAAAGTAAGAATTATGTGCTCTGCTGCCAGTCCAAGATTTCCATGCAAAGGGCAAGCGGCACCTCAAGGAACCAGGTGTCTGTGAGTCTCTCCAGATTGAGGCGCTGGATAGCTTATTTATTTTATTTTCTTTTGAAGATGGCCTCATGCAAGTACCAGGATGCAGTACTTCTGAGAGCCATAAAGCTCCAATTAGAGAGGGAGAATTTAATGTTGGCGTCCATTCTGATGTGGATGGATAGCCAGAGCTAATCTCTCTCAGCTGATCACTTTTTTCTTGCCAAATCAATCTTGAATCAGAGTCAAAAGATGGAGAGCAACGCAAATTGCTTTTAAGACTCCCCGAGAAGCATCCAACATGTAAAGCGGGGATCAGTGGTGGATAAAAGTATGTTGGTGGTGGGGCTCCCAGGCTGCAGTTCTTGTGAGGCAGGCACAGGCACTTATGGTTTCCTGATGGTCGTGGGTTGCTGTATAAAGTTATGGCTGAAGAGTACACGGGATCAGCTGTGTTTTGCAATGTCAAGTTACTTCATACCAGGCTTGAAGATGCACAAAATGGCTCCCTCTGAGGACCTAGCCTGGTGTGGGATGACATACCATACAATATAATAATATACTTCACAAGCTGTGCAAACCTTTATTTCCAGCTGTGATCCAGTTGTGGAGTCTTCTAAAACACAGTTATTGGCTTGTGGTGGTGGTGCGAAGATGGGCACTTACTACATAAACTATTACTGGCCTCAATGTCCCATCAGCTTCTCATGTAGATAGGTACCATGTTCAATCACAATATCCTAAAATTAGCATTTTGCTTTGATCTTATCCTTGCTGCATTTCAGATTATCTATTCCATGGGTAGAGTTGAAACGCCATCTGAAGAATCCATAATGGGTTTAGCAGCTCATTAATTACCTTTTGTAAGAACAAGACACATATGCTTCTGTGCCCATTCTAGAACGTACTGTAATAAAATAAGTCAGTTGAACACAATATTTTCTGGAATGTTGAAGATCTTTGGAGTCTCCTCAAAAGTTCATTACAACAGTTAAGGTTGTACAGTTTGCAGAATTTCAGGAAAATAGCAGGTTAAATGTAAAATTATTATTTAATAAATAACTCTTCTGCATCGTAAAAAATAAATGAATATTCCCTTTGGCAGTAATAGCTGATTTAATATTTAGAGAGAAAGATACTTGGCTCATAAAATAATAGCATTATGCTACAAGGGAAACAAAATACCAGATATTATTTTCTTCTCCCAGCTCCCTTCTTTTCAGTTCCTTAAAAATAAAAGAGATGGAGAGATTTTTTCACCAGTTCATCACAAGCCGGTAGAAGTCACTTATGCCCCAAATAAGCTCCAAGAGTGATGCATGCACCCACAACAGCCAGGCTTAGGATTGTCTTCAGAGGCAGCCACGAAAAATCCAACAAAGGCCTCATGTTGTTGCTGTAGAGCTCCACAAAGGCATCCTGAAGTGGAGAAAAGAAAGGGAAGCAAGCAGACAAGAGAGAAGATCAGAAACAGGAAAAAAAACATGTTTCAAGCATTAAACAGACAAGGTTATCCCCAAATATCACCACTGGATGCCTTGCTGTTGGATTTGCCAACTCTAAGGCAAAATTCCAGGCTACTAGGATGGGATAGTTCCAGTTGGTTTTATGTAATCTCCCTAAATCAAAAATATGGAGTGTTTGGCCCTCAAAATGGTTTGGAACTCTACTCCCTTAACTTATCATTGGCCATGTTGGCTAGGGCTAAAATATTTGAAGGGCCAAAGTTTTTTGGGCCCATTACAAGCTGAGTCTTCCTTATCTGAAATGCTTGGGACCAGAAGTGTTTTGGATTTTGGAATCCCTGTATTTGCATATTCATACATAATGAGGTGTATTGGAGATGGGATCTACATCTAAACCTACAATTAACTGATGTTTCATGTACAATTTGCATGCATATCTTGAAGGTAATTTTATAAGCAATATTTGTTATAATTTTGTGCATGAAGCCAAGTTTGAACAACCAGAAAGCAAAGGTTTCACTATATGAGCAAGCCTTATGCACAATTTCAAATTTTGGTGGAAGCTCCTTCTTTGGAGGCTTTTAAACAGAGGCTGGATGGCCATCTGTCAGAGGTGCTTTGAATGTGATTTTCCTGTTTCTTGGCAGGGGGTTGGACGGGATGGCCTATGAAGTCTCTTCCAACTCTATGATTCTATGATTCAGGTAAGAAATGTTTAACCTGTAGGTTTCCTGTCTCTGCTATCTCATTGTATACTGGATGCAGGTGAAGGCTCTCCGTGGACTATATCATACTCCCAATTAAGGTATTTGTAAAGGCTAGTAGTCTTAATTACTGGGATGCAAAGATCCAAATAATCTCCAGCCAGTCAAAGGGATGGTTCAGCTCTGAAGACTGAAGTCCGTAACTCTGCATACCACCAGTTTAGCTTCTTACAAACCCCAAGAACCTTGAGAATAACCGTTGGAAGAGGTTGAGACCCCAGTGGCAAGGTGATCAACATGAAATATGACAATGGCTAGGGGACACTTCTCCCCTTGACTTTGACTAGCCTCTGTCCCTAGTCACAACAGACATTTGGAGCTTCTGGAAAAAACCAACCACCCTATTCCCATCAATAAACCTGGCAGGCCATAAGGTAGAGGCTAGTGATATCATAAGTTGAACGTTAGGACATAACAGCAGATATCAACAGACTAACTCCTGGTGTGGTTATTATTCTTATTGGCAGGTTTAACAATTGACACAAGATGGCGCATCAGGCTTCTTATGCTATGGAGCTCAAACCCAACAGTGCCAAATGTCAATGGAGAGAAATGTTCATAGAGAGTCAGAAGAAACTCTATAATAAGGTAAGCAAACAAACAAAGCCAAAGTTGTCTGGTTTATATCCTGTTGTTTGAATTGCTATCCTTTTCATACAACCAAGGAATGAATGCCTTTGTCCTAAAGATTGTTTTTAACACAAAACATACACATTGGTCAAAACCCAATAGGCTTAAACCCTGGGAAACAAAACTGGGTGCACTTGAATCACTTGCTCTGAAAAGCCATAATCTCTTGCTTAAACAGAGTATATGTGTGCATTTTTTAACCTGTTTGTTAATGTTTTCACTAATAATACTGGTCACTCAATCACATAATATAGGATTGGTTTGTTTTAGCTTGCAAAGAGAGTAAGAACAGGTGAACTCCCAAAGAACAGGTGAACTCCCAAAGAACAGGGGAACTCCCAAAGAACAGGGGAACTTCCCCTCCCCAGAACAGCAAGAGTAATCTTAATGCTAATTATTTAACTAAAGAAACATTAATACAATGAGAATTTAAAAGATATCATAAAAAGATAAAACATAAGCAAAATATGAAGCACATTTCTATGATATCTCTTCCTTTCTTCTTGTGTTACTCTGGAAAGAGAGACACCTTAGTTTTCCAAATCAGGCTGCTTGTTGCATTAGGTTTTTCATGCAGGGCTTGGAAAGATAATCTTTAATAGTGATGGAATTCCTCAACTAGTGTTACCTTGGTCATTGAGCTGTAGTCCAAAAATATGGCATTTCAAAGTTCCCGCGATACGATTTGTACAATACAAATATATTATGCAAGATATATTTTGCAGAACGCAACTACCTTGCTACAGGCTTTCACCCTTGATATGTTCCATGAGTACTTAGCTCCAGGTAGAAAGTGGCAGAGTTTGATTAAAAAGAGATAGCAGAATAGTTAATGGCAAAGCCAACTTAAAAGAAGATTGCAGTGTTAGTAATAGCAAACTAAAAACAGAGGACATGGAAGTGGTATCTGATAAACACAGAAGTCTGTAATACTTGTAATATTAGCTTTTAGCCAGCACTAACCACATTAATCTCAGAGATAGAAGGTTGGTTATGCCAAGTATAAAGGTGTGCAGGGCTGAGGAAGGGCTGAAGTTAATATGATGATAGTACTAAAGCTCTTAGTTATGGCAAAACGATAAGAAACATCAGCAAAAAACGTACAGCAGGAAATCCCTCTTCTTATTGATAACAACTTTATGGTTGCTGTCCCTATACATTCTAAGTAACTATTTTATGGCTCCTTTCTTTCCTTTTTGGTACTTTCTCAAACATCCTGATTAGACGTATTTCCGAAGCTTGTTTGAACAGCCTGTCACTATTTGTTTAAGTTTAAAACCCGGTTTAAACAAACACCCGACCTATTTTGTACATTAAACCAACAGAGAGCTGGAAAAGAGGAGGGGAAGGTGCAAAAAACCACCCACAAAAAAAGCCCCAGCAAGTGACCTCCAATGTGGACAGCTTGGAAAAGTTACGAATTTGAGAACTATAATTTACACACGCATTGCCAGCAAGGAAAGCCCTTGGAAAGATAGACATAAGGATTTAAGTTTAAGGATTTAAGACATAAGTTTTTGGCCTAAAAGTGATTGATATCCATACTGAACAAAACTTTAAGATAGTGGTTCTCAACCTGTGGGTTCCCAGATGTTTTGGCCTTCAACTCCCAGAAATCCGAACAGCTAGTAAACTGGCTGGGATTTCTGGGAGTTGTAGGCCAAAACATCTGGGGACCCACAAGTTGAGAACCACTGCTTTAAGAGTTCCTCACTTTCAACAGGGATTAAAATGAGAAATGCAGAGAATGTTTGCCTTATGAGAAATTGATGTTCAATTGAAGCAGAAAACTGGATGCAAATGAGGGGCTTTTGTGTTTTGGAGCTCAGATCCCACTTCTGCTATGAAATCAGTTTCTTGGACAAGTTTATATATTTATATTTGATCATTGCGGATGTTGGCATTCACCCCTCCCTCTGTAGTAATGAAAGGCCTGTCCCAGGATTTACCGTTGTGTGTGTACACACGAAAATAAGGGGCACTTAGCTTGAATTTGTCACTAATAGTATGTTGACCCATATTTTAAAATAAGCACATTATTAAAAGTAGCAGGGAACCTTCCTTTAAAACCTTGTTAAAATTTCTTATTTAATTTTTGAAGTTTAAACCAGAACATTTCTTCAATTTCATACAGTTTCTTCAACTGTGTACAATGCAGCTTACTCAAGGTCATCCATTGGATGAGTGGGGAGGGGGGGGGGGCGGAAATCTTCATCTTCTGGAGCTCCAATGCATTAAAAGCACATTTACAAGGATGCTTATCACAATATTCCCCCAACCCTGTTTTTGGATGACTTCAATGTGCCTGAATTTCAGTGTCCCAAACCATCTTGGAAACACATGTGAAGAAATTTGTGATATGAAGGGACTACATGGAAAGGATTTGGAGTGGGGGATGTTGCACACAAGAGTTTTAAGTATAAATTGGTCCTAATTTTCAGTGATTTCAGTATTATTTAATCTAAAACAAATGCGTTTGAAATCAAGTTATTAAGAAGGGAAGAAACATGTCTTCTAGGTCCAGTTCAAACACCAGAATCTCCAACCAAAAAGAGATTGGGATCTGGAAGGTAGCTGCTTATTGGAGCACTATTCCAGCAGGCATGGCATCAACATCAGAACCACCACCACCATCATGATCACAATAGTGGTGGTAGAGGATATGATTCTCCTCCCTTTAGCCTCACTTGATAACAACAGAATGATTGGGCCAAAGTGACATGGGCTACATCTAAACTGTTCCGTGGGGAGTCCACAAAACACATAGCTGGATTCAGACTAGAACCATGGCATCCACTATTAATCCACTTGCTTTGTATAACATCATGTGCTCACTTCCAGGAACTTCAGTGTGATTCTGAAGCTGCAGAGGTGTAGACAGCAGGATTGGGTTGGATGTCTACACTAATGCATTGCTTCCAATAGGCAGCTCCCTCTCATATTTCTGTAAATGCTATGTGATCAGAAATGTGATGTCACCAGCAAGCTTTTGTGGGGGAGCTGCTTGTTGGTGGCAGTACAGCAGTGGCAGTGTCCCCAAAGCATCCTCAGGTGCTTTAATCCAGATTGATCTGGTAGATGTGAATGTGGCTCAAATATAGACTAGACTCTACATATCTTAGTTTGCAAAAACAAAATACGCTCTTTCTTTGCAAAGAGAAAACACGATTCTGCTTACATTTCAGTGGTATGTTATCTATCTGCAGTGCCTATGAAGCATGAGCTGTAGGAGCTTGGCAGGGAGTCAGCTTCCTCGGTGCTCCACTTTGCATTTATGACTTGAGTGGGTGGTGGCCAAAGTGTACACCCAGAGGAAGTTGACTTCCTTTTTTTCTTCTTATTTCTTTTTTCTTCTTCTACCTAAATCAAACAGCTGGCGAGGAAGTGATTTTATTTCCCTCGTTATCACTGGTCCAACAGGATATCCTCTTTAGCCGCACTGTGCTGAATGAAGACCTGGCAAGATTTCCAAAGCTTGGCAGTACACAAGGACTTGCCTTGCAGTCTCTTCTTGTTTGCCCCGTCTCTGACTCATGGGTAAATAATGCTAATGTCAGCTTTGGAGAGAAGTTACAAATTGCAAACTCATATGAGAGCTCTAGCTCACAGAACTAATAATGATGACATCATGTGAGTTTTGTGTGGCATCACGTGTGTGATGTTTTGTGTGACATCACGTGCTTAACCAATGCTTGAAGAGCAAACTAACTAATAACTCCATTAACAAGTCTGATTACATATATATATTTATTGGTTTGAGTATTATCAGTTCTCCCAGGTCTGAAGAAAAGCTGTTTCCCAGCCCAGCTATGATATTCTGTGGACATTTTAACTACAAATGCAGGGAATAAACCTGCAAAGCATATGCTCAGCTATATAGCGATAGCTCCTAAATTTTGGAAATACAAATAAATAACATAACCATAATTCCTCATCTGCATCCTTCCAGTAATAACTGGGTTCCAAACTAAATACTGCAAGCAGTTACAGACAGAAAGCTAGCCTAGTTTGCTGTTCATTTGAAGCATCATTAAAATATCATCCTGAAAATGCCACATATGTATTGTGAATCCAGTGCTGCTTAACAACAAAGAAAAAACGTATAACATGTGGTATGTGTATATGTTGAATGCAAGTTTCTGCCTCAGTATTTATGTAAATTAGGCTAGTGTCTGATCAAAAATATATTAAGCATGCACATGAGACAAGATAAGTTTTGTGAGTCTAACATTTAGAAAGAATCACCATATGGCAGTTATATGGAATGTTAGAAAAATTGAGACAAGATGTGACATCTGTGAATATATCCAAATATGCAACATTAACATTTAATTACAGAAAATAGCCATTATGGCTATACCTATTTACTTATAACAGTGGTTTCCAACCTGTGGTCTGTGGACCACCAGTGGTCCCCAAAAACTAAAATATGGTCCACGGCCTCACCGTTACTATACTGTTGCAACAAGAGCAACTGATCTTGCAACTGGGATGTCAGGAGGGGAGAGGCTGATTACCCATGAAAGGCTTGATAACAATCCTCCTGGCTGCTGCTTCTTCTCCTCCTCTTCCTCCTCCTTACCCCCTAAGTGGAGCCATTCCATGTGGTGCCTGGAAGCAGGGGTGCCTTGCTGTCTTCATTTTTAAGCCTGTTCCTGGAGTTATTTGGGGTGCTGATTCATAAGATTGCATTGGATAGACCACATCAGCTCTAGATTATTAAATATGGTTTTTTGTGGGTGAGCAGATGGCGAATACTGGATGGCATATGTTCTGCATCAGAAACTAGAGCCGATGTGATCTATCCAATGCAATTTTACGAATCAGCAACCCAAATAACACAACCAAATCTGAAGTTGACCAAAAATTGATTCATAACCCTTTTGGTACTAATTTTGGAGAACAATCCCTGGTCAAAGTGGTCCCTTGCCAACAAAAGGTTGGGAACCGCTGACTTATAAGATGCAGGTTCTCGTTTTTTAGAAGTTGGAGCTCCGCAGAATGTAACAGATCTTCCTTCTGTCAGCATGTGCTTTATAGCTCAGGTATTGGACTGGTAACCCTACTGTCAGCATGTGCTTTATAGCTCAGGTATTGGACTGGTAACCCTACTGTTTATGTACATTAGTCTGATATAGTTCAGAGAACAAGGGCTCTGTTTTTGTTGTATAAAGCATTGCTATTCAAGCAACAAACATTTCTAGTTTCTGTTTTCAACTACATTTGGATGCAACTTATTTTCTAATGTAATATTAGTCCTTAGTTGTGAAAAAAATGCTTTATCTACACATTCAAAATGCAAAACAGACTTCCTGGATTTTACAGCTTCAGGACCATAATAGAAGACATGTTGGGTTTTTTTTTTTTTAAATCCAGAGGAGATGGCAAGAATGAACAGAGTGAAAAGCTCTTTTGGTTTCCCACAAGTCATTTTGAACTTGTTAGCCCTTTTCTGTCGATGAGTGTTCAAAAAAACCAAGCATTTGCTGCCCATTTTCCTATTTTCTTTGCAAAATGTTGATCATAACACCAAATGACTTTATAGTGAAGTTACAAGTATGACCCAGAGCTTGGAAAAGTTATTTGTTTTTTTCTACAACTCCCAGAAACCTGTAGCCAACAAGATAAGGTTTCCAAATGCAGTGATGCAGTCACCCCGCATATCTACGCAGTTTGTATCCATCAATGACCTGAAAATATAGGGGAAGAGAGAAATCCCCAAAGCAAATATTGATTTTTGCCGCATTATGTAAGGGACACAATTTATAATGAAACTTGAGCATCCAGATATTAGTATCCATGCAGGGTCCTGAAAGCAACACACAATCGATATTAAGATATTGCGGGTGTTTCAAGTTCGTAAACATGTTTAAAAGCTATATAAATGTTAACAATAATAATAATAATAATAATAATAATAATAATTCTTATCTGCCTCTCCTCATGGCTTGTGGTGGGTTAGAGAACAATGAAAACACATAAACACTGCAAAAATACCACAAAAACACATATTAAAACATGCCACTATAAAAGCTACACACTAAAACTTATCTCTATAAAATAAATATTAAAATACACAAAACAGATTAAACAAAGGACACACATTTAAAATTAATGCTTAAAGACTCTACGTAGGCCTGCCGGAAGAGATAGATCTTTACATGGTTTTTAAATTCTGACAGCTCATTTAGCTGTAAGAGTTCTTCCAGCAGGTCGTTCCACAGTCTTGGGGTGGCCAATAAAAAGGTCCTCTGGGTGATGATTGGCAGCTGGGTTCTGGCTGATTGGAACAGATGCCCCTCAGAGGACCTCAGTGTTTGGGGCGGATTGTACGGGAGATAGCAATCCTTTAGGTAACCTGGACCCAAACCATGTAGGGCTTTAAAGGTCAAAACCAACACCTTGTAATTTGTGCGGAAACTAATTGGCAGCCAGTAGAGTGATTTTAGGATAGGTGTAATATCCTCACTCCTAGATGTTCCTGTAACCAATCTGGCTGCTGTATTTTGAACCAGCTGGAGTTTCCGAATTTGGCATAAGAATAGCCCAATGTAAAGCACACTGCAGAAGTCCAACCTTGAGGTTACCAGTGTGTGCACTACCATCTTAGGTCCTCCAAATTTAGGAAGAGTGCAGCTGGCGTATCAGCTGAAGCTGATAGTAAGTACTCCTGATCGTCACATCAACCTGGGCAGACATTTGGAGAGACGGATCCAGGGGCACTCCCAACCTGCGAAAACAGTCTTTCAGGCGGTGTAACCCCATCCAAAACTGCTTGACACATCTCCATACCCTAGATGGCAAGCACCTCTGTTTCTCTAGATTCAGTTTCAATTTCTTTTCCCTCATCCAGCCCAATACCTCCCCCAGGCATTCATTCAGAGGAGAGGAGCAGCTATCCCCAAGCACTACCATCTGGAACCTGCCTGAAAGGTACGACTGGAACCACTGCAACACAGTGTATCCGATACCCAGCCCCTCCAGGCGTTCCAGATGGATACCATAGTCGATGGTATCGAAGGCTGCTGGGAGGTCTAGATGCACCAACAGGAACACTCTCCTCCTGGCAATGTTGAGACGGAGATCATCCACTAAGGCGAACATAGCAGTCTCAACTCCATATCCTGCTTTAGAGTTTTTCTGCCCCTGTCCACTATCCCCTACAAGATCTAAGTTATGAGGCAACAATTTGAGATATCTATAAAGTAGAAGCTGGTGAGGTATCAAAACACTGCTGTCCTTAGCTTGTGTTACAAAAGATGAATTCCAGCTGCCCCTCCAAGCAGTACTAGAACAACCCTGCAACAGCTAGGTAGACTGACGGGAACGTCTTCCAATGAGTGAAGAAACTGACAGCTTTTCCTCCAATTTAGAAGGGGTTTGTCATTCCACAACAGTCTGGGAACTCTCCTCCAGTCTGATGTTCACTAAGCTAGGCCCGCCTGGGAAACGTTACAGCAATTAGTCTTGGCGTCTCTGACTTAATTCACTTACACACTGTTTTGCAATATCCAAAAGACAGCTCTTTCGGGGGGGAGGGGTTAGCTTTCTTTTTTTACTCCCATTCTTGGAAAAGCCACCTCTCCAAAAAAATATGAAATCATACATGTGACACCAGAGCAGCAGCTGCAACAGTATTATGAAATCAGCAGTTAATTATGGCTGTCTGAGGATGAAAATCCATTTTGTTGGGATCACCACTAACCCTGATGATTTAGAAACAACAATAGCCAAGCAACATAAACACCCACATGCAAAGGATGATGGCCACGTCTTTACAGCTCTTAATTTTGAAAGTGGATCACAGGAAAATAATAACGTTGAGTTCATCAATGTCAAAGCAACGTTTCTCCAGATGTGAACCTGCAGGGCCATAGTGAGAATCTTTATCATAAATTTAATCATGTTTAAATTTATTGTTTTTTCTAATTTGGAATTTTTAGTATAATGAGTATGTTATTGTCATTTTTTTTACTTTTGTTATTAAGTGAAGTAGTTGTGGCATTGAATGTTTGCTGTTTATATGTATGCTAACTGCCCTGAGTCCCTCTGGGGAGAGAGGGAAGTCTAGAAATAAAGTTGTTGTTGTTATTATTATTCCTGACTGTATTTGTTGAACACCCAAACTACTTGTTCCCTTTACATGTTAAAGCTGCCAGTGCCTATTACATTCAAACTATCATAAAAAGAGTTAATTTTTCAAAGCAATTTGAGAAATGGGAACTAAAAGTAGCTATTAATTCAAATGTCCTAATAGCAGATTGAGTTTACAGTGGCTACCAGCAGATTGTCATCACAGAAGAGGGACATATTAATTACACATGAAATGTTTCTAAGAAGTCAATAGCTGCAACTGCAGATCCTTTAACAACTAAGAGTAAAATATTTTTTAAATTGCAAGGACTACTAGTATGCACCACAGACAAATACTTTCTGAAATATATTAAAAGCAGGATACTGTATAGATTAAAAAGCTTTCTAGCTACATCACATCACACTTTTCAAGTATCTTTTGCTATTACAAAATCTGTATGAGGTTATAAGATCAGGTTCCCAGATATCTCTGGGTGTCAAGTTGTAATTATTAGATAGGAATAGTGCTCCTTCCAATAATTGGATATTGTCATTTAAAATATCTGTCTCAACTCTATGAAATTATTGGAGAGATTTTGACTGATGGAAAAACAATGAGATTTCGAGGAGACAACAATGAGAAAAGAAATACATGTGAATCTAGAGCAAGAACATTAGATACCTCATAAGAACTTGCTGATAATGGGTCTCTGAACAAGTACACATATAATGGAGAGAATGGACTGGAACCAGTTTGAGCAGGCTGTCTGTCCTATCAGCTGAGCAGCATGAAGCTTCAGTCATGCATTCCCTGCCTCTAGCTTTCAAGCACTGCTACAATAAAATGCTTCCTCCTTTTCATAATAGCCGGATTCAGAGTTGTCTTGTGATACAAGTGCCATTGGCCCACCCTCACATCCTTGAGCAATACAACAACCTCATGATTAGCTTTGAAATCATTTGAAAGGCTAGTCCAGGACATCCTGTATCTTCTTTATTGTCACCCACTGAGTTCATGCCCTGCAACCTCCTCCTCAAAAACATTCCAGCCAACATAAGTACAGATGACAATACAGACAGTGCGATCCCAAGCCAATGATGTGTTGGCTCCAGGGTGTTAGCATTAGGCAGAACCTTCAAATTGGCTTCTGTCAGCGGAATTGTCTTGGTGCCAGCATAACTCCCTTCTGTTGTTGATCACACGATTAGTTGGCAAAGGGAGGTGCCAGCACAACTGTTCTGCTGGCTGAGATCAGCTGGCAGAAGAGCCAAAAAGGGGACAGAAACACAGGAGGAACAGAGCATACCTTTCTCAGCCAATGGACACAGCCACTGTGCTGTTTGAAGTTGGCCAAGATGGAGAAGTCCTAAGTAATTTCCAGCATTCCTGGCCCTCGCATGATTTGGCTCCAACACAACTTGATGTGGCCTAGTGTCAACTCAGCTGCCCTTTGTCATCTTGGTGGCAAAGCTTGTGCTCTGAGTCCTATTGATTCTCACATCAAGGACAATTTCACAAGCACCATTCCCACACACTTAGACTGGCTTCCCATAAATTAACAGTCAAGATGATTGTGATAAAAGTATACAAGGATGCAATGTTTCTTGAACAAATTAAGACTCAGCTGCAGGGTTCAGAATGACAGATATGATGCCTTAGGGCCTATCAACACCTAAAATAAATCCTTATTCACACTGTATTTTCTCAATCCACAAAGACTCCATTTTTTACCATGTTATTGCTACACACAGCATTCACATCATGGTGAATTCATAGAATCATAGCGTTGGAAGAAACCACAAGGGCCATCCAGAAAGCAGCCACACATCTCGATAAACTCACTTTGCAGTGCTTTCAGAAAACTCCTCTCGTTTGTAGTACTAGCCTCACAGCAGTGGCCATTCCACGTTTTCCTCTTCACATCATGCATATTTATTATTATTATTATTATTATTATTATTATTATTATTATCTTCATCATCATTATCATCATCATTATTATTATATTAACATATGGACTGCTGGTTTATTAGATATTTCTTCTTTATTGACACAGATGTTTTATTTCCTACTTTTATATCCTAGAGTGTTGACCTACTTCAAAGGGTTGTTGTAAGGATTGTGAGAAATGTGTGTGGAATGCTGTAAGCACTCTGTAGACATATAAATGCTCATTACTAAAACATTTCCCCTCTTTCCACAGCCTCCTCCTGCTACACACTGGCAGAATCTACATTTGAAGTTCTAATTATTAATTATTTAGCATCTGGCCTATATCTTAGTTCTATCAGCTTTAAGAGGCCAAATACATTTTTAATCTTTCACCCTTAACATTCTTACTGATGCAATTTCATTTGGAAGCAAGCCTTTTCACTCACTACATCTCCCAATAGTGTGGATGCTGACAAAGCCCTTGAGCAAGGGTCTGAACAGCTAGAATACCAAATCGTTCCCATTTATATACCAATGCGTCTAATTAAATCTTGCATAGATTAATGCATGCACAACTTGGTTCAAGATGGCATCCTGTATATACCATATTCACAGCGAGGTGGTATCTGCTAAATACATGTCTGTTATTTAACTCATTGACTACTTGTAAAGTTGCAAGATTTAGGCAGGTATCTGTATCAGGCTTCGCATTGTTTCAAGTACACTGAAAGCAAAAAAAAAAATGAATAAACAAATAAATGCACATGCAAATAAGAAGCATTTAACAATGCAAGTTTAATAGCAGTTGAAAATAATGCAGTCTGTCAACACTTCAACTGCAATGGCCGGATGCTATGGAACCATAAGAGATGTAGTTTTACTTAGTCTTTAGCCTTCTCTGCCAAAGAGTGCTGGTGCCTCACCAAACCACAACTCCCACTGTTCTGTAGCATTTGGTCATGACACTTAAAGTGGTTTCAAAACTACATTAATTTTTCAATGTAGATGCCCTCTGAGAGATTGGTCTTTCATGGCCTTAGGCGAAGGGCCATATCTCAGTAGCAGACCCCATGCTGAACAAGCAAAGTGTCAGGTTTGATCTCTAGTATCCCCAAATGAGTCTGGGAAATCTTCCCATCTGAAGCCCCAAAGAGCTGCTGTCAACCAGTGAAGACAACACTGCCCTCCAAACTCTAGACGGCATTGAAAAGGGTAATTGAGGGTATCTTAAAAAACCAGGAAACCTACGACTCTCTGAATTTCTTGGAGGGGAGGAGATTGTAGATCCCAAACCCCTGAAATCTGCTCACTCCTGACCCTGACAGATTAAAAAGCAATCTCCTTTTTCAATGGCAACATCTTTTGCTGGGACTTCATTAGCTCCTTGTCTGCTTAAAAGCCCAGTATGGCTTCAATGCCAGATACATGAAGGTAACAATGCAGATAACTTGAAGATAGAGCAATCTATCTTCAAGTTATCTGCAGATGTTGCCACCCTGCTATCTGCATTAAGGTGAGCAACCATACGGGAGAAAAGCAGGGAGAAAGAGGAAGCCTTCTTAGTGATGGTGTCTTCTTTATGGAACTCCCTACCCAGAAAGGCCCACCCAGAACCAACCATGTTGTCTTATCAGTATTAAGAAAGGACTTTTCCAACAAACAACAACCCCCACCCCATCTTGAGATATGCCATCCCAGTATAGGATGTCCCCTATATCAGATATCTTCTTTCCCTAAAGAAGTGGTTCCCAACCTTTTTTTGACCAGGGACCACTTGACCAGGGACAACTTTGACCAGGGACCACTCTCCAACAATAGTACCAAAAGGGTTATGAATCAGTTTTTGGTCAACTTTAGATTCGGTTTGGTTATTTGGGGTGCTGACCACGTCAGCTCTAGTTTTTAATACATAAAAATATACCATTCAGTAGTCACCATCTGCTCGCCCACAAAAATAAAAACATATTTAATAATCTATTGCTGATGTGGTTTATCCAATGCAATTTTCTGAATCAGCACCCCAAATAACCCCAAATACAGGCCAAAAAACAAAGACACCAAGGTGCCCCTGCTTCCAGGTGCCACATGGAACGGCTCCGCTCAGCAAAAGAGAGGAGGAGGAGAAGCAGCAGTCAGGAGACTTGTTGCACCTTTTGTAGGTAGTCAGCCTCTCCCCACCCGACATCCCCATTGCCTCGGCATTATAAGAGGGTTTTATGAGACCAGTCGCTCTTGTTGCAACGGTGCAGTAACAGTGAAGCCGAGGACCATATTTTAGTTCTTGGGGACCATTGGTGGTCCAAGGACCATTGGTTGGAAACCATTGCCCTAAAGTGTGCTCCCGATTTGGCTTTGAACAGATAATATGTATAGCTTTAATAGGAGTACCCCTCATATTGTGTTGGACTACAACTTTCAGCATTTTCCATGACTGCAATGCTAGCTAGCACTGACAGAAATTGCATGTAGCTTGATTGGCCTCTATGTGGGTATCATCTTATCCACTTTCATGTCCCAGACTTGATATTAGCCATGGATATAATGTGGCCATATTAAAATTGTCCTAAAGCTAGTAGGGATGGGAGAATGAACTAAACAGATAATTTGTTACACTGTTTATTCTCCAGTAAAACAACCCAGGGCAAAATTCATATAACTTTGTTGATGGCCCCTTGTAGGGTTGGCAGAATGAGAACTAGAGAAAGCTCCTGTAGCTTTAATGCTTGAGTAAAAGAGGCAATTTCAGCAGGTGTTCCTTGTTACCTGCTTGTGTGACAAGCAAAACTATAGAAATTCCCTCTGTAAACCCCCTGCTGTAAAACCTAACTGATCATAAACTTTGGCATGCCTCTGAGACCATGATTCATGATTAACCAGAAAAGAAATAATAATAGATGGTAATTACACACACACAATTTCTTGAACGACTTTGCTGTTTTGGATTATGATTTCCTAGCCATAAACAGGGAGAGAGGGATCTGACTCACCAATGGAGGTGTAAAAGAACAGACGGACAGGTGTGTTTAATTATTAAACATAAACCAATGGACCTAAAAGCATTTGTGGAAAACATGTTCCAGAACAGAGGAGCAGGTTCCGACCTTTAATACAGGCTGCACTAGGCTCATCAATGCCTCTCTTTCAGTTTTCTCTTTCCACTTCTATTGCAATTTAAATTGGAAGCTTCTTGAAATGTGGGATTCAGGCCCCATCAACATTGCTATTATAATGCAGTTGTACTGCACTATATGGTCAGTGAGTGCAGTTCAGTGCAGTTCAAATGGCATTATATGGGTCTATCTCAATCATATATTGCAATTCAACCTGCACTTTTTGGCAGTGTAGATCCAGCCTCACGTTTTCTTCCACAGTGTCTGTCATATGATTGTCAGAGTTTCCCAAATTCTGGGCTTCCAGATGTTCTGGATCTCTGCTCCCAGAATTCCTGGCCAAGATAGCTGAGGCTTCTGGGAGTTGAAGTCCATAATACACGGAGAACCAGAGCAGTGGTTCCCAACCTTTGGGCCCCCAGGTGTTTTGGACCTCAACTCTTAGAAATTCCAGCCAACTTATCGGCTGTTAGGAATTGTGGGAGCTGAAGTCCAAAACACCTAGAGGCCAAAAGGTTGTTAACCACTGGGCTAGAGTCTGGGAATCATATAATGATGATGCACACATTTGGAGCAGGTATTCTCTCTCAGCCTGACCTTCTTCATAGTCTTCTTCTGAAGAGAAACAAAGATGACAGCAGTGATCTACATCACCTTGAGCTCACTGGAGGAAAGTTAAGATATAAATCTAGACCAAGACCCTACATAGCAGACATAATTAAGCATATAACTATGTATGATCTCCTGATCTGATTTCCTAAACCTACCTTAATAGCTAGCGACCAAACTGAATGATCTGGCATGCATCACCGAGACGTGGTTGGACGAACCGGGTGGGGTGAATCTCACCCAGCTGTGTCCACCGGGTTTCGGGGTGCATCAGCAGGCCAGGGCTGGGGGGCGGGGAGGAGGAGTTGCGGTGATCTTTCGGCAGTCCACCGCCCTGATCAGATGCGCCGTTCCGCAATCGTCGAGGTTCGAGTGTGTCTTCTTGAAGGTGGGAGCCCGAGACAGTCTGGGGATTCTGCTGGTGTACCGTCCACCCCGCGACCCAGCAGTCTCTCTGTCCGAGCTAGCAGAAGTGGTCTCTAATGTGGCCCTTGTCTCCCAACAACTTATAGTTTTGGGGGACTTTAACATTCATGCCGAGACCACATTGACAGGTGCAGCTCAGGATTTCATGGTTGCCATGATGACCATGGGGCTGTCTCAAGTGATATCTGGGCCCACACATCAGGCGGGTCACACGTTGGACCTTGTTTTTATTGTGGACGGTGGGATAGTCAGAGTGGAAGAGCAAAATATTCTTCCATTGTCATGGTCTGACCATCATCTGATCTGCTTAAGTTTCGCCGTGTCTTCTAACCTCCGCAGGGGTGGTGGACCCACTAAGATGGTCCGCCCCAGGAGGTTGATGGCTCCGGATGGACTCCTGAGGTCTCTTGGGGATCTTCCTGTTCTGGAGACTGGCGAGCCTGTCGATGTCCTTGCTGATCACTATAATAGGGAATTGGCAAGGGCACTGGACACGATCGCTCCCGAACGTCCCCTCTCGTTGCGTAGAGCCACGTCGACTCCTTGGTTCACTGAGGAGCTGGCCGTGATGAAGCGCACGAGGAGGGGACTAGAGTGCATCTGGAGGAAATCTCGGGATGTGTCTGACCAAGCACGGGCTAAAGCCGCTATTAAGGCTTACTCCGTGGCCTTGCAAGCAGCCAGGAAAGCTTTCACGACTGCCCGCATAGCGTCTGCGGCCAATAGGCCTTCGGAGTTGTTCCGAGTTGTTGGGGAGCTCCTGCGGCCTCTTGAGGCCCAGGGGCTTCCCGATGACTTGGCAACTAGGTGCAGCGATTTTGCGCACCATTTTGCAGGCAAAGTTGCTCAGATACGCCTTGAGCTAGACTCCAGTTTAATAGTCCCAGCAGAGGTAACCGAGGTACCTGTCTGTTTGATCTTATGGGATTCTTTCCGGCTTGTTCTTCCTGATGACGTCGAGAGGATTCTTGGGTCTGTGAGGGCGACCACCTGCGCTCTGGATCCTTGCCCCTCCTGGCTGGTTAAGCTGGCCAAAGATGGGTTGTTGGATTGGTTTGTGACCATAATAAATGCTTCTTTGGTTCAGGGGTCAGTTCCAACCTGCTTTAAGCAGGCGGTAGTAAAACCACTACTAAAAAAGCCCTCGCTTGATCCATCTGTTTGTAACAACTACAGACCAATCTCCAACCTCCCGTTTTTAGGCAAGGTTCTGGAGCGGGTGGTTGCCACGCAGCTCCAGGAGTTCCTCGATGACACTGATTTTCTGGACCGCTCGCAGTCTGGCTTCAGGCCTGGGTACAGTACCGAGACGGCTTTGGTCGCCTTGGTGGATGACCTCCGCAGGGAGCTGGACAGGGGGAGTGTGACCCTGCTGGTTCTCTTGGACGTCTCAGCGGCTTTCGATACCATCGACCATGGTATCCTTCTGGGGAGGCTCTCCGGGATGGGGCTTGGTGGCACTGTTCTGCAGTGGCTCCGGTCCTTCCTGGAGGGTCGTTCCCAGTTGGTGAAGCTGGGGGATACCTGCTCGGACCCCTGGCCATTGACCTGTGGGGTCCCGCAAGGGTCTATTCTATCCCCCATGCTATTCAACATCTACATGAAACCGTTGGGAGAGGTCATCCGGAGTTTTGGAGGGTGTTGCCATCTCTACGCAGATGACACGCAAATCCACTACTCATTTCCATCTAACTCCAAGGAAGCCCCTCGGATTCTGAACCAGTGCCTGGCCGCTGTGGCGGACTGGATGAGGAGGAACAAGCTGAGGATCAATCCTGACAAGACAGAGGCCCTCCTGGTCAGTCGCTCGTCGGATCGAGGTATTGGGTGGCAACCTGTGCTGGACGGGGTTGCACTCCCCCTGAAATCACAGGTCCGCAGTTTGGGGGTCCTCCTGGACTCAGCGTTGATGCTTGAGGCTCAGGTGTCGGCAGTGGCCGGGAGGGCTTTCGCACAACTCAAACTTGTGCGCCAACTGCGACCATACCTCGTGAAGTCTGACTTGACCACGGTGGTGCATGCCTTAGTTACCTCTAGACTGGACTACTGTAATGCGCTCTACGTGGGGCTTCCCTTGAAGACGGCCCGGAAACTACAATTGGTCCAGCGTTCGGCGGCCAGATTAATAACTGGGGCGAGCTACAGGGAACGATCTACTCCCCTGTTCAAAGAGCTCCACTGGCTGCCGTTCACTTTCCGGTCCCAATTCAAGGTGCAGACCATCATCTATAAAGCCCTAAACGGTTTGGGACCCACCTACCTTAGTGACCGTATCTCCTATCATAAACCTGCCCGATCCCTACGTTCATCCGGGGAGGCCCTTCTTTCCCCACTGCCTTTATCCCAGGCCCGTCTTGTGGGAACGAGGGAGAGGGCCTTTTCTGCTGTGGCCCCCCGACTGTGGAATTCACTACCCATTGAGATCAGGCAAGCCCCCACCTTGTTAGCCTTTAAGAAAGATTTAAAAACATGGCTTTTCCGATGTGCCTTTGGGGAGTAAATGTTATATACCTCTTTGGTTCTTCCCCTTGGATTTTTTCCTTTAGACTGCTCCACCATTTTATATTCCTGTTCCCTTTATTCGTATGCCTCTCTCTCCCGAGTTTTAATTAAGTGTTCATGTGGCCCGCCCTGTTTTTCTTTTACTGTCTTCTCTGATTTGTGCTGTAATGTATTTGATTATTTTTGCACTGTTATATTGTGTTTTGATATGTTGTTTTATTTCGTTTTCTCTGATTTGTGCTGTAATGTATTTGATTATTTTTGTACTGTTATATGGTGTTATGATATGTTGTTTTTTTTCTGTTATATTGTATGGTGTCTGGGCATGGCCCCATGTAAGCCACCCCGAGTCCCCGTTGGGGAGATGGTGGCGGGGTATAAATAAAGTTTTATTATTATTATTATTATATTATAATGACAGAGAACTGTTCTCTTCGTGTTTGTGGGGCAAGAGGACGAGATTTCCAGTCCCATCCCACCAGCAATCTTTAGTGCGAAATCCAAAGCAATTCCTCATTGCACTGCAGATCACTTAGCGGAGGAGCTGGAAATGTTATTTTGCTGCACCCCAACTGATAAAGGAACAGACACTTGAACTTCAGTGTGGCTACTGGGTTTGAAGATAGTTTGGAGAAGGCACTGGTCATTATAAACTAGTGCTACTACTGTAGATATGAATATTTTATCTCCATCTAGCTTACTCACTTGAAACTGCTCAACAGGATGTCAGTTAATAAATACCATGGACCCTTGGGGTTTGGCTTCAGGACCCCCTGTGGATACCGAAATCTGAGGATGTTCTATTATTTTATTTATTGGTTGCATTTGTATGATGTCTTTCTCCCAGAGTGCTTCTTGACAGGGGGTTGGACTGGATGGCCCATGAGGTCTCTTCCAACTCTATGATCCTGTGATTCTATTATTCTATGAGTGGGACCTCGTTCCATTATATACAGTGATGTAGTAAAATATAAAAGGGCAAAATCAAGGATTACTTTTGTATTTTTTTTTAAATCATAGCAGTAGATGGTGGGATCCATGGATACAGAGGGCTGATTATACAAAACTGCAATAATAGAAGGAGTACTCTAAAATCACTTCTATCCTGTGACAAAATAGTAAAATAATAGCATTAACGTAGAAAGAAAGGAGTTTCAATTTGTTATTCAAATTGCCCTCCCTCTTTTATTTGCACCTGTATTTGTAGTCCATGGCTTATGACAGTTATGCTTATTCAGATGGATGTTTTCAAAGATGACTAAGACTGATTCGCAAATGTGAGCTATGAGATTCAGAAACAATAGGAATTGTTCCTCAGTATTTGCTCACTTGTGTGTTGTACAATAAAGTCATCATACCTATTTTTTTCTTTTGACCAGCACTCTAACAATCCAGCTGCAGAGATCTGTAAGCAAATTGTTGACTGCATTTGGACCAGAGTTTGAAAAAGTTAGCTTTCCCAGCTCCAAGAATCATCTATCCAGCGTGGTCATCCACTTACATTTTAAACTAACTGCAGTGTGTCGTTGTGTCTGAATTAAGACAAATTGTAGGTAATTTTTCTATGGTTTCTCAAAACTAAGTGCAGATTTCAGTTTAGGGAAAGCAGCAAAACTGATTTTTTTTTCACAGCTATACTAAAAAAAAGAAACTTTGTGGAGAGGGTTGCATACATGAACCATCTTGGAGTTTGAACCATCTCGGAGTTTAAGATCATCTTTGGAGGCCCTGCTCTTGGTCCCGCCTTCTTTGCAGACATGACTGGCGGGAACGAGAGACAGGGCCTTCTCAGTGGTGGCTCCTCAGTGACATTAGATCAGCCCCCTCCCTCCTAACTTTCAGGAAAAAAGTGAAGACATGGCTTTGTGAGTAAGCCTTTGGAGAACTGGTGAAATAAATAGATATAAAAAGATGTGCAATGACTATTGGAACGGCCTGGACTATGTTTGTGGATCACATGTTTAATTGTGATGGTATTGTCCTAAATGTTTTTAATTGTTTTAATTGTATTTTATAACTCCATTTTAAATGTTTATTTTATTGTACACTGTTTTTAAAGGCATTGAATAGTTGCCTATGTTGAAAAGCTGCCTTGAGTCCCCTTTGGGGTTGAGAAAGGCAGAGTAGAAGTGTTGCAAATAAATAAATACATGTAACCCAGTTATGTCAACTTAACATTAGGTCTGGACCAAAGCCATTGCAGATTGCTTGGAGACACATTCAATTGTGTATCAGAACATACAAATGACTACAATGCAGCTATACACCTTTCAGTGGGACATACATTAAACTATATGTGTACTTTAATCACAGGAAGCTTCATAGTTCAATGAATACTAAAGAGGAGCAAGGAACAAAATATTTGGAAATGTCTGGTATAGAATAAAGTACAAACTGCAATCTATGGTACATCCTAGTGACTCATTTGCTGACCATATGATCAGCAGCTCTGTGATCTTATGATCTCCCTTCTGCTGGACATGGGACCTCAGATTACAAGTTGTAACTTGTATATTTATAGTCTTTTCTGTAGGATGACAGGACAAAGGGATACAGCCTTATATTGTCTCTGGAATAGTTGTTTTGTGCATGAGAAGAGTTCTTAAAGGTTACTTCTTAGTATGGTAGAATCATATATATGTGCAATCGCACAATGCCATTTAAAGTGGTACAGACCTGCAAGAAATCCATCATGTTGGTACTGGATTGTGTTTTAGTTCTTAGAGGTTACCTGTTGCAGATAGGTTCCCAAGCACCTTCTTTCAGGCATAAGGTGATCTTTCCCTTTAATCACTCCATCATGAGCTCAGGATGAAATTGATTTTATAAATATGAACGAGTAACATGTCTCCTAATGACTTCTTGAAGCACAGCAGCCAGACTGAGATTTTTTAAAGTTCATATGGATGGAACAGGGGTGCTTGAGGGATCCAAATGTTACAAATGATCTATAGAAATGACTTGAGACTAATGTGCAGATTGAAAATTAGCCATTTAACAGAATGTATATGTCTTGGGATGCAGCAAAAGCTTTCATATGTGTCAAAATACGTATTTAAATAATTTGTTTTTGAAGTATATCTGCCAGAATTTCTCTGGTAGCATAGCCAGGGAACTGGATGAGGAATTCTGAGAGTTTTAGCCAAAGAAATTACTCTTCCAAGCTCCGGTGAAAATACAAGAAAATGACAAGGACAAAAACAAATCCACATCCATGTTATAAAAATAAGCTTTCATCCCAGCATTTCAGATTGGATTAGAACTGAACATAGACAGAGGAGTCAGGAACACCATACAGTACTATGTATACATGGGTCCCATCAGTATATGGAGACCCAGGAAGACCCCGTGGGACAAAAAGCTATTTTTGCTAATTAAGGGGTTCTGAATTTGGTTGAATCTCATACTTATAAGGCAGCAGAAACAATAACCATTTTGAAGACTGAAATCTCCACAGAGTAGGACAGGAGCTTAAATGTACATAATAGTGGGAGATCGGGTTAGATTAACAAATGAGAACACATATAATATTATTTAAATCTGTCATTATGATCTTGCATCTGATTTTGATTGTCTTGGCAAGAGAACATGGTATAATTCACCCCATTTGTCTGGCTTCTCCTATAGTAACCAGAAGATTAATACTAGATAACAGATCAAAAAGAGGGCAAGACATGGAAAACATGAATAGCATATAAACTAGCAATTAAGTAACTAGATATATAGCAGTATATATCAACATTATGCCAAGCATGATTTCAGCACTACATGAACAAATACAACTTTATAATCTAAAGCTATCCATCAAGATTACTTCGTGCACTAACAGTGCAATCCTTGACTGATGCTGTTTCCTTCATGTTTACTTAGAAGCAAGTCCTATTGTATTCAACGAGGCTTGCATATTAAGTCCTTCAAAGTCTACACAGTTAATTGCTTCATCTGACAAAACTTGTTCTTCATTGTATAAATAATTTGGATGGATGTACCGGACTAATCCACAGCACCTACATGCCACCAGCATTTATTGTGTACTTTATGTAGTTTAAACAGATATCCAAAACTGATTATACAAAATGCAACAGCAGCCTTATGGATTATAACTAGATATAGAAGAAGATGAGAGAGAGAGTTACAGAGACAGACAGTTATAGACAGATGATAGCTAGCTATAATCAGATTAACAAGTATCGATCTAGATCCAAAATTTATATTGTATTCCACTGAGAAATAAAGAGAAGATACACATTAAAGTATTAAAATTAAATAGGTGGCAAAGTATGTGTGTGTTTGTGCCTTTGAGTTGTTGACTTACGGCAAATCCATGCATTTGAAACTATGCAGACATCCCAATTAGACCCTGACAGATGAGACAGCTTCAGACGGAGATTGAAACTGGCCCTCAAAGAACTTGGAATAAAAAGGAAACAAACAATAGTTGACTCTCTCATTTTTTAAAAAGCATAAAACTTGCTGATGTTCAGAATCTTCCATTTTCCTTGGGCAAAAGTCACAGATTCCTTGGTGCAATGATTCCTTGATGCAGTGATATTTTGATTCCCAACTTAAGAGTGTTTTGAGTTAAGAGCTCTTGCTCAACCTGAGTTTCACTTTGATATAAGAGCAGCATTTTGAATTAAGAGCTAGTGCCAGAGGGAGCACTAGCGCCAGAGGGAACGCTAGAGAGTACAGGGCTTCAAGGGAGCAGCCTCCGTGTCTTGTGCTCTTCTCTGTTTTGGGTGATTGCTGTCCACTTTGCTCTTGTCCGCTTTGAGGAACTTTAGGTTAGTTGATTTTGTGTGGTTTTTATTCCTGGTATGTTTGGCTTCATGAAGAGAGGAAGAGAGAGAGAGAGAGCAAGAGAGGGAGGCAGGAATGAGTATAGTATGATAAAAACGATGCTTCTGCCTCTTCACTTTGTGCTTTGTGCTTCCTTGCTGCAACTTTGTGCTTCTACCATTCTGCCACAACTTTGTGCTTCTACCATTTTAAAGTTGATGTTTCTTTTTTAATTGTTCCATGTGAATGTGCATTTATACATTATTTGGTATTTATAAAGTATATTTTCTTATTTTAAAGCATGTAACCAAATGGGGGGTTGGGGAGGCAGAACAGATGAATAGCATTTCAATGCATTTCAATGGGGAAATTTGCTTTGAGACAAGAACTTTTTGCGTTAAGAGTTCAGCCACAGAACAAATTAATCTCTTAAGTCAAGACATCACTGTATTGAAAAGAAGTAGAATGAAATAATGAATATATAGACAAAGCTGGAGATATTTTTATATGCTGCACTACCGTGTTTCCCCAAAAATAAGACAGTGTCTTATATTAATTTTTGCTCCCAAAGATGTGCTAGGTCTTATTTTCAGGGGATGTCTTATTTTTCCATGAAGAAGAATTCACATTTATTGTTGAACAAAAAAATGAACATTTATTATATACTGTACAGTAGTTGTCATCACAAAGCATAACCAGACAAACTGTGAATCCTATCAAGAATTTCTTGTTACTACCATTATTTCCATGTACAACACTCTATGGTACGTACATTTACTGATCCTGCATGCTCTGGTGTTCTGTTCATTGGACATGCTTCCAAACAAAAACTTTGCTAGGTCTTACTTTCAGGGGAGGCCTTATATTTAGCAATTCAGCAAAACCTCTACTAGGTCTTATTTTCTGGGGATGTCTTATTTTAGGGGAAACAGGGTAGGTAAACAATCTAAAGGTCAACAGGTGCCTTTACATGGTTTATCTAGTATAGGTAAGTTTTGTATATATTTTTATCAATTGATGAGCAACAGCCATGTGCATCCACATGAGATAAAGAGCACAATGGACTCATTCCAAAATGATCATCCATGTCATATATGCATTGACTCTCAAAAAGAGGTATTTCACATTTTAATATGACATTGACCACCACTGGAAAAAGATTTGGGACAATGGTAATAATTTTTTTTATTGTGTCAGAAGTGAGTTGAGGCAAGTCGCTTCTGGTGTGAGAGAATCGGCCATCTACAAAGACATTGCCCAGGGACGCCTGGGAGGCTTCACCTGGGAGGCTTTGCTAGAGCTGCCAGACGGGAGCTCATCTTGACTCGTGGATTCGAACCGCCAACCCTGAGGTCAGCAGTTCAGCCAGCACAAGGGTTTAACCCATTACACCACCATGGCCCCTAATGGTGATGATGATTGTTTTTGTTTCATATTATATCCCTTTCTCCAAGGCAGCTTCCAATGTCATTAAAACATACTACAAAAACATAAAAAATAAAAATAAAGAGTATTATTTATCACCCTAATCCTTTTTAAAAATGAAATATAGTAATGAAAATAAAAGTAGAGTACCTCCATAAAAAAGCCCTTCTGCAATAATCACTTTAACAATGCAGTGGAAATAGAACAGCAAAAGGAAAAACCCCACATCTTGTAGGAGGGAGTGCTACATCTTGGGAGCAGCTGCTGAAAAGGCCTTCTTCTATGTCCTCAATAAACACAATGGTGGTGGGATCAAGAATAAGCCCTCTCCTAAGGATCTTAAACCTTAGGCAAGCACATAGAGATATCATCTTCCAGATAGTCTGAACCCAAGCTATGCAGACATAATTTGATTCAGCAAAGCAATTCTAACATTTCCTATGCTCATTGTAAATGACATCGTATGATGCCAAGTTTGCTCTTTGCAGTCTGATATCAGCATTCCATTCAATTAAGTAATGTGATTCACATTTCAGAAGGACAGAAAAACTATTTATGACCTCAGATGGACAGCAATACAATGGAAGCATTTCAGAATGCTAATTAGATAAGAAATAACAAAGAATACCTTAAAAGGAAAAGGAAAAACGATCTGCCTCGAAGCATTGTTCTATACAATTTACAACAAAAGATGCACTTGTTCTGCCAAGACTTTCCTTTGGTTCAGCATTAATCATGACGGCAAAGTGCAAAACATTACTCTCATTCTTTGGAACTAACTAACCATTCCTAACAAGAATTATATCACTGTGTATAGTGCATGCACCTGTAGAGACAGAAAACAAAAATCTATGGGCAATACATCCAGATTTAATTATGGAGAGTGCATGAAGATTCACCCTGTAAAAGGCAACTGCTTCTGAAACATTATCTAGATAAAGCACAGGAAGGCAAGGAGTATGATTTCCTCAAGCACAACTGGATAATGTTGGAAGGATTTTTTATTAGTTTTAATCTGGTGCCTACAAAATCTAAGATCACAATGTTTGCTTGTCCACTGCTGCAAAGATATGTTAAGGCAGCCTCTCTCCTACACGTCCAGATATTTTCACGTATGATCTCCCTTCCATTGATCATACATAGTGGACTGATATATCATGTCACTCACAATTTCTGGTTGGATCCAGATTGATAAAACATTCTTGTTTTATAACACAACTGCACCACAAGCCCAGCCTCATTTCGTAGGCATTTTCTTTCCATGTCTGGGAATCCCACAAATTCTACAGAGTTTTAAATCTGTTACTAGAGACACATCGTTCTGAGTCCCTTCTTATTTTCATTTGCATATATGTATTGAGTCCTTTTATTTATGAACCAAAATGTATTGCAAAATTCAGTGACGCATGAAAAACTGAATGATAAATGCGTTCCAATCTGTGAAGTACAAATTGGATCTCTGCACTTCAAAATGTAGACTGAACTAAATCCCCATGTATCCCTACTAGCAATATAATTTTAAGAGGAAGTGAGCACCAGCAACACCGTCTCTACCCACCTTCACTTCCCAGACTTCTTTTGGTGAACTAAATCTGGTGTAGACCTAGCATAGGTTGGTGTCCAAAATAACTCCCACCTTGTTTTTTTTTTTTTGCACAAACTGTAATCCTTATTTCAGATATAAACAGAGGGAAGTTCTTGTTTCCAACCCAACATACCCACAGTGAGGTATTTTAATCCAATGTACGCCAATTGTACGCCGCCCTGAGTCCCTCCGGGTGAGAAGGGCGGGATAGAAATATTTGAAATAAATAAATAAACTGTGGAACCCATATCCGCAGTTCCACTTATCTTCATGCAGGGGAAATAACATCTCCAGGAATTTGTCAGGTCCTCCAGGTGATTTTTATGGCATGCCTTCCCTGGAAGTTACCATACAACTGTCCTCCCAAACCTGTTAAAGGTAAAAGTTTCCCCTGACGTTAAGTCCAGTCATGTCTGACTCTGGGGGTTGGTGCTCACCTCCATTTCTAAGCTGAAGAGCCAGCGTTGTCCCTGGACACCTCCAGGTCATGTGGCCAGCAGGACTGCATAGAGCGCCATTACCTTCCCACTGGAGAGGTACCTATTGATCTACTCACATTGGCATGTTTTCGAACTGCTAGGTTGGCAGAAGCTGGAGCAACAGCGGGCACTCACTCCGCTCCCGGAATTTGAACCTGTGACCTTTCGGTCTGCAAGTTCAGCAGCTCAGTGCTTTAACACACTTTGCCACTGGGGCTCCCCCCCAAACCTGTTATACACCTACAAAATGTAGACTGTCTACAGACATCACAATCAACTCCTGGAACGATTCCATCAGCGTTGCCTCCGAAAAATCCTGCAAATCTCTTGGGAAGACAGGCGGACAAATGTCAGTGTTCTGGAAGAAACAAAGATGACCAGCACTGAAGCAATGCTCCTACGCCATCAACTTTGCTAGACTGTCTACATTGTCCGAATGCCCAATCACCTTCTCACAAAGCAGTTACTCTACTCCCAACTCAAGAATGGAAAATTGAATGTTAGTGGACAGAAAAAGAGATTTTAAGATGGGCTTAAAGCTAACCTTAAAAACTGTGGCATAGACACCGAGAACTGGGAAACCCTGGCCCTTGAGCGCTCTAGCTGAAGGTCATCTGTGACTAGCAGTGCTGTGGAATTGGAAGAGGTACGAATGGAGGGCGAAAGGGAGAAACGTGCCAAGAAAAAGGCACATCAAGTCAACCCTAACTGGGACCGGAAACCGATGTCCTCACTGTGGAAGAACATGGTCAAGAATAGGGCTCTACAGTCACTTACATATCCACCGCCAGGACACCATACTTGGAAGGCCATCATATTCAGACAACAAGGGATTGCCTAAGTAAGTAAGTAAATAAGAGCAGTATGAAATCTGTTGATCCTCTAAGGAAACTCTATAGTAGGCTGGGACTGGAAATGGTAATTTAATATCGTTTGGTGATACCTACATTTTAATGTAACTGCAGTCCAGCCAGGAACGTATCCCCTGTGGACACAGGGATTACTGTACTGTGATTAAATATCTATCCAAAATTGCACATTTACAAAATTATACCAACATAGGAAAGCTAGGGAAAGATTTCCCTCATAACCAGCTGCAATTGTAACTCAGAAACTTGTAGGTATGATGCAACAGGGAAGGGTATCTTTTGTTACTTTTCCAATATTCCCTAGCCTACATTCCCATGCTGTATGGAAGATTTGTAGTGTAAAAGAGAAACTTTGGTGGAGTGATTATGTGGAAAGATATACAATAGTGGGCAGGAAAATAAAGAAATACTGTTGCACCAAATGCACTGAAGGTGCTCTAGCAAAGAAATATATGATCTTCCAACCTGATCCCTATAAGCAGCAGTATTGGATGTATGGCAATTTCTAAGCATGTATATAAACCCTAGTTGTTGATCACACAGATGGAAATGGGGTTAAGACATCCTTTGCCTTCTTGTGTCTAAATTGGGAAGGCACTCATAAGAATCCTGCTGATCACATATACAGTTGCCATCCCTGGCTATACCCGCATTTAGTTTTCTAGGGATGCTGTAGAAGGAGTAACTTGTATCTCCTTGTGCGATGTCTCCTGTCTCAAGTGTACAATAGGAGTTGATTTACTCACAAATGCAGTTTATCCCCAGTGACCAAATGATTGCAAACATGCACTTAGGTAAGTTCTGGATGCCACTGGACATCTGGAGAAGAAATATTATCCTGATGTTGAGGACAGAAGCTTCTCTTCTCTAGATATATAAGGACAACTGGACACATTTTCACAATGGCTCAGTAATTGAGGAGATGAAGCTTCTTCTATCATCTCCACACCTGGAAGAGTATATGTTCACTGGAGTGTTTGGGATTTGGCTAATGTGTTTAACTGGAATCCTGGGTTATGCCAAGGACCAGATGGGAAGACATTATGAAGCAGAAGTAATTCATGTTTCTACTGGCCTACTTCTAGTGTAAGCTATTTGTCAGGAAGCCCTCCATTTCAAGTTTCATGTCAGTCCAAGATAGTGGCATTAGGTGGAGCTCTGAAAAAACTATCTTTTTACTACTACTTAAGGATCCACATAACCTGGGTGGGATTCTGGAAGTTGTCATCTAAAAAGTAATTTTTTCAAGGTTGAGCCTAAAATATATGTTGTGTTGATAGTGGTAGTTTGCTATCAATTCTACTTCAAGTTATGATGAGTCTATGAATGAGAAACTCCCAAAAGCCTTGTCATCAGCAGTCACACTCAGGTCTTGCACACTCAGGGCCATGGCTTCCGTATTTGAATCAATCTATAGCAGGCATGAGCAAACTTGGGCCCTCCACATGTTTTGGACTTCAACTCCTATAATTCCTAACAGCCTACCAGCTGTTAGGAATTGTGCAAGTCCAAAACACCTGGACAGTCCAAGTTTGTCCATGCTTGATCTTCTTCTTTTCCTATGGACTTCCACTTCACTGAGCATAACCAACAACTGTTAAATAAACTACATACTCTCAACCTTAGAGCTTGCACCATAGTGATAATAGCCTAATAAAGAACCTGAACTCATAGAACTGTGGTCAGACTTACAGAAATAATATGTGTAAAGTGCTTGGAGTCCTAAAAATATTATATTAATGCTAAATATCTCTTTAGCCTAGGATGGAGTGGGTATGCTGGGGGAAGGGGAGTTTAGCAAATTAGTTGTTCTTTAACACCAAGCTGTTTTTCATCAACTGCAATGTTTTGTGTCACAGGAGAAAGCACTGCAAGATATTTCTGTTTAACCTGTAACTATAATTTGGGTCAGGAACTAGGATGCGTGTTTTTTTGAGCAAACAGGGTGGTTACAGGCAGCAACTGGCTGACAACGGCATGGCTTGTTCTTGTTGGTTTGCTTTGATACACATGTCCAGATGGATGCATTTTTAATTTGGCAAAACACACATTTCCAATATGGTAAGATAATGTGTTTTCAACCTGACTAGTTTTGTGAAGCCATTGCTTCTAAATAAGAAAAAGTTAAACTCAAAGGACACAATCCTGCCAAAGTTAAGTATTATTAAGTCCCACTGATTTCAAAAGAAAAAGTTGACACAAATGTTGACAGACACACCTCCCACTGCTAACAGAAGGATCTGATTGTGGTTAACATTGGCTGGATCATGCTTGTACTGTTTTCAACAGAGGCATTAATCTCCAAAATGTGAGGTAATGTGCCTATTAAAATATATCTTACTAATGGAAACTGCTCCAAAATGTGTCAGGCTTCCAGGCAGTCAGCTGAAGACATTACCAGACAATAATAACCATGGGTTGCTGTGAGTTTTCTGGGCTGTATGGGCATGTTCCAGAAGCATTCTCTCCTGACGTTTCACCCACATCTATGGCAGGCATCCTCAGAGGTTGTGAGGTCTGTTGGAAACTAGGCAAGTGGGGTTTATATATCTGTGGAATGTTCAGGGTGGGAGAAAGAACTCTTGTCTGTCTGAGGCAAATGTGAATGTCACAGTTGGCCAGCTTGATTCGCATTGAATAGACTTGCAGCTTTAAAGCCTGGCTGTTTCCTGCCTGGGGGAATCCTTTGTCCCATGCAGCTGTGGACAAGTCTACATAGGGACCACCAAATGCAGCATTGCCCAAACATGAATCAAGGAACATGAAAGGCACTGCAGACTAATTCAACCATAGCAGAGCCCTGGTGAATCAACCTAGACACAGCATATTATTTGAGAATACAGAAATTCTGGACCACTCTAACAACCACCATGTCAGACTACACAGAGAAGCCATTGAAATCCACAAGCATGTCGACAATTTCAACAGAATGGAAGAAACCATGAAAATGAATAAAATCTGGCTACCAGTATTAAAAACACTCTAAAATCAGGACAGTAAATAAGGGACACCACTCAGAAGACAGTGGAATTCCAGAAAAGAAAAAATCAGGGCCAGTTAACACCTCCCAACAAAGGATTCCCCGAGGCAGGAAGCAGCCAGGCTTTGAAGCTGCAAGGCTATGTAATGCTAATCAAGGTGACCAACCGCAACATTCACCCTTGCCTCAGGCAGACAAAAGTTATTTCTCCCACCCTGGACCTTCCACAGATATACAAACCCCACTTGCCTAGTTTCCAACAGTCCTCACAGCCTCTGAGGATGCCTGACATAGATGTGGGTGAAACATCAGGAGAATGCTTCTGGAACATGTCCATACAGCCCGGAAAACTCACAGCAACCCATGATTCCAGCAATGAAAGCCTTCGACAAAACAATAATACTCATCTCAGTGATTTGTAATAAAACCAAAACCTTAACTTCATGTCACAATTTTCACATTTCAATTGGGTTGCTTAAGGGGCAAGGTGAGTGGGTTTTGTTCTTCAGACTTTTTTCTAACTTCAGCTTCAGGTTGCAACCTCTGCGTTTTTTTTAAAATCAGCCTTGTTACTGTATCTTGTTAATTATTTGGAGGGTTTTTTCGTTTGGCTTATTTTGTTTTTGGTAGAACAACCAGAACATGATAGCAAATTAGAATCTCTGAAAAAGGGAATTTCCAGTCACTGATATTAGCATCTACCCCTTCATTACCTTCTTTCTAGTTTCAAGATTTTAAAAGGCTGATTTGTCATAAAAATGAAACTGCCTAGAACTAATTTGCAAACGGCCACAAACTGGCCTAGGGGATTCCCATGTCTGCACACAAGGATATTTTTATGAAACAAAATGCACCCTCACCTTGGCCACAAGAAACCATTTTAAGCTCTGAAAGGAGATTCTTGGTGCTTGCATGTTCACTCGCTCTTTCAGTGTATCCAGCGTGTTTTATTGTTGTTGTTGTTAACTGATGTCAACTTTGGCTGTATCTACGACATGGATAGTGAGCCCCTAGCGGCTCAACGGGTTAAACCGTTGAGTTGCTGAACTTCCTGACCATAAGGCTGGTGGTTCAAATCCAGGGAGGGGTGAGCTCCCACTGTTAGCTCCAGCTTCTGCCAACCTAGCGGTTTGAAAACATGCAAATGTGAGTAGGTCAATAGGTACCACTTCTACTGGAAGATAACAGAACTCCATGCAGTCATGCCCGCCACATGACCTAGGAGGTGTCTATGGACAACGCCGGCTCTTCGGCTTAGAAATGGAAATGAGCACCAACCCCCAGAGTTGGACACAACTAGACTTAATGTCAGGGGAAAACCTTTACATTTACCTACAACATGGAATTAAGTCAGTTTGAAACTACTTGAATGGTCATGGCTCGGAGCTATGGAAATATGGGAGTGTTAGCTTCACAAGGTCTTTAGACTTCTCAGCTAAATACTACCAGAACGTCACCAAATCATAACTCCCAGGATTCCACAGTGCTGAGCCATGGCAATTAAAGTGGTGTCAAACTGCATGAATTCTACAGTGTAGATGCACCCTTGGGCCTGCTCAAGTCTTGCAGACTCAGGGCCATTATCTGCACCATATCAAGCCAATGGAAATGGGCAGAAGAGTTGCACCATTTTGAACTGGCATAGAAATGCATAAGGCAAGACATATCTCAACAAGGCCTCCAAGCTTTGGTAATGAATGAGTCAGTGGAGAAGGTTCCTACCAAAACAGCCGGGGAATTTTAGGGGGCAAAGTGGTTTTTATTGTTTTAGAATTCACTACTGTGGGATAGTGAGTCATATTCTGATGCAAAATGTCTGAGGCATCGATCTGCCAGTAAAGTTACAATAACATATTTCAGAACTGCCTTGCTTGTCATCCTGATGTTATTAAGCAGCTGTGAATCTTGTTCTTTCACAGTAGAGTTCCACTGAAGTCATCCCAGTTTGTGACAAGGCAACTCACAGCAGATTGGCTGTTACAGACAAGCAAACTGAAGTGAGGCTGACACTTCCAGTATTGTTCGTGAAGGCTATTTTTGGTAGGTAGGAAGAAGGATTTGGGTGCTATTTTGATCGCTTCTATGAAAATTTTGGCTTGTATTATATTGGCAATGTGCAGAGTGTTTTATGGAGTCGTTACAATTGTGGAAATACAGCTGGCACATTGACATTTGGACAAATGAAAATGATGATGATGATGATGGTGATGATATTCTATTTTTCTCCCAAATTGGGACCCAAGGTAGCTTCCAGATTTTGTCCAGAGGCAGCTAGTTTTATTGTTGCTCCTCACATAAGACTCTTCCAGGCTCAGGACCATATTTCCAACAGAACTGCCATACAAACAGGAGAAGTCGCTGGAAGAGCAATAATAAAACCTCAGGTTGGATTTGCTGCTCCTTACTAGCCCTTACTAGGTCTATCTCACATTTTTAAAAGGTAAAGGTTTTCCCCTTGATATTAAGCCTCGCCGTGTTCGACTCTGGGGGGGTGGTGCTCATCTCTATTTCTAAGCTGAAGAGTTGGTGTTGTCCATAGACACCTCCAAGGCCATGTGGCTGTCACGACTGCATGGTTACCTTCCCGTTGAAGTTGTACCTATTGATCTACTCACATTTGCATGTTTCTGAACTACTAGGTTGGCAGAAGCCATGGCTAACAATGGGAACTCACCCCTTTCCCTGAATTTGAACCGCTGACCTTCCGATCAGTAAGTTTAGCAGCTTAGCAGTTTAAATTGTTGCGCCATCACGGCCCCTATCTCACACTTTACAACATCAAATATATACACATACAGTAAGACCTCTATATCCACATGGGATATGTTCCCAGACAGACCAGTTACCTGGAATCATGGATACAACCAAACAGCATTAAATTATGACTGCCAGTCCCAGCATATGTACCATAGAATTGGCCTGGTGGACCTAGAAATCCCTAAAGAGGCCTTCCAGGATGACTCAATGATAAATTTCAGGGGTAGCATACCATATCAACACCCAGTATTACCAGGAAAAGATCCCAGTCTGAAACTGCCCAAGTTACCACTTGTTGGTGTATTCAACCTTCTTCAATTGTATGCCATGGTGGGACAATTGGTTAAACCCTTGTGCCGGCTGAATTGCTGCCCTGAAGATCTAATGGTCGGCAGTTCAAATCCACGAGATGGGGTAAGCTCCCGTCTGTCAGTCCCAGCTTCCCATGCGGGGACATGAGAGAAGCCTCCCACAGGATGGTAACATATCCGGGCATCTCCTAGGCAACATAGATGGTCAATTCTCTCACACCAGAAGCAACTTTTAATTGCTTTTGACACAATTAAAAACATATGCCCTCCAGATGTTTTCAATGACAATCCACATCTGGTTTAAGTTGATTAGGAATCGTGAGCAATCTTGTCTGAAACATGTTCTGTTTGAGAATTTGTAAATCATAGGGGAGAGCGGTGGCAGCTAAGAACTGAGGAAGACCCTCTTTTCTATTATTGCTTCCATCAAACAGCTGCTTCCACCTGGGATCTCCTTCTTGAGGATGGTGAGACTGCCCCCCATCCTTCTTTGCCATCTGCCAGCCTGCAAAGTCCTTTGCACTCAAGTAAATTTTAAGCCAATGAGTGGCTGCCAAGAACACAGCAGAGAGGACAGGTACAGTATTTTTTCTGCTTCTTTAATCTTGTTTCTACTTGTTTAGTTGTATTGTGAAGAAATGAAAAGAGCAATCAATGAAATCCTCTTGATAAAAAGGAGGCACATCCCAAGATCTTGAAAAGATGGTGTTCTATTAGCTAAATGCTTGGGCTTTTTAAGTAATGAAAGATCATTTCTTTCACAGAATTAAACCATAGTATCGTAGAGTTGGAAGGGACTACAAAGGCCATCCAGTCCAATCCCCTGCAAATCATAATCAAAGCACTTCAGACAGGCTGGATCTAAACTGCTGTATAAAATCCACATTATTTGCTTTGAACTGGATCATATGGCAGTGTAGACTCATATAATCCTGTTCAAAGCAGATAATGTGGATTATATGTTTTGATACTCTGGGGTGATTCCAGACAGCACCAAATCACAGGTTTTACTCAGGGCAAAAAAAACACAACAGGACCTGAGAAACGATTCGCATACAGACCTGTTGATCTCGGGATTTCTGCCTCCGTCATCCACAATTGCTTCTTTGTCCTTGGATTTTGCAGCCCCCAAGATGGCCACCACAGGTCATCCGCCAGAAATTTTGGTATTTTATTTTTAAAAAAACTTAAGATGCAAATATGCAAATCATTGTATAAGTGCCGTTCTTGGGTTATAGAGGCTGTGTGGCCATCTTTGTGGACAAGTTTGGCCATATACTTATGCCTGAGAACTATAGGGTGCTGTTTCTTGGTTATACATGTCTGTTCCTGATTGCTTTTATCATAAAAACATGCGGAAAGTTGATTACCTTTGTTTGTGTGTCACAAATGTCATTAAACATGTGAAGAATGAAGTTTCTCTTGTCAGGATAAAGTTTTTGCCCTCTAGTCAACACTTGCCATGTTTTTAGGATACAACCAATCAGGAATGGACATGGAACAAACCAACATAAAAATCCCGTATTTTCTGAGTGTAGGGGCATACAAAGATTCGAATATCCGCGTTTTCCGGCCAGAACCGGGATATTCCCACACCTGAAAATCTCGTATTTTTGGCCTTTGTAGCAATTGCTCCCACATTTTCAGGGGACGTCATTTGGCCACCTTCCATTTTGCTGCGGGAGCTCCTGGGATAAAGGTACTGTCTGGGTGGGCCCTAGATTATATGACAGTGTAGCTCCAGCCCCAGTGAAATAATGTTAACTTTTTCCTGTGGACAACCATATAGTGATCTATCCGAAGACCCCGTTTTGGGAAGAGGGCAAGATACAAATGAGATAGACAGATGATAGATAGTACAGAACAAAGACTAATGGGCACCTTTCTGTGTTCCTATGAGATGGATTCCAATGATGCTGCACTAGTGTTGATCTAATATTAAGCAGACTGACGGAAAGATCAAGTAAAATTGAAAGAAACCACAAACCTAAGCAAGGCCATGTCTTTGGGAACCTTTGTTTGCACTTCTTCACCCCACTGTGTGAGAAAAGGCCCCTGTGGGACTTCTGATCCTCCTAACAAAGTGGTTTTTAATGTGTTGTTCTGAAAGGTCAGCTTGACAGCAACCCCTCCACCCCAGAACACTGAAAGCATAAAGGCTATACTGAATCATACACATTGTCCTTTGTCTCATTTGCATTGGGTGAAAACCCTGCATGAGCTCAGTTTAGTAAGTGAGTACCACACTGATATTTCCCCAGGCAATACATACTTTCTAAATGTAGCTTCTATGATTCTCTAAAGCAAACACTTGCCCCATCCTGTCTTGCTAAATCATCCATGGCTTGATTTTAGCTTTTATAAACATATGGGCTAGGACACATAAAAAGGCAGAAGGGAAGGAGATGAGGAGCAGGTGGGATGGGGGGGGGGAGAGAGAGAGTATGAAAAGGCTACTTTTTTCAGACTACAACTCTCAGAAGACTCAGTTTGGGGAAGCATTCTGGTAGTTGTAGTCCAATAATATTAATAAGGTTTAAGAAAAGCTGTATTGAGACAGTCGTTGGCACATCTTCACCTCCCCAGCAGAAAATATCATCAGATAACCAGCACTGAAAGACATTAATCTAACTGAAAAAGCGCAAGAGGGAACAGCTGTTGCATCCTTTTAACATACCCTCCCAGATTATCTGTCTTCAACATATTGCTGATGCATCCAGTGACCTTTCGTTTATGCTAAATCCATCTGTACAGCTACGGGTCAAGACAAACAGCCAGTTCCCAGAAAATAATACCATGTGCATGTAGCTACCTGTTAAGCAATCAAACTTAGCCACTTCAGATAGTTTTACCCCACATATGAATCCTCCTGTGAAAGGAAAGGAAATCCTCCTTGGTACTTGGCAAAATGATACAGATGACCCACTAATAGGGGTTCAGGGCAAAGGAGAGTCACCATTTTGGGATAGTTTGTGCTTATATTGTCCTGGCAAGCAAAAAAATAAATAAATTACTGTTTCCCCAGACTTCTCAACTGATACAAAGGTTTTCCCTCTGCTCAAATGGTTGGCTTACAAAACTATTTCATGATCTAAGGTAACGTACTGAAGATAGTACAATCAAACAACACATTAAATTAATATATGCACATTAAATTTAAGTTTCATGCATGTGTAAATGCCTTCACATTGCCTGCTGACTTATTGGAACCCCACAGATTTTAGAGAGTTCTCTTAAGAAAGGAATACCTAGAGATGGTTTTGCTGGTTCCTTCCTCTGAAGGCCCTTCCAGACAGCTGAATAAAATCCCACATTATTGGCTTTGAACTGGAATATATGACAGTGTGGACTCAGATAACTCAGTTCAAAGCAGATACTGTATTGTGGGATTTTCTGCCTTGATATTTTGGGTTATATAGCTGTGTGAAAGGGCCCTGAAATAGAACCTACCGTCCCTGATGTTTGTTGGTAGTCTCTCATCCAAGTACTAACCAGGGATGACCCTGCTTTGTATCCAAGATCAAATGAAAAGGTTACCATTAGGTAAGGTGTCCTCTATGACTTAAATCAAGGGTAGAATGAGGTGGCTCCGGATTATGAACTGCAGCTCCCAACTTCCCCCATTTCCCCCATCAGCCCATACTGGTTAGGGTTTATGGGAGCTGTAGTTCAACATTTAGAAGGCTGCATGATTATTATCCCTCACCTAAACACAATTCCCAACTAGAGTAGACTCAGTGAAATAATAAGAACTTGGTAAGTTAATATTTTTGTAAATTCTATTATTCTTTAGGTGAGCATTAGTTGAGACTTAGAACCTCATCACATTGAGATCCGTAAAGTGTGTGACAACGGGGAAATTTGCTAGGCAGCATGGCGAATCCATGGGGCAGTGGGGAAAACCATTGTCCCATGCCCTGCATCGTCACCTTCCCCATCACATGGGGGAAAGCATCGCCATCCGGCTTTGCTGGCCCCATTATAGGCTATGAGAACATGTGATCTCAGGAGCTCTGTCCTAGGATGCTTCTAGGAAAGAGCCAGGACGAAGCCCTGCTGGAAGTAACCCGGTCATGAGAAGGGCTCTGGCAGTCTCTGCCCTGACTCCGCCCTGGAAGCATTCTAAGACGGAGCCAGAAGTCAATGTGATGAAGTCCTAACATATGAATTTAGGACTGTTTCATCCAGAGTGTAAATTACATTCATGCAAAAGGAATATCAGGGTGCCATTTGCAGCTGCTCTCTTAGGGACGTACTACACTGCTATATAACCAGATTATCAAAGCAGATAATCTACATCATCTGCTTTGAACTGGATTATATGAGACCACATTGCCATCTAATTCAGTTCAGAGCAGATAATCTGGATTTATATGGCAGTGTAAAGGGGGCCTTAGAAGCTGTCACTGTTTTATTCAGGGACAGCACCTAACTATGGGGATCTTTGTAGCACACAACTGTATTATTACTGTAGCAGCAGAGGCGTACTCAAATGTGTAAAAGGCACGCCTGTGTGGTACACATTTCACTCATCCACTGCAGTCAGCCAGGATTAGTGTTTCCCCCTTTCAGAAGAACAGGCATGAGGTTGTTTTGTGGTTCATTTTTCTCATAAACCCAGAACATAATGAGCGCTGGGGGAAAACAAAGAAATGAAACCCGCATGCTTTGTATATACATGCCATTCAGAACAGGTCCTAAAGCCAAAGGGAGAAGGTGGCCAGCCACATGTCCTGTACACTTTCAAACATGAGTATTGTTGGATTGCTGAAAATTGGCTTTACTCACTTGCTCTGGTGAGAGTTAATGGCCAGATTTGAGTCACAGCAAAGCTGTTTTTAGCCAGCAGAGACTCAACCAAAGGCAAAGGAAATGGACTTCAGGGATAACTTCATTATGCCTGGATATGACTCCAGCTGAATGACCCACATCTTCCAGCAGAACTGGAGAGGCAGGAGTAAGCCGTAGACCCATGTGTATAAATAGAGCTTCCCAGAACTATAATTCCCTTTATATAAGGTGGACAAGAAGCAAACAGCTTTTAAAAAATGGAAAACAGGAGAGAAGTTTCAATGCTCAACACAGTAGTAAAATAGGGGTGTACCCCAATTCAGGTTCAGGAGATGCCAATGAAATTCAATGACTTCTGGAAATTGCCCATCTCAGATCTCAACCATACCTGAAAATCAGTGCTGTTCAGAACCCCAAATTTTCCCAACATTATATCATTTCAGGTCCTTTCTACACTGCCATATAAAATTGAGGTTATCTGCTTTGGACTGGATTATATGGCAGTGTAGAAGGAGCCTCGGTATCAATACTCTGGTGAAGAGTATCAGGGGAAAGAAATGGCAGAATGTTGTTTATGTTGTGCCCTATTAGAGATATTTATGTGGATCTAGCCTTCTGAAGCCAAGTGTAATCTCCCTTTATACCAGTGCAAGAGAAAATATGGCCCATAGGCAGGACACAAGGACATTTTGAAAGCTCTCGAACCCCCATTCCCCAGCAACACCATTTTCATATTTATTTATTTGCTCAAAAGTTTCTCTGTACTTCACAGAAAGCATGCGTGGGTATTTTATAAAGGCTATGCCTCCCACTTGGGCTGTTTTACTCCTAAGAGATTGGGAATGGTTACTTCCTATTTAAAGAGAAGACCCTTTGTGGGTCTAAAGTCCCTAAAACAGGGTAAAATTCCCCTCCCACATATCTCCTAGCAGACATGGGAGAACATGTTGGAACAAAAAATTCTGATGGAGGGACAGGAGGTGTTTTAAGGAGGAAAGCCAATTAAGCTGTTTATTTGCTGTTTGTTTATTATTCATATATTCTCATATTGATGCAGCTAGGAAGCCAAAGGAAGAAGGTCTGACCAAGGGCAAGATGGATGGATGGTATCCTTGAAGGGACTGGGTTGACCTTGAAGGAGCTGAGGGTGGCCATGGCTGACAGGGAGCTCTGGCATGCGGTCACAAAGAGTCGGAAATGACTGAACTAATAAACAACAACAAAAAGAAGCATTCTGGCACATGTTTTCGGGTTTATGGCGGACTGCAAAGGAGCAGGAAGAGGAGTAGCTGTATGGAAGGGCCCTCAGTGTACATGAACAATGGCCTCTTCTACACTGCCATATAATCCAGTTCAAAGTAAATCATCTGGATTTTATATGGCAGCATAGAAGGGTGTTATGTCTCATGCACAAAAATATTTTAAAAATTGTGTAATATTACCTTCAGGCTATGTGTATAAAATGAATATCAAACATCAATGCTTTTTATGTTTAGACTTGGGTCCCATCTCCATGAGATCTCATTATGTACATATATGCAAATACAGGGATTCCAAAATTAAAATAAAACCCCAAATCACAAACACCTCGGAAACCAAGCATTTTGGATACGGGCTACTCAACCATCAAAGTTGGTAGGAATGAAAAGCAAAGACAATAGTAGTATATTGTTTTGTAGAAGGGAAAATCCATTCCCACAAGAATGGGAATGAGACAACCTTTTATTGGACCCACATGTGGGTTAGCTACTTAAAACGCTACATTATGGTGAAGGGAGGAAGTGCCATTGTTAACAATATTCGATCCAGTCAGCTGGACTCAATAAAAGAAATTAAAGCAAAACCTCAACCTAAGCAATGTTTTTTTAATTGAATCAAATCCTTAAACATGAAAAGAATTCTTTCCAAGTAGTTCATGATGCAGACAAAGTATTCTGAAGGCATCCCATTAATCCAGCAAAGCTGGGGCTTTGCTACCCATTATGAAGCTAACAACCACACAGCTCTTTCCTGACCAATATTTTACTCCCTGTAAGGATTAGACATAATAAACATAGATGCAGTACAAATGAATATGGATTTCTAGTGCACTGCTGTACTGTGCGCATGAAACCTAACACAGTTGGGCTGCCCCATTCACTTCAACATAGGACATATTTGTTATACAAAGACACAAATGGAGCTGCCTCAATACTGAAATGAATGGGACAGCCTTTGTGGTGGGCTAGAGCTCCATATGCATACTACAATTATTTCTCTTAAATTACTACTTGTGTTGTTAAAAAAGTCTAATGAAACATCTTTTTTTGGGAAAACTACAGATAGAGAAAATTTGGCTGGGGCCACTAAATCAACACCAGATCCTATGCTGGGGAATGAATCCCAAGGCCATTTTCAAATAGTAAAGATTTACGGCTGGATCTAAGGTAAAGGTAAAGATTCCCCCCCCCCTGACATTAAGTCTAGTCATGTCCAACTCTGGGGAGTGGTGCTCATCTCTATTTCTAAGCCGAAGAGCCTTTGTCCGTAGTCACCTCCAAGGTCTCAGCATGACTGCATGGAGCGCTGTCACCTTCCTGCCGGAGCGGTACCTATTGATCTACTCACATTTGCATGTTTTTGAACTGCTAGGTTGGCAGAAGCAAGCAACCTCTGCTTTTGTCACTGTCAGGGAGAGGAATGAATGAATGAATGAATGAATGAATGAATGAATGACGCGGAGGGACATGTTTGCATTTGAAAATGTCAGGTTAACTTCCTGTTTTAATTGAGTTCCCAATATAGAGTTGAGTGTTAAGGAGAACAAACTGTGAGCCAGGAAGTCCATGGAGTTTTTAAAACCTGAGCTGTCATGAATTTGCTTGGTGGCTTTAAGGAAGTTTTGATAGCATTTGTTGACACATTGGCAAAAATATTATGAATCTGTGCGTATAATGGATGCAATGGAAGCACTTCTCTAAGCCTACAAGTATCCGTTTGACTATCCATAAAGTCCATGTGTAACTGTGCATATATAGCATACCTGCCAACTTTTCACAGGAGCCTCCGATGGCGTAGTGGACTAAAGCCTTGCGACTTGAAGGTTGGGTTGCTGATCTGAAAGCTGGCAGGTTCAAATCCCACCTGAGGAGAGCACAGATGAGCTCCCTCTATCAGCTCCAGTTCCATGCAGGGACATGAGAGAAGCCTCCCACAAGGATGGTAAAAACATCAAAAACATCTGGGCTTCCCCTGGGCAACGTCCTTGCAGACGGCCAATTCTCTCACTCCAGAAGCAACTCAAGTTGCTCCTGACACGAAAAAAAAATTCACAGATGCAAAGTAGGACATGTGTGATCAAGCAATATCAGAGTATAGTCAAGATGGCAAAAGTGATGAATGAAGGAAAACACACCAGCTAGGAGAGGATGCAGCATTGTACTTTTACGTTACTAGAAAGGACAAAATCCCTCCACTCCACTCCTTCATGCTGACTGAGTGAAAGCTACTTTTGCAATTTGAATTTAGAAGTGAGCTGAGGATAAAGTGGGAACGAGGAAATTTTAAATAATGGGATGACAAAGGATTAATAGGGACTATCCCTGCCAAATTGAGGCTAGATATACACTGCCCTATATCCCAGGGTCTGATCCCAGATTATCTGCTTTTATCTGAATTATATGAGTCTACACTGCCAGATAATAATGAATAAGAGGATAATCTGGGATCAGATCCTGGGATATAGGGCAGTGTAGATCCAGCCTAAGGGCCCTTCTAGACAGTCCAAAATCCAGAGAGGAACTGGGATTTTAAATCCCATTATTTTGAGCTTTCTTCAAGGGGCCTGACATGTCAGAAGCTCTCCTCTCGCTTCTCCAGAACTCCTGGCACGTCATTTTGACACATCAGTAGCTTTCTCTGGGGGGGGGGGCACTGAGGATGCAGCGAGGCCTCTCCAGTAAGTTTAGAGGAGAAAACTGGGGGCTGGCTAGATGCCCCTCATGGAAATTCCTTGGATTTGAGGCTTCTCAGTGGCCTCGATCCCGAGAGGAACTGGGATTTTAAATTTTAAATCCCAGTTCCTCTCGGGATCGAGGCCACTGAGAAGCCTCAAATCCAAGGAATTTCCATGAGGGGCATCTAGCCAGCCCCCAGTTTTCTCCTCTAAACTTACTGGAGAGGCCTCGCTGCATCCTCAGTGCCCCCCCCCCCCCAGAGAAAGCTACTGATGTGTCAAAATGACGTGCCAGGAGTTCTGGAGAAGCGAGAGGAGAGCTTCTGACATGTCAGGCCCCTTGAAGAAAGCTCAAAATAATGAGCCAGAAGCTTTCTTTGAGGGAACTTTACAGGGGAAACGGGGGGGGGGGGGGGGGGGGGGCTGGGAAGGGAGGAAGAAGGGGGCACACCCCACTCCTTTGGCCTCTTAGAGCCTGAAGAACCAGGAAGGCAATGAGGATTGACCCCTAGAATCAGAAAAGGCGGTCTTGAGAGTCAGTCTCCACAGACCCAACACGTGAAAAGATCTGGACGTTGCAGCAAGGTCTGGATCTTTTCAGGGATTTTTTAATCCAGAGTAAATTGGGAAATCCCAGTTTGGACACCTCAAGTTAATCCAAAACCCATCATGGGTTTTGGGCCTGTGTGGAAGAGCACTGAGACAGTTGGAGAGTATGTGTGTGTTTTATACTCTTGCATATGCAAGCTTTTCTCTCAGATCCCATCTACACTGCCACATAATGCAGTTTCAAACTACATTATATGATCATTGTAGACTCATGTAATACAGTTCAATACAGTCTGCATGCATTCATTTGTTTTGCAGTACCTCTAAATTGTAGATTTAATGCATTTTGATACAGATTTACCTGCTATGCCTCATTGCTATGGAATTACTGGAGGTGAGTTTGGTTGAACCACCAACACTCTTTGGCAAAGAGAGCTAAAGACCTTGTAAAATTAAACCTCCCATGATTCCATGGCATTGAGCCATGGCTGTTAAAGTGATGTCAAAATGCAGTAATTCTACAATGTGGATGCATCCTTTGTCTAAGTGCAAACTCTGTAGCCTGGCATGTATTTTCACTCTCTAGCACCCCCAAACCCACCTATATTGGAGCAGTTAGAGTGAGATCATCTAAAGATGGCCCAATCCAACAGGGCTATCCAAAGGAAGATAAAAGAAAGCAATGTCCTCTGTTCAAAGAAAAGATTAAAGAGAATGGCAACAGATTATCAATAATAGCAATCATGAATCCTTTTTGATCACCCAACCGATGTGCACTTCTCTATTAAACCGAGTCACAATGAATGGGATCTTTATACCTGTCAGTATAGAGGGGAAACTAGGACACAATTTGGTTGTGAACCAGCCTTTGAGGAAAGAGCTAGTTATGTTGCTGGAGCTGCACTGAATCACCTTCTCTGTTTTATTTCAAGCAGCAGCTGAGCAGTTTAAAATAATAGAAGAAGAGGGACTGCTTTTAGCAGAGACTGGAAATTAGACTCTACCTGAACGTTCTGTATCCTTTGCTTGGCTTCATTTGTCTGTTTTTCTTAGCAAATCTAAACAAGCTTTTCCTGTTCCTCATGTTTGTGTATAGAAAACAGAAAATCTTTTAAAAAAACATAGCTCATAGAAGAAAATATTGAGGATAACTGAGCTGGGTCTTTTAAGATACATGAAAAAAGGCAAAACTGATACTTATCCATGCCTTCTTTTTTAAAAGCTCATTATATTTTGTATATGCTTATTTATATTGCGGTGCATTTAGGAGTGTTGTGGTGATTTCAAAGAAGCACTCTGCAATGATTGGCTTATATACTATAATTAAAGAATTGTAGAATTGCCGGTAGGGAATCCCTTTGTGGTTGTCACTAGCTTAGCTGCTAAAATCTTGTTGAAATCAAATACAAACAAGACAATGTAAAGGCAGAGGGGCTTCTTGGGAAGGAGAAGGCAGGTGACTTAGAAAACAAAAAGCTGAGGAAAGTTTGAACATGTGTAATAAAGACCTAGGAAAGGAAACTTGGAACTTCAAGAAAGATGAGTAGGCCAAATGGAGGAGTCAGAGAGACATACTCTCCAACTATTACTTTTTCCATATTTACCACATTCTGATGTTAGGCTACGTATGCCCTAATTTTCATCTATTAAATGGAGGGAATGGAGATGTGAAAGCAAACTGGGAGACAGAAAGACAGAAAGAATTGCAGGAAGACTAAGGGCGCTTCCAAACAGAGCATGTGTTTTAGTCCCCACAAGCCACCCAAAAGTCGGGCTTTCCTGGGAAGGGTGGCTACATGCCATCCCGGTAACTATCGGGATTTTTTTTTCGTGTCAGGAGCGACTTGAAAAACTGCAAGTCGCTTCTGGTGTGAGAGAATTGGCCATCTGCAAGGACGTTATCTAGGAGACGCCAAGATGTTTTACTATTCTATGGGAGGCTTCTCTCATGTCCCAGCTATCAGGATATCATGCAGCCACACCCAAGCCTCCCAAAGGAACGTCTAAAAAGTTTTAAAAATATGCCCAGATGCCATTATCTTCCTCCTTACACTCTCCTGGCGCAAGGAAATAATGTGCCAGAAGGTGTGTGTGTGTGGAGGGGAGGGGGGGCAAGGAGGGATTTTCCTCATTGCTCTCCCCCATTTCCTGGAGCATCATTTCCTCACACCAGGAGAGCACGAGGAGGAAGATAATAATCGGTTTTAAGGCTAGGTAGGTTTTAAAAACTTTTTAGAAGTCCTTTTGGGGTTTTGGTGGAAGGGGTTGGTGACATTCAAAGCAACTGAGAATGTACCCATGCTTCAGAATTTTACCAGTTCGACCCCACTTTAATGTTGTGGCATCCTGGGAGTTGTAGTTTTGCAAGGCATCAGCAATTTTTGCCAAATAAGGCTAAACACCTTGTAATGCTACAGCTGCCATGATTCCATGACATTGAGCCATGGCAGCTAAAGTGATGTCAAGCTACATTAATTCTACAGTGTAGATACACCCCCAGTCTAAGTCAGTATGCATTATATGCATTTTTAGATTTATTTTTTCTGTTCATGAAAATGTATACATGGTCTATATGCAATTTCCTTCAATATACACATCCTTACTATGTACTACAGCTAATAAATGCATTTTTATTTGTGATTTAACATAATATACATATTTTGTGTGCTTTAACTGGGCAAAAGCACTGCGAAATTTTGAGAAGTATGATATTTTTAAAATAAGTGTTTCAGTTCACACATTGGTCCAAAAGGTGTGAATTAGTTCAAAAACTGAATTTTGCTTTTTTATCAAATTATAAACCAGACATATTTTAATCCACATAATTCAATGTGTTCTCAACCTTTGTTTGGATTCATCCTGAACTATATAACATTGAGGAATGATAGTTAAACCTTATCACTCTAGTTGTGTCATAAACAGAATACTGTATTTTGGTATCAGATGCATCCAAATATTCAAAACCCAAGAGAAACTTTCCATTCTCGCAATCAGATTTTAAATATCTGTTACACACAATGTTTATTTTATTTGTCTTCTGATTTCAAAGTTTTAGCTTACACTTGGGTCATGTTTTCCAACCTTTTCTTGGCAAACACAAAGTAATGGTACTTTAAAAAAAGGAAAGAAATTTGATAGTCTCACCCAATTACATAACTCCAGGAATTGAGGCTTAAGAGACAGCATTAAGCACCATGGGACCCAAGTTAAAATGCACACTCTGAGAAACACTCCTTTTTCTTGGCAAATTACTTCAAAGGATTACAGCTCTACCTGTGGCTACCATGAACCTGCCTTTGAATAACTCTCCTGCCAAGTTTCACAACAACATCATTCACAAAAAGTCTCAGGAGTAAACTAAAAGGTGGAACTTTGGTGAGCTTATACAGAACATAAAATGTACTATTTGGATATAGAACTATTTGGATATATGCATGTAAAATCCCAAACTTATGACTTTGAGTCAACAGGTGTCATAGCAACCCAGTCAAAAGGATATGACTGTTTCAAATTGCAATAATATGTCTGTTGGTTTAAAAGTGACCACTAGTTCTGAGATTTCCTTAAGTGTCTACTTCCCATTCAGGGAACCAGGACTACATTACAATGTGGTCAATAAAGGTCATCTTATGAAATAAAAATGATATCACCAAAGGAGAGTGAAATAATTTCTGATAAACACGAAATCTTTTTGGAAAATGCCTGTTAAATCCCCTAAAAAGTAAACCTAGGGAATCCCATCCCAAACACTAGCAGAGCATACTCTGCCTCTGGAACATGGCCATACAGCCCAGAAAACTCACAGCAACCCAGTGATTCCAGTCATGAAAGACTTCAATACATACTTCCAAATGTTTGGGACATATATAACCAAGTAACATGAGTTTGTGACAAAGATGGCAAAAGTGATTAAAAATTAAGAATACAGAAGCTACGAGAGGCTACAGAAGTTTGCTTTTGCTTGAACCTACTGGAAAGGGCAAATTTTCCCCACCTTTCCTTCCTGCAATGCTGAATTAATTGAGTGCTAACTACTTTTGTACTTTGAACTCAGGCATCTTCCACAGTGCCATATAATCCAGATTGTCAAATCAGATAATCCACATTATCTGCTTTGAACTGGATTATATGAATCTACACTGCCATATAATCCAGTTCAAATTGGCAATTCTTGTCAAATCAGGACAGTTGGAGGATATGGCAAAGTGATCTGTGTCTAATCTATGTATTCAGAAGTAAAACACTGCATTCCTGCCTAACAAAAGTGTTTTAAGTCTAAAATACTCTTCCTAATGCTTCCTTGGTGACCCTTATGATCAACAACAACAACAACAACAACACTTTATTTTGCCCTTCTCCCCGAAGGGACTCAGAGTGGATTACTGTATATATAAACAGATATAAGCAAACATTTAATGTCTTGTTACAATACAATGAGACACACATACACAAACAAAGGCAAAGGCTTCTCCTTTTCACCTCCGGCTCTGGAGGCGGAGCTCATTTCTGGCTCTTCTCCATTTCCAAGTTGAGAAGCCTGTGTTGCGACCAGCATGACTGCTTGGAGTGTCTTTATGCCTTTCCTGCCAAAAGGTACCTATTTATCTACTCACATTTGCATGTTTCCGAACTGTTAGGTTGGCAGGAGCTAGGGCTAACAGAAGGAGCTCACCCCCATCCTGCAGATTCAAACTGCCAGCTTTCAAGTCAGCAGTTTAGCAGCACAAGGATTTAACTCAGTGGTTCTCAACCTATGGGTCCCCAGATGTTTTAGCCTTCAACTCCCAGAAATCCTAACAGCAGGGAAACTGGCTGGAATTTCTGGGAGTTGTAGGCCAAAACACCTGGGGACCCACAGGTTGACAACCACTGGATTATCCCATTGCACCACCGCTGTGTTGGGTGGGTGTGTTTGGACCCAGATAGGCAAGTAGACAAGTCTGATCTCACTAACAGGTGTAGCTGAAATTGAGAACAGATATAATAGAGACAAATTCAGACAAAACCACTCTTTTCCGCCGCTCTCTCAATCTCTTCCTCACTCTTGCATCTCCTTCTCTGCCTAAGGGGCTTTAAATTGCCAAAAGAGCTGTAAAATTCACATTAGAACAAGGATTATCTGAGTAAAGACTGGGGATCACATATAGATCTAGGGTCACTGTTTGTCCAATTCTTCCTCAAAGAAGAACTTAATAACTCTTCCCTTTCCATTGAGTGCTTAAACATCCATGACTGATTCATATTCACTGTCCATATGTAGTCACAATTGTGGCACTATTGCCACTATCATAAAAGTCTCTCCAATCTGCTTTATCCGACAGCAGGCAGCAATACAAGGAGGAGTTGCAAGAAGGATCCTGCTGCTGATTGTTGCATCAAAGACTGCTGGTTGGAAATTTAAGTATGCTGTACCCTGATCAACAGGAGAACAGAGATCTGTCACTCACAGTTGCTATCTATATATATAAAAGAGTGATGGAATTCGAGCACCGAGCAAAACAACAAAAGTAAAGGGCCCCGAACCTCGAAATTTGACAACACAACCCATAATTCACGCCTTAAGGTTGAAACAACACAAACTCACTTCACGTAGCTCCACATGGAGAGAACCCACAACGCCCCATTGGGCGCCATGCCGGGAGGGAGGAAAAGAGAAAGCATAATGGCTGCCGCAAGAGGAAAGGCAGGCAATGGGAAAAAGCTGTAACCTGGGTCCTAGCGCCCGCCCATCATTATTTCTCTCCATATACTCTCCCTTCTACAATATCCAACCCATTTTAACACTCAATATTTTAAATATATGCTATCAACCATGACAATCAACACAATCTGACTCCTAATATTTTAACAAGCTTAAAATCACAACACCAAATAAAAAACAACACTCTTAAAACACAGGAATGCCACACACTAAACAATCACGGCCAGCTAACACCTCCCACCATCTGCCATGCAGGACACAATCCAAGCACTCCCAACAGATGGCAACCCAGCCTCTCAATAATAATAATAATAATAATAATAATAATAATAATAATAATAATAATAATAATAACAACAACATCATACAATCCTAACGTTTCTAATATACCGATGATAACATACTCTATACCCATTCAGAAAACCTACAACATCTCTTACACAACTACAATATCCCGATGATAACGTACTCTATACCCATTCATAAAAAAACCTACAACATCTCTTGCACAACTGCAATATCCCTATGATAGCGTACTCTATACCCATTCACAACACCTACAACATCTCTTATACAACTCTAATATACCGATGATAACGTACTCTATACCCATTCACAACACCTACAACATCTCTTATACAACTCTAATATACCGATGATAACGTACTCTATCCCCATTCAAAACACCAACATCTCTTATACAACTCTAATATACCGATGATAACATACTCTATACACATTCACAACACCTACAACATCTCTTATACAACTCTAATATACCGATGATAACGCACTCTATACCCATTCACAACACCGACAACATCTCTTATACAACTCTAATATACCGATGATAACGTACTCTATACCCATTCACAACACCTACAACATCTCTTATACAACTCTAATATACCGATGATAACGTACTCTATCCCCATTCAAAATACCAACATCTCTTATACAATTCTAATATACCGATGATAACGTACTCTATCCCCATTCAAAACACCAACATCTCTTATACAACTCTAATATACCGATGATAACGTACTCTATCCCCATTCAAAACACCAACATCTCTTATACAACTCTAATATACCGATGATAACGTACTCTATACCCATTCACAACACCTACAACATCTCTTATACAACTCTAATATACCGATGATAACGTACTCTATACCCATTCACAACACCTACAACATCTCTTATACAACTCTAATATACCGATGATAACGTACTCTATACACATTCACAACACCTACAACATCTCTTATACAACTCTAATATACCGATGATAACGTACTCTATCCCCATTCAAAACACCAACATCTCTTATACAACTCTAATATACCGATGATAACGTACTCTATCCCCATTCAAAACACCAACATCTCTTATACAACTCTAATATACCGATGATAACATACTCTATACACATTCACAACACCTACAACATCTCTTATACAACTCTAATATACCGATGATAACGTACTCTATACCCATTCACAACACCTACAACATCTCTTATACAACTCTAATATACCGATGATAACGTACTCTATACACATTCACAACACCTACAACATCTCTTATACAACTCTAATATACCGATGATAACGTACTCTATACCCATTGACAATACCTACAACATCTCTTATACAACTCTAATATACCGATGATAACGTACTCTATACCCATTCACAACACCGACAACATCTCTTATACAACTCTAATATACCGATGATAACATACTCTATCCCCATTCAAAACACCAACATCTCTTATACAACTCTAATATACCGATGATAACGTACTCTATCCCCATTCAAAACACCAACATCTCTTATACAACTCTAATATACCGATGATAACGTACTCTATCCCCATTCAAAACACCAACATCTCTTATACAACTCTAATATACCGATGATAACATACTCTATGCACATTCACAACACCTACAACATCTCTTATACAACTCTAATATACCGATGATAACGCACTCTATACCCATTCACAACACCGACAACATCTCTTATACAACTCTAATATACCGATGATAACGTACTCTATACCCATTGACAATACCTACAACATCTCTTATACAACTCTAATATACCGATGATAACGTACTCTATACCCATTCACAACACCGACAACATCTCTTATACAACTCTAATATACCGATGATAACATACTCTATACCCATTCACAACACCTACAACATCTCTTATACAACTCTAATATACCGATGATAACGTACTCTATCCCCATTCAAAACACCAACATCTCTTATACAACTCTAATATACCGATGATAACGTACTCTATCCCCATTCAAAACACCAACATCTCTTATACAACTCTAATATACCGATGATAACGTACTCTATCCCCATTCAAAACACCAACATCTCTTATACAACTCTAATATACCGATGATAACGTACTCTATACACATTCACAACACCTACAACATCTCTTATACAACTCTAATATACCGATGATAACGCACTCTATACCCATTCACAACACCGACAACATCTCTTATACAACTCTAATATACCGATGATAACGTACTCTATACCCATTGACAATACCTACAACATCTCTTATACAACTCTAATATACCGATGATAACGTACTCTATACCCATTCACAACACCGACAACATCTCTTATACAACTCTAATATACCGATGATAACATACTCTATACCCATTCACAACACCTACAACATCTCTTATACAACTCTAATATACCGATGATAACGTACTCTATCCCCATTCAAAACACCAACATCTCTTATACAATTCTAATATACCGATGATAACGTACTCTATCCCCATTCAAAACACCAACATCTCTTATACAACTCTAATATACCGATGATAACGTACTCTATACCCATTCACAACACCTACAACATCTCTTATACAACTCTAATATACCGATGATAACGTACTCTATACCCATTCACAACACCTACAACATCTCTTATACAACTCTAATATACCGATGATAACGTACTCTATACACATTCACAACACCTACAACATCTCTTATACAACTCTAATATACCGATGATAACGTACTCTATCCCCATTCAAAACACCAACATCTCTTATACAACTCTAATATACCGATGATAACGTACTCTATCCCCATTCAAAACACCAACATCTCTTATACAACTCTAATATACCGATGATAACATACTCTATACACATTCACAACACCTACAACATCTCTTATACAACTCTAATATACCGATGATAACGCACTCTATACCCATTCACAACACCGACAACATCTCTTATACAACTCTAATATACCGATGATAACGTACTCTATACCCATTGACAATACCTACAACATCTCTTATACAACTCTAATATACCGATGATAACGTACTCTATACCCATTCACAACACCGACAACATCTCTTATACAACTCTAATATACCGATGATAACATACTCTATCCCCATTCAAAACACCAACATCTCTTATACAACTCTAATATACCGATGATAACGTACTCTATCCCCATTCAAAACACCAACATCTCTTATACAACTCTAATATACCGATGATAACGTACTCTATCCCCATTCAAAACACCAACATCTCTTATACAACTCTAATATACCGATGATAACATACTCTATACACATTCACAACACCTACAACATCTCTTATACAACTCTAATATACCGATGATAACGCACTCTATACCCATTCACAACACCGACAACATCTCTTATACAACTCTAATATACCGATGATAACGTACTCTATACCCATTGACAATACCTACAACATCTCTTATACAACTCTAATATACCGATGATAACGTACTCTATACCCATTCACAACACCGACAACATCTCTTATACAACTCTAATATACCGATGATAACATACTCTATACCCATTCACAACACCTACAACATCTCTTATACAACTCTAATATACCGATGATAACGTACTCTATCCCCATTCAAAACACCAACATCTCTTATACAACTCTAATATACCGATGATAACGTACTCTATCCCCATTCAAAACACCAACATCTCTTATACAACTCTAATATACCGATGATAACGTACTCTATCCCCATTCAAAACACCAACATCTCTTATACAACTCTAATATACCGATGATAACGTACTCTATACACATTCACAACACCTACAACATCTCTTATACAACTCTAATATACCGATGATAACGCACTCTATACCCATTCACAACACCGACAACATCTCTTATACAACTCTAATATACCGATGATAACGTACTCTATACCCATTGACAATACCTACAACATCTCTTATACAACTCTAATATACCGATGATAACGTACTCTATACCCATTCACAACACCGACAACATCTCTTATACAACTCTAATATACCGATGATAACATACTCTATACCCATTCACAACACCTACAACATCTCTTATACAACTCTAATATACCGATGATAACGTACTCTATCCCCATTCAAAACACCAACATCTCTTATACAATTCTAATATACCGATGATAACGTACTCTATCCCCATTCAAAACACCAACATCTCTTATACAACTCTAATATACCGATGATAACGTACTCTATCCCCATTCAAAACACCAACATCTCTTATACAACTCTAATAAACCGATGATAACGTACTCTATACCCATTCACAACACCTACAACATCTCTTATACAACTCTAATATACCGATGATAACGTACTCTATACCCATTCACAACACCTACAACATCTCTTATACAACTCTAATATACCGATGATAACGTACTTTATACACATTCACAACACCGACAACATCTCTTATACAACTCTAATATACCGATGATAACGTACTCTATCCCCATTCAAAACACCAACATCTCTTATACAACTCTTATATACCGATGATAACGTACTCTATACCCATTCACAACACCTACAAGATCTCTTATACAACTCTAATATACCGATGATAACGTACCCTATGAGGAGAGGCTTAAAGAACTGGGCATGTTTAGCCTGCAGAAGAGAAGGCTGAGAGGAGACATGATAGCCATGTACAAATATGTGAGGGGAAGCCATAGGGAGGAGGAAGCAAGCTTGTTTTCTGCTGCCCTGCAGACTAGGACACGGAACAATGGCTTCAAACTACAGGAAAGGAGATTCCACCTGAACATCAGGAAGAACTTCCTCACTGTGAGGGCTGTTCGGCAGTGGAACTCTCTCCCCCAGACTGTGGTGGAGGCTCCTTCTTTGGAGGCTTTTAAACAGAGGCTGGATGGCCATCTGTCGGGGGTGCTTTGAATGCGATTTCCTGCTTCTTGGCAGGGGGTTGGACTAGATGGCCCATGAGGTCTCTTCCAACTCTACTATTCTATGATTCTATGATTCTACTCTATACCCATTCACAACACCTACAACATCTCTTATACAACTCTAATATACCGATGATAACGTACCCTATACCCATTCACAACACCTACAACATCTCTTAGACACCATTCATACTTACCTCCAACAGACAAAAACACCCAAATATCACAAATATTGTATATTCACAACCTTTAGGAAATAATATACCCTAATGACGCAGCGTCTTCAACCGCTAACCTACTCAACTTCTCCAATGAAACGTCGCACGTTTGAATTCGAAAAATGGAGTCAACCCCCACGTAATGGAGTCAACCCCCACTTTCTCCCAACCCAACAGTTCCAAAACATCCAAATATCACTACATCCAATATCATCCAAATAAACAACCAAATATCAGTACTCCTCTGACACAAAACTAACACCGCTCCATACAGTCATACCACCCACATGACCTCCAAGGACTCTACAAACAATGCCACCTCTTCGACTTACAAATACACATGATCACCAACCCACACACTCACACACGACTGGACTTAATATCAGGAAAAAACCTTTACCCTTTACGTTAACTACCACCAATTCCTCAATACTTTATTTCCCATACCACCAGTTTTTGCCACAGCAACGCGTGGCCGGGCACAGCTAGTTGCTTAATAAAACAAGGTGGAAGGAGGGTAGGAGATTTACGACCTCATCAGTTGGAGTAAAAATCAGCAGCATATGATGGTTCCTCTTCACTTTTGCAGCAGAGCCTGGTTGCTCCCATCCTACAACATACATCTACTTCTGGCAGGGCTTCATCGCAAATGGGAAGAGAAACTAGTGTATGCCGCCGCCGCAGCAACACGGGAAGCTTCCCATGTTGCATTGCAATCCCACTCTCGGCTTATACTCGAATCAATAAGTTATGCCAGTTTTTTGTGGTAAAATTAGGTGCCTCGGCTTATATTCGGGTCGGCTTATACTCAAGTATATAAGGTAAGTGGTGAATCTTGACATATACTTCTAAATGCTCAACTGAAGCTTTACGTTACTATAATACAAGATATTTGGGGAAAGAAGGAAAATTTATGGGGAGATCATTCTTCTTTGGGGAGGCAATGCCCTCATTCTCCCCCCCCCCCCCCCACTACTCCCTTGGCCTTCCTCTGCCTTTCCCTGTTATTTATAACCTCAATGACATTTCTGTATCTTGTTTTTCCCCAATTCTCATCAAGATAGAGCCCTCTTGTTCTACTCCCCCTGTCACATATAAATATGATAACACTGTAAATGAGCAGCAACAACATGTGTATTCAAAACTTCTCCCACCACATTTATTGGTATTCACTTCCTTGCAAGTATGGTTGGTGCTATAGACATAGACCAAAGAAGGTTGTTTGGAGATAGTTTTCTATGTAGGATATACTTCAAAGATGGCTTTCTTTTCCCCTTCTCGAGAATATGGAACGAAGAGGGGATTCCAGACACAAAAACCTGTTATAAAACGCTTCACAGATAAATGACTTCACAGTGTGAAGTCTGTTGTAGTTCACTTAGAGCTTCTTCACATATTCAGACACATCAAAACTGCTAGCATTATCAGTATGGTTTGATCTTATATAGATAGCTTTCCCCAAGAGATTTTAACCACGTTTCTTAAAAAAGTGTTGTGAACTATGCATTTTATAGGGATGCCAGACCCACTGCCTGAAGCATTGGTCAGCGCTGACCCATGCTAGCTAACTTGAAAACAGACCTTCTACACTGCCATATAAAAGCCAAATTATCTGCTTTGAACTGCACTACATGGCAGTGTAGACTCATATAATCCAGTTTACAGATAATGTTGATTATCTGCTTTGATAATCTGGATTATATGGCAGTGTAGAAGGGGCACAATCTGGCATTAGAAGAGGTCATCTCGGATGACCCTTCATCTATTGCTCCAGTTCTGTTTGGTCAATTGTTATGGAACACTCTTCATAATGCTTCTGCTATAATCCTCAGAAGCAGAGAAGCCTGAAGCTGGATCTACACTGTTCTATATCCCAGCATCTGATCCCAGATGATCTCCTTTGAACTGGATTATATGAATCTACACTCCCAGATAATTTGAGATAAGCAGATGATCTGGAACCAGATCCTGGGATATAGAGCAGTGTAAATCCAGCTTTTAACTGCCTCTGTGTATTCTGCTTACCTTAATTTCCTTTTCTGCTTTCTGTCCCCTGAAGATGCAATGTATATAATGAATGCTCTTGTATAATATAAATGTATTAATATTGCATAATACATTTTATGCTAATGTTATCCACAGCATAATGTAAAACTTTGTACATTTTATTCCCATAGGCAAGAATAAATTGTACTAGTTCCCTACATGCTAAAAGAAAATAATTGAAAATAGAGGAAGTTTCGAAGACTATTCGCATGTAGGGATTTATTCTGTGCAAATTTTTACTATTTGCATAGAAAACAAGTTTTGCGCAGAATACTATTTTCTGTGGAAAATAATTATACAGTCCAAATAGCAAAGATACTCAACTGTCTATGTTTCTACTCATTAAGGTTTCCCCATACCGAAGAAGCATATTTTTCAATAATTTGGGGGGGGAGGATTTCAAATATTCTTTCCACCCCAAAACGACTGTAAGGTATTACTCCTTGCTTAGCCAGGAACACCATACCCGGGTTTACTGAAATGCACAGGCATCCTAGAAAAGAGAAGACTGAGCTGATGTAAGAGACATCTTCAAATATCTGAAGGACTTCCGAATGGAAGATGAAGCAAGTTTGCTGTCCACTGTTCCTGAGGATAGGTCCTGAATTACAACAAGCAGATTCCAAGATTTGGAAGAACTTCCAGATGGCAAGAGCTACTCAACAGTGGAACAGACTACCTTAAGATTGCATCAAACACTCATTGGTTGCTTGTTTTTAAAAAGGTTTGATAAGCATTTCAAACTCTACAATTCCATCCTTTTATTATTAACTAGATGTGCCCGGCCACGCGTTGCTGTGGCGAAGTCTGGTGGTATGGGAAATAAAGTATTGAGGAATTGGTGGTAGTTAAGGTCAAGGGTAAAGGTTTTCCCCAGACATTAAGTCCAGTCGTGTCTGACTCTGGAGGTTGGTGCTCATCTCCATTTCTAAGCCGAAGAGCCGGCTTTGTCCGTAGACTCCTCCAAGGTCATGTGGGATGACTACATGGAGCGGCGTTACCTTCCCGCCGGAGCAGTACCTATTGATGCACTCACATTTGCATGTTTTCGAACTTCTGGGTTGGCAGAAGCTGGGGCTAACAGTGGGGGCTCTCTCCACTCCCCCAATTCAAACCTGTGGCCTTTCGGTCCAGAAGTTCAGCAGCTCAGCGCTTTAACACACTGCGCCATCAGGGGATATTATTTCCTAAAGGTTGTGAATATACAATATTTCTGATTGGTTTTTTTTGTTTGTTGGAGGCAAGTATGAATGCTGCAATTAGGAAAAATGATTAGGATGTAATGGCCTTGCAGCTTTAAAGCCTGGCTGTTTCCTCCCTGAGTGAATTTTTTGTTGGGAGGTGTTAGCTGGCCCTGATTGTTTCCTGTCTGGAATTCCCTTGTTTTCAGAGTGGTGTTTGCGATATTTTATGTGCTTCTACTGTCTGTGTCCCTGAGAAAACAGAGGATGTGCCAGACTTTGATGATGGGAATACTTTGTTGGGAGGTGTTAGCTAGCCCCAATTATTTCCTGTGTGGAATTCCCCTGTTTATTTACTGTCCTGGTTTTAGAGATTATATTGTTCTGCATTATTCTATCCCAGTAATTATTTCATATTAAAGAAGACTCTCACTTATCCAACATTCGCTTATACAATGTTCTGGATTATCCAACGCAGTCTGCCTTTTCATAATCAATGTTTTTGTAGTCAGTGTTTTAAATTCATTGTGATATTTTAGTGGTAAATTTGTAAATACAGTACAGTAGAATCTCACTTATCCAACATAAACGGGCCGGCAGACCGTTGGATAAGCGAATATGTTGGATAATGAAGAATTAAGGAAAACTCTATTAAACATCAAATTAAGTTATGATTTTACAAATTAAGCACCAAAACATCATGTTAGACAACAAATTTGTCAGCAAAAGTAGTTCAGTACACAGTAATGCTATATAGTAATTACTGTATTTATGAATTTAGCACCAAAATATCACGATATATTGAAAGCATTGACTACAAAAATGCATTGGATAAGCGAGTGTTGGATAAGCGAGACTCTACTGTAAATACTACATAGCATTACTGCGCATGGAACTACTTTTTCTGTCAAATTTGTTGTATAATATGATGTTTTGGTGCTTAATTTGTATAACGATTACCTAATTTGATGTTTAATTGGCTTTTCCTGAATCCCTTCTTATTATCCAACATATTCACTTATCCTGCCGGCCTGTTTACGTTGGATAAGTGAGACTCTACTGTATATTGATAATCTTAAATTATCTGCTTAGAACTGGATTATATGAGGCCCCTTCTTCACAGCTGTATAAAATGCCCACTGAAGTGGATTATATGGCAGTGTGGAGTCAAGATAATCCAGTGCAAAGCAGATAATATAAGATTATAAATGGGTTATATAGCTGTGTGGAAGGGCCTTGAGTCTACACTGCCATATAATCCAGTGCAAATTAGATAATCTGTGGAAGAAGTCTAAGTGAGGCCTAAATCTGCCTGTCCCCTAACTGAAACCTGGCTGTCCCTTGGTTGCTAGGCAACCAAGTGGGCAGAGATTAGCCCTCTAAACTGGCAGCAATTGGATAAAAAAAATTATTGCTCTCCCTCTAATTAGGACTTTATTTTTCTTTTCTTTTTGTTGTATCAACCTTGAGGCGTGGATGATGGGTTGTGTTGTCAAATTTTGAGGTTGGGGGGCCTGTACTTTTGTTGTTTTGTGAATTGCCGTGATGCCATCACTCTTATATATATATAGATGATTTTATTTATTTATTTAAAACATTTATATTCCGCGCTTCTCACCTCGAGCACAGTTTTGGAAGGAGTTAAGGAGGATCTGAGGTGGTTCTGTATCTGTGCTTATTATTGTGTACATACTCAGGTCATATACGTTTTTTAAAGGCTTTTTGCCAAAATTCTTTATTTATCTCAGGGCTAGATTGTGGAAATTGTTTCTTCACCTCATAAGACTAAAAGGGAGATGGAAAGAAAAAAAAATAGATATGGAGAAAACCTAAAGCAGAGACAGCTCACAGTCCTTAAAGGTTGTCATATAGAGAAGCTATTAGTAATGGCAACAGTGAAGATAAAACATATGTCATATATATATGCTGGCGAAGACCAACCTTTATCCTAATAGCAAATCTTGGAAACAATCCAGCAATAAACATTTAGATTTTCTATATTTGCCAAAGGTATTTTGCTAAGATTACAGTTGACTATCTACACAATAAATAACAAAGTTGCTATTGAATAATGATGGTGATTTTATGAACATGTTATATATTATTTTTATTACTTTTAATCCTAATTTACATTCTTGACAGTAAATTTGACAAATTCCTACCTCATTATTTTATTTCAAATGATATCTTTATGGCAACACCTTGGGTTCCTAGTAATGTGGATAGGTAGTTTTTATCTGTTTTTGAAAGAAATAAAATATTTCAAAAAAGATAATGAGAGAGGAGGAGAAAGACATGCCAGTCACTCTGACCTTATGCCCTGCAATTGCGACTACACATTGGGTTACATTTGGGTATTATCTTGCATCTTGTGAACACTACTCTCAGTACTTAACAAATACCATGGGAAGTATCTTCAACATGCTCTTCTTGAAAGGTTGTCTTAGTCAGACAAGTTTTCATACATAGATCTCTACATACTGAAGATTTTTCATGTTGCAGAATTCTGTTGTACACCAAAGCTTAGGGGAAAATTTATGCACATGAAAACATAAATGGTGGGATCTGAGAAAACCTATATGTCATCTTGGGGTGAGGCCTCAAATTAGTTATTTTCTATAGCGATAGATGGCCATCCAGCCTATGCTTAAAAGCCTCCAAAGAAGGAGCCTCCACCACATGCCGGGGCTTAGAGTTCCACTGCCGAATAGCTCTCACAGTTAGGAAGTTCTTCCTAATGTTCAGGTGGAATCTCCTTTCCTTGAATACCATGGTTATACAAAACCAGAAAAGGTTCCAAACATTCTGGGAATAGTTGTACAAAAAGAGGTGGGGGATAACATTTACAGCTCTTTAATGTTGGACCTGCTAGTCATTGCTGTATGTCAGCATGCAGAATTTTTAGCCAGCTGACAAGGCATCTCTAGGGCCCACCACTGACCCCTCTATTGCCACCCTTTGGAAAAAAGAAACCAATTTCATACTGTTGCTCTGAGCAGAAACATTGGAATCTAGCAGCTATATTAATTTCACACAATGGTTTTGACGGAGCATCATTTCAGGGCATTATAGCAAATTAAAAGGGCAAGGGTATACAGCCATAGGGTGGTGATTCACTTACTGTAGAGAGTGGCACTGCTTGCCACTTCCAGGAGAGCCAAATGGGCTACCACCAGTAATAGAAATGGATTATCAGAGTTCACACTGACCAGGATCTTTCAAAAGAGTCCCAGTCCACCTGTACTTAACATTGAGCTACATTGCATCAATTTTAATTGACCAGAGCTCTCAGCTTAGGACACAAGTCTAAGCCCTATGAAATGTATGGGGTCACCACAAGTTGACAGGCAACTTAAGGTCCTTCCAGAAAGGCCCAAATCCCAAGAGGAACTGAGATTGAGGCTCCACAGCTGGGCACTTTCCTTGGAGGGGGTGGCTACATGCCCTCCAGGGTTGATCAGAGGTTGATCCAGGAGGGCATGTAGCCAGTCCCCTGTTTTCCACCAAAACTTACTGGGAGGGGGCTGGCTGCATGCTCAGAATGCATCATTTTGACATGTGAGATGCTTTCTTCAAGGGATGTGAGTATGCAGCCAGGCCCCTCCAGTATATTTTTTGGAGAAAATGGGGGTGCTGAGAGGGGAGGGTGGGGGTGCCATTCTGTTCCTTCAGGCTCTTAGAGCCCGAAGAACCTGGATTGCAATGAGGATTGATCCCTGGGAACGAGGAAAGCAGTCCCAGGAGTCAATCCCCACACGACCATACCTGGAAAGATCTGGATCTTTCAGTACAGTCCGGATCTTTCTAGATGTTTTATTAATCCAGGTTAACCCATGACCCATCACGGGTTTTTGGGCCTGTCTGGAAGGGCTCTTAAAGGAACTTTCGCACACACAATAAGCTGAAATGAAAACTCAGAATTTGTATGTAGGTATATTGCCTTATAAATAACAAGGTATTGCATTTCACCCCCAATAAAAATTAATTGTTCTCATGATTATGATGCAAATAAATGATTGTGAGGCAAACCTTGGATGCAGGCTAAAACACCAGGTAATAAATTCAGCTATTCGATTTGAAGCAACATGTAGTAAGGATGTGAAATAGGAGTGTTTGAAGGATCTGGAGAACTCTTTTCTCCTTCCACCTACAGGAAGCTATAAATATGTTCTTCATAGCCTGGCTTAGAAAAGCTAGACATTATTTTTATCTGGTTCTCTTTTATGATTGTCATAAAAGATAGCCTGCTATTTTTAACTTAAAAATACACATAACTCTCTCAATTTGATCAAAGTCCACCTATAGATTCTCAAATGATATGTCCACTTTCTTACATATTTCATATTAATAAAATTTGGAGAAGCACTACATTTCTACCCTTTTCTAATTTTGAGCAATATGAATGAGAAGGCTTCATGAAAAACGATTAAGGTTTAAACAATTTAGCAGTGTTGTGTTGACATTCACAGGAAGTTCTGTATCTCAACCAATGGATTATGTGGCTATTCTGATCAAAGGAAAGTTTCATCCAATGCTGCACTTCAGTTCAATCTTTAATAAAATATTTCCTAGTACTTAGTTGAAAGCAAAATATTAATCTTTTATTCAGAAGACTGGGCTAATGCAATTAGATATTGCCAACAGTTTCCTGATGTGGTTCACCGGAACCTGGAATGTGTATTTAAATGGTCCCAAAGGAAAGAGTGAAATTTTCAGGATATATTAATTCCACTTTGGAAGGGAGAGGGTGCTGAAATATCTGAAGGATAAGAAATTAACTGGTATTAGTCAATAGTATAAGAACATTTTTTTCAAAGTAAAAAACCCCTACATTTATTTTTAATGTGACATAAATAATTCAATTTTTAAAAATCCATATCAAGGATACGTTGTGCTGATGGTTTACTCCCCCTTGTCTGAATTCAAATAATTGAATTACATCTGCAGTGTGCATTGAATAGTCCAGAAGCACTATTATCTAATGATTGTTTGCTGAACTAGGTCTCTTCTAGAGACAAACAAGTCTGAGTTAGAAAAAAATATTCTGCAAAGGTGGTGCTGTTGTGATACACGAACTAATCTATTAAACGCGGGACTTCTGGGTAAAGACAACCATGAGTGGGCAGCCAAATCCCTCAAAAACATATATTCCTTTTTTTGTGGAAATCACACCTGAATTTGGCTAGGTCTGGTTTCAGAAATATAAACATGACACCTTATAAAATTAACCATATGCCAAGGTTGACCTTTCTCCCTATGCATATGTGACAAGCGACAAATAGGGCAGGAAAACAGAAATGAGGGACAAAAAATGTTATAAAGAAAAAAGAAAATAGAGCTGGAAGCACAATGTGGAAACAATCTTCTAAACACATTTCTGTGGATTATATCTTTTACTGTTTTCTTTTCCCTACAGTAAAAGGGCACACATTGAGTTAATAGATATGCACAGAACATATTTTAATTTTGCTTGAGCCTTATGGAAAAGTTGGAAATCTGTTCATTTTTATTTTATTTTATTTTAGCCTTGTATGATATTACTGGGTTCTTTTGGCTTGAAACAAGGGAATTATATATTCAATTTTGATTAGTTCCTCTGGATCATTAACCTAGGCAAGCTGAATACAATGAAACCAAAGTTCTCCAATACCTAATTAGATACAGGTGGAAGCTAGGTGCCTTTCACAAAGGTAGAAGAAACCACTTTGGAGAGATCTGTAAAGAGAACCAGTGTGGTATAGTGGTTTGAGCGTTGGACTATTGACTCTGGAGACAAGGGTTGGAAATTCCCAACTTGGAATCTCTGTTTGGCCATGAAACCCAATGGGTGACCCTGAGCAAGTCACACTCTCTTAGCTCCAGAGGAAGGCAATGGCACACCTATTCCGAACCAATCTTGCCAAGAAAACCCCGTGATAGTGCCATATGTCAGAAATGACTTAAAGGCACACAACAACAAACATATACATGTAAAGACTAGGTGTTTAGATTAGAAGAACTAGTACCAGTACAAATATTACAGCTAACTTATTTGAAGCTGATGCAGTCCAGCTCACAATATAAAGCTCACGTTCAAGAACTTCAAAGCTTAGATTGGCAAGATGGTTGCTATCAGCAAATTTGTCACTCTGTTCCAAATGACAATTTAGGAAAGCAAATTGATTTTTAGACTACACTAATGTTGGGGAAGCTGCCTTTAAAATGTAGTGAATTTCCTTTACTTATGACAGTTATGACATATTTTACAAACCCCCACACACAGAGACTTTCTACAGGCAAAGGGAAACTCAGAAGGAACCAGTCAAGATGTAAACACACAAATAATTTGAAAGACATAATATATCTATTAAATAATAAATTGTTCATATTAAAAATATATGCAATTCAAACATATAAGCAGCCATAAGAATCATAGCCTCATAGAGTTGGAAGAGACCTCGTGCACCATCCAGTCAAGAAACAGGAAAATCACATTCAAAGCATCTCCAATAGATGGCCATCCAGCCTCTATTTAAAAGCCTCCAAAGAAGAAGCCTCTACCACACTCTGCGGCAGAGAGTTTCACTGCTGAACAGCTCTCACAGTGAAGAAGTTCTTCCTAATGTTCAGGCGGAATCTCCTTTCCTGTAGTTTGAAGCCACTGTTCCGCATCCTAGTCTGCAGGGCAGCAGAAAACAAGCTTACTCCCTCCTCCCTCACATATTTATACATGGACATCATTTCTCCTTTCAGCCTTCTCTTCTGCAGGTTAAACATGCCCAGCTCTTTAAGCCTCTCTCCATAAAGCATAAAACTAAAGGAAGGAACTGCCCCAAAATCTTGACAAATATTTAATCCAGTAGAAAGGTCAGACATATTTCAACCAATGGTCTTCCTCAGAATGGAATGGCCCATGAAACGTTGAGTCTGTGTATAGAAGGTTCTCAACCTGTGGGTCCCCAGATGTTTTTGGCCTACAACTCCCAGAAATCCCAGCCAGTTTACCAACTGTTAGGATTTCTGGGAGTTGAAGGCCAAAAACTTCTGGGGACCCCAGGTTGAGAATCACTGGTGTATAGTAAAGGAGAAGAGGCATGTTCATTTTCTTCTCAGCGCGAATTTACATTACTGTGTTTACATTGCCTGGAGGAAAGAAATGGAAAAATACAAGAAATTGTCACTGGCCACTGAGGAATTCTGTTGGTTGAACTTAGTAGGTCTCTCCACTGTATTAAGAATCGCCAAGATATTTGGCCAGCTACAATCCTTCAGGTACTGAGTGATGCTTTATAGACCTTTACCCTTACAACTATTTATAAGTTGGTACATGTTTTTCTTACACAAGCAAATGTAATTCTCTGAACATCTAGGGCAGTGGTTCTCAACATGTGGGTCCCCAGGTGTTTTGGTTTCAACTCCCAGAAATCCTAACAGCTGGTAAACTGGCTGGGATTTCTGGGAGTTGTAGACCAAAACACCCGGGGACTCACAGGTTGAGAACCGCTGGTCTAGGGTTAATGGGAGAAAGATCTCTATGGCAGAGGGCAGGCAGACCTGTGCTCAACTTCACCCCTAGTCTACTCTCAAACAGGCATTATTTTGTTCAGTGTTGCAGTGAATCTGGGTAGGCATGAACTAACTACCGTAGCAAATTCATATCCAGCATTGAACTATAAAGTAAGTAGCTCCAAAAGCTCTTCCGTTGCTAGATTGTTGGAATACAGAAACAATGCCACTGTTGAGACATATGTTATCAGTTTCTGTCTCAGACGTTTTCTTTTTCTGTTTCTTTCTTTTTCTTTTAAGAGCAGGAAGCCCCAATAGATGTGGCTGGATGATTTACTTCTTAGAACATAAATATACACCACTTGATTTAATTCTTAGAATGCTGATACGCACCACTACCGGTGTTCTCGGAGTTCAGAGTATTTCACTGAACAAATAATAATAATATAACACAAGACACATTTTCCCTGGAAATGGTTCAGTTTATAGTCATTACTACGTTTTCCTTAGAGACGAGAATGAAATGCATCTAGCATAGATCAAGAGACAGTCAGATATACATACATTTATCCATTTGGGCTTCACACACCAATATACCCTGGAGCACTTGCATTTATTTTATTATGATAGGACTCCTCTAAAGTAAATAAGTTTTGATTTGCATTTTAAGCTACAGGACTATAAACAATCGAGAGGGAGGAGTACCAATTTATTTCTTAAACTCCCCAACTCCCTATTCTTGGAGGTTACAAACTTACAAAAACATGAGCAGAACTGCCCACACTTTTAAAATATTTCAAACCCCAAAGATATTTTATTTGAACCAGTTGTAAAAGAATCCAAGCTCCCATTATTTATGGGGAGCTTGGATTCTTTTGGAATCCAAAAATGGATTCCAAATGGTCAAAGGAAGCATGCATGGGGAGAGTGTAAAAGGATTCAGGGCGCCAGGTCAAAATTAGAAAGTAAGATTTGAATTTATTAAAAGATATCCATTTAGAATTCATTTAAAAGAAATCCTCTCAAACTGTAAGTGTGTACATGGAGGGAGATATTAAAATAGAAGGCATTCTATTAAGTATTTATACTGTTGCCAGAGGTTTTAGTCCTCTGGATATTAATATGCCATCTCCTTTGGGACTTAAAGAGGCTACCCACACTGCAGAATTATAGCACTTGGACACTGCGAGGATGCCATACCTGGGGATTTTCAGTTTGTTGTGGTACCAGAGAAGGATAAATATCTCAGAAAACTACAGATTTTAGAATTCTGTAACATTGAGCCATGCTAGTTAATGTGGTGTCAAGCTGCTATAATTCTGTAATGTGGATGCAACTGAAGTCTCCCTAATCTTCTCCTATTTAACTAATGTTTACTGGGCTAGTTTTAGTCTTGGAAATGCTTTAGGGCAGTGGTTCTCAACCTGTGGGTCCCCAGATATTTTGGCCAGAAATCCTAACAGCTGGTAAACTGGCTGAGATTTCTGGGAGTTGTAGGCCAAAACACCTGGGGACCACAGGTTGAGAACCACTACTTTAGGGGGAATGTTTCTACCTGGCTTATCCCACATTGGTGTACAGTGCTGCTTTCAGCCTGCCTGCCTGCCTGCCTGTCTATCCGTATCTGTATACACATAATAAAAGTGAAAATCTGTATGTGTGTATGTGGCACTGGTGTCCATTTATATAGACAGACTCCAACCTCCACAAATAGCTACAACTCCCAGTGCGGAGGAGCCATCAATGGCCCTCCCTCCAAGGTACATTGCAGGTTATAGTGAGTGCAATGAACATGTCCAAGAGCCCTGCCAACGTCCTTCACAAACACCATCCTACCCACTACCCAAGTGAAGGCTTTTGTATGGGGACAAGGTCATCCTAGATTTTCTGTTTTTCCTCCACCAAAGACACTTCCCAGTGTTCCTTTCTCTGTCAGCTAGTGTGGAATTTGCATCATGACCATGCCCACTGCCTCTCCCTTAACCCTTTCCTACACTTCCCTATGGCACACAGCAAACAGAGAGAAATTGATTAGCAACTGAACAACTAAACATACTGGAAGGGTTTGGGGGACTGACTCAACATGATGGAAGTTGTAGTTCATCCTGCATCAAGACACAACACTGTGACCCCCACTGACAATGGACCTGGACCACATTTGGAACACAGAACCCCCATGACCAACAGAACATATTGGAGGGATTTGGGGGGAATTGGCCTTCACACTTGGAAATTTCAGGGACTGGGATTTATAGTTTACTTGCAATCAAAGAGCACTCTGATCCCCACCAACGATGGAGCTGGATCTAACTTGGCATACAGAATCCCCATAACCAACTGAACACACTGGAGGGCTTTAGGGGGGAACTGACCTTCATTTCTGGGAGTTTAAGTTCACCTACATCTGGAGGCACTTTTTAAATGAAAACATACTGCAAGTTACTTCTTGTGTGAGAGAATCAGCCATCTACAGAGACTTGCCCAAATGTGATACCATCCCATGGGCGGCTTCTCTCATGTTCCTGCATGGGAAGCTGGGGCTGACAGATGGGAGCTCACCCTGTTTCACAAATTCGAACCACCAACCTTCAGATCTTCAGGTCAGCAATTCAGCCGGCACAAGGGTTTAACCCATTGCTCCACCGTGGCTCTCGGAGAGACTGTGACCCCCACTGACAACAGACCAGGACCAAACTTGGCACACAGAACCCACATGACCAACTGAACCTACTGGAGGGAATTGAGGGGGATTGACCCAACATGGTAGGAGCTGTAATTTACCCTACAGCCAGACAGCACACTGAGCCCACCAATGATACTTCTAGAGAGAAAACTTTTCCAACATGACAAACTTTAACCACTGATGGAGTTTCTTGGGGTTGACCTGTCATGATGTGAGTTGTAGTTCACCCACAACTTTATGCATTTTGGACAATTAAAAATTGACTTTTTCAAATAACCCGGGCTAGTACATTAATAACTAGCATTTCATGCTGCTTAGTTCAGTTTTCTGGATGTCTTCCAAGTGAAGAGCTTAGTAGATGTACACCCTCTCTGGTTAGCAGAAGCTGATTTTCTTTGTCCAACCTGATTGGATGAAGTCAAATCTGGGCTTGGCCACTCATTGTGTGGAAGTCAACGCCGGGAATTTCAAAGAAACTCTCTTCAACTAGAAAGGTTCTAATCTAATTAGATGTGAAGTAATTATTGGCTGAATGACATGACTTCTTGCTTCTTCGTTATCCTGTGAGATAGCTGATTCCATTAAAAATAAAGAATGGATGAATAAAGTACAATTTTCTGCTGTCAAGTAAGTCTGAGATCTAAGGTAGAAAGATTGTGCATTTTGCAACTTTTGCCATTTTTAGATATTTTGTTATTCATTTCAAAAGCTTGCAATGTCCTACTTTCTAGTAATGAAGAAAGGGATCTAATTTCCAGTTATAACACTAGGCTTGGAGTGTGTTTTTTCCTATTTAGTTCCCCAGTACTACTACTTTGTCAGATGCTGCCAAGGTTTCACTCCACTCAGATAATACAGTAAGCTCTTTGTATTAGTCTTATCACTTTATATTGTTTGTTGACTGCTTGCCAGCCCTGTAGTTTTGTCATTCCAATCCCAAGCAAGGGGCAACTAGAAAAATGTTATTAAACTTCTGTAGAGCCACAATGTGTGATCCTATGTTTTGCGTGGTGTGGGGGATCACAAGCAGTATATGACTATCCTAACCAGAAAATAAGAGAAGAATTGATTGAGGGGTGCACAAAAGTCAGGGAAACATAAATGGAGGAGTGGCATTTTTATTGACCATGGGCCCTTCTATACTGACAGGAAATGCCGGATTAACTCTGCATGGTGGCAAGGGAGGACCTAGAGTAACCTCAACTGTAATGGAGACTGGAATTAGGTCCCGATGGGCAAATACCATAGAATCTCCCTTGGAGCTGTCCCCAACCATGCTACTCTATCTACCTGTTCCTCAACACTCTTACTGATTTCAACCAAAGTGCTGTCACACTAAAGGAGGTGAGAAGGCAAACTTCCTCCCTCTGTTAGTGCATGGGCACTCAGCATTGAGAACAAGATACGTGTCATGTTGTGGCTGGAGACAGCTATGATATAGGGGACGATGACAGGGGATTGGTCTGAGCCCAGTGAATGAAAGATGACAGTGAAGATGGTTGCGGCCTCTAAGTCAGGTCAGGATTCAGGTTTTCTTCCAACTCAGCTTAACCCGGGGCAAGTTAAGCAGGATTAGCCCTGTGTGGTGTTTTGGTCACTATGTACGAGGATCAGACACCTTGGGGCTGATCCACTTACACACCGAGCTTAGTGGTCAGTGTAGATGAGTCTCATTATAACAATGATTTGAGTTGGAAGAAGCAAACAGCTGGGTTGAGAGCAAAACAGTTACATTGAGAATAGAATTGGATTGGAGATTGAGTATTTTGAGCCTGCTTGTCGTTGTTGTTGTTGTTGTTGTTGTTATTATTATGGTAATGTAGCTATTGCTACTGGAAAAGAAAGATCAATATTAATGAGGGGCTCCTTATCACAATGCCTTGATCTGCTTTTCAGTTTTCTGTGGGCAAACAGTAAGATAACGTGAAGTACAGTACAAGTTACAATTTCATCTTAAAGGATAAATGAAGCTCAGAAAGAAGGAACAACCTACATGAATCATTCATGACAATTCATTATCTGCATCCACTAGAATTCACTTGCATGCAGGAGCCTCTGGTGGCCTAGGGGATAAAAGCCTTGTGACTTGAAGGTTGGGTTGCTGACCTGAAGGCTGCCAGGTTCGAATCCCACCCGGGGAGAGCGCGGATGATCTCCCTCTATCAGCTCCAGCTCCATGTGGGGACATGAAAGAAGCCTCCCACAAGGATGGTAAAACATCAAAACATCCGGGCGTCCCCTGGGCAACGTCCTTGCAGGTGGCCAATTCTCTCACTCCAGAAGCAACTCTGGTTGCTCCTGACAGGAAAAAAAAAACAAAAACAAAACTTGCATGCAAACTCAAATGGTGAATGAATCTGTTATGGACTGCTGCCCCTTGAAATGTATTTCCAATGTAGGGTTTGCCATTCTGACATCCAAACATCTTTCTTGATTAATCGGTTCAACAATTGAGTTGACCCTTCTAGCCCTAACCTAATATTCGACTCTTGCACTTTACTACGTACCAGTTCCACCCTTGCAGTATTATTGCACAGGCCCTTACCCCACCCTCTCAGTTCTGAACATGCCCACTGTACTGGTTGTTGTTAATGATGGTTTCTGCTTTTATGATGTTTTATACATTTTTAAAATTATTGTAATGCAATGTATTTTATGTTGTTATATTTTAATTTCGTTTTACTGGGCTTGGTCCCCATGTAAGCCACCCCAAGTCCCTTCAGGGAGATGGAGCAGAATATAAGAATAAAGTAGTAGTAGTAGTAGTTGTTGTTGTTGTTATTGTTAATATTATTTCAGTTTAAGGTTAAATTTGTCAGATCTGAATCTAATATTTGTAATTCAGTCTTGCTCTCATGTGACTAATACATCACACTATGGCAATTCAACCATGTACATACACTTCAGATACTGAACTTCCTTTACTAGATGCAATTTTTTTCCTGGCAATACAGAACTATTTCTTTTCAATGTTAAGACACTTAAGCATGACAACATATGCACCCTTTTACCTCCTAACAGTACAGTACCTTCCAAAAGTGGTATTTAATTTTAGCAGCAACTGGTTTTGCAGTTTAAAAAGAAAAGTCTACCAGTTTTTATCTTGCTAAAATGATGTACATTTCTGAAGAGGAGAAAGGGATTTTTAAAAATAAAAACGATTTCACTTGCTCTGCTGATGCCAATCAGCCGGTTTCTTTTTGTATGCAAATAGTGTATGTATACAAGTAAAATTCTTGCGCAATATTCCTGCAAAGCACAATGAGCTTTGAACAGAAGACTGAATGACCCACTTACTGGAAATAGAACAAGGCAATAGCAGGTATACAGCTTTTTCCTGACTTAATAAATGAAGGGGATTTATCATATTTTATTTTGCACCATAAACACATGGCGTTCATGCTCCCAAGCGGAAAGCTTGTCTGAGGGCCTCATTTACAGACCTAGAAGGACAAGTTAATCCCTTATCCTTGCTGCCAGTTGTAACCATGCTTGCGTTTTTCTTGGCATGTGCTCAAATGTAGTGTTGGTGTCATGTGTTTAAATGCTGCTTCAGTCAATATAATTCCTGTCCAGGTCACCTGCAGTGTGAATTGAGAGACTGTTTGGCCTTATTACCACCAAACAGTTATTTTAAACCGAAATCCTAACAGCTGACAGACTGGCAGAAAAAAGGTCTTTGGCTTCGACATGCAGCAGGTAGAGAACATATTCTTAGAAAAGCATCCTTTTCTGTAACTGATAAACCACAACAGTTCCTGCATTCAGATTACCATGCACATTAAACCACAAGAATGGGGTTTGTATATTGTGGAGGGTCTGAAATAACACTTCCCCTCCTTGTCTTCCAGTTTCAGGCTCCAAAAGGAAGTTAAGAAGACTCATGTCCAGAATTAAACTCTAAGCCCCCATCCTCTTCCTGAGACATTAATTATTCCAATAATGTGCAATTGAGGTCTTTTACAGCCCTCGTCATTTATCATAACAATGGTTTGCCTAACAGTACAGTAATACATACTATGAAACTTCATTGTAGCAGAAAAGGGAAATATGTTCTCTGTGCAGAATGATCTACAACGGGATTCAGATGCCTGATGTATCATGCCAATATAGTTTATTCCCCATTTATTGCAAGGTTAGGGCTTTGTCAGGGTGTATGCACCCAGTTAGCATTGCAATGAAAGAAAAGACACTAAACTAAGTTGTAAGGATGCCTTTGTATGTATATATAATTGTGCAATTTAAACTCAAGACTTGACTAACCGACCCTTTTTTTAACAGCAATTACTAAAATATTTTTTGTTTCTAATGTAACCGTAGGATAATGACCCCCCGGATGTAAATTTGCAAAATAATTGGTTAGGTTAGTGCAGTGGTTCCCAACCTGTAGTCCGTGGACCACTAGTAGTCTCCAAGAACTAAAATATGGTCTATGGCCTCACCATTATTACACAATTGCATTGAAAGTGAGTGGTCTCACGAAACTCTCTTATAGTACCGAGGCAACTGAGATGTTGGGAGGGGAGAGGCTGGCTACCCACGAAAGACGTGACAACAAGCCTCCTGTTGCACACCAAGGCAGTAATCCCTTTGACTGTAAGCAACACAACAGTTGAATATACAGTAAGCTGTTTATTGTAGAATATATTAAAAAGCTAAGCAATATATAATAAAAATACAATCCAAAAATAAGGAGGAAAGAATGTCTTTTAAGGATTCAGATTAAATCTATAACATCAAGCTGTAGAAATTCTATGGAGCAAGGCAGGTAAAAGGCTTCAGACCCACTGCGCCAGCTGTGACCGTACCTCATGAAGTCTGACTTGGCCATGGTGGTCCACGCCTTAGTTACCTCCAGGTTGGATTACCGCAATGCGCTCTACGTGGGGCTGCTTTTGAAGATGGTTTGGAAACTACAGTTGGTACAAAGATCAGCGGCCAGATTAATAATGGGAGCAAGCTATAGGGAGCGGTCCACCCCCTTTTTAAGCAGCTCCACTGGCTACCAATAAGTTTCCAGGCCCAATTCAAGGTGCAGGTTATCACCTATAAAGCCTAAACGGTTCAGGACCTGCCTATCTTCGAGATCGTCTCCTCCCCTATGAACCTACACAGGACTTAAGATCATCTGATAAGGCTCTTCTCTCGCTCCCTCCCCTGTCTCAGGTGCGGCTGCGGCTGGCAGGGATGAGGGAGAGAGCCTTCTCGGTGGTGGGCCCCCGGCTTTGGAACTCTCTCCCCAGGGAAATCAGGTTAGCTCCATCATTGCCCATCTTTCGCCGTCAACTGAAGACATGGATGTTCCAGAGCGGGTTTGAATAAATAGCCCATCTGTATCTACTCTATGTTTACAACCTAGTTGGCACTTTATCTTGCTCCTCACTCTACATGCTATAGCACTTTAAATGAAATTGTTCCCTTGTTCCTTCTTTACTCATTTTGATTTTATTCTTGGACTTGGTGGAATGATGTATTAGTCACCCTCTGCTGTGCAGAACAATTTTATGTTCCGGTTTTTAAAATAACTATTATGTTGTTTTTATCCTGTATTGCATTGTTTTAAGTTTCATTGTTTTATTGGATTGTGTGTATTGTATGCTATGTTGTCATATTCTCCTTGTAAGCCACCCCGAGTCCCCGCGGGCAGATGGTGGCAGGGTATAAATAAAGTTGTTGTTGTTGTTGTTGTTGTTGTTGTTGTTGTTGTTAAAACCAGACAACATATAAAAACAAGATCCTTGGCCAAACTTGGATAAAGTAATTCAGGAAGCCAACATCAAATCCCACAGGCCAACTGGAACACCATAAATTCTTGGAAACAGGGAGCACCTGAAAAACGTGAACCTTGGGTAAAGCAAAGCTGTCTCAACTGAGAAACAAAAGCAACATGACACCAATAACAGCCCTACCCAAAATTCCTAGCTGTGAGAAATGCACTCTTCCTTCCTTCTGAGACACTGTCTTGTCATTATTATTTTTCAATTGTAAACAAGCTGATCGCCTGAGCTTTCCTGAGAGTTCTCTATCTTTGTTGTAAAACTGTCTTTGGTTCAAGGTTATCTCCTCGCTGCCCACATCAGAATCACTGCCAGAGTGTAACTCTGTAGAACTCGATGAAGGGTCATCTGAACCTGTCTGAGCTACACGTGAGACCAGCTGCTCAGACACACATTCCTCAAGTGAAACATCATTTTCTGCATGAAAGTCGGCCTCAGGCTGATCAGAAGGAACAGACACAGGGACAGACACAGGCTGACATACAACACCTCCTGACTGCTGTTTCTCCACCTCCTCCTTCCCCGAGTGGAGCTGTTCCATGTGGCTCCTGGAAGCGGGGGCGCCTTGGTGTCTTTGTTTTTAGGCCTATTCTTGGGTTATTTGGGATGCCGATTCGGAAAATTGCATTGGGTAGATCACATCAGTTCTAGATTATTAAATATGGTTTTCTGTGGGCGAGCAGATGGCAACTACTGGATGGCATATGTTCTGTATCAGAAACTAGAGCTGATGTGATCTATCCAATGCAATTTTCTGAATCAGCACCCCAAATAACCAAATCGAATCTAAAGTTGGCCAAAAACTGATTCATAACTCTTTTGGTACTAATGTTGGAGAGTGGTCCCTGGTCAAGTGGTCCCTGGTCAAAAAAAGGTTGGGAATCACTGTCTTAGTGAGATAGCAATGAAGGAGTTCCCTTCAAACTCAATACAGTGGTGTTTGGTTCCAGGACCCTCTGCGGTCACCAAAATCCACAAATGCTCAAATCCCATTGTATACAATGCCATAGCAAAATGCTGTCCTTTGTAAAAATCAAGGATTGTTTTTTGGATTTAAAAAATATATATTTTCAAGTCATTATGGTGGACATGGATGCAGAATCTGTGGATACAGAGGGCCAACTGTACAAAAAGCGAGACAATAGATCATGTGCAACAATTTCAGTGTTTCCATGTTCATCTACACAAACCTAATTCTGAAATGGGATTCTGTATATGTTTTCTGGAATTAGCAGGGTTGGATTAACCATTGAGCAAAAACAACCATGTACTTTGGGAACCAGGGTAGGGGTGGGGTGGCACCACGCATATTTTCGATTGCTGGATTACCTTGGACAATATAGCACAAAACTGCAAATGGTGCAGTGCATCCAAGTTCCACAAAAAGGGATTCCCACAGGGAAATACTTTGCAATTAGAAAAAGTAGGACAATTTTAAAAATATATAAATAAAGGATAAATATACAAAAACAAACATTATTTTTCATCTTACTGCAAGCTTTGTTTCATTTCATTTTTCATTTTATTGTTTATGTTTATATTTTGAAATAGATCTATATGGGTCATTAAAGATGTTAATCTTGCTCTAGGAGTTTGGAATACAGTAGCTAATTCTGCAGATGATGTAAAATGATAATGAAAACCTAAGCAGTTTGCAAAGTGCTCCGAATCACTTAAAGAGCAAATAACAACTGATGTGTATACATACAGATGGACTGGACTACGGTTACCATTACTCCTGCAATTTTTTTCAATGTCAGGAGTGACTGCAAGTCGCTTCAAGTCTGAGAGAATTGGCCGTCTGCAAGGATATTGCCCAGGGGACATCTGGATGTTTTACCATCCTATGGAAGGCTTCTCTCCCTGTTCCGTGGATTCCCCGCTCCCTGGATTCGAACTGCCGACCTTTCAGTCAGCTGTCTTGCTAGCACATGGGTTTAACTCACTGCACCACCGGGGGCTCATGAGGATGATGGGAGGACATGGACTGAAGGCTGGAAATATCAGAGATAGAGGAGTTGGCGGGAAAGGCTAACCAGGCATAAGACAAACTTCTTCATTCCTAAGTTTAGAAATAAAGTAACTCTCCAACTCATTCTTGTCAACTCCATTCTTGATTTCATGATTTATTTCTATTATCACTACAGTGTAATCTCCATGTTTCCACAATTACTACACATTAGTTCTTTTAAAACTCATTTGTTTTAATGTATTTTTGGGTGCTAAATTTAAAAAAACAGAATAAAAATGTCAGACCACACAAAGTTTTTTTACACATTACATTATTAATTTCAGTACTAATTTCACACAATAGGTCTGATGTTTTGGCTTAGTTTTGTTTTTCATCTTTCCTTATTACACAACTCTGTGATAGTTGCATTTCCATCATTATTGGATCTCATATTTCGATGAATAGGAAAGTCCTGTCAATGGTTCCAGCATCATTGTTTTCCTACTATTGTTTCTGGTGTGATCATTTCATTCTGCTGCAGTTTCAATATCCTCGTGTGAGTGAGCGTTGTAATCCCCTTCTCCCACTCCCTACCCTCAAGAAGGATGAAGTTCCTGCACAAAGAGGACATCATGGTGAGAAGACAGGAATGCTTGGAGAAGAGAATGATGTTGGGGAAAAATAGAAGGAAAAAGGAGGAGGGGCCGACCAAGGGCAAGATGGATGGATGGTATCCTTGAAGTGATTGGTTTGACCTTGAAGGAGCTGGGGGTGGCCACAGCCGACAGGGAACTCCGGCGTGGGCTGGTCCATGAGGTCACGAAGAGTCGGAAGCAACTGAACGAATAAACAACAAGCTATTCTGCCCTTCTCATCCTAAAGGGGACTCAGGGCAGATCATAGAATATACATATGCGGCAAACATTCAATGCTGGCTATACACTGACAAGATAGACAATTGTACATACTGGATAGAGGTATATATAGGCTTTTCCCATCTACTACTATGTTTCAATTTGCTTAAACAATGCAGTTGATGCAAGACAACAGCTTGGTGTGATAAAGCCCTCAATAACATCTTACAATATAAAAACGTCAAAGCAAATTATGAAAAACTGTACATGATGGACCAAGGTTGAGGTCATTTTTGTATTTAAAACACCAAATTCCTATAAAGAGCACACATTTAAAAATTATGAAACCGTCCTTTTCCCAGCTCAATAATCTTCCCTTTCAAAACATAATCAATTTTAGATTTTTAAATCATTTAATTGGAAAACAATGTTTACAGCTCTATAATCTTCTTTTTCAATTAATCATGGGATCAGGTTCTAAACTTCAAAGCCAAAATTCTACAAACTGTGACCCATCATACTAAATACCAGCTATGTAAATCGCAGCTCAGTAGGGACTCAATAAACCTATTGTTTTATTATGGATTTGGAACTAAAACATATGAAAGAAAGACAATATATGATGAAAATCACCACAATACATTGCTGATCTCCATTCACTTTTGAAGTCACAAATTCTACAGCTTGTTCTCAGCAATTTGTTCTTTGGTGGACAGTGTACAGCTCATAACGATTCTCATAAAGTAGCTCAGCAGACACCAAAGAGGCTCTAGCCAAAGTATGCACTGAAGATTTGATAGGAAATTCTCCATTGATTTGCACTGTCTCTTTGGAGACGGAGACTGTGTGAGACACTCATTTTCCAACTGTCAAAAGGAGGAAGCAGAAAAGGAGCAATTTCTCTCCCACCCCAGCAATTTTGCTGGAAATGAACCTTTAGACAGTTATAATATAGAAAAATAAATAAATAGCGATGTGGCTTGGATCAGAGCTGCTAGATGTTGAAAGAAAAATTCCAGCTCCTTGCATTCATTATTCAAAATCCTTTATTTGGATCATTACTTCTTTTTTTCGCCTTTTTAAAAAATGATTCCACTTTGCACTGAAAGAATACATGCTTTCAAACTGTTCATGATGGATCCCCCCCTTTTTTTCTGGCTTAAACAGTGAATGGCTGAGCTCCGAGTCTGAATAAACAGTGTGGGAGGTGACTGTTCTGTGAGGCCCATGTAAAGGATGCAATCATTCTTCTTACTTAGTCTGTTTGGTATTAAATCATGTGAAACTAGCACAATTACTACATGTAACAATCGGTACACCTATGGAGGGCCAACATATTGAGTATTGCTTCCAAAATGAGAAGGGAAAATACATATTTGGTAACCAATTGTCCTGGCTGCTGGTGTTTAATTGTGTATAAAGTTCATTGACTTGCTGGTTGCTGTCAGATGATCTCGCTAAAGCCTGCGAGAAACATCTCAGGAATGCAGTGATGTGGGCAGAAACAAAGTGAGTTCATGCCACAGACCGCTTGAAATGAAACAAAAATCACCAAGCCACCCAGAGGAGGGAACTCACCAAAGAGAGGGATGTGGGATAAGCACTACTTTAACTTCACCTCCGTTCTCCAGAAGTCATTATGGAAGGGGACTATAAATCAAATCCTGTTTAAAAACACAACCAAAGTAGTTTTTAGAGAAACTACATAAAGTAATTTTGCTTATATGTGAGCTGCAATTGAAAAGAAAAAGAGACAGGAAGAAGGAAAGGGGAGGCGGGCTAGAAAGACTCTCTGCTCCCTTGCTAGCTTACCTTGGAAGTCTCTGTTACAAATCTAATCTCAGCTATGAATTCAGCTCAATGGCCTTGGGCAAGGCGGGAGTCTCGAACAATCCTTCCTTCATCTGTAATACAGGGATCTTGTCCAATAACTTCCTGTACCTCTGCCAACCTGTCTGCCACCATTTCCTACAGACTTCTGTTCCTTGTGGATAGAGCTGGGATCCAGATGCTTTTCCTCAAGGCAGAACTTTGGTTGCTATATATAATATGGCCTCCATATCTGCAGATGCAGTGTCCATGGCTTTACTTACCCACTGTCCTAAAAAGATTCCCACTCTGAAAAGTATTTGAGGACCTCCCTAGGCTCTATTATTTGGTATGCTTCCAGATGAAGTAAAGCCAACCCTCCACATTTGTGGGTTTAAGTTTTGGAGATTTGATTATGATTTGATTAAGATATTCTCTCTAGGAATCTGTAGGCCTTCTAGCATGTCTCTATGATTGAAGGACCTAGATATTCTTAACAAGAACACTTGTTTAAGTATTTGTAGATCCTCCACTGTGAGTCTATGGCTCAGCTAAAGTCCTGCTGGAGGACCTAGAGCAGTGGTTCTCAACCTGTGTGTCCCCAGATGTTTTGACCTTCAACTCCCAGAAATCCTAACAGTTGGTAAACTGGTTGCAATTTCTGGGAGTTGTAGGCCAAAACACCTGGGGACCCACAGGTTGAAAACCAATGACCTAGAGATTCCTAAAAAATTATATATAGTGGTTTTGTATTTGTTGTTTTCCCACTTCCATGATGGTGCTACGCCTCTAACCCCAGTGGAAGTGGAGCACCTACTCTATAGCCAAAATATAAGGTTTGCTATTACCCAAGATTTCACTTATCGATAGGGAAGCCTGGGGCATCTGCTCCATAGACACTGGGGCTGTATTCTATGTGTGTATGATATTGAGGGGTATTCTTTTCCCACCTTGGATGACCATTACAATTGTAAATATCTTCTAGAATTTATTTTCTTGGCAGTAAGAGAACTTGCTTTGAAAGCAGGAAGTCCAATGTCCAGTATCTCCAGATTTTCTTTTAATCAGATTGCACTGATGAGACGAACCTCTGCCTGGATGCTCTGGAAAGTTGCTTCCACATAGAATATATAATACTGTGTTAGTAGGAAAAAGTGGCTTAGCATAAGGCAGCATACATACTGGATGGTGCCTCTACTGAAGAATTTAGGAGTGTGACCTTTTAGACTACAGTTCTCAGAATCTTTCAATGACCTATGTCAATTCTGGAATTTCAAAGTTGTATTATAACATAACACAAAGTTTTGCAGAACATCTATGACTTTCATGCAAAGCTATTAGTTAGCAGGTTTCCTTACATTGGTCAGCATTCCAACAGATGAGCTCTTTAATCAGCTCTTTTTCTATATAAAGAACTAGCAAAACAGAAGGAGATTTCCTTTCACAGCAATTTTAAACCATTTGGCCTGCTTTGCTGTTCTCTTCAGCACTGGAATGCATGTCAACACTTGTTTTTTGTTTGTTTCTGTTTCAAAGGAGCAAAGCAGCAACAGAGTACCCAATGTCCAGGAAAGCTTTTGGCCAACCCCTTAGACTCAGAATGGGTAACATGCTTGTATCTTTCAGTGAGGCATTCAGGATATGTCAGAAAAGACCAACATACAATTTGAGTGGGTTGCTATGAGTTTTCCAGGCTGTATGGCTATGCTCCATAAGCATTCTCTCCTGACGTTTTGCACACATCTATGGCAGGCATCCTCAGACGTTGTGAGGTCTGTTGGAAACTAGACAAGTGAGATTTATCTATCTGTTGAAAGTCCAGGTTGGGAGAAAGAACTCTTGTCTGTTTGAGGCAAGTGTGAATGTTGCAATTGGCCACCTTGATTAGCATTTAATGGCCTTGCATTTAAAGCCTGTTTCTTGCCTGAGGGATTCTTTTGTTGGGAGGTATTGATTGTTTCTTGTCTGGAATTCTCTTTTTCTGAATATTGTCTTTTATTTACTGTCCTGATTTCAGAGTTTTCTAATACTGGTAGCCAGATTTTGTTCAAAACACACAGCAACCCAGTGATTCCGGCCATGAAAGCCTTCGACAATACAATTTGAGTGTTCATCTGGATAAAGACACAAGTTAGTCCCTTTGCTGTTCATTTAATGGTTTATTTTGGTAACTAGAAGAGACTTGGATTATAACTTCAACCATCTGGAAAATAATCTTCTTCACAGACAGATAAAACCTGATCATTGCCATATTAAATTCTAAATTATGTATTAAATTATAAAACCTTCCCTCTAAAGAATATCAGTTCTAAAAAGACATAGAATATAAACTATATGGGTGGGGGATTGCTCCAGTTTCTTTCTTTTTCCAAAAATGATCTACTTAGGGCAGACGAAGATCGTGTCCCTAATCTTTTTTCTACAATAATTTTTATAGGATTGTTGTGTGTTTTCCAAGCTGTATGGCCATGTTTCAGATGTATTCTCTCCTGACGTTTCACCCACATCTATGGCAGGCCCGGAAAACACACAACAACCCTGTGATCCAGTCCATGAAAGCCTTCGACAACACAATAATTTTTACCATACTACATGGTTCAAACACTCCTGAAAATTCATTTTGCTTTATATTTCCCCTTGCTACAGATATTAGGCTTGTAACTGACACATGGAACAACTGAAAATAAAGACTATACACTGTTTTTTATCTTCTCCCAGTCCTTAGTTCAATAGCCCTAAAAAATCAATCTGTTCCAAAACCTTTCCACAGATGGGTTCATACTAGAAAGCTATGAGTTCCAAAAACCTGCAAAGGTTGCAAAACCCAATGAGTAAACAGCTATATGAAAATAAAGAAGTTGCCAGAAAGAAGACTTCTTTCCAGTTAGCTTTTTTGATATGCAAAATTAAAAAGTGGAAATATTTATGCAACATAACCCTCAATCGTAAACACACCAATAAGTTATAATTGTATAATCACATGGAAATATGTGCCATCAAAGTAACCGAAACATATTTTCCACATGTGTCTGATGAAGAAGGCTGTTCCATATGAGTGCTTCAATAACAATAAACCAGTGAAGTCACAAACTCATGTAAAGTTAGACATGTTTAAACCCACCGGAATCAATGGTCTTTATGGAACCTTGACTTCAATCATAGATATATTTTACTTCATTACTACATGAAGTTGTAGAATTTTATTATGTAAAGCAGGTTATGAACATTTCTGGGAAATCTTCAATTTACCCATTTTTACCCATTATAAATTCCCATTCCCCACCCAACAATAACTTTTCATTCCTTCCACACCCTGCCAGTCTTCCACTAGTATTCACAGTTTGGGGAACATGGATTTCCCAGAAATAGCTATTCATTGGACCACTATGGAAAATCTTTTTAAATGGCCGTGTTATCCACATGGCTTTCTAGCCAATGCCTGCAGTTAGATTAAGTCCACAGGAAATCATAATATCACTGAAATAATGTTTTGGGAATTCAGACTTAAGGCAAAAAGAAGTGCTATGTGCAAAGATTTCATCACATATGTATGTAATATGACGTAAAAAGTTAAAACAATACAAGTAGACTTCAGTTAATGAAATAGATGTATTCCTGACATAAAATTTTATATCAGAGGCATGGAAAGAACCTTCTACAGATCATTGAATGGCTCCTTTCAAAAATCTTTCACCAGTCTCCACTTTTTCTTATGATTTCCATTTTAGTGGCCAAACTTACATCTATGTTTTTTTAACACACTGGACAGAGTTGGTAAAGAAGGCTTACCTGCCCCCTCTTTTTTCTGTTTTGCATCCACAACTCCCAGAAACTGGATTATATGGCAGTATAGACTCATATAATCCAGTTCAAAGCAGATCATGTGGATTATCTGCTTTGATAATCTAGATTATATGACAGTGTAGAAGGGGCCTGAGACTCTCACACACATAGGCCTCTTCTACATTGCCATATACATTGTATACATTCAGAGTATAGAATCTAAAATAGTGCCATTCTCTTCAATGACCTTTTTCATAAAAAAAATGAAGGATCTGGTGCACAAAGGGGAGGAAAGGATGCTTGTTTGCCCCAAAGCAATAGCCACAATTAACATATGGAAAAAGGCAACTATATTTAAGAGGTTAAGGATTAAAGAATATATAGCTCATATGATAAGATTTGTCTGGTTTTTAATCCATTTTCCAGCTCTCCATAAAATGAATGTGATTAAACCCGCATAGTCTTCAACCATGAAACATTTCTTTTAGTTTTAAAGCAATGTTCTCCAGCATGTATTATGCACATATACACCTCCCTCTCAGCATCTGCACATCTATAAAATTACAATTTTCAAAGGAAAAAGAAACAATTTGATATTTTGAGTCAGAAAGGGAGTAAAGATTAATTGAGCAAAGGAGACAGCAGGGCCACAAGACAGAATGATTAAGCTGAAAGCTTTCCTCTGTACATTTGCACCAAAGATTAAAAGTGTTTAATCTTTCTGAACTGGTGTGGTGGAAAGTCTGATAAGAGAGGCCTAGGCAAGACTGGAAAATCTTACCGATTTTTCCTTCCCAAAGAAACTTGCCAGAAAAGAAATATTACACTTGTTAATTTCCATCTAATACTAACACTAAAATCAGTGGTTCACAAATGCTTGCTTGATGAGAGGGTCATTATGTATTCTCTTTATGGGACCAAGGTTGTGTCTATACCAGGCAAAATAATCTGGATGCAGAGTAATTTGCTCCACTGCTAGCCCACATACACAATGGGAGTTCTACAAAACCATTGTGCAGTTTAGACGATCAGATGGGCCCTTTGACTGGCCAGAAACAGAAGGTGATTTTGCTTGGAATTCCAAGGAAACCACCTGGACTGATTGATGGAAGAATAAAACTTAGAATAAACAAGTAAATTTCTTGTATATAAAGGGGACCACATAGAAATCTATCTCTGTTCTATAAGCAAAGATATTTCTGCAGAGAAAGTTCATGTAGTTCATTGGCCAAAGGCTTTGCGTTGTATGAAGGAACAATGTAGTTGCAAGCCAGCAGGTTTTCAGTGTTAAAGCAACTAGTTAGTATGTATTCGTGTTTTTAAAACAAGCAAATTTCAAACTGGGAAATTTGACCTAAAATACTATGATTTAAAGCAAACTAATATGTCAAGATAAGCAAGGAGCCCCCACTGGCATAGCGGGTTAAACTGCTGAGCTACTGAACTTGCTGACCAAAAGGTCAGTGGTTTGAATCCAGGAAGTGGGGTGAGCTCCTGCTATTAGCCCCAGCTTCTGCCAACCTAGCAGTTCGAAAACATACAAATGTGAGTAGATCAATAGGTATTAGGGTTAATCTAGTGTTCATGTGGCCCGCCCTTGGTTTTATTGTTCTTTTGATCTTGTTTAACGTAGTGTATATTTTCTTTTATTGTGTTGTTTAATGTGCTATGATTTGTTGTTCTATTATATTTTGTTATATTGTATTGTTCTGGGCATGGCCCCATGTAAGCCGCCCCGAGTCCCTGTTGGGGAGATGGTGGCGGGGTATAAAGTTTATTATTATTATTATTATTATTATTATTATTATTATTATTATTATTATTATTCCAGCAGAAATATAACGGCACTCCATGCAGACATGCCATCATATGACCTTGGAGGTACAGTATCTCTGGACAATGCTGACTCTTCGACTTAGAAATGCAGATGAGCACCATCCCACATAGTCGGAGACGACTAGACTTAATGTCAAGGGAAAACCCCTAAGCAAGCAAAAAGTCCGTAAGTGAGAAAGTAATAATAATAATAATAATAATAATAAACGTTATTTTTAGCCCGCCCTCTCCCCAAGGGTAAAGTGTTTCTTTCTAAGAATCCTGAATTTCTCCAACTATCCAAAACAGCATCAGCTGCCATAGGATCCTTCTTCACAGGAATCAAATCCAACTTAAAGCTGCTTGAGGTCACGGTGTCTACAAAACGTACACTTCAATGCAAACTATGACATGAATCCAGATGGGAAAAGCATGTTAAAAAAAACTCATGAGAAATTCCAGATCAAGCCATAAAATCTGCTGACGCTGATCTGTGCTGAATGCCAAGTGCAGAGCGCTTACGTAGCCAGGGCTAACACTGCAGCATCCAGAGAAAGAAACAAGATACAAAGATTGGCATGAAGGTAAACAAAAACCTTCCCCTGGAAAGAAAATCGCAGCATTCTAATGAGAATGCTTGATTGACATCATTTGCTTGCCTGGCTGCAGTCAAATGCTGAGAAGCTGTTCTTCGCCAGAGTATCTAATGATGAGGATAGAAAAGGGGTTGAATTGATCTGCAATCAGGATTCTTTGTGGACTCTTTCTCAGCTTTCAGTCAGTTGGTGGAGTGCCTGAGTGGGCACTCTGAAACAAATTGGATCTTTTAAATCCACGTTCTGCTCCAGATTAAATGGTTCTGTTATTTTCCTATCTCTTTTCCATCTTTTTTTTTTTATCCTTTTCCATCTTTTTTTCTTTTCACGGGAAAACCTGTTCAGATGGAAAGGATAGAAAAGCTGCATAATTCCCTCTTTTTGGTAGTGCTAGGTACATTCTACTTGGATGCATTATTTGAAATTTATAATTTGGATCCAAAGTTGCTATGAATGGAGCTCCCAGGAGAGAAAGTGCATGGCAATTATCAAACATTTCTGCTTACTTCTATCCCATTGAGGAAAGAAATCTGTTCTGGAAAACTGTAGCATTTGAGGGGTGGGGTGACGGAGGAAGAATAATATTTTCCTTTATTTGTGAGATTACCCATTGGATGCTTTCAAACAAGCAGCCCTGCTAGTCTCTGGCAGCATAAAGGGTTAGGAAGGGGGAAATAATGTAGCACCTTTAAGACGAATTGATTTTTATTTTATCATGAGCTTTCATGCATATAAACCCACTTCTTCAGATGTAGTACAGACTGCCCTATCTTTCTGTGAGCAAACAGGGTTTTTCTATGTATGGAACAAGAACTCTAGATCCAATGCAGGATTGTAAGAAACCTGAAGAATGTGCTCCCACCACATTATTCTAAATAGAGTCCATTTGTTGCTGCAGATTTTCAAAATATAGACAGGCAAAATATTCTTACTGCACAGTGGGAAGGAATTAAATAGCACACATATTTGTGGTTAACCAAAAATATTGTCTGGATTTGTATAATATTGTCTGGACTTTAAGAGCTGTAACTGTTGAAACATTACTTTAGTGCATTTCCATAGTTTCTGGGATAAACTTAATTTTCTTGTTCCTGGGTGTTGGAAAATAATCATTTGTGTAAACATTCAGCCCACCCCCAGGCATTCCAATATTTTAAAATGGTTATTAAAATTAATCAAAGTTGCAACATGTATCTGACGGTTTAAATTTTGACAGCCTAGCCTTCCTCTTTTGCCTCATAAGGATATTCCTTCCTTCCTCTATATCATATATAGAACAAGAAAGACTGACTTCCGCTTGGATGTATTTCAGTATCTGTACAAATGAGTTTTGCTAAGTTAAACACTTTAATTTTTTCCCAAATGTTACATCTAGAAATTGATGGGTGTACCTGCTTCCTTGATTTAGCCATCATCATCATCATCATCATCATCATCATCATCATCATCATCATCATTAACTATACAATGTAGAATATAAAACCTACACATATAAATACTAAAATGGAATTAAAAATGGAATAATAATAATAATAATAATAATAATAATAATAATACTTTATTTTTCTATCCTGCCTCCATCTCACTGAAGGGACTCGGGGTGGCTAACATGGGGCCAAGCCCAAAGAACAGACAATGAACAACAAATTAAAAGCATATGGAACTACTAAAAATAAATAGTTAACACGATTAAAAACTGTTAACATGCAGAAAGAACTACACAGCATCCCATGACTCAGTCTTAAAAACTTTGTTCTTTAAAAGCCTGCCTGAACAGAAAAAGTTTTATCCTGTCAGAAAAACAGCAGGGAAGGATCTATTCTGCCCACCCTAGGAAGGGTTTTCCAGGGTTCAGAGGCAGCCACCAAGAAGGCCCTTTCTAGCGTTCCCACCAACCGTGTTTGCGATGATGGTGGGACTGAGAGAAGCTGCAGCTAGGTTCATACCAGAAGATAAGATCTGAGAAATATGCTGTCTCTGAGCCATATAGGATGCTTTTAACTGTGTCTGGTAACACTGGCAACCAGTGGAGCTGCTCCAGCAGGAGATTGTGGCCTCGCTATAGCCAGCTCCAGGCAACATTCTACCCACAGCTCTTTGGACCAGATGAAGTTTCTGAACACTCTTCAAAGGCAGCCCCAAGTAGAATGAGTCAAAATAATCCAAACAGGATTAAGGGCCCTTCCAGGCAGCCTCATAATGTGGGACAAAGAAGTGGGTTTAAAAAACGTGGTATCTGAAAGCAAGTCCAAACACGGAACTGTCAGTCTCTGCAAATAGTCCCCTGGCATCCTGAAAGGTTTGTTTTTAGAAATGCGTAAAATGGACGTAGGACATCCATGGGAAGTTTTGTTTTATTTTATTTTTATTGACTCTCCGAGATGCACCGGACCTCATAAGCACTGTGCACACAAGTAGATTTCTTATTATTATCTTTCCTCAGCCTCCTGCTGCCTTTACGTTTGCCTTCTTCAATCCTGCTTCCATCTGGGGTTACTTGCCTGCCATGTTGGTGTCTGCTGTGTAAATTCAAGCTCTGTTTAATTTCATAAATATGAGAATAAAATAATGGTTGCAGAGAGTTCTCATGGGAATTGCTTTCCATCTGTGCTTCCATTTAGCCACCTGCGTGTCCGTGACTTCATCTGTTTACAGCCCTCATCAGCTGTTTTGGGATTTTAAAATGCGCACATGCGCTGGAACAGTCCACATCAATGTATCACAACAAAATCCATGTTTTTCTTGAATGCAGGGATATACAGTGATGTGAATATGCACATTTTTCAGCCTACCTTGGATTTTAAGCACACTTTTTTAACCTGTGTTTTTCAGCTGGTGATGCAATTCAGCGCTCATTTTTGGCTACCGTCATCTAGTCACCCTCCTTTTTAACCCGGTTTCTCTCGTATTTTAGGGCCTGTGTAGAAGGGCCCTAAATTTCAAGCACCCCAAGAAAAGTCCATCCAAATCAGACCAAATATCTATCTAGTCCAGCATACCCTTCCCACAGTGGGCAACCTACAAGAAGCCTACAAATGTACAACAATTGACAACAACAACGACAACGACGCCGATGATGATAGTTTATTTTTATCCTGCTTTCCCCCCTCATGGGACCCCAAGTGGCTTACAACATAATAAAATCACATAAACAGCAATCAGAATATATCAATAATAAATATAAGCATCATAAAATCAACAAATTAAGAAAACAACTACAGTGTATATTCACATTCATGTGGTATCATATCAAGACATATATTGCACTTTGCTCCAAATAATAATAAATCTCTATCATACTCGTTCTGCGGGCAACCTACAAGAAGCCTATAAGTGGACAACAGTTAATATTCCTGCTCATTCAAGCACAAACATCCATGGCATTTAGACACAAACTATAGGGATGGCAACCTTGTTTGGGTGAACTGGGTTCTGTTTTGAGCATGAATCACAATATACAGATCAGATTAAGGACTATCTAATTCAGAATTCTGATTTTAACATTGACCATTCAGAAGGAAAAACACCAGAAGGTTTATGACCATTCCTTGTGGTTTGCGGCCAGTACTTAGAATAGATTCAAATTGAACTTGAGCATTCATTTTAATAAAAAAAAATAGGCAGTAGCTGTTACCAAAACTGTATTCATCTTTTTTTGTTCAAAATCAAGTGTCTGCAAGCACATAACATCTTGGAATCAAGGCAATGCATTTTATCATTCCTTACACTTTTTTCATAGAGTATTAAGCTAAATATTCAGGGAGCAAACAATAGTTTCCCCCTACTCCTAAATTCTTTACCCTGTTTGAAGTACAAAATATATTCAAGATGGTTTGAGAAAGAAAAAGAGGATTAGAGAGAGAACTGATCAAGCCTTATTGAATAAGATGCTGCTGCCTGCAAATCTCACATTCATTCCAGCAGATAAATATTATAAATGGGCAGCAGATTTAACTATCTAATTGGTGGATCTATGAAAAAAGGAAAGTATAAAACACTGTAGTACAATTAAGGTACCTGCAGATAATTGTATGCATACAAAGTGCAACAATTATAGAAATCAATTTGTATTGCTCAAAGGAATATGCTTTTGAATATGGAATTACCCCACCAGTGGATAATAACAACTGTGAACAGGAAAAACTCAATTTTGCCCATGTTAACAAATTTTAGACATTTGACAGTATAGCAGCAAGGATACACCTTCAGAAATAAAGATCATAGTTTTTGCACATTCATAATCACTTCTATGAATTTACTCCAGAAGTGTAAATAATTCATTTTTAATACCCAGTTTCTATCAAACAATTCAAGATTTTAAAAAATCAAGTCATCGAGTAATACCTCCACTTGAAAATTTTCTAAAACTATGGAGTAATTCCAAAGCTTGTGAATCATTGTGAGAAAACAATGTTGAAGTGGGTTGTTGTATGTTTTTCGGACTGTTAACATTCTCAAAGTACAGCTGTATTGCAGGCCTAAACCACTTTTAAATTCCTTTAACAATCTTAACCTCTCTAAGGAACTTTGGGAATTACAGCTTTGTGTAGCTGCTGTGAGTTCTCAACATGATCATTGGGTTGTAATTCCCAGGTTCTCGAGGTGGTGATAGTGGGGAAATCACGACTGTTTTAAAGTCGTTTAAGTTTGCAGTCTAAAATTTCCCCAGTCTCAGTGCAGCTAAGTGTTGGATTAATCAGGACCATGTGGAGACATTTTACTTAAACTTGAGTTCTCGTAAAAGAGGTTAAAGGGGACCTTATAGCCTGAATTTGAGAGCCACAGAATATCATTACTAACTGTGCCCAGATTCATCTGATCTTCACTCTATGAGATTATAGCTAAATTTAAGCCAACAGTATCCAGAGAGTGGAATGATACAGGCAATCTGTTTAAGAACTGTAGGCTTATTTCCATATTCATTATCTACTTGAACATGCTGCAAGTCGCTTCAATAATGAAAGGACCAAGGTAGTGACATCTCCGGTCCATCATCTGTTTGGATATCAGCCAGTACGCCAATGCCTTAAATCAAGAAATAGCATTCTAAAATCTACAGGATACTTGCAGAAACACCTCAGCAAGCAAGAGTCCAAAAGTGGCAGGCTAAAACCCGTAACCTCAACCCATGGTTGATACCAGATGAAAGATTCCCCCCTGGGCACACAGAAGACTGGGCAACTTGGAAGGTGTTGAACAAACTGCGCTCTGGCATCACGAGGTGCAGAGCCAATCTTCAGAAATGGGGCTACAAAATGGAGTCCACAACATGCGAGAGTGGAGAAGAGCAAACCACAGACCACTTACTACAATGCAGCCTGAACCCTGCCACATGCACAACGGAGAATCTTCTTACAGCGACAACAGAGGCATTAGAAGTGGCCAGCTTCCAGTCAAAGGACATTTAGTATAATGCCAAGTTTTTAAACTTTGTGTTTTTAAATACATTATAAATGTACCCTCAATTTGCTTCTAACATGATAGATTTTAAAAAAAACCTACTTGAAGACCACATTGAGTTTAATTTGGAAAGGACATTCACAAATAATTGAGACAACGATACTTTCACAATTAATCAATGATGTGTCTTTGAGATCGTCACAGACAATTTGTAATAATCTCAAAGAACCCCTACGATCCACAATTTATGATCAAAATCTTTTTGCTGACCAACAGATTAACAGATTCTGCCATGGTTGGTATACTTCAAGTGCTTTTGAAGGAGGTTCTGAGGTCCCATCAAATCTGTCACATAATACAGTTTGAAAGTGCATTATAGATCAATGTAAACTCATATATTGCAGTTCAACTGTATTGAGCTGCATTATATGGCAGTGTAGATGGCGCATGAGTCAATCTGACGTATTTTCACAGTCCCAAATCTTTGAGAATACAGAACATTAGTACCAGACTGATCAATGGACACTGTGATTTAGGGGTCAGGGTATGTAATTGTTAGCATCTTTTCTATTTTCTCCATTCTCCTATCTTCAAATCTATGCAGTTATCACCAACTTGGATTAAAATGGAACAAGATATACTCATATAGACTGTATTTGTGAATCCAGAGAAATGAACATAGCATTTACAAACTATTTAAAAGCAGTGGCCCTGTATGAACAAGAGTAGTGTTTATCCTAATAAAATATTTTTGTTTTATTTGGTTAAGAAAAGGCAAAATAATTCTAATGGAGACTTCTATAACTCAAGAAACTGAGATTTTAAAAGATGAGTCAAAAGTTATGAATATTTCTCTTTCAAACTAAATCAGAAGTTTGTATAAGGATGTTGTTTATTTTGTTTTTATTTACTTCTTTTAATGGTTTGTTTTTGTGTTTTCATTATAATTCTGTATTTTATTATTGTTGGTCATCTTCAGCACTATTAATACTGAATAACCAAATTATAAGTCAAGTAAATCTCATTAAGTTTAGTAAATCTCATCGTTTCTGGGAAATCTGACATTTCTATGGATTAAGAAAGCATTTACAGCATTGTAATCATGCCATCAGTGGTTCTGACTAGCAGATATTTCTTATCTGAATTCTCATCGTGCAGAGAATAACCTGCTTCATTATCTTCTATTTTTCCCACTGTAATTCTCCCAGAGAGTTATCTCTGTCCTTTTATTTGGCAAACAAGGCAGAAAGTTGAGCACAAAATATTATGACATTTCTTATGAGGGATAATTATAAAAGTATTTCATATCATGCAATAGGACAAACTTTCTGAAACCATGAGGTTGTGTAAACTGTTGCTGTCTATATGATAGTTTGACATAGTTAGGCTGGATTTTAAACCTAAGCAAAAAATCATGCACATATATGTGCATTATCATTCAACCCAAATATAATTATATACAGTAGTACATTTCATGTATATAGGGGCCCACGGTGGTACAGTGGGTTAAACCGCTAAGCTGCTGAACTTGCTGACTGGAAGGTTGGCAGTTCAAATACGCGGGATGGGGTGAGCTCCTGTTGTTAGCTCAAGCTTCTGCCAACCTAGCAGTTCAAAAACATTCAAATGTGAGTAGATCAATAGGTACCGCTTTGGCAGGAAGGTAATGGCACTCCATGCAGTCATGCCAGCCACATGAGCTAGGAGGTGTCTACGGACAACACCAGCTCTTTGGCTTAGAAATGGAGATGAGCACCAACCCCCAGAGTCGGACACGACTGGACTTAATGTCAGAGGGAAACCTTTACCTTTACCTTAGTATATTTCCACAATAATTACATGACAGAATTTGTTTGCACCTCTATTTTAGAAGAACCCACCACCCTTCTGGGTAATTGGTTCTATTGTTAGATTGTATGAGAAATATATAATGAAGCAGACAGGTAGACATCTTTGTACCTGGAGAACTTCAAAATGTCTAGAAAGACCGCTGATGAAATTTCTTTGGATTTTCTGTATTGAACAGGCTGATGGAATTGATTGTCTATGAGTCCTCATCAACTCTATGAGGCCATTGAGAAGTCATGGTCATGGATTTAATGTTATTAAACAGCCTTATGTTCTCATTAACCAAGGTTATACCGGCATATAGCAGCTCCCTGAACACACAAACCTTGCATTATTAAAGCATGCACTTTCATCTTATGTGGGCTGATGCCTAATCTGCTAATGAGGAACATGATGTGAACATTATGCAGCTCTTACAGCTCGGTGCCTTCTGAGTACTTTCGAAAGAAAAATCACAATGGTTACAGTAGAAATGTTCTGTGACAAAATGCTATTGACTCTACTGTTTGTGTCTATTCTGAAGTTAATGTAAATGGGATTGCTGATGAATCAAGAAAAGTTAAATCTGTAGGAAGAAGCAAGTACAGTATTACAGCCTAAGTGCCCTTCTAGTCAGGCCCAAATCGCAAAAGGAACCAGGATTTAAAATCCTGATTCATTTTGTAATTTAGGCTACCGGGATCGCAGTGGGGAATGACCCCCTGTGATCGCGGAAGGCAGTCCCGAGAGTCTATCCTAACAGGCCCAAGACCTGAAAAGATCCAAAAATCCCAGTTTATTCTGGATTAATCCAGACTAACCTTAGGCATTGTTTGGATGCCTCAGGTTAATCTGAAACCGATCACGGCTTTTGGACCTGTGTGCACAGGCCCTAAAATGGACTTCTCAGTATAATAACTCTAGTTAAAGGTAAAATGCAAGCACAATTTGGGGTGGGGGAGGTAAACTGCTTTCAAAGACCAGATGGAGAGCTACACTGTGGAAATATAGTGGGCCATTGGATCTGCAGGCATTTCATTCTGGAATTATTCATAAATGACCAAAAAAGGCAGATGGCTGTACCATATACTATTAAATGCTGGAGACATGTGTATGGAAGCTTCAGTGTATGTGCTTTCTCTTTGCTGCCATTTTACGTATAGGATACGACAATCCATGGACAGCTGAAACCACACTTTAGTAGCCCATGGAGCAGAAGGGCTCACTATGTGCCCAAGGAAAGGAGAAGGGAATACAGTCCAGAAGTGTTCACAGAGTCAGTTCCTTCAGAGTATTGAGTGTGCTATTCCATATTACACAACTTGCTTAAAGTAAATTTATTGATATGGTATATGAACTATAAAACATATAAGTATGATTACTAAATTTGTATTATTTGTGTTTTAATGTTTTCTCTTCATGTTAGTCTAACCTGGGAACATTTTTTAAATGAAGAGGAAAATAAAAACACTTGAAATACACAAAAAAACTTGACATGATGTAGCCAAATTTAATTTCTGTTAAAAACTTTTTTCAAAAATAGTTAGACATGACATACCAGTGCATTAATATGTAAAATGAAAAATAAAATAAACATTAAATTATTCTGAAATTTCAGTAGATTATTTATACATAGAGGATCCTGGGGTTTCAAGTTGATATTAAATAAGTCAAAAGAATGGATCTATGTAAAAGAAACAAATTAACTATTTTGTAATGTTTGATTATTCCAAAGAAAATGACATCTAAAAGCTGTAACAGTTGCTGTTCTTTTTAATTTTATATTTGGCTATTGTATTGTTTAATAATAACCAAATGACACTCTTTAAACTAATTGAGTTCAAAGGGATATACTATTGCATCTCTCCTAGTTAAATCAATGATCTTTAGAAGGCTGCATTGGATTCAGAGTTTAAATTAAATCCTACTTTTGCTTTCCTCTAAAACAATATGCTGGCAGAAGCAGGGCACGTTTGCTGCTGCAGCAACCAAAAGCTAAACAGAGCGAAGTGTTTTTCCTATTTCATGCTATAGGCCTTCAAAAACCTTTTGACTTTTAGTACCACCAAATCAGCTCTGTAAAAAATAAAACAAAAACAAAAAACTTTCTCCCACACTATGATTATATATGGTGCTAAAGTCAAGCCACATGAAAGCCCCAAGAAATCCAACACATGTGAATCCAAGTTTAACCAAAGCGAGGGAAAGAGCTCATATTTTTATGATGTGAACTTTATTGGAACATTCCCTTCATGTCCCCACATTCAGATGGGAGTCTGGATTCAGTTACAGCTGTGTCGACGTCTATACATCTGCTTTCTTATTGTTATATGTACCTTTTTAAAAAATAAATTAAAGATAACCTTTAGATGCATAACGTGGGAAACTAAATGCTTGATGTTCAAGCAATGGTACAGGATGAGATGTGTCACTTATGTTTTGAAGCTGTTTTGGCGTTTCTCATTATTTTGTATGAAAAATCAAAGCATCATACAATTGCTTCTCTCCCACGCCCAGGATGGTATGTAAGAACTTAAATGACCCTTTGGCATAATCCACAACCTGTACATGAAGTACAGTAGAGTCTCACTAATCCAAGCTAAACGGGCCGGCAGAAGCTTGGATAAGCGAATATCTTGGATTATAAGGACTGATCAAGGAAAAGCCTATCAAACATCAAATTAGGTTATGATTTTACAAATTAAGCACCAAAACTTCGTGTTATACAACAAATTTGACAGAAAAAGTAGTTCAATATGCAGTAATGTTATGTTGTAATTACTGTATTTAAGAATTTAGCACCAAAATATCACGATATATTGGAAACATTGACTACAAAAATGGCTTGGATTATCCAGAGGCTTGGATAAGCGAGGCTTGGATTAGTGAGACTCTACTGTATTGCTGGGATAATATTTGAAACATTGTACCCTGCAAAAATTATACAAATGTGCCTATATGTCTGCAAGTCATTTTCTACTTAAACATAGCAAGGCACAGTATAAGTTCCCTAGCAACAATGTTACAAACATCCAAATAAACCTCGATTCTGCAAGGTACAAATTTACTGCATAAGCTGTTTTGCAGGCTGCACAATGGAAGGCACCAGATGCCCGAACCTGAAAGGCACGAAACTGCTTATGGTGCAGAGCCCATAGCTCCAAAGGATGACACTGACAGTGGTGTTGCTGATTCCTAGGTCTCATGCACACAAACTGAATAAGTCAGTGTGATATAATTATTAGAATATTTAGCTTAAAAGAAGCAGATTGCACAGTATCAACCCCACAAAAGCGGCACTAGGACCCACGGTTTCACTTACCCGCATCCAAAAAAATATGTTCTATGTAGACATTATCTCGCTCTTCCAGTGTTATTCTATGTCAGTGGTTCTCAACCTGTGGGTCCCCAGATGTTTTAGTCTTCAGCTTCCAGAAATCCTAACAGCTGGTAAACTGACTGGGATTTCTGGGAGTTGTAGGCGAAAATACCTGGGAACCCACAGGTTGAGAACCACTGTTCTATGCTGTTTCTGTCAGATGTAGTTTCTTTCAATAGGGTTACCTATTGTCTACTATTATCTGCAGTTCCATAGGAATGTATCCTCTGTGGATATGGGGGGGTCGTACTATCCAGTCCCCCTCGATGGATTGTCACCTTGCCGTGGTGAGGGGGCTTGCGTGTTCCAATGAACCTGTGGGCACTGGAGTGATGCACTCCCAGGAGTGGCCGCAGGGGAGGTTCCAGACCAAGCACAATCCGAAGACCCAAAGACCTCAACGGCGGAGCAGGCGGAGGATAACATGGTACATGTTACAACGGCTGTGAAGGCGGAAGAAGGCTGCAACAGACTGAGAAGCCACTGTCGTTGTGTTAACCACACCACTGCTGGAACCTCACTCTGTGAAGACTGTGTGTTGACCGGCCGTGCACCGACCTCCACACATTAAAAAAAATCACGCACAGGCGTCTTCCAACAAAAATAAAAACAAACCTACAAAAGTCCCATGGCGATCAGCGAGTGGCGACGGGGGCAGGACTGTGAAATCTGGAAGCCCCTAGTCACAGACTGGCACATGGGCGGTGGATATGGACTCAGTCGTTCTACCTCAAGGACCGAGGCAGTTGAGTAGTCCGGCAGCTGTATCCATGACTGAGCAGCCCTTTTTAGGATCCGCTCTGCTCACCCCACACGGGGAAGGGGCTAGAAAAGGTGCCCTAAACATAGTCTGCCTCTCCTACCCTGACTGGACTGCCGCGTCCAGAGGGGTCACCACTCTGCGGCCAAAAAAGAAAAATGAACTTTGGAACATGGAACGTACGGACATTGTTAGATAACACTGACAGCGAGCGCCCCGAACGCAGGACTGCTCTCATTGCAAGAGAGCTGGGACGCTTCAAGATCGACATAGCAGCCCTTCAGGAGACCCGGAGAGCAGGAGAGGGGCAGCTGAAGGAAGAAAAGGGAGGCTACACCTTCTTCTGGAAGGGACTACCTGAAGAAGAGCGAAGAAGAATACACGGAGTTGGCTTTGCTATCAGAAACGACCTGGTGAAGCACCTGACTGAAGCACCCACTGGCATCAACGAACGACTTTCAACCCTCCGAATTAACCTTGCCAAAAACCAACAGGCAACCATCATATGCGCCTATGCACCAACTCTAGATGCTGACGAAGACATCAAGGAAAAATTTTACTGTCAGCTGGATACCATCCTATCGGAGATACCTAAGGAGGACAAAATCATCCTCCTGGGGGACTTTAACGCAAGAGTCGGAAGGGACTCTGACCTGTGGCCAGGGATCATAGGAAAAGACGGGGTCGGAAACAGCAACTCGAATGGCATCTTGCTTCTCACCAAATGCGGAGAGCACAACCTTGTCATCACCAACACGCTCTTCCGCCAGAAAAACAAGCTCAAGACATCATGGAAGCACCCTCGGTCAAAGCATTGGCACCTCCTGGACTATGTTATCACACGTGCCAGAGACCGCCGCGATGTGCTTCTCACAAGAGCCATGACAGGTACTGATGACTGCTGGACAGACCACAGGCTAATCCGATCCACGATGGCTATCAAGATCGTCCCCAAACGCAGACTCCAAGGAAGGAAAACAAGGCGAAAAATGAACACCCAAGCCCTTCAGGTGCCCTCCAAACGAGCCCTTCTCCAAACAACACTCAAAGATCATCTACCCACAGAACACCCCGAAAATGTTGAGGAACATTGGAACAAACTGAAGACCTCCATCATCACAGCCTGCGAAGAAAGCATTGGATACCTAACTAAGAAACATCAAGACTGGTTTGATGATAACGACAAAGAGATCCAACAGCTGATTGATAACAAAAGGAAAGCCTTCCAAACATGGCAGAGAGACACCAACTGTGCTGCCAAGAAAAAGATCTATGCCAGTGCAAAAGCCGAGGTCCAAAGAAGGACCAGAGAACTCAAGAACATCTGGTGGACAAAGAAGGCTGAAGAAATCCAACACCTTGCAGATACCCATGACGCTCAGGGATTTTTCAAAGCCACAAAGATCATTTATGGACCAAGAAACCATGGCATACAGCCCCTACGCTCATCAGATGGAACCAAAATTCTGAAGGACAAAACATCAATTGCACTACGTTGGAAAGAGCACTACCAGAACCTGCTGAATCGCAGCTCCAATGTGGCCGAAGAGACCCTCTCACAAATCCCGCAACAACAAACCAGGGATGAGCTTGCAGCACTGCCTAGTTTGGAAGAAGTCAGCAATGCCATCAGCCAACAAAAAAACAACAAAGCTAGCGGACCTGATGGGATTCCCGCTGAAATCTTCAAAGAGGGTGGACCTGAGCTGATGCAACAACTCCACCAGCTTATTGAAAAGGTGTGGATGACCGAGAAAATCCCAGCAGACTTCAAGGATGCCACCATCATCACCCTTTTCAAGAAAGGGGACAGAACAGACTGCGGGAACTATCGTGGTATCTCCCTTCTAACCTCCGCCGGGAAAATCCTCGCAAGAATCCTTGCAAACCGCCTTCTCCCTGTCTCAGAAGACACCCTCCCAGAATCCCAGAATGGCTTCCGCCCCTCCAGAGGAACAGTGGACATGATCTTCACTGCTCGACAGCTCCAAGAAAAATGCAGGGAACAAAACCAACCTCTGTACATGGCATTCATTGACCTTGCAAAGGCATTCGACACAGTGAATCGCAGCGCTCTCTGGACCATCCTCCAAAAAATCGGGTGCCCTGACAAATTTGTGAACATCCTGCGGCTCCTCCATGATGACATGATGGCAACAGTCTTGGACAGCAACGGCTCCCAAAGTGACCCATTTAAGGTTGAATCAGGTGTCAAGCAGGGATGTGTTATTGCCCCCACCTTATTTTCCATCTTCATCGCTATGATACTTCACCTTGTTGATGGGAAGCTTCCCACCGGAGTGGAAATCATCTATCGGACAGATGGCAAGCTATTTAACCTCAGCAGACTGAGAGCCAAAACCAAGGTCACCACAACATCTGTTATAGAACTCCAATATGCTGATGACAACGTAGTCTGTGCGCGTTCAGAAGAAGACCTACAAGCCACTCTAAACACCTTCGCAGAAGCATACGAGAAGCTCGGCCTCTCACTGAACATCGAGAAAACCAAAGTGCTCTTCCAACAGGCACCAGCTAATCCCTCTGCAAAGCCAGGAATACAGCTTAACGGTGCAACATTAGAAAATGTTGACCATTTCCGCTACCTTGGTAGCCACCTCTCCACAAAAGTCAACATCGACACTGAAATACAACACCGCCTGAGCTCTGCGAGTGCAGCATTTTTCCGTATGAAGCAGAGAGTGTTCGATGACCGGGACATCCGTAGAGAGACCAAGGTGCTTGTTTATAAAGCCATTGTCCTCCCAACCCTGCTCTATGCCTGCGAAACGTGGACTGTGTACAGACGTCACACCAAACTCCTGGAGCGTTTCCATCAGCGTTGTCTCAGGAAAATCCTGCAAATCTCTTGGGAAGACAGGCGGACAAATGTCAGCGTGCTTGAGGAAGCAAAGACCACCAGCATTGAAGCGATGCTCTTACGCCATCAACTCCGTTGGACTGGCCACGTTGTCCGAATGCCCGATCACCGTCTCCCAAAGCAGCTCCTCTACTCTGAACTCAAGAATGGGAAACGGAATGTTGGAGGGCAGGAAAAGAGATTTAAAGATGGGCTCAAAGCCAACCTTAAAAACTGTGGCATAGACACTGAGAACTGGGAAGCCCTGGCCCTTGAGCGCTCTAATTGGAGGTCAGCTGTGACCAGCAGTGCTGCGGAGTTTGAAGAGGCACGAACGGAGGGCTTAAGGGAGAAACGTGCCAAGAGGAAGGAGCGTCAAGCTAACCCCGACCGGGACCGCCTTCCACCTGGAAACCGATGTCCTCACTGCGGGAGAATATGCGGGTCAAGAATCGGTCTCTTCAGTCACCTAAGAACACACGCCCAAGATACCAAGGTTGGAAGACCATCGTCCTCGAACGTCGAGGGATCGCCTAAGTAAGTAACTATCCAGTATGACCCCTTTATCTGCAGACCTGATATCTATGTTTTCACATCCATGCTTCAAAAAATATTCCCCTGGAAGTGCTTACTAGGTCCTCCACTGCGATTGTGTTGTAGTCTTCAGTTCCAAGCACACTACAGAATAAAACTGAAAGACCTACAAAGGCCCACAAACACAAGTGTTTGTGAGCCTCTCTAATCAAAATATAGGGTTCACTATTATTTGCACTTTCATGCATCCATTGGTTGTCTTGTATCTCCTATAGATACAGGGGTCATATTGTGTTCGAATTTAACAATGGGAGAATAACACTGAATTTTATGGAAGTTATTCTCAGAATTGGGATAATTTTACCAGAATTACATATACATTTGAATGTAGCATTTGCTCTTATTTTAAAATATGGCAAAATATTTTTCACCTGATGTACATTTTATGTGTTGCTGTAGTGCTTTGCTTTGCTTTGGTTCTCTCTCTCTTTTGTTCCCAATCATATTTCCATGGAAAGTTATTATGATCTAGTGTTATGGAATTTCCCTTACACCTCCTTCCTTCAGCCAGCAGTAGCAAAAGCAAACAAGTTGGATGCAACTGTAAACCACTTCTTCGATATATATTTTTTCAGTTTTCAGTCTGGCTTGTTTGCCTTTTTCACCTCTTTGTGTGTACACTGATGCTCCCTCTGTCTGGAGCCCAAATTTGTCTCAATCCCAATGTGGCATGTCACTTTCATTTAATCTTTTAAGCTTTCTCCAGCCTCTTTCCTTTAGCAAACACCTCATTTCTTGCTATCCTAAAATCACCTATGACTTCAGCATTTACTAAATCTCTCTTGCCATATTTACTTGATTTGCTTTATGAATTCTAGTCTGCTACTATAGATTTCTCTGTCCCACCAGATGTACATATAACATCCATATAAGTGTTTCCAAGAAGGACTCTAGTAACTTCTACACCAGTCCATCCTCCAGGAAATAATACCTGGCTGCTCACTGGAGGGAAAGATATTAGAGGCAAAGATGAAGTACTTTGGCCACATAATGAGAAGACAGGAAAGCTTGGAGAAAAGAATGATGCTGGGGAAAATGGAAGGAAAAAGGAAGAGGGGCTGACCAAAAGCAAGATGGATGGATGATATCCTTGAAGTAACTGGCTTGACCTTGAAGAAGATAGGGATGGGGAGGGCCGACAGGGAGTTCTGGTGTGGGCTGGTCCATGAGGTCACCAAGAGTAGGAAATGACTGAACGAATGAACAACAACAACTTATGCATTTTGTATTCTCTCATTACCAATAGAAAGAAGATCTGCTCCAGGCACAATGATGAAAACACATTCATGAATAATGTAATGCTCTAAATATATCTTTAAGGAGTATTTGCATTGTCTATGGTAGCTTTTTGGTATTACCAAATGACATTTTCTTGCATAGAGTTGTTTGAAACCAGAAGTGGTTTCTCACCCCCTCAGGCTATCCCATTTATTTTCCCTTCATGCATAGCTATATGGCCAATGAGGGAAGCATTTGGCCTTTCAGATGTTTTGCTCTCTATCCCTACCAGGCTCACCCAGCATGGCAGATAGTAAAGTATTATGGGAATAGCCCCCAGATGGCATAGTGGACTAAGTGACTTGAAGGTTGGGTTGCTGACCTGAAGTTGCCAGGTTCGAATCCCACCTGGGGAGAGTGCGGATGAGCTCCCTCTATCAGCTCCAGCTCCATGCGGGGACATGAGAGAAGCCTCCCACAAGGATGGTAAAACATCAAAAACATCCGGGCGTCCCCTGGGCAACGTCCTTGCAGACGGCCAATTCTCTCACTCCAGAAGCAACTTCGGTTGCTCCTGACACGAAAAAAAAAAATTATGGGAATTAGAAATCAAAATTGTGTGTATGGAGTGGAGAAGCAAGATTAGGATGATAATGATGATTCCCTCTTCAGGGATGAAGGAATCTTGATTGTTATTATTGTATACCTCCAAGTCCCACTTCAGAGTCAAAGGGACCTTGATTGTTTTGATAGTGTTTCTATGGTGATCCTAAGGCAACCCTATCATGGGTTTTCTGGAGTTGAGCGTATGTGTCTCACCAAAGGTCATCCAGTGGGCTTCCATGGCCAAGTGGAAAATTAAACCCTTTTCTCCAAAATCATGGTCTAATGCTCAAACCACTTCAACACATTTGCATCAGATTTTTTAAAGCATAACTAGAAATACATAAAACATGATAAAACTATAAAAATGAAAACTAAATAAAAATTTAAACCATAAAAACACAACAGCACAACAAAAATAACCAAGAAAATCCAGCATACTACAGATCTGTCCTACCTAAATCAGTTCTCAAAGGCCCGTTGAAAAAGGAATATCTTCCCCTGTTTGCAGAAAGAGAGCAGGGAGACTGCCAGTCTAAACTATCTGGGAAGGGAACTCCAGAGCCCAGGAGCAGCCACTGAAAAGGCCATCTCCTGGGTCCCCAACAAATATTATTGTGAGGATGGACAGTGAGAAAGACCATCCAAACATATCTCAAAACACAGGCAGGTTTATAATACAGAATACAGTCTATCAAACAACCTGGACTGAACCAGTTCCTAAAGTTCCTAGAAGGTATGCTAACAAGGATGTGAATAAGAATGATCCAGTAGACATTGTTTATTTTAATTTTTAAAAGTCTTGCCAGCATCCTTCATTAAAGAGTGTTTAACAAGTAAATAATGGTCCCATGTGAAGAGGATCATGGCTCCATCCATCTCCAGAAGCAATTGCCCACCCCCTGCGGTTCCTCTTGTTACTACAAGGTGGAAGACTGTTCCTCCTTCAAAAATACAAAATCTAAAAAGCACAGCAGCGTTTTAGAAACAAGTTTAAGAGCACCCCACTGAATAAATGGGCTTCATGTAAGGATTGACTCACCCATTCTACAATTGACTTTGCTGGGTCTATTCTACTTGACACTACCATCAGAATTTGCCTGTCTGGAAAGCTGTGTAACACTAGAAGGCACTACCAGTTAGTCACATCAGGTTTCTTCATAATGCTGATGAGATGGTAGAAAGGAACCTTCTCAGATCCAAAACTGATTTATCCACAAAAAATCAACTGAAGTGCAGATAATGGGATGGCTAGGTATTTCCAGGACTGGAAAGCTGAGGTTATGTAATGTTAACAATAACTCTTTTGTATTGGGCAGGACAATAGCATTACAGTACTAAGAACAATGAGGAGAAAAATCAAGAATGCAGTGACTTAGTATAAGCATGATCTGGAATCTTCAGAATTTAAATGAGTGACAACATGGTGTCAATAAAGAGCAAAATGACTACGAAGAAAATATCCCTATGTTTGGGTAATACATTTTCAAAGATTAAAGCCACAACAAAATCCTAAACAGCTCCAAGCATAGGGATCTCATTTTCAAAATAAAATTTCCACTTGTCTTATCTGGTAGCAACCTGAGCCAATGTGTTTCTGTTAATGAACAACATAAAATCTTACATCGGTTTACATGTTATCCTGCTGAGATCATCTCTAAACACTAGCCTGATAGAAGCTGGAAATGATCAAGAGGCAATCGAGTATTCTTTTAGTGCCCTTACACAGTTGCAGACTTCTTCTGTAGCATCAGGCTTTGGCCAGTGTCAAAAACAGTCTAGACAGCATTGCATTTTTACCAGTTTACCATCTCAGCCTTTTACACTTCCATATAGAAGTAAATCCTGCTGTGTTAAATTGGAATGAAAATGTCAACTTCTTTCTAAGAAAAATACTTAGGATTCCAAACAAAGGCTTATTTGCTTGTAAGCATATCTATATTAGCTTTCAGGGCAAAAAGCCTTCTCAAGATGGTTCACCTGATGATGATGATGATGATGATGATGATGATAATGTTTTTAAAACATGAGAGATAATTAATTAACACCACTGCATTTTAAAAAGTGGCAATTGAAACTACGTCACATGCTTAACCATTTTCTGTATGAAACTCAGAAAATAGGAGGCCTATCCACACAGTTCAAAGAACAATGGCTGTTGTTACTATTTGGCTACAAGTTGACTTTGATTTATGGCAAAGTCCCTGAATTGCAGTGGCTCACCAATACCAGGTGCTGTGAGGTGTATCTCAAAGGAACTGGTAAAACCACCTCTGAGGATTCTTTGCCTAAGAAAACTCTATGAAATTAATGGGCTGGAAGGCACACATACACATACACAAATGATATATCATAGATCCCAAAGGCACTCTATTAACAATAGTCCTGCTCAGCTCTTGCAAGTTCAGAGCAATGGTTTCTTGTGTACCATACTGATTCAGATATTAAATTCATTGCAAAAATCAGGTTTTGGAACTATATGACAGAAGAAGCCCATTAACATCTCTCCCCCCCTCCCCTGGCACTGCTACCATCTAAAGCTTTTTTAAAATCATGTCATAAGTGACTTGAGAACATACTGCAAGCTGCTTCTGGTGTGAGAGAATTGGCCATCTACAGAGATGTTGCCCAGGAGACGCCCAGATGTGTTGTTGGGAAGCTTTACTCATGTCCCTGCAAGCTAGAGCTGACAGACGGGAGCTCACTCCATCTTGCGAATTCGAACCGGCAACTTTCAGGTCAGCACTCCAACCTTCAGGTCAGCTGTTCAACCAGCACAAGGGTTTAACCCATTGCACCACTGCAGCTCAATTATCTAAAGCTAACTCTGTTAAATGTCAATTTGCTAATGTCAATTTGATTTTAAGTTGAACTTCTATTTCTTAAATTTATTTTACACTTAGAAATGTGTATTATCATGGAATTGAAAATGGTGAAGACAGGGGCTCCAAGCTGATCATCTTGGTGATATCTTGGCATTGCTCTGGAAAACAGGAGGAAACTGTTTTACTCCTTTATCCCCACCTCCCCACATAAAATGGACGATCCTTCTCTGTCCAGGCCCCTTTTAAGCTCTGCCTGTATAATGAAACAGTACCCAGATGTTAAAGACCATTAGGGACAGCATGAGAAAAGCTTGTGAAGCATCATGTTGCTGGAAAAATACATCCAAACTGGGAACAAGAAGCCTCATTCTAGTCTGAACTTCTAATTGTTTTTCTGCAATTGCATGTGAAGCCCTTGAAAAGTACTTTATAAACACCAGGTATTCTTATTGACCACTAAAGGCTTGCAGAAGTGCATGCAACTATTCAGACCAGAATTCATCATAAATTCTTCCAGCTGACAGAGAATCAAAGTAAAATGTCATAAAACATTAATTTTACATATTAGAGCAGCAAGTAATTGCATTTTAACCACTTGATCTCCAGTTCTCACGGCCCTAAGCCAACTTCATTCCTCTGTGATTATTGCCAGAAAAGATAAATTTGGCATTCTTTTCATGTCTACTTACAAAAACCTGTACTACAGTCTGTCAGCTACTCAGGTTATTACCAGATAAGTGCATTTTTCTCTTGTAGTCAAACAATATTCCCACTGAGCTACTGTTCTCAAAAAAAGTTCTCATTTTGTATGAAATAAATTACACAAGTCTTCTCAGCCTATTATGACATAATTTACACACCTAAAGCTAAACATTTTCTTTTGAAAATACAAAATGACTTTCCGATTTGACTAGGCATAATCAAAGTGCTTTACATGTAGTCTGTAGAACTATTTTTGGACAAAAATATGCCTGAGATAGTTCCTATCCAACTGGATTTATCTCACAATATATAAGGAACAATGGGAGCCCCCGGTGGCAAAGCAGGTTAAACCACTGAGCTGCTGAACTTGCTGACCGAAAGGTCAGCGGTTCAAATCCGGGGAGCGGGGTGAACTCCTGCTGTTAGCCCCAGCTTCTGCCAACCTAGAAGTTCAAAAACATGCAAATGTGAGATCAATAGGTACCACTCCAGCGAGAAGGTAACGGCGCTCCATGCACTCATACCAGCCACATGACCTTGGAGGTGTCTACAGACAATTCCGGCTCTTCGGTTAAGAAATGGAGATGAGCACCAACCCCCAGAGTTGGACACGACTGGACTTAATGTCAGGGGAAAACCTTACCTATATTAGGAACAGATGGTGCCATTTGGCTTGATTCAGGTTAGTACCTTTGAATGAAGGAGAACATTGCCCATTGAGTTTAGCATCTTGGAGCAAATCAGAGCTTTAAAAGTTACCTTATTGGACTACCAGATCCCCTGCCCCCCAAGTTACATGTTTGTGGGCTATTCTAGTTGGAGGATGCCTGGAGCTAGAGTCCTGAAAGTAAACTTTGCCAGGCTAAGCCACCAGCAGGGGTCAGTTTCCTACTTCTGGGGAACCCACAGACAAAATATAAATATTTTGAGCTAACACCTCATAACAAAGGATTCCCCCAGGCAGGAATGAAGCTTGCAAGGCCATTAATGTTAATCAAGGTGATTAATCACAACATCCACACTAACCTCTAACAGACAAAAGTTCTTTCTCCCACCCTGGACCTTCCACAGATATATAAACCTCCAATATACCTCACAACCTCTGAGGATGCCTGCCATAGATGTGGGCAAAATGTCAGGAGATAATGCTTCTGGAACATGGCCATACAGCCCAAAACATAGTTATCTCCCCCAACAACAGGGGTTTAAAGGCACCCCCTCCAAAGTATGGATCCTTCCTAAAGTAGCATTCCCATAATGTTCTTTGAAGCATTTCATTCTCAATAGACATGATGCTCAACATTGTTTAAGACAGCAGGCAGGATTCTTTACCCATGACTACTAATAAGTAGGCACTTTAGGCTGCTACTGAATGTTACATCTCACCACAAGTATTTCTACTTTCAGCAACTGGCCCGGCTTGCCTTATTTAGTGGTAAGCCAATGAATATCCCCAGTAGATAGATTTTTTTCAGATGTTACTAGAAATGACTGGCTGATGCACATGCCTACAAGTTAAAACCAGAGCTTAGGAAATGCTTTTGATTACATACTGGCATGGGATTCTGATAGTCGTAGTTCAAAAAAACAGCTTTTCTAAGTATTGCCATGATACGTGCCCTGATATTTGTCCATGTCGACTACAAACAAATATTCAAGAATCTAGAAAATGAAGATTCTTTGTTTTTTCTTTACAAGATATTCGGACTTATATTATCACTGCCATGAAATGTGGTATCCAATAACTAAGGTTATTATGAGCAAAGAATTGGACAAATTCCTATCTGGAATACATGCATAATCAGCAACTGTTTGCTATGAAAGTGCAAACAAATTCCAGGTGTTGGATACAAAACAACACAGGACAGCTATCAAAGTCATATTTGGGGATTTCTACAGGCAGATGGCTTGGAAATTAAAACATTGGGCGGGATGGACTTTTTGTCTAACAAAAAGGAAAAAGATACAAAAGGAAAAAGAATTAGACTGAGCATTAATGATAATGTTGTATACACATTCCGCCCAAAGGGGAAAGATGTCAACCACACCTCATGTTACATCAATATTCAGAAATCAAAACTATGTCTCAAATTGAACATAGAAAGCATGTCTTTTTCAACTTTTAATAAACATATGGCAGTTATGGCTCACTAATTTGAACTGGTTTAGCTGTTACATTTTTCCATAACCACCAATATCAAGGTGTGACCTACAAAGTTGACTCTATTTTTGGCAAGAAACACAATTGCAAGGATTCTTTGAACCATGTATATACATTTGAATTCCAGACCTGTCAAGTGTTACTTTGGATTACGCTCAGGCCCCTTCCACACAACCATATAACTCAGAATATCAAGGCAGATAATCCACAATGTCTGCTTTGAACTGGGTTATTGAGTCCACGCTACCATATAATCCAGTTGAATGTGGATTTTATACAGGAAGGGGCCCCAGTGTTAACAAATAATAATGCAAATACTAAGCAAATGCTTATGATGAAGTTGATTGTAGTTGTAGTCTACAAATTTTTATGCCAATTTAACTTGCTAGTTTTCAAAGTGGCACTAAAATTCATTTGGGATTGAATTAAAAGACATACATGTGTTAATATTAGTACACAAAGGGATTCTGTGGCACTTTTGAGACAAAGAGAAAGAAATTGTTGCAAAAATGTTCATAGGCTTTAGTCTATTGCCTACTTCTTCAGATGCTTGGAGTGCTGCTGAGAAAGTAGATTAAGTACATTAGACATTTTCCCACCAGCGTTATAAGATGGATGCTATCATCTGCCAATCATCCAAATTACTTCTGCAGAATTCTGAGAAATGTAGTTCAGGGTGGAGCCTATGGAATTCTCAGCTAGAGAGGTCCTCAGCTTCCCTAAATTACATTTCCCAGGATTCTGCAGGACCAGATCGGATGATTGGCAGATGGTTGCTTCCATTCTATAAACGGTGATGAGAAAACATCCTGGGACCGTTTGTGCTTCCATTTATTTTTCTCATTTAGTATCAAACTAGCTACAAGGTCTCTTTACATACAGTTGGACTTCCGTACACCCAGATTCCGCATCCATGGATTCAACCATCCATGACTTGCAAATATTTAAATTTTTGCCCAAAAACAAACCTTGATTTTGTCAGATTATATAAGGCACACCATTCTACTATGCCATTGTATATAATGGGTCTTGAGTATCCATGAATTTTAGTATCCATGGGGTGTCCTGGAACCAAATCCCAGTACCAAGGGTCCAATATACTAGACTCCTTGCTGCTATAATTTCTGACTTTAGTGATTCTTCTCCACTTTGTTTTACAGGAAATTTCCTGTTTATCTTTTTCAGGCTCTTTGAATAATGCGGCAATCTTCAGGGATCATAATCCCTGTGTTGGTCACATTCCTTGTTGATTACCTAAATATACTCTATGTGGAAAAAATGGTTTTGAGAAACACTATCCAATCCTTTATAGCTGTTGGCCCTCAAGAACCAATATAGCATGCTCGCATATTGTTTATAGTTAGAAGTTAAAGTGAAAGCACTGGCATTAATAGATCTATATAGCCAGAGACAATTCCATTTTGTAGGCCAAGCATATAGTTGTATACTTCTTTAACAAGCTGAGTATAATTGGTGAGGCAGACTTATCTGCTCTCTTTCTTTCTATTTTGCTATTCCTGAAAGCTGAGTAATGCAAACAAGCCTCAGTTAATGAAGCCTCTGACAAAGAAACTTCTTGTTACACCCACTGCCCCCTTTTCCTTTTCACTATCTGATTGGTTGGAAGGCTTTTAAAAAATTGTCTACATTGGAAGGATAATCAAGCAAGGCTAGAAAAATACAGATTTCAGTGTTGGGGAATGTTGGCCCCTCTAAAATCCTTTGGCCCCGGAATATGTATAAATAAATGGCTGAAAATGTTAGAATTTACATGTTTTCATACTGATTTAAATCCCAAACAGGATTTAAATGTTAGGGAGAACATGTGGTCTTCCATGGCTCAGTTCCTCTTACAAATTATCATATTTCCTCTCTCTGGGCATTATTATAAAGTAACATCTGAATAACATGTTGTTCACACAATCCCTGGCATTTTATCATGTACTGACATTATTTGTGTATATATTCCCAATTAAGCCCTTCTCCTGCTCAGTGATCAAATCCTGCATTTTGTTCCAGCGATTCTACATTTGGTTGGCAAAAACATGATTAGTCTACATTTGGTTGGCAAAAACATGAAGTTGCAATGTGCAGGGAGCCAACTTCAACCACAATCACTACTTTAAAAAATTACCACTCTTAGCTGCAGAAGGCAATGCCTCCCATGTACATCATAATAATGTGCTAGCAATTTTATAACTCCAAACATGGTGAAAATGTCCCAATGCACCTGAAAGGCAATCCAGCAGCTTCAAACCTGCAGTTTTTCAAGTCACTCCTGACACACACACACACAAAAAGGACGGGGACAGGGAGATGGACGGGACGGGACTGATGCAGCCCTTTAAGGTCTTCTTGAAGGCTACTGAGACTCCTAGCCTTCCACAGATGCCCACCCCTAACCCATCAAGACAACATGGGAAACTCTTGAGAACTGAAAAACAGTTTCCAGGCTGCTAATGGGACCTGGTGATGGGAACATATCTCACTGGCACTGAAACATTCACACTGGGGCTTCTAATGCATTTCCAAATATGCTTCCATCTAGTGACCTTGTTATCTGAAAAGTTTTGTTCTCTATGTGTGCATCTTCAGATGGTGTAATCATCTTAGAAGTCCATCCTCCATGTATGTCCACAGGTTCAGTGAGTAATGGAAAGGTAGAGAAGGTTCTTTTTATCTAATAAGGGTTATAAATAAATTATTATTATTATTATTATTATTATTATTATTATTATTATTACTACAGTAGAGTCTCACTTATCCAACGTTCTGGATTATCCAACGCATTTTTGTAGTCAATGTTTTAAATATATCGTGATATTTTGATGCTAAATTCGTAAATACAGTAATTACTACATAGCATTAATGTGTAATGAACTACCTTTTCTATCAAATTTGTTGTATAACATGATGTTTTGGTGCTTAATTTGTAAAATCATAACCTATTTTGATGTTTAATAGGCTTTTTCTTAATCTCTCCTTATTATCCAACATATTCACTTATCCAACATTCTGCCGGCCCGTTTATGTTGGATAAGTGAGACTCTACTGTATTATTGAAAAAGAACTTTCTCAGTGGTGGCCCTCTGCTTGTACTGCTAAGTACTTCACAGAGAGCATGCCTGGTTCCCATTTTGATATGTTTTCATTGTCAATTGAAGACCTCATTTGCATCAGGCCTTCTGATCTTCAACATCTTTACTCCATGATTTTATATTGCTTTCATCTTCTGGTCCTTTAATTTCATTTTTTTGTTAATAACTATATAATTTTATTTGCAAACTAGTCTGTTTGAAAAAAGGACCTATAAATAGTTTAGATAACCTGGATATTAAACTGAAAGATGTACTAACATCCTTATGAAATCCATTGTTTCATAAACAGAAAGTCATATTTCAGTCTTCTTTAAAAAAAATATCAAAATATTGCCACAAAATAAGCAAGGCTTTAGGAGAGATAGGTAACAAATTAAATTTATTATTGTTGTTATTATTAAGAGAAAGCTGAGATTATAGAATATGCATTGTTGATATTACTCTTTATCGTCCAGAAAGCAAAAAACATCATTTAAAATACACTGATGGAGAAGAGAATGTTTTAATTCCCAACCAAGAATATGGAACTCTTGGCTATCCAATCTTACATTTGGTAGGTGGTGATACGGTAAGAAAACACTGAAATCCAGACCCACAGGATAGCACTTTTCATTAACGAATCCCTTGACTCTATCAGGCAAAGCGTATGTCTGTCAAAGTATATTAAATTTCTAATTACTTTGATCAGGGTTAGTCTCTTAAACCTAACTTTGAAACTGAAAAACATGTTTTGAGATTATTGCAATATATTTCAATATTTTCTCGTAAATAGAGAAAAAACTCACAAATGGCCTGTTTTTCCTAAATAATGAGCATTGTCTAACTCCCAAAAGTCAGTATTCTAAAGATAAAAACAAACCTGGCAGGTTCTTTGACAAAAGAGTAGCAAGCAATAGTTAGGTAGCATAACTACTTTTGGGCCAGTTTACTATAGAAACAAGCAGGAGAGAAATCTACCAAAATGGGTCCCAAAATTGCTAATGGGACAACTTAGAAGAGAAAGGGGCGTTCTTTTCTATGGTTGGCTGGCAGTAAAATGTACTCTTCAGCTGCAACATTTAGTACCATTCCAGCTAGGGCTTCTTCCACACAATCTCACCTATAGCTTACATGAGGATTTATACTAAGTCTTAGACTACTGCCGTAAAACCCTGCACTACTGCTGATGGTGCTGAGAATCTCTTCTAAATTACAGCTTGAACCTTAAAGGATCCATCCAAGGTCCTAAATTCTACCACTCAAATAGATTCAGCACCTTGGATAGTTCATTATTGAGTTGAATAATAAAATTAATTTTGTCAATACCATTGTATTTCCTATTTCTATGAATGGTTGTGAAAATTGCACAATGAAGAATGTGGATAAGAAGAAAATCAACTTATCTGAATTGCAGCTCTGGAGAAGAGTTCTACAAATAGTGTAGACTGTGAGCAAATGCATAAAAGGCGCAATGAAATACAGTAAATGGGGAAAAATAAGCCTGAATTCTCCCTAAAATCCAAAATGACTAAACTGAGACTGCCCTACTCGCTAGAAAAGACAATCATGCTTAGAAAAGTATTAGGAAAAGAGAAAGATCACATTCCAGATAGATAGATTCAGTCAAGGAAGCCATAGCCATGAGTTTGAAATATCTGAGCTAGGATGTTGATGGCAAGGTGACTTGGAGGTCTCTTATTCATGGGGTTACCATAAGTCAGTGGTTCTCAACCTGGGTTCCCCAGATGTTTTAGGCCTACAACTTCCTGAAATCCCAGCCAATTTACCAGCTGTAAGGATTTTGTCAGAGCGCGCGGTTTGGATAAACACACATGCAGTGGAAGATCAACGAAGAATCACTGGCACCAATAAATAGGCTGAAGCCTGTTTGGCTTTCTACAAAAGATTTACTAACAAACGGATAACTCTCAAGACGACATATACATACAGAGTGCAAATAGGCAGAGAGCAGAGGGTAGAGGGAAGAACAGATAACACAGGGAGCTATTTATAATCACCACTGCTGTCTGATGCAATACACAGTTAACTCTTTACACACTCGCATAGTGGACAGCAGACAGTGCATGATGCAATCTACAGCTCACATTGCAACACTATAACTCAATTACATTTAAACAACTCTATATACAATCATTCCCACTTCAACAGATTTCTGGGAGTTAAAAGCCAAAAACATCTGGGGACCCCAGGTTGAGAACCACTGCCATAAGTCAAAGTCAACATGATGGCAGTTAAGAACAACAAAATTTGAGTTGATTCACTACTCCCTGGCATCAGAGTCAGCATTACTAGGTGAAGTATGACATTGGCCTTCAACCCCGTCCCTTGCTTCAAGTGGCACAACTCTATCATTTACTTCAAATTGACCTACATGTACATATGCCCTAGTCCTCATCACAGTTTACTGACTTTGCACCTAGCTTTTGGGTATGCCGTTGCAACATACATGGAGAACATTCTCATGATGGGCCATCAAGCCCAGAGAAACTGGGAATTGGTAGAGGTAGATGTTTAGGTATCATCATATACAAAAATTCAAACTATTTCATCTTACGGTGCTACTTCTGCAATTTGTTTCTGTACCAAGAGAACAACAGTAGTTCATAGATTTCAGCCAGTTCTCTGAAATATGGCAAGCCTAGTGGGCAAGGTTGTCAGAGTTTGAGTTCAATGGATAAAGCTGGAAACATCATAAAGACACATTTACTGGAGATAAGGACTTTAACCAATACTTTATGGATAGATTCAGGCACATGGAAAAAATTAACAAGATTGTTTAAATTAGATGGTTCAATTGTGAGGTTTCAGAAGTAGATTTCTCAATGGATTTTCACCCAGTGAACCAGATAAGAGAGAAGTCCAATAAGTCTTGTGCCCATATGCCCTAGAATTACCCCAAAGCTTGCTTGCTTGTTTTCGTTTCTAGCCTGCACTCCTTTCCTCTTTAATTTGTAAGTTCAGCTTGACCAGTAAACGTTTTCCAACATAATGCAATTATTTTAGTACAAACTATAAATATTTTCAGGAATGACATCAGTGCTACATGGTTTCCACTTGTGTTTAGATCTTTTTAATTAGGATGGGGTCTTTGAAAGTCATACTTGGCAAACAAATTTAGTCTCTTGCCGCGTACACCTCTTTTTTCCTGCAGCACACATTTTCTTTCCTTTTTGTTATTTATTGTCCCTGAAAACTGGCCTCATCTTCTGTCAGAAGATCTGATTATTGTGGAAAAAGGAAATAAAATGTCTAAAAAACCATTATGGAATTTATTTCACATCTCTGAGTCAGAAAGGCAGTGAAAATAACCAGAAGGATGAGATAAGTGGTAATTCTAATCTGAGTGCTAAAAAAAACCACTTAAACCTTTAGTGAAGATGATACTATGCTGCGCTGGAATTATTTATGACCACTTATGGTAGAGCTTGTGCATAAGGCAGATGCTAATTATAAAACAAAACCAAAATGCTATTTAAAAGCATATCTGTAACTCTGGAGCTCGGTTCTCAGTGAAACTGGAGGAAAAGCACTACTGAGCTCCTCTGCAATAAGAACATGAACATGAAACTCCTGAACTTTCATAATATAGCCAATATGTGTTTTGACCCATGTGAACAACTCAAAATAATTAGTGACTCAATATGGATGCTGAGAACCTCAATCTTCTTAGTACAGCTTTTGCACTCTCATTAATTACATTTGGGAGTACATAGATCCAGAACTTGGAAAATTTCTACACCGACCAGAAGTTTTTGGACATGCTGATTAAGGGATTCTGGGAGTTACAGTCCAAAGAAGTAACTTTTCCAAGCTCTTCCTGGAACTCCTGCACAAACCCTTATGGGAATGAAAGACGCATGATTAATTTCTTCCCAAATCATATCTGAAGTAGAGCTTTATGACTCAAGTTTTAAAGAAGAGATTATAGGGTGGAAACCTTATTACACAAAAAGTAGAACATTTGGGTACTTTCCAAGGCCACTAAGAAATATATACATAACCAACAAAGTTTTGTGAGAAATTTTACAAAATATCAGAAATGACAAGGAAACGAGAAAAAGTCATACACTGTAAAAATATGCTGTAAGCCCAGATCTATACTGGGGAAAACTCCATGACCAAAACTAGTTTGCAAATAACAAATATTAGTATGTACAGTCTGAGTGCTCTTTTTATGGTCACTGTGTATTATTACTCCAGTGAAACACTGAAATAAACCCAGCCTCTGAAAATATGAAAATATATTAATTAAAATGAAAGCAGATCACTAAGAATGGAAAAAAGTGTCACAGAATAAGAATACAATCCTTTTTATAACTCAATCAGCTTGTTTTGGAGTCTAATTTAAGAACTAATTTAAGAACTAATTTAAGATCATAAAGGAAGGCAGCCCAGATGAGTGCTTGCTGAGTTGAAGAAAATGTACTGACTAATGGAGCCTATGAAAGAGATTTGTCAAAATAGGAAAGCATAATTATAGTAGGCATAATGGAAACCCAACAGGATTCGTAGAACCAGTGAGATATTGGGAAGGTGGTGGATTCAACATTGTAGCAAAAAGTAGCTCCTGAAAAATGCTATTTTGTGAGTGGGGGTGTGGGTGGGTGGGGGCAATGGGTATAACATTCTCTTTTGATGCGTAAGTGGGAATATGGTTATTAGTCTTTCATTTCCAATAGCAATGTTAACAAACAAACAAACAAAACTTTATTCCGGTCCATAGACCCACAGCTGTTGAATAAATAGCATACAGGAATTTACAAATTTAGCAATGTTATCAATTAGTATTTTGTCTTCTAAGTAGGCAAGATTGATATCAGTAGTAAAACCATATTGTAGATGTTGAATGTAAAGGTATAGGTTTCCCCTGATGTTAAGTCCAGTCGTGACCGACTCTGGGGGTTGGTGCTCATCTCCATTTCTAAGCCGAAGAGCCGGCGCTGTCCATAGACATCTCCAAGGTCATGTGGCCGGCATGACTGCATGGAACGCCGTTACCTTCCTGCCGGAGCGGTACCTATTAATCTACTCACATTTGCATGTTTTCGAATTGCTAGGTTGGCAGGAGCTGGGGCTAACAGTGGGCGTTCATTCTGCTACCAGGATTTGAACCTGGCACCTTTTGTTCAGCAGCTTAACGCTTTAATGCACTGTGCCACCAGGGGCCCCATCATTGTAGATGTTAGTTGTCCATTAATAAAGAAAAGGACAATCACTTGCCTTTCAGTTCATTTCAGAATAATACTGATAATGGGAAGTCAGAGTAGTATCAGGCAGCAGAGAATTTTGCTTTACAGTTCATAGAATCATAGAGTTGGGAGGGGCTCATGGGTCATAAAGTCCAAACCCCTGCTCAGTGCAGCATCTCCAACTAGAGCAGGCATGGGCAAACTAAGGCCCGGGGGGTGGATGTAGCCCCCTGGGCACTTATCTCAAGCCCTCCATTTTCCCTGTCCTCTCGGCATTAGGACATGGTGACCCACCACATCCTCATGCAGAAAGGACAGGGGAGGAGGACATGCAGCAACTGAGAGCTCTCTGGAGGTCTCTTAGCCACCATGTGTCTCACTCTCCTCCTGGCATAAGGACTGGGCATATGTCGGGAGGATGGCCCAAGGAAGATACGCAGTGGTTGAGAGTCTTTCAGAAGACAGCCCAAAGATTCCGGTGGGTGGTGGGGGGGAGGATCGGGGCAGTTGACGCATATCTCGTTTTCCTCAGATGGGTTGCGTCATATGGTTTACATCAGCCGGAGGTGGATTGACTGGTACTTCAATCTAGACCCATGCTAGGGCCAAGCTTCTTCAGATGTAACCAGTAAAGTGATTAGCCTTTCCTTACCAAAGTGTGTAGTCTTTGTATTTGTTGACTGGGAATGCATCTGCACTGTAGAATGAATGTAGTTTGACACCACTTTAATATCCATGATTCAATGCTATGGAATGATTAGAGTTTCAGTTTGAAACAATCTTTAGTCTACTCGGCCAAAGATGGCTGTTGCATTACCAAACTACAACTCCCATGATACCATAGCACACCACAGCAGTTAAAGTGGTGTTGAATTGCATTAATGCTTCAGCATAGATACATCCTGGGTAGAGCTTTACTCACTGCTGAGTCTGCTATTGAGTTCATATAGTTATTTATCAATCCATGCTGTCTGGAGTTATTGAAAAACATGTACACCTGCAGCATACATAAACAACTCTTTCAGGAGGATGGTATTGTTTTTTCCTTTACTTTTTATGAACTAGGATTTGGGCAAAGTATTTTCTAGAAAACCAAGAAGGGAAAAAAAGGGGGGGGATACGAGTCAGTAAGCTCAGTTTGAAAGCAGTGGCCAAATTACAGGTAATGCATGAAAGCAATCTAGGAGATTAAAAAAATAAGATCATAAAAGCTGCTGGAGGGATAAGCAGCACTGATAAATTATTTAATCCTTTATTCTGGAATTTAAAAGGGCTTCTATCATTTAGACTGTCTGGTATGGTGTCTAAATTTTACACGAACATGGCTAGAATAGCAGATTAAATGACAGTGACTAATCTAGTTGGAGGCAACAGGTAATTTACTCTTCTTATAGCTGTTATCGCTTCTTTAAATACAACATCCAAACCCAAACAGAATTCACAGAGGCTTCTGAAGATATTTTTAAAGTACAGACACCCCTCCAGATCCAGGGGCTCAGAACCTATAAGTTTCACCGAATGCGCATCATCATGCCCCATATTCTAAAATGGGGCAATGTGAATGTGGAGGTACTGAAGCAAATGCATTTATATTGTGTTGTCAAAGGCTTTCATGGCCAGAATCACTGGGTTGCTGAGGGGTTTCTGGGCTGTATGGCCATGTTCCAGAAGCATTGTCTCCTGACGTTTCACCCACATCTATAGCAGGCATCCTCTGAGGTTGTGAGGTTTGTTGGAAACTAGGCAAGTGGGGTTTATATATCTGTGGAAAATCCAGGGTGGGAGAAAGAACTCTTGTCTGTTGGAGGAATGTTGCAAATGATCTCAATTAGCACTGAATAGCCTTGCAGCTTCAAAACTTGGCTGCTTCCTGCGTGGGGGAATCCTATGGTGGGAGATGAAATGGAAATCCATAAGCATGTGGACAATTTCAACAGAAAGGAGGAAACCATGAAAATGAACAAAATCTGGCTACCAGTATTTAAAAAAACTCTAAAATCAAGACAATAAATAAAGAACAACACTCAAAAACAGGGAAATTCCAGATAAGAAACAATCAGGGCCAGCTAATGACCTCCCAATAAAGGATTCCCCCAGGCAGGAAGCAGCTAAGTTTTGAAGCTGCAAAGCTATTCAATGCTAATCAAGGTGATCAATCGCAACATTCACACTTGCCTCAAACACACAAGAGTTCTTTCTTCTACCCTGGATATCATTCCACAGATATATAAACCCCACTTGCCTAGTTTCCAACAAA